>NC_139150.1:17512745-18117219 GCF_964270905.1 Leucopleurus acutus
TGGGGATCCTCTGGGACATGCAACCAGCACCGGTATTTTCAGTGACTCAACCTTCATGTTTCAGCATTTCATTTAGGGGGAAACCAAAACATCCCTAGCATATTTTTGCATAGTATTTTTAAGAACACAGAGTTAGACTGTTCAACGTCCAGCTTACTAGCTCTGTGAACTTAATTAACCTCTTTGTACCTCTGTTCTCTCCTTCAAAAAAGATAAAAATAAAAGTTAGAATAAGGGTTCTTACCTCTCAGGATTGTTGTGAGTATGAAATGAGATATGTGCAAAGCCCTTAGAATGACGTCTAGCATATTGTGAGCAATCGATAGTTATTAGCTTTACAAATGATCCTGCTGTTTTGATACTAGCTATCTAGGGAAGAAGGGGCAAGATGGGTAGGGAGGCAGCGATGAGTGAGGCAACGATCAGGCCTCACAGGAGGGAGATTGCAGTCCCACAGCTGAACGCATTGTTCGCACCCCGCACCCCGTCATTTCCATTCAGCTAGGAGGCGTTCGTTCATTCACTGAATAAGCATTTATTAAGCCCCTTGTGTGCTTCAGCCACTGTGTCAGGGCTGGATGCACAGAAGTGGATAAGACAGACATGGTCCTTGTCCTACAGTGCCCTTGGTCCAGTGAAAGAGACAGCGAGTGACCAGGACCACAAGTCCAGTGTGAAAATGTTAGGATAGGGTGGTGTGCAAACTCAGGGAAGGGGCATCGAACCCGCAAATGAAGGGAGAGCCATTGACATAATTCTGGGAAAAAAAAACGCAAAACTGGAGTGTGGTAGGCAGAATAACGGCCCCCAATATGTCCACATTTTAATCCGTGGAATAAATTATCTTACATGGAAAAGGGAGATTAAGGGTGCAGGTACAAATGAGGTTGCCCATAGTTGATCCTGAAACAAAGAGATTATCCTGGATTATCCAGGTGGGCCCAGTGTAATCCCAAGCGTCCTTAAAGTGGAAGAGGGAGGCAAGAGAGGAGCTCAGAGCCGTGTGATTCCAGAAGGATTTGAGTTGTCTTGGCTAGCTTTGAAGACGGAGCCAAGGAACGTGGGCAGCCTCGGAAAGCTGAAAAAGGCAAGAAGATGGATTCTCACCTAGAGCCGCCAGGCGGTGTGCAACCCGGCTGACACCTTGGCTTTAGCCCAGAAACCCATGTCAGACATCTGGCTTACAGAGCTCTAAGATAAGAAGATATGTCATTCTAAGGCATTAAGGTTGCAGTGATTTGTTATGGCAGCAACAGAACACCGATACACGGAGCCAGTGGTATCTTTGAGTTAGGACTGTCCTTCTAGAAAATCACTCTGGCCGCAGGATGGTGAACAGGTCGGAGGGGCAAGGCCGGATGCAGAGAGCGCAGTTAACAGGCTGTTGCCACAGGCCCTGGGAGAGGGGATGGTGGCTTAAACCAGAAGAGACGGCTGTTATGTGCTGTGTCTGTACCAGATCCTGGAATCCGAGGGGAATCAGCCGAATAGATCCCTACAACCGAGACCTACAGGGCCTGGGATGGAGACAGACATGCAGAGAACAGCCATCCCTGGCAGCACTACCCGACTTATCCCATGACTCTTCTTCTACTCCCCGCCACATACAGTTATGATGGAGACCAGCAGGTTCTACCTCCTGAGTCTTGCTCACACCTGTGCCTGTCACCTCTGTTCTGCCATCCAGCTACTCCATGATGTCTTGGCTGGGTCGCTGCAAAACCTCATACCTGGTCTCCCTCACCCCAGCCTTCTTCCTGTCCCAGCCCATCCTCCACCCTGCATCCAGGCCTTCTTTCTAAAGCTCCAATCAGATGGCATCACTGTCTTGCTTAAAACCTATAATGGGTCTCCTTGCCCTCAGAATAAAGCGCACTTTCCTTAGCATCGTTTAGCAGACACACACACACACACCTCTTTGGACTTGGCACATGCTATTACTTCTGCCTGGACCTCACCCCCGCCTCCCTTCCTCACTCTCTCCCTGGATGACCCCTCCCAGTCGATCAAGACTCACCTCCTCCAGGGAGCCCTCCTGACCTCCCCAGTCTGTGTTAAGTGCCCCTCCCTGGGTCTCTGAACCTCCTCTATGAATCTTAAACTACCACATTAACCTATAACCGCGTCTTTAAATAGTTAAGGTTCAAACAGTTTTTTCACTGCAACTCAGTTATGCAAAACACTGTAGTCTTCTTAATTTTCTACAGCCGATATAATATTTCCCTCAAGTTTTCATTCCACTGATAGCAAAAAAAGTAGTTCAACTTGCCAGTTAAGGATACAGAACATACTCTTTAGGGTAACTGTTTAGTCTGTTCAAAGGTGAACTCCTCAACAGCCAACCCTGTCTTTCCCTTACCAGGCAGTCTCCCCGACCTCTGCTTGGCCTCAGGGTGCAGATGGGGGCTGGGAAGAATGTGGTCTACTGGATCCTTGCTGGCGTTCGCTGTGTGATTTCCTGCGTGAGCTCGGCTCTCAGCCCTTGCACTGGCTTCCATTGTGATATGGATGGTCTTGGGCATTTCTTTTAAGAGGGGCTACGTATTGGAATCCACTCCCAAGTCCACAGTCACAAAGTCCCCACCCTCTGTGGGACCCTTGTTCTAATCTCAGGCCTCCTTCCCCATCCCCGCTTCCTTGGGAACAGGAGGCTTCTGCCAAGAAGGCTTGTCATCTTTATTCTCTCTACCCTGCAGGTGCAGGACGTGGGGGGCCGACTTCTGCTGGCCTCTTGCTCACCTACTGATACCCTCTCATGGGACCTTCTGTTGGCTTCTCAGAGAAAGGGTCTCACAACCGCCCCCCCCAGATTATACCCTGATCTAGGGAAGCAAAGCCCGTCGTTCCTGCTCGCCCCCATCCCCCTTGGATCTTCCCCAAATCCTTGTTGGTATTTAAACATTTGTTGGTACCTCCCTCAAGGCTGGGGTGAGTAAGGACGGGATGTTGACTTCCAAGAAGCCCAGAAAGAGGGTTGGTGACTCTCAAGCCTGAACTCTTGGCCTCTTGGTCTTCTGGGCAATTCCTCCCAGAACTAGTGGCAGAAAAAAAGGGGTTTCACCTTCCTTTTTCTGTCCTGTGGGAACTCCCCTGAGGTCATAGCCTGTACTAACTGTACATTAAAATAAGATATTATGATCTGGGTTGGCCAGGCCTGCCTTTGATGTATAAGAGACCTTCACTCCCAGCACAGGTTGGCTTTCAAAACTATTGTCTAGCTCAAGTCACTACAAAGTCAGCTTTGAGATCTAGCCCAAAGCGGAGTGACGGCTCCCTTTCTCTTCTAGAAGGTATGTGCTCTTCTATCTAAGGACAGATGCCTTTGATTTAGACCAATATGACTCATAGGGAATGAAAAAGGCTTCATTTTAACATTTTCAGCACCATCATCCACCTTGCACACATTTTCACACAATTTATAACATGTGTCTTACGCTAGGCTGTGAGCACCTTGAGAATGAGGAATGTCTATCTTATCATTGTTTTCCCAATGCCTGGGACACAGTAGTGAAAATTTGTTGAATGAATGAAATGAAAGGTTGAATGAAAGAATGACTAAATTCAGGGTGCTTGAACAAAAAACTTCCATGAAGACTCCCAATTAAGAAGCAAATCACATGAGAACAGAGTTAGAAACAGAGTTTCTAACTGTACCCAAGAAGGGCAGGGCTTGGGGCGGGCGTGGTTACTCACCACGAGACCCTATGACTCCAGCACCTACAGCATGGCTACAAAATCTAGCCCAGTGCGTCTCAGTCTGGGCTTCAGAGAAACAAAGATTTTGTACCAGCCGCCCCCCACCTCCCAGTTCCAGAGGTAGGGAGTGGCCTTCCAAAACCACCCAGAAAGGTACTGACAGAGTCGAGATGAGAGCAGGGACCCAACTCCTTGATCACAGAGGAAACCACATCTCAGTCAAAGTTGCCTCTCACGTGGCAGAAAGGCTTAGTTTAGCTGGAGGCGAAGGATGGGTCATGGTTCAAACCAGGGGAGGTGTCCCCATTAGTATTGGGCTTTTTTCTTGGCACCGTTTCAGGAGGCTGCGGGCAGCCTAGGGAGAGCCAGGGAGAGCGGCCCCGTCCCTGCGGACTCAACAGCGCGCAGGCCAAGACTCCTATAGTCTTCCCTTGACTAAGGAAAGGCTGCAGACAGTGCTGACTGGCTCTGGGATGATTTACTTCTCTGAAATACCTCCATTTAAATGCTAATTTCCCCAGAACTGAGGGGTGATCGGCTCTTGCATGCTGGTGGCTGTGTATTAGTGTATCCAAAACACTCACATGTATTCTTGAATGGGGACAGGCGGGAGGGAGAACCTTGGGAAGGGTCGGGGGAGCCAGGATGGCCAAGGAGCCCAGCTTCCCTCGCTTGTCGACAAGTTCCTGCCGGCATGGCTGATGACAGGGAAGCTACGCAAGGGACTTGCTCCGGGGAAAGGCTCCCTATAGGTTTGTGTTGCTTGGAGGTCATATGCAGGGGGCATGGGAGGTGAAGAAGCCTGCCCCTACTCTGTACACAAATGAACAGATTCTTGGGGGGCTTGTGCTGTAGGAGGCCCCGGGCTGGGCTCTCTGAGGCTCTCAAAGGAATCCAGGATCTGGTTTGGGGTTTAGGAAAAGGAACTAGCACTAAAGATAACTAGGGGGCAGTTCCCTGGTGGTCCAGCGGTTGCGACTCCGCACTTCACTGCTGAGGGCCCGTGTTCAGTCCCTGGTCGGGGAACTAAGATCCTGCACGCCGTGTGGTGTGGCCAGAAAAAAAAAACAAAGCTAACTCTATATGGAGCCTCTTCCTCAGCCCTTGAAGTTCAACTCATTACTCCCATTTTACAGATGACATTAGGAAGGCTGAGTAAAGTGTAAGTGACCTCTCCAAGGTCACACAGCCAGAGTCTGGATCCATGTCTGTATGATGTCTGAGCCCATGCCCTTTCCACCACCAGATCCCAAGGTAACTGCTGGAATTTACTCACAAACAAGAGGCGTGAGAGAGAAGTGACAAGAAAGATTTATTCCAAGTGGGGAAAACTGACATGGTTTCTTGGAAGGGGTGGTTTTTCGACTGGTCCTCCTGTTTCCTCCTAGCCTTCCTCACCCCCCACCCCATCCCCTGCACCTCCCCGATGTGAATGCACACGTGTGTTCACGTGCTCACCAAGAGTGGGAGTTCCGGCCAGCCTCTGCTGAGTGAGATCACTTTTTCCCATCTGGTGCCCGCTAGCTCTGTGGCCCTGGCCCCTATCTGAGCTCCATGGGAGTCAGGGTGTCTGCATGTTAGGAAGTTAGAGGAAGAAAAAGTAGGGTTTTGAAGCTTCTTATGGAAAGGCTGGCATTTTAGACTAAAATCCCCAATATCCCTTGGAAACTAAAGCATTTGGGTACCCTGTAACAAAACATCAGAAAGGACTCCACACAGGTCATACACACATTACTTTTGTCTCTGGGTTTCCTTCCTTTGCTTCCGCAACAAACGTTCATTGAGCACCTACTTTGTATGCAGTTGACACTGGGCTCAGCCCTGGGGAAGGCGGCAGCAAATGGGACAGGCATCGTCTTGGCCCCCGTGGAGCTCACAGTCTAGTGGGAGAGTAGAAGCTCACAGTCTAGTGGGAGAGTAGATATCCATCAAGGTCCCGAAGAGCACATCTGGGTTAGGAACTATGAAGCTCTTCCTAGAAGAAAAGAGCAGGATGCTATGAGAGGGTGTGACAGGAGAACTGACCTTGGGAAGGTTTCTGAAGGGCAGAGGAATAATGTGTGGTCTGAGTGACAAGTAGGAGTTGGCCTGCTGCAGGGGGCTGGGGGCCAAGAGCTTTCCAGAGAGGGCAAATCCTTTGTAGGAAGTGAGTATGCCCCATCAGAGGGACTTAGGGCCAATCAGTGCAGCTGGACCGCGGGCAGGGGCACTGGTTCATGAAACAAGGCAGAAGGAGTAGGCAGGGGCTAGATGGCGGAGGCCTTGAGACCTTCACACAGTGCCTGCGTTCTCCACCAGGCACCTCCTCTGAATTCCCACTGCCGTACCCCTAGCGTGCATGGGAGACCCCAAAACACATTTGTGGGATGAAAGAGACCTCCCGCTCCCAGAGTTCTCCTGAGTCCCCGGAACCCAGGATCTGCTACTTTAAAAATCTTATGAATTGTTTCCATATAATGTCAATTGAGATTGAACTGTTTTCATGGATATTTGCGGGGGTAGATGTTTGTCCAAAGAAACAGTAGCCCTGTCGCCGTTAGAGACACAACTTATGCAGACCCGCACACACACAGATATGCACGTACAGTGATATCCCTGGGCTCGGAAGCACACCCCTCCCTGGCCTGGTCTCAGGTTATCCCGGTGATCAGGAGCACGGGCTCTGGATAGATCCAGTGAATGTGTGCTTACTGAGTACCAGGTTCTCAGCTAGGAGCCCCATTACCACTTCCTAACTGTGGACCTCAGTTGGACAAGTTCCTTAACCTCTCTGAGGATCCATGTCTTCATCTGTAAAATGGGAATAATAATAGTAGTTATAGAATTCTCACGTGGTGAAAATGACATACACATTCACATGTATCTTGACACACTACCTAGGACATAGCTGATGATCGACAAATAGGATCAATAAACAAATATTACTCTTCTTCCTATCTGCCTCTTATTAGGATTCGTTAGTTGCCTGGTAGTTTATACTACACACACGCCCACGTACACACGAGCTCTGAGAATCTGGATTTGTTTTCGAGCCAACTGAGTTTCAGCCAGCACCCTGCCATCCCCCCCATCACCTCCCCCAGGTGGGTGGATTCTGAAGTTGCTGTCTGGGTTCTGCCTGAGGTTCTCGGCCCAGTGGCACCTTCCCAGCTCTGCTCTTCCCATCCTGTTTTGCCTCCCGGGAGAGCTGACTAATGCAAAGGCCCTGGGCGCCCTCTGCTGGCAGAGGCCATGCAGGACTTGTGGCCATCGCCCAGGCAGCCGCGAAGGGGCCCAGTCCTGAGGGGCCATCATTGGTCCTTGGTCTTTGCTGCAGCTGTCTTGTCATTCCCTGCTCCACCCCTGCCTCCCTCCCTCCCCGCTCTCCACACTGGCCTGTGAACTCCCACCCTTCCATGGTCTCCCACCTTCTCACGCTCTTCCTTGAGACCCTCCCTGCGTCCTGCGAAAACCTTCCTCCGAGAAGGGGAGTGTGCGCTGGCCCCCTGCCCTCCTGAGGTCGGCCACTGTGCTGCCACTCCCTGAGGTCAGATTGAGGTCAGATTTGCCCAGAGTCAAGCCCAGCTTAAATAGAAGGCAGAAGGATTAGAGGAGAGGAACGTGGGGCTGGCAAGGGTGTCCCTGTCCCCCTCCTCTGTGATTATAAACGCATAGCCAGAGATGTGAAGTCGTGACCCTGGGTGGTAAAGTGAAAAGTGACGAGTTGCCTTCAGATCCCTCTTCCCAAATGCACTTGGTGTGTAAGTCCAGGGAGGTCAGTTCACGTCTCAGAGCCTCCATTTCCCCATCAGTCAAGAGGGGGTGTAATCGCACTCATCTCACAACATTGGAGTGAGGGTCGTGAAGTCACCTGGAGAGCAGAGCCCCTCGTATGCGGTCAAATTACAATGAGTAACAGACCCCTTCTTTAGGCTGCAGCCTGTCTGGGCTCAGTGCACCCCGGGGTGCTACGGCTCTTCCAGCTTTGACAGCCTGTGACTGTCACAGGCAGCGTCTTCAGTGCCCCGCACCTGCGCAGTGATGTGGAGTGTGGGCTTTGGGGCCAGACCACCTGAGATCTCCCGCTTCCCGGCTGTGCGGTTTTAAGTAGTTACATAACTGCTTTGTGCTTCTGCTTTTCCACCTCCCAACTAGGGGTCTTAAGGGCACCTAATTCATATGGTTGGGTGAGAACTAATGTAAAGTACTTGGACATCGCCTGGTGCATAGGAGGTACTCAACAGTTTTTGCCATCATTGTTATTGTGATTTCACTAAGGCAGGCTGAAGAGCGCTTAGGATCCCCATTTTACAGATGAGAAAACTGAGGTTTGAGTGGTTTGCTCCAGGTTTCACAGCTAGGATGCAGTGTGGGCAGATCAGGAACTCAATCTTCAGAGCCATCTCAGTCTTGCCCTCTCCTATTCATAAAACAAGTGCTTGGGTCTCGTGGGGAAGGGACCTTTAGCCAAAAGCCTCCAGCCCATCCAGATCCCTGATAGCTGGCCCTACTGACTGTTCTGTGTGGCTGATCCATTGTCTCCCCCACCCAGCTGGGAAGATCTAAAGGACAAAGGGAGAAGCCAGTCTATCTCTGGATCCTGAGTACCTAGCTCAGGGCTCCACCCCGAGTGTGTGCTCAGCGCACGTTAGTTGAATGACTAGGGCAGGGGGACAGTCTCCACCTCATTGTATGTCTAAGGGAAGGTCTGTATCACAAGAGGCCACCTCATGAGGGGACAGGAAGAAACTTAGTTCCTTAGGCCCTGGTGGGAGTTACATGCTACCTGGGGGCACTTCCATGACCCCTGGCAGGTTCTCTTTTTCTAGTCACATGGCTGACCCACATGTCCAAGTCTGCAGACAAATCAAAGGCCAGCCACAAACACAGGTGGAACCCACGACAACAGGCACACGTGTAGACATAAGCAAGTACGGCTCTGCAGACAAACATGGGCACAGCCATGCTGCACACAACAGCATGCTTAACTGTACAAGTGTGGGCCTAGAAACTCAACGTCGTGCGCATGCATGCCCAGCAGACAGTCCAAGGCCCAGCCGCTTACCTCACCAGATGTGCAGTGAGAGAGACCAGGTTCCAATCCCAAATTTACCACCTCTTCACTCTGAACCTCATGTTTCCTTTCGTGTAAAATGAAGATATTGATAACTATCTTGTGGGTCACTGTGAAGATTAAATGATTAAATAGATGCAAAGTGCTTAGCGAGATCCTAGCAAATTAAGGATTCAATCAGGAATTGTCAAAGATGACACTGATGATGATGACGAAGATGCTGGTGATGTTGACGATGGAGACAGTGGGTCCTCCCCTGGATTCTGACCTGCTCAGGGGTCGGACACCGAGAAGGTGTTCACTAAATGAATGACTAGAGGGTGAGCTTTGAAGGTGCCTGGGGTGGAGTGCATGGGGACGTGCAGTACAGAAAGGAAGGTGACCCAGGTCACAATGCTTGCTTGGCTGCCTTTGAACTGCCCGAGATCCAGGCTTCAAAGGCATTGCTTTGGCATCACAGATTTTTGTTTGCCTCTTTCTGATTTTCATTTCAAGGTTGCCCATTCCAGGTGGCAAAATGAAGCGATCAACCTCCCCTTCCCTTTGTTCTTCAATTCCCCCTCCTCCTCTCCAGATTGTAGTTAGTGTCTCTAACTCTGAGGATTTCTGAATAAGAAGGGACCTCAAAAGTCAGATCTGAATACAGAAATGCCCTGGATACCGTCCATGCCAAGTGGCTATCAAGTTCCCTACTTGCATACTCCCAGCTACGGCAAGCTCACCACCTCGCAGTGGCAGGCTGTTCCATTCTTAGGCAGGTCTGTTGTCTGGATTGAAGCCTGCCTCCCTGCAATGCACTATCACCTCATCCCCCACACCTCAAGACTACCTTTGTTCAGGGTTCAGTGCCCCGAGGGCACCCCGAGGCTTGTCTTCTGTTTCCTGGAGTGGCCCTGCAGAGAAGCGACAGAGGTACCTGAAGAATTTAGGGCAAGAAAGAGCACTAGCCTAGAAGTGGGGAGATCTGGTTTTGAGTCTAACCCGTTGGTTGTCTGTGAGAAATTTGCTCCCCTTCTCCTGGCCTCAGTTTCCCCATCTCTAAAAGGAGGAGTTTGATCCAAAGGATCTCTTAGGATCCTTCCACTTTAGCACTCCAACACCCATTCTTTCAAGCCTTCCTTTCTCCAGCTCAGTCTCACCCGCTCTTTCTTCAAGCACTCCACACTCTCCTCAGTTCCCTTGCATCCTGGCTCACCGTTGTCACCGCTTATGTAAAGGGACATTTAGCAGCCAAAGAGACAGTTTATAGAATATCAGACTGTGTCTTAGGCAGTTGGCAGCTTTCTCCCATTAAGTGTTTAAAACTACCCTGAGATCTGACTTTCATAGAAAAGGAAACTGAGGTTCTGAGTGGACCAGGAACTTGCTCAAGATCACGCAGCTAGTAAGTGGTGGGCCAGGACTGAAGCCCCAGCCTGCCGGATTCTGGAACCCATCCTTAGCACCATGGCCTCGGGGCTGGGACTCAGGGAGCCAGAGGCATCCCACCAAGGCCGTCCACAGGCTCACGAGTCAGTCTCTTCTGTGACTACGAGCTCCCTGCCCTCCTTCCCAGCAGCACCTGCAGCCTCCGCTTCCTCCATCTGGCAGCCTCTCTGCTCCTCTCCACAGGGAAAACAACTTCATCAAGGACTTTCCTCAGCTGGCCGACGGGCTGTCAGTGATCCCGCTGCCGGTGGAGGAGCAGTGCCGGGGGGTCCTCTCCGAGCCCCTCCCAGACCTCCAGCTGCTCACCGGTAAGACACACATGCTGGACCCCTCCCCAGCCTCCCTGACCACACACCTGCTCTCCAGTCCAGCTCAGCTCTCAGCACATCCAGGATGGGCCCTGCCAAGCCTCTGTGTTTGGGAGGGATGGGATGGGAAAGGGACCTACCTACCATTTCTTGGACTCATGGACTGTGCAGAGCTAGGGGCTTCCCTGAGACTCCAAGCTCTGAGCCGAGGCCGGATTTACTCTCTTAGCAAACTTCAAGTACACAGTGCAGTATTATTAACTATAGTCACCGGGCTGCACGCTAGACCTCAAAACCGCACTCATCTGGTGTAACTGAACCTCTGTACCCTTTACCCAACATCTCATTTTTCCTGCCTCTAGCCATCCTACTCTCTGCTTTTATGAGGCCAACGTTTTTCAATTGCACATAAAAGTGAGATCATGCAGTTCATTTTTAAGTCATTTTAAAATAAAATAAGTGGACCTCCCCCATCCCCACCCCAACCAGGAGCCTCTCTCAGTTGACAGCATCTCAGTTACACAAGCTGTTTTTGAATGTGGGCACTGGGCCATCTTGGGGGTTGGGTATCATTCCTCTCGTGTTATAGGTGAGGAATCTAGACTCAGAGAGGTGAAGGGACTGATCAAGGTCACACAGTAAATCCGCCAGGACTAGAACCGGGTGCCATGGCTCCAGGTCTTCTGCCCTTTTCACTCCACTCTGCAGTCCGTCCCTCAACCCCCAAGCTCCGTCTCTCCCCTACTGAGAAGCCCTCTTTTGCAGGCTCTCCTGAGGCTTGTATTTTCTGTCCCACTGTGGGATGCCCATCTGTTCCACCTCATCTTCTCCCAGTTCCTCTCTTGCCCTTTTGGGGGACTTTCCCAAGATGTAAGGACCCTGGCTCTGCTTTTGTGATACAGTACATTGTGGTTCTGCATTAGTGGTACAAACTCTTAGGATTATTTGTTTTGATTTGGACACCTTGGAGGTGTCCTCATAAAGGAACTGTTATATTTTAAGGGTTATTATTTTTTGTTTTTTTTTTTACTTACCAGAAAAAATACCCTCCCCCCCAATCCCGGGGCTTCATTTTACCCCTAATCCTTTGGTGGGGATCTAGGATAGAGTCAGGTAAGATGGGGGTCAGAGATTGAGTAGGACCGGGGATGGGTTTTTGGTCAGGAATAGTATGCAAGGAAGTGAGTGAGTCAGTAAATAGGTATTTATTGAGAGCCTACTATATGTCAGGCTCTGTTCTGTCTCTGCAGGAGTGGGAATAATATAGACCATGGCCTTGACCTCAAGGAGCTGACATTTCACTGAAGGGGCTTATATTTCCAGCTGGAATCCAGGAGGGACCAGGGGTGGGGAAGTGAGGGATGGAGTGATGATCACTTATGGGGGTGGCCCAGGGATGGTGTGAGGGGCAGGGAAGATGGTTTGGTAAATTTCTTGATAATCAAAAGAGGCAGCAGCGTTGTTTTGCTTTGTTTTGTTTCCTTTTGGACACCATTCCACCAAGTGCCTAAGCTGCATCAGCAGTCTGCATCAGAATATCTGCCTCCCTCTATTGGGGACGGCCCCTCCAAGCCTGCTCAGAATTAGGGCAAGCAGTCATAGACGGGGCAGAGGCTGCCTGGGTGCTGTTGTCTAGTCTTCCTGTACAGACTGTTTTCTTTGCCCTGACTCAAAACACGGCCCTCTCCCCCTCTCCCACCCTCTCTCCTTCTCTCCCCGGTGTCTGCAGAGGAAGGAAAGGACAGGCAGAGCAGATAAACAGAGAGGATGTATTTGTAACAAAACAACCTCCCTCCAGTGGACATATCTTTGGGGATCATGAATATTTTACTTTAAAATGAAAAGAAAGCCTCTAAGAAATTATATTATTCCTGGGGCTAAGGGGGGAAAAAAAAGTTGATAGTAATGGACAACTTCTATACTGCAGTAATGTCCAGGAAGAAATCATTTGTTCCAGTGAGATTCTCATTTGCATCTTGGTATCAAATATCTCTTTAAGTGCCTCCTCACCAGGGGACAAGAGAAAAGGACAGAAAATGTGCCTGCCATTTGCAGAGGATACACAACAGTAACAGTAACTGCTGATGTGACTAGCATTTCTTTTTCACGTATTTTTTCCTGATGATAAAAAAGAGAGTCTGCAGTGCTTAGAGCACAAAATTTAGAAAATGGAGATGAATAGAAATCGGAAAACAAGGATCTTTCGCACATCCGCCACACTGAGTTAACCACTTGCTAACATTTTGTTGTGTTTTTTTTTTCTTTGTTTATGTTTTGTCTACACTTGTGTTTCACACAATGCATTCTGTGGAACATGAGTTCCAGTGAAACCTAAAAACGGGGCTCCTTGGTCAAAAATGTTTGCAAAATGTTATGCACTATCTTCACGTACCTTTAAAATGCATATTAATTTATTCAAGGTGCTGAGAAATTATACAGCTTTTTTTGTTTTAATCTTTTTTAACTTTGTTTAGCCAGCGTTTCTTGGTCTTGTTTGAAATGGTAACCTTTCATGTGTACGCACAGGTATTTTATGAGCTACCAAAGGACATCTTATGTTTCCATGTTAGGAAACAGACAGTCTGTAGAGGGTGAACAAACATAAATCGTCAGATAGGAAATGTGTTAGGCTTTGCACATGGTCTCTGTCACAACTGCTCAACTCTGCTGTCATCGTGCAAAAGTAGTCTTAGGCCGTATGTGATGAATGGGCTGTGGTTCTCTGGCCCCCAGTCCACACGTAGGACATTTCAAGATTACCAGAGGACTTCCACTGCTATTAATTTATTTGAGTCTCACAATACGCTTGTGAAATAAGATCAGCCCAGGTAGCCATGGTATCAGATGGGGAAACTGAGGCACCGTGCTATCTAGCACCCCATGGCAAATCGCCACGAGAGTTAGTGGAACCGTAAACCCATTCTTGCTTGTAGGGTAAAGGGGGCCATGTGAGCTGTAGAGCAGAGAGAAAAGGCGGGGTTGGGGCTGAGGTCAGAGGCCAGGAAGGAAGAGGCCTGGAGGTGGAGTCCAGATAAAACCGCCAACCCCAGAGAGAGCCCTCACCCTAGGGCCGAGCCTCTGTCCACTTAGAAGAGGTGGCTGTCGCCCAGAGCCCAGGGCTGCAGGGTGGGCTTGTAGGGGGAGGCCTCTACGTGCTGGGCTCACACGAGCTTCTTCTTCCCTCCCCAGGAGACGTCAGGTATGATGAGGCCATGGGTTACCCCATGGTGCAGCAGTGGCGGGTCCGCAGCAACCTGTACCGCGTGAAGCTCAGCACCATCACCCTCTCGGCAGGTGAGGACTGCCGCCCGCAGCCAGGGGGCGTGGCGTGGTTCCACTCAGGTCCGCCAAGGATGCTGGCCCTGGAGATGCTGAGGGAATGAGGCCACGCCCCACCCACCCACCACCACCACCACCCCGCCCCCCCCCCGCCATCAACAATCTCACAGGGAGGGCAGATGGACAAGCAGGCAGGACAGTGGTGTCCACACACTGCAGCAGGTCAATGCAGTAAGGGGGCCGCTGTCCATTGTGGGGAGTCAGAGAGGCTCCTGGAGGAAGGGGTGTCTGAGCAGGGTGTGGGGGATGGATAGGAGAGAGGGGCGGATGATAATCTAGGTCACACTTACATTCTCCAAGTACTTCAGGTGTGTGAATTATATGAGTTCTTTCAGGCACTGATTCCTCTGGGTTCTCCTGGCTGATTTCTTTTCCTGCCCATTTCCTACTCAGCAGTAATGCAGTCCCTGCTCCCCTCCCCCCACCCACCCACCCACACACACACACACACACACACACACACACACACACACACACGCACGCATGCACACACACGCTGCTCACACTTTGTCCACATGAACCCTGTGCTTCAGCTGATGGGGACAGTTTGTTGTTCTCAAAATGGGACATTTTCCTTCTTGTCTCTGTGACTTTGCGCACGCTGTTTCCTCCGCCTGGATCTCCTCGCACATCCTACGATACTCGGAGATGCCTCCCCCATGATCTCTACCCTTTGGAATAATTCAGGGAACTCCCTGTGCTCAACTGCCTATATTAAAGCACTAACAAGTGCTTGACTCACATCAGAATCCTGTCTGTCTCCCCCACTAACCTGAGAACTGTGGGTAGGGCTTGGGTCTTATTTATTCCTGTACCTTACATTCCTGCACATTACTGGTGCTCCGTTTTGATGAAGGAATAAAAGATAAACGAAAACTGAATAGTAAGGAAATGAAAACTGAAAAGATGGGGCCTGGCCTTGGGTTTTCTACCCTGACTCTTACTCATAACACTGCCACTGGGTTATTGTCCAAGTATCTTGAAATGGTGGGCGAGCTCTTTTCTCCTCTTTTCTCTTTCAATATCGCTTCGTTCGTGAACAACATGGAACTCTTTTAGCCTGGGTATGGGAAAGTATAAATAGTAATTATGGCTGACATGACCCAAGCGCTTTATAATGTTTCATATCTTAGGGCTTACATCAGTCTCGAGGGGAAGGCATTCTTTATCACTTTTTTTTTCAGATAAGGAAACTGAGGGTCAGAGAGGTTAAGTAACTTGCCCAAGGTCACACAGCTAGTAAGTGGCAGAACAGGAGCAGGGCAGGGATTTGAAGGCAGTGTTGTCTGCCTGGATAAAGAGCCACAGGGCATCTCCATGGTGTTATTTACTACTTAACAGAAACCATCTCATTATTAACTCTGCTGCATTAATTACCCAGCTGCATGGGTTAACAGGTTGATGGGGAGGGGTTGTTCTAATCAAGGACCCATTCTTTGAGCCCTGTTTCTGTTTTTACCACCACCCACACCTTTACACCTGCGCTTGTGAATAACACTGCGGTGTTCCTGTTAGAACTACAAAGGTGTATCTACTTTAATTAATCAATAAGGACGCTCCCGAGAACTCCCTTGTAAATCAGATGTTGGCAAATTGGAGCGCATTTTTAATGTGGAAGAAGAGCTTGCTCTTTTACATTTTACTTTGATGTGGCACAGAATCAGCTGTTCTTATAATAATGGGCGTCAGTGTGTCTGCCGTGTCCGGGATCTGTGCCGTGAACCTGGTTGACTTGTGGGTGGGGAAGGATGCATGTGCAGACTCAGAGACAAATAGGGCAGACCTTCTGCTTTCAAGGTGATGCCTGTTGAAGGTGCAAAGGGTGGGTGCTCCAGATGGTGGGAAAAGCTTCTTGGGGGAGGGGTGACTTCCTGGGGCCTGAAAGCATGAGTGTGACTTAGGGAGGAAGTGGGAGTCCATTGCAGGTAAATCGTGGGGGGGGTGTGTGTGTGTGTGGAGAGTGTGGGAGGGATATACATAAAGAAAAAATGATGGAAATCCCAGATCACATACAGGAGAAATAAGAAAACTGATTTGGCCACAGATAAAGCCTGATGTATGTAGCTCATGGGAGATGACCTTGGAGGCCTGGGATACCCAGGTAAGGTCATTGAGCTTTATCCATAGCAGGGAGGAGCCCAGAAGGTCTTAAGGCCCCTGGAAAAATAGCTTGGTGACCTGCCTGTAGGAGGAGAAGGAAGGCAGGGGGGCAGTGGTTACTGAGTGATTGCTGTGCAGGCCCCATGCCAGGCACTGAGGACTCAGGCCCCTTTGGCATAGGACTAAAGGCAATGGAACAGCAAGGAGGCCCTTGACAATGGCAGGAGAAAGGACATAACTGTTGTTTTAGGGAGGCTGAGGCAGGGACAGAAAGGGAAGTGATGTTACAGGAAGCTAAGCCAGGGATCAGATATGAGGGCACAGACTGTCTGCTGAGCCTGGGCTAGTGCAGCCCCCAGGCTCCAGCCGTGGACAGCTCAGGCCCTGGATAATTGGGTACATGGGAAGTGCGTGCATCCTGGGGTGAGAAGAGAAGTGGGTTGGAATCCTAGCTCCTCTGGCTGGAGGACCAAAGGCAAATCAGCTCCAGTTTATGACCTTTGACTTGCTCATCCACTCCACAGGGCTTATTATGGTTGGGACTGCAGTGCTGGGCTGAGGTTAAATTAGACAAAGTGTCTGGAACATCTAGCAGTGTGCCTGGTACACGCTAGGTGCTCAGTAGGTATCAGCTTTGACTTTTCCTGGTTGTGATGTTCAGATGGCCAGCTATAGGCCTTCCTCTGCTGTTGATTCCGTGTCAGTCCTAGTGTCTTGTGTGTCCACCAGCGAGAGCAGTCTTTGCAAAATAAGTGAGGGAAAGCTGTGCACATGTGGCTGCCACCATGGTGATGGATAAAGCACCAATCCAGGCTTGTCATTTGCCGGCCACCAGCCTCCCAAGCCTGACCACCTCTGCGTGCTGCTCCTCTGTCCAGGCTTCACCGACGTCCTCAAGATCCTGACCAAGGAGAGCAGTCGGGAGGAGCTGCTGTCCTTCATCCAGCACTACGGCTCACACTATGTCGCAGAAGCCCTCTATGGCTCCGAGCTCACCTGCGTCATCCACTTCCCCAGCAAGAAGGTCCAGCAGCAGCTGTGGCTCCAGTATCAGAAAGGTAAGCCTGGAGGGCTTGCTGGAGGTGGTGGCCAGATGCAGTGTGGAGGTAAGGCTGCGGGGGACATAACTGAGCTCCCTGGGAGCTAAATCCTGGCTCTGCCCCATAGAAACTGGGTGGCCTTAGGCAAGTCCCTGCCCCTCTCTGGGCTTCTCGTTCACTGTGGATGGAATGAAGGGCTGTGTGATGCTTTCTCAGGAGTCTTTCAGTTCAGGCATTTCCTGAGAGCCCGGGGTGGTGTTCCGGACTCCAGAACGCTGGCCTTCTACTGCACGCTCCTTGTTTCCCACTCTCTCCCCTTGAAACAACTGCCAGGGTCGGCGGGTGGAGGAGGCTGTGGGGTGGGAGTGTGTCTCCTTGACACCTTCTTCTCTTCAGGCTCTTGAAAGAACCCAAGAAGAGCTCTGGCTCCTTTGGGAGCAGTCACCTCATGTCTGGGGGACAGTTTCAAGTCTCTGCCATGGAGAGAGTTTATCCTCAGGGAGGGTCAGCAGATCTTACTTCCCTCCGATTCTCAGCTATTATCAGAATTGGAATTTCCCAGATGCAGGAGACCAGTCTGTGCCATTCCCCTTGGGAAATCCATTCCCTTCCCACCTCAGTTTTCCCTTCCTGTGAAATGGGTACTTTAGCCATTCCTGTCTCCCTCCTACATTAAAGGAAAGTGGTTTATGCAGTAGCATTTGGAGAAAGACGGAACTATGGCACACATGCAGTATGTATTGTAACAGGTCCATGTAGTCACAGCCCCATTTCACAGATGAGAAGATGAATCTCAGATAAGTCAAGTGCCCTGCAGACACACGTAGCAGGTGAGGATCACTTCCTGTTACCATTGTTACTATTATTATCAATTAATTTGAAAAGAAAGTCTCTCGATCGACAGAAAGGGTGAGGAGTAGTGTTAAAACGTGCTTGCACCTTCTGCATATGGACCAGCCATCCTATCTCCAAGAACCAGATCGACCGTAACTCCTAAAACCACAGAATGTGGGAGCCACAGGGACCTGGCAGGTCTCACTGGGCTCAGCACTCCCATTGCACACCTGGGAAAACTAAGGCTGAAAGGGAAGAGGAATCTTGCTCAGAGTCACACAGCTCCTCTGGATAGAGCCAAGACACAGCGGGACGCTGCACACTCCCTGTCTGGCTCTTCTCATGCAGCCCCTCATCCCCAACTGGATGAAGCCCTTTGTCTTTTCCCGAACAATTCCCTTTGCACTCTCCACCCTGTCATGGTCTCATCCCTCCCTTTCTCGTGTGTGCGACTGTTTGGGGCACCGGGGGTGGTTTATAGGCGCAGGGGAATAATTGAGTTGTCTGGGAATAGCTCCGGTTTATGGCTGTGACAACAACAGTCTTTAAGGAAGTGCATTAAATCAATAGAAGTCTCATTGTGCTACCCTATAAATAAGGTGACACATCATTAAGCAGGGCAATAAACTTCCGGACTTTGAAGTAATACAATTAGGTTATGTTTATAAAAACCTTCGCTCACTGTGGCCACTGAACCAGTTTGCCTCGTCCGGCATTTGGGGCCTGGGATGCTGCGCTAGTGCTGAATCCCACCCCAGCTCCACCCTCGGCTGCTTCCAAGCCTTGGACTTTTTCACTCCAGAAAATGCTATTTCTTATATACAATGGATGCATGGAATCTATGGCAAGTAAGATGGGGACGAGGGCAGACAAAATGCTGAAACAGCAGCTGGGGACCCCCTTCAAGACTCAGAGAACCTTCAAGTTTTCCACAAACTTGCTGGGTGAACTTGGTACAGAAGCTTTTCCTTCTGGGCTTCCAGGGCAAAGGCACCTTTCTTTCTTCCCTCGTCCGTGCTCGCTCCCAGAAGAGCATAGGGATACAGTGAGGCCGGCTGATCTGTGTGTGTTTCTTCCTTTCTGTCTCTACCTGATGTGACCACCTGGATGGTACATCAAACACTGTAGTTTTACTTTTAAATTTGCAAGTGATGCTGGGGAGGGGGTGGATGAGAAGCTGGAAATTTGCCCACGAAGGACAGAAAGGACTCTGGACTCAGAGATAGTTGGTGTGTGTCCCTTCTCTCCCCAGCCACCTGTGTATCACTGACATCTATATGTCAACTGTGTGTCATTGACATCTGTGAAACCAGGGTTCACTGGGGACCAGGTCAGGATGAATCTGGGTTTGGAAGCTGATCACTCTTGGGGCAGAGCTTGTGGGAAGAAGACAGATTAGAACAGTGTCGAAGTGGGACAGACAGGATTTCAAGTCCCAATACCTCTTCTTACATCCCTGCCAGGAAGCCTCAGGCAAAGTAACTTCTAAGTTTCAGTCTCCTTGTTTGGTAAGTGAGGGATAGTAATTTCCTTACAAGGCTTTTGGGAGAATGAAATGAGATAATACAGGTAAGACACATCGCATGCAATACGTACATAAAAAACAGTTGCTTAATGTGAAGTGACGTTATGGACATCAGCTGAGCATTGTAGTCCTGGCCACAGCTCTTGCTAATGTGTGGCCACAGCCCTCATTTCTCCCTGAAAAGCACCTGTGTCACTAGTCCCTGCAAATATCCTTTCAGCCCAGCAAGGGTAGAGGGTGGAGTGCTCCAGGATTCTTTGAAATCTATGTTTAGACCCAGATGGTGGTTTCTTCTTGGTAGGAAAGGCCAAGGCTGAAAGGGCAGGCTGTGAAGAGACCAAACAGGGTGTGGATAAGAACCACGGACATTGTACAGCCCTTCACAGTTTACACACAGCCTTCCTTCGGTCCTCCCACCTACCCCTTGAGGCAGAGAAGGCGCAAATACTCACCCTTTATCTTAGAGAAGGGAAATCTGAACTTAAAAGAGATTGTCGGCTTACCAGGGACACACAGTTTGCTCCTGAATGAGCTGGTGTTTAAATTCCAACCTGAGCCCACATCCAGTGTCCCCAGACATTAGAAACAAACGTCCCAGCCTTTCCAGGTTCACTAATCATGGGGCTCTGGCCACTGTTGTGATCCAGCCACTAGAAGTCATGGAAAGTCAAGGGAGTTGGGGTGAATGTGCCTGATTAAAAGATCTCCCACGAGTCATTCATTAACCTCTGGTTCACCGGTACTTCCTAAGTGCTTCTTCTCAGCAGACCTCGCGCCACATGCTGGGGCATTGCGGTAGGCAAGACGTGGGTGCTGTCCTCACGTGGGTCCAGCCTGTATTAGCCTTCCAACATTTTGTCATTCTTGTGATAGACTTTTTTTTTTTTTTTAATCTACTGATAGATGGCTGGAGAAAGGCAGGTGGCTGGGCATGTGGTGGGGAACCCAGTCACTGTCATACGATGGCCCATAACTTGTTTCATGTACCAGTTCTGATTTGCTGGGGAGTGGCTTTTCTAGACCAGTGTGTAAAGGTCACTGGGATCACTGGGAAAGAACGCCGAGATCAATGAACAATATCTGCTGTTTGCAGAAAGGGAGAGTGGTTGTCCATACCTTTGTATTGTTTCCCTGTAATAGGGCAAAATGAAAGCTTGAACAACAGACCCAGCTTCAGATGATGATTCCAGAGAGGCACTGGGCATGCCAACAAGAACTAGAAAGATCCAGGCAGGGAGGCGGGGTTTCCTATCACCAAGTGGATATTATGGGCATTCCACCAGTCTAGGAGGGACTGGAGCACTGGACAGGTCAATTAGATGGTACCAGCCAAAGCCAGGAAGAGCTGGACCTTAGAAGGCAACTAGAATAGCTTAAGTCATCCCCAGAAACTCCAGCCCAGGTATGATTAGCTTGGAAGCTGTTCAGCCTGTCAGGTTCCTTTAACCATCACCTCTGCTCCCAGGCCGTGCTCCAAGCACCACGTCAAGTTTTTAGTTTCTTGCTGCAGCTTAATATTTTCACTGTATGCTACTGTTTTCCTGATGCACCTATATTTTGAAAAGCTACTTTCCTCCTAATTGGGGCTTCACGTCACTCTTTGACTTAATATTCACACCTTCTTCCTAGCCATGACCTCAGTGCATGAGTCTTATATCATGATTAAGACTCCCTGTATAAAGTTACCCTTCTTCTGGCTATCTTGGATAAAGACTTCCTCATTTGCAGACAAAACACAGGTTTTGCAGTCGATGGACCTCGGTTCAGATCCCAGCTTCCCTCTTACAAGCTGTGTGATCTTGGGCAAATCGGTTCACACTCTAAGATCTACTTTTCCATATGCAAGGTACGGGATCCAATGACAGCATAGACACATCAATGATGGACTTATTTATCTACCACTGAGCCAGGCATCTAATTACTATCTTGATCCAGTCCACTCCCTCCACCCATGGCTGCCGCATACACTCGGGTAACCGTGATCCCAGATGTGTGTGTGTAGGTACACACGTGTATATGTTGGGGCAGGGGGAGATATGGCTGCTACTTTACTCCGCTTTCTTGTCAGTTGACTCAGCACTAAGGACAGGGGTAGACTGGACTCAGGTGGAGAGGGACTGCTGGGGTGGAGCCAGTGAGGGAGGGAGCCTTGGAGCTCTACTAGGGAGGTGTCTGTGACACCTGCACTTCTGTTATCCCTTGTCATTCTCTATTCAGAGGGGATAGTGATGAATGCAGAAATTATGAGTCTGATAGGTTTCCTGAATTTTCAGTTGCTTCTTTTTCACGGAGAAAGTGACTATGGAAGGTAAAGGATGCGTGCATGTAAAGGAATTGTTCATTCTGTGTGTGTGTGAGAGAGAGACAGAGACAGGGACAGAGAGAGATAGAGACAGAGAGAGATGGAGAGAGATTGACTGAGGGAAATAGGAGGAGACAGAAAAACAAAGAGAGATAGACACAGGGAAACCAAAATCCACAAAGAGAAATGAAGAAACAAAAAGGGTAGAAGAGAAAGTGTATGCGATTAATATGTCTTTTCCAAGTTTAGAGACTCGGTGACCCTGATGAAAGGACATTCTCCATGTGAAGGTTGAACTGCTCTTGAGTTTAGATTGGGAGAGCCTATAACATAGAGATGTCCCCACAGATAAATGCCTGTTGCCACCTTTAAGAGATGTTTTATCTCTATTTTAATTTCCCAAGACTGTCCAAAGGAATGAACTTCTGCATTTCCATTTGAATTACGATGCCCTTTTGAATGTCACCTGAAACATTCCTAGATTACTCTTTAAAGGAATTCTGGCTGTTTGAAAGGCACCTCAGGGGTTGGGGAGGGGGGAGGAGAAGGGAAAGATGTAGTCAAGTGTCACCTCCTTTTGTGAGGACAGGTGTAGCCCAGGGGCTGATGTGAGCTGGAGAACTCTCCTGGGCTTTCTGTTTCCTGAGGGAACTTGCTTCAGAGATGCCAACCGGACATGAAAGGAGTCAGTCTCAGAGCTGAGACCTGCATGGGTACTGGTCTGCTTCCCTGGTGAAATCATCTGGGGGCAGTTTTCAGTTCCCATTTGCTTGACCGTTCATTAGCATTTGATGACGCTGACCACTTCCTGCTTGAGGCACTGTCTACGTTTGCTTCCGCGGTACCAGATCTTCCTGGTTGCCCACCTTCCTTCCTGACTGTTCCTTCTCTGTCTCCTTTGCTGGCTTATTCTCCTCTGCCAAACCAGTCAGTATGGTTTTGCAGGACTGCCCTTGTCTCTGTGGGGACTCTCAGCCACGCTCTCTGTTGCCATCCCTACGCTGATGACTCCCATTTTATAGTTCAGCCTCCAAGCTTTCCTCTGATACGTGCTATCCCGGTAGCTCTCTGCCTGCCCAAGCTCTGCCCCACACAGCCTAGAATTTTTCCAGTGTTCTGGTGAAAAGCACCTGTATCTCTTTAGAGGCAGAGCCACAAACCTAGAAATCCTCAACATTCTCCCTCTCCCTCGCTCCCCCCATTTCCAAACCATCCCAAGTCTTATCAATTTTAATTACCAAATAGCTTTTGAAATTGCCCACTTCTTCCCACCTCACTGCTGCCACCATAATGGCTTGTCTGGACTCTAGCATTGGCCCCCTACCTGGTCTCCCTGCATCCAGTCCTGTCCCACATCAATCCAGCTGCACAGCCCTGAGGACAGTCAGGGTTCTCCAGAGAGAACCAACAGGATAGATGGGTAGATAGATAAAATTCTCTTTATTATATATTATATGAACATATATATGATATATATTCATATGATATTTATGATATGTATAATATATATGAAAGCTATATATATAATCGGTTCTGTATCTCTAGATGTATGTATGTATATATACACACATATCCATATATATATACACACACACACACACACACACACACACACACACACACACACACACACACACACATATATATATATATATAGAGAGAGAGAGAGAGAGAGAGAGGTTTATTATTAGAAATTAGCTCATGTGATTATGGAGGCTGAGAAGGTCGAAGCTAAGATCTCAGCAAACTGGAGACCAAAAGAGCCAGTGGTATGAGATCCAGTTCCAACGCCGGCAGGCTCTAGAACTAAGAAGAACCGATGCTTCTGTTCGAGTCCAAAGGCAGGAAATGATGGACATTCCAGCTCAAATACTCAGGCAGGAGGAACTCCATCTTACTCATGGGAGGGTCAGCCTTTGTTTCTATTCAGGCCTTCAACTGATTGAATGAGGCCCACCACATCAGAAAGAGCCGTCTGCCTTACTCAGTCTGCCGATTATTTTGCCGAAAACACCCTCACAGACACATCCAGAATACTGTTCGGTCAAATATCTGGACACCTCATGGCCCAGTCAAGTCCACATAAAAATGAAGCATCATGGGTTGTCTCTAAAATGGAGATCCCATCATGCCCTTCCTTCCATGAAAACTCCTTGTCATTGCCCTGAGGCTAATTTCCAAACTCTTCCCCACGGCCTCAGGGCCTTCTCAGATCTGCTGTGTCCCCAGCAACCTCCTTAGCCCCATCTGTCTCCATGCTCTCTGCCTTCCAGTCACATTGAGCCTCGTACTCCTTAACTATCACTTGGGTTAAAGTCTCAGCCTGGACAAGGTCCCAGTGAGCTGATGGGAGGTGGCTGAGTAGCCCTTGCCCGTCCCCTGGCCCCTTGGCCTCCGTGCAGCTGTTTGTAGGACAGGTCTAGCTCTGGGCGGGTGTTTTTTCTTGGAGAGGACAGGAGGACGTTAAATATGAGCTGGACACTCTCGAGCCTGCAGCACGCCAAAGGAGACAGCCAACTTATTTCTCCTCAGAACCATGCAAAAAGACGATACAGGATGTGGTTCATTCAATACGAATAGGCCCACGAGACTGCTGTTTCTACAGATGAAATGACCAAAAAAAAGCATCTGTTCCCCGGTTTAGATTGAGTCCATCTGGAACGGAACACCCTAGTATTTTTCCTATTGGCGCGTCCCAAGGATAATAATCCTCCGCTTGCACTCAGCACAGCGCACCTCACAAAGCACCTCCACGTACATTATTTCATCCAGTTTCCTCCTCACAACCAGCCTGTAAGGTGGGCGTCGTTATCTGCATTTCACGCTTGAGGAAACCGAGGCTCAGACGGGGGAGATGATTTACGGGAGTTCACCCCAGGGAACTGGGCAGACCAGGGGTTTGAACGCAGGCTGCTTTCAGCGCAAAGACCTTGCTTGTCCACCTCTATCACAGCAGCCTCAGAAACCTCTTCAGATGTTGGCATCAGACCCAGGGGAACTGTTTGCTTTCCTGTTCTGTCTCTCTCATCCACAGTTGAAAGAACTGGGGAAAGCTGAGACTCGGAGTTTAGTCCCTCAGCTCGGGCAGGGGTGGAAGGACTCTCTTTATTCACCCCTCTGCACAACATGCTTCTCTAGCGTAACTTAGGAGCAATGTTATAAGTTAAAGCCAAACCCGAAAACATCAGGGCTGAGAGAGGCCTCAGCAGTCATCTAGCCAGACCTGAGTTTCCCTTATGTGTCAGTTATGATCAAATGGTAGTGAAATGCTGCCTGGAATACTGCACTGAAAGAGATTCTGGGTCAGGACCAGGCTTGGTGGGGTCGAATCGCTTAGCAGTATCTGTCGTGAATGTGAGAGTAAGAAATGGTGAGTCATGTGTAAGGTGTTATCCATCCCCATCTAGGTTAGCTATTCCCACTCTACAGATGGGAAAGTTGAGGTCAGTTTAGGTAATCCATTAGGACCCGCCACTGCAAAGGGGGAAATTTAATAACCAGCTAGAGGCATAATTTGGTCTTTCTTCACCTGAAAACCTACAGCAAATTCAAAGACTCCTAGTCGCCAAAGCCCCCCACATGCTCATAGATCACGGAGCCATTCATCTGGCAGCGTGCCCATTTTCTTATTTCAGAGTTCCTGCACACACAAAAACATATGCACAGGGCTTCCCTGGTGGCGCAGTGGTTGAGAGTCCGCCTGCCGATGCAGGGGACACGGGTTCATGCCCCGGTCTGGGAAGATCCCACATGCCGTGGAGCGGCTGGGCCCGTGAGCCACGGCCGCTTAGCCTGCGCGTCCGGAGCCTGTGCCCCACAACGAGAGAGGCCACAACAGTGAGGCCTGTGTACCGCAAAAAAAAAAAAAAAAAAAAAAACAAAACACATGCACAAATAACATCATTTCCTTAACCACTGGAGACTGTCCCCATTGTCCTAGTTAGGGGACGCATTCAGAGACTGACACTCTTGGTTCTCTTCAGACTGGGGCCAGACCACGCTTGTTCCCCTATCACAGTCCCATTCCCAGGAAGGTCTCACAGGGACTCCGGGAGCAGGATTTTCGACAGGACCCTTCGCTGGCATCAGTCTTGCTCTAAGAATGTGGAATTTCCCTGGAGGTGAATATGGGGCTTTTGTTTTCTTTCTGTCTTCAGCCCCCTTCTGAGAACGAAATGGTCTGGAGGGAACACAGATACCCAGATGAAGCTTTTGCCTTCCCAGGCCATTATTAGCAGGTGGAACTTTCCACCCTCAGGGCAGCCTCACGCACAGTTTCACACCACAGGGCGCCCTCCCTCCCCTGTCTCGCATGTTCCCTTCGTCCCTTCTCAGCCCCCAACTTTCCACAGCAGTGCTCTGAGCCCCTAGTATATGCCAGGGCCTGTGTCCGTGCTGAGGGTGCCATGCTGAACGAGACATGCTCTCTGCTCTCAAACAGCTCACAGTCAAATGGGAAAGATTTTCAGCAGGTGAACAGATGATTACAGCCCTTTGGATACATGCTGTGACAAGGAAGCATAAGGCGTGTGTGTGTGTGTGTGTGTGTGTGTGTGTGTGTGTGTGTGTGTGTGTGTGTGTGTGTGTGTGTGTGTGTGTGTGTGTGTGTGTGTGTGTGTGTGTGTGTGGTGTAGGGCCAGGGGTGGAGGAGGCAAGGTGGGGAGGTGGGCCCCTAACCACCTGGGATGAGCTGGGAATTTCCCTGGAGAAGATTCTAAGCCGAGCCCTGGCGGGTGAGGGCGTTTGCCATCTAGGGAGGTGGAGAGGGATTGCGCAGGCAAGATGCAGGCTGGGTGTGTGGGGCAGCCTGGCAGGTGCTGAGTCCTCCCAGAGCAGTTGGGAGCAAAAGTGCCTGAATCCCCTCCGGCATTCCTGGGGGTTGCCATCGGCTTCTTTGTTAGAGCTTTGTAAGTCTTTGCGCCTCTGCCATTGGCTCTGTCCACAGCAGAGAACTCTCACAAATAGGAGAGGCTGAATCTCCAAATGCCTAAAATTAAATGAAAACAAGGGACCGGTATGGGAGATACCAGAGGAATTGTTGGAAAAACATCTGGACCTTTCAGGTTGTTATGAAGATGATACGAGATCATGTGATTAATCGGCCCATAGTAGGAACTCAACATGAAATCAGTCATTCTTACCCACTCCTCGTCAGAGGTTACCTTTCAACAAATAACAACGTACAAATCAAGCTGTGTGTGAGTCATCCGTCCCATTTGCCAGATATGACTTAGGGTTTTCTGAGCCTCAGTCCTTTTATCTTTAAAATGGGCCTCATCATGCTTGCCTCACAGTATTGTTATGAGAATTAAAAGAATCAATGGTTGCAAAGTGATTATCGCTGCACCTGACATATAAGAAGTGCTCAGGAAATGCTAGCTAGTATTATTATCATTTATTACTGTGAGACACAATCAAGTTAGTGGTGATGCTTATTACTAAACAAAAAGCAGAATGATGTAGCTCTTTCCAGCCCTGACTACAGCAGCCTAAGATATAAGCCCTCTTCCTGCCAGACCTTCTAACACCATGGCTGTTTGTCTCTTGTTGGTCTGCCAGCTTGTGAATTTTAGTCCTGCCTGAGCCTGGAGGTGGGAATAGAAGGCAGAGTTATCAGAAAGCACAGCCTGGAGCCCAGCGGTGGAGCACAGGGGAGCGTGTTTGCACAGCCAAACACCAAGCTTATAGTGGTCAAGAATGTGTAGGGGTATGTTGGGGGGAGCGCGGGGGCCGGGTGACAGAGGAGTGGGCAGCAATGACTGACTTGTTTTCTGTTTCTACTATGAAACAATTAATCACACGATCTCACACTGTTTGTAAAATCCCTGTGGGGTCCAGGTTATTATCCTTATCTTCTAAATGAGAAAACTCATGTGCTCAAGGTCATGTGGCTTGGTAATAGACAGAGGCAGGATTCTATCCCAGGACTGTCTGACTCCAAACTCCACATACCCTACTGCCGCCCTGGAATGACGAAAGCCAGTGGTACTGAGAACCACTAAGTGGCAGGAGATTCGCTGCCATCTCACATACATGATCTCATTTAATCCTCCAAACAGTCCTCTAAAGCTAGTATCTTTATGCCTGGGAAACTGAGACTCAGCGTGGGTAAGATACATAATCCAAAGGTACATAGGTGGTGAAAGGTACTCTCTCTTGCCATCTCTTTCTTCCATCCTTTCTCCAGTCCTCTCACCATTTACTTTTTACTATTAATTAACCACAATGGGCACTCCAACAAGTGTGTTCTCCCTGAGAGGCCTTTCTCTTCCTCCGAAGCAATTAGAAGTACTTGGTCACGAAGAGTGAGAAAAGAGGCAGATAGACCAACATGATTCCAGCCTGCATGATGTCGGCCCGCTGGCTCCAGATTCTTGTTTCCTAGCAACAACTTGGCTCTGGGTCAGGGTGAAGGCTTTGAGGCAGGCCTTAGAGGCGGACTTGACCAGTGATCCATTGGGTTGGAGCTGGCCTCGGCTGTCTTCATCTGACACACCAGCTCTGTGCCCCAGGGGTGCCTCCTTAGGGTCCTTGGGATCTGCACTTCTGTCTCCTCCCATTCCACAGGTGTCCAGGGAGATGGAAGACTCCTTTTGGAGCTCTTGGCTCAAGAAGTCCCTAAGGTCTGGGGCACCAGAATCACTGACATTTACAACTGAGAAAATCCTTAATTTAATAACTCTATTAATATAGATAATGAAATGGAGTCCCAGGGAGAATAAGCAACTTGCTCAAAGGAATTATACATTAGTGACAGGATTAGGACTCAAACTAGTTCCTTCTTCTCTCTTCCCCATCAAAGAAAGTGTGTTGAGAGGCAATTCAAGGGACCATGTGTTCAAAGGTACATCTTTTTTGTTTGTTGACAGCTTTATTGAGATATCATTTACATACCACACAATCGAAGGTGTCTTTCTGAGCCTTCTTTGGAAGCGCTGGTGACTTTGCACCAAGACAAAGTTTGGGTTGAATTTCCAGAAAGGAACACAACTTTTAATTATTTTATAGCTGAGAAGATTCTCTAAAGAAAGTGAAATCTGAGGGAACCACTCCTCCCAGTTTTCAACCACATCCCGTTTTTCTATTGCAACTAACAGTGATTCAGCGAGGCAGCTGATGGGAGGAGCAGGTGGCATAATCAGCTGGTGCTAAATATGACCCAGAGTGTTCATGTGTATCAACATAGGAGCTAAGCTGACCCCCTGCCCTGGTTTTATCCAGCAACTGTTGTAGTGCCTGCTTTGTTTCAGGTACCGCGCTAGATGCTGCCGATGCAGCGGCAAATTAAAAGTCGCTCTGCCTTCACAGAGCTCAGTCTAGCCTTAGAGAGGGGTAGGCAACAAGGAAATCATAATGCAATGAGTCAGTGCTACAAGGCAGAAATACAAAAGGTGGCGTGGACACCTGACTCAAACCGTGTAGTGGACACCTCAGAAGACCCGGAAGAGGTGAGATTTAGGAGACACTGGTGGGTAGGGAGAGGGAAACTGTTTTAGGTAGCATAAAAGCAAGGACTAAAACGGCCTAGAGAGGGATGGAAGCAGTGGTGAGATAAATCTAGAGAGATAAATAGGTGGGAATAAAATCCCACTGGATATGTAGACCATGTTAAGGAATTTTTCCTTTTACCAGGAGCATTTTAAAGTCATTTAAATGTTTTATGTAACATTATTAGCGCTTATGTTTTAAATCTGACTCTGGCTGGTGTGGGATTGGGCTTGATTTGGGATGGGAGGAAGTGTAGTAGGTAGGATGCTAGATTGGATTTAAGATCAGTTAGGAAGTTGTAACAGTGTTTCAAGAGCTTAAATTTAAGGTTAGTAGGAGCTTAAATTTTCATAGTTATGAGAATGAAGAAAAGAATAAAGGGATGTGAAACATATTAAGCTGCTAGTAGGATGAGAACTTTATGATTGTATAGTGGGAGGTGGGAGGTGAGAGGTGAGGGAAGTGATGAGAAATGGTGCCAAAGTTTCGGGCCTACATGCCCGAGTCGATGGTTGTGTTCCTTAGATGGAACAGTAGCGGAACAGTAGCAGAACAGCAGGTATTGGAGAGCTGAGTTGTCTTAAATACGCTGAGTGTAAGTTTTCTAAGGGATATCTTCATTGAACACACCAGCCCACAGTTGGCGCGCCAACTGGCAGTATAAAGTGGGCAACTGCATATATACCAGTCAAAAGGAAGAGCTGAAAAATGCAGGTTTGAGACCTAGTTTCATAGGTCATTGAATTCATAGGAAGAAAACATCTCCCAGCATAAAAATAAAGTCCCCCTTTTGTAACTTGTTTCCTTAGGGAGCTGCTTTTCCCCCTACCACACCCAGTATTGTTTCTGATGTTTTATTTAGAGAGGCTTTATCTCATTCAGAGAGAGGCTGTCCAGGCTGCCCATTTTAGGCCACCTTTTACTTGTGTAAGATGTATGGGACATATTTCACCCTATTTGACAGTGTCTAGGTCCATCCACATCTCTACAAATGACCCAACTTCATTCCTTTTTGTGGCTGAGTAATATTCCATTGTATATATGTACAACATCTACTTTATCCATTCCTCTGTTGGTGGACACTTAGGTTGTTTCCGTGTCCTGGCTATTGTCAATAGCGCTGCAATGAACATTGGGGTGCATGCATCTTTCTGAATTATGGTTTTCCCTGGGTATATGCCCAGTAGTGGGATTGCTGAGAACCTAATGTATAGCACAGGGAACTCTACTCAGTGCTCTGCAGTGACCTAAACGGGAAGGAAATCCAAAAAAGAGGGGATGTATGTATATGCAGAGCTGATTCACTTTGCTGTACAGTAGAAACTAACACAACATTATAAAGCGACTCTTCTCCACTAAAAATTTTTAAAAAGTCTACGGGACATTAAGAATAGTCCTGGTACATATGAAGTAGGCTGGAGTTAGTATCCCCATTTCATTGAGGAGAAAAACAGGCATATGTGGCAATGGTCACCAGAGCAGAAGAGAAGAATGCATACTTTTAGATTGTTTTCCTTTATCACTTGCACCTTTCATTTAGCTAACATTAATTAACCTTTTTGGAGGATCCAGGGTATATGTGCCATTTGTGTGTGCATTGTACATTTCTTCCAGGGTATTAATCAATGAAAGTTTTATTCTCCTAGATCCAGCCCCAGAGTCATGGATCAGGTGAGGTAACACACATGCCTGCTCCCTCTCTACTCTTTGAGTGTAATATTTTTAATTTAACTTTATTTTTAACATTTTTACAGAGTCATTAAATTTGTCAAACAAGTTTCAGATTCCTGGGGCTGAGAGATTTAGAGAGCTATTATTTTTAAGTGTAAATATTAAATGTCATTTCACAAAAGCACATGGTTTTATTCATGTGGGTGCTCAGAAATTAAAATTATATAGGTTTTTTTGTTTATCATATTATGACATTTTTAATATTCAACTCTAAACATTTGTTGTCACTCTGAAGTAGGGGGATGGACTCCCAGCCATTATTTGGTTCAGATGATGAAACGGATGATGCTACACACACACACAAGAGGATTTTAAAAGATTTGTCACCCATGTAATGGAGCTTTCTGGGGAGAGCAAAGATGGCTCTCAAGCAGGTCCAAAAATGGCTTGAGAGAGCAAGGAAAAGAGACTGGCTTGGCTTTTATATAATGGCAAGTGGGGTGGAGTGAGGCTTGCATGGTTTGAACTTCCCTCTGGCACCAGAGGTGGGAGCACTTAGCCTTGCCCAGGTGAAGGGGCCAGTGGGGAAGGGGGAGTAGCGGGGCTTGAAAGCTGGCAGAGATCGAGCCTCAAATATGGAGTCAGAATTTTTTTAACATACAAATTTTTTTTTTTAACATAGGGCAATGGCCCGTCCCTTTTTGTGAGTTATTTTGTGAATGTTTGTATGTCCTCAAAGAGCATGTCAAATTAACGTCTTTGGAAGAGGGTGTGATCAGTGTGATGGCGTTACCGTGCTCCTGGAAAAAGTTGGTTGCATTAAAATCTTGTCTGTAAAGATTGTGTGTGAAGGCATGGCTGTTGAGGTACCTCATGGGTAGCCAGGTAAAGGGGGATTGTGTCCCTTTGAAGTTGAAGGCAAACTATGTGTGAGAGGCTGTTGAAATAGGCACTGAACACGACATATTAGCCAAGTCTATGAGTGCAAAGTATTAACCAGTTATTGATTGGATGGAATTTATTATTTCAATAATTGGTATGGAAGCATTAATGGGCGGGGCCTCAGCATTAAGGTTGCAGTAATCCATTGTGAGGTTTCATTCAGGTTTAAGAACAGGGTAGACTAGGCTGTTAAATAATGAAGCAGTGGGGATAATCACTCTTTTTTCTAAATAGGTCTTGTATATGGATTTTAAACCTCAAAGGTTCCGTTTAAAATGGGACATATTAACTGTTTTAACTAATGGGGGAGGGCAGGGTCCATGTGGTCCCATTTTGGTAAGCCAATTGTAAGTACCAAAACTTAATTCAATTTTAATTTATTACTCATTGGGTCAGAGCAGCCATACTCAGTATGGAATATTTCAAGGTAATGAGTGTTATGGCTATGGGGAATTTAGGCAAGGCATTAGTTCTGATGATTAAGGTGAGGTATACCTATTTGTCTTCCTTACATATCCTGAAATGTCCTTAGCAACTCCCTTAAGATTATAGGGCATACCTTGTTTAAATTTAGGGGAATTCCCACATGTAAATCTAATTTGAGCCCCAGTATTGATTAAAGCCATGGGAATTTGGTAATTAGTGCATTTCAGCAGATGTTAAAAGCTAGTTCAGAGTTTAGGTTGTCGAGGCACAAAAACCAATTAGCAATCTTCGAACTTCTTTGTTTTTTGTATAAATTCTTTCAGTAAATTTTGGAATTCTAATTGGGTCAAATTGTGACCTCTATTTGAGTTTTTTGATTGTTTCCTCCTCCTGTATTCACTGTTTGTTTGTTTGTTTTTCTTTTGGTGGTTACTGTATATAGTTTTGTGGTGAGGGGCCGGGGGGAGTCCTCGCTACCCTACTCATAAGTTTCTTCCTCCAGAGTTGCACATCTGTGTCATCAGGATTAGGGTCTCCCTCATGGCAATAACCTTCATAGGGTTTAAGGATCCTGGGCTTAAACTGAATTTGAATTAACCCCTCAGCTATGCGACAAGGGAACCATGGATGCTCTTCTCTATAACCCTGAAGGTCAGGATCTTTTGTTTTGGCCAACAGTGACATAGCAGCAGCAAAGACATTTTGTAGAGTCCTAATGAGCCATCTGCTTTTAGAGTGTAGACCACAACGGTCCACATGGTGACTGCTCTTCCTGCACATGAAACACCACCAATAGACCCATAGATTGTATAAGGTAGCAGTATTTCCCTGAGCACTTTATAGAATGGGGGCAATGCCTGGTTGAGACAACCAACCAGTAGTCATAGGGCAAGAGTCATTCCCCTGAAGTCACAGCTTGTGCTGGAATCTAGACACATGATTCCATCTGAGACACAGATAGATCTGGACCAAGACACATGACCCAGGGCCACTTTGCTCTTGCCCCTTAACGCCAATTATCGTATCTTCCAACTCAGTTCAGTTAAACTTACAAGAGAGGCACGGTAGGGCTCAGCAAATGCAGCACAGGCTGCACATCTTAAAGCACAAGGTTGCCAGCGGGCAGTGCCTCAAAAAAGCTAGCCAGTTAGCAAACCAAAGCAAGAGAATAGAGAGCCCCTGGGATGGTGGTCGTTGCCTAACACTGCTTATTGTGCCAGTTGTGTGGTTATCCCACAGAGAAGAGGGGGACCCACCCAAAACTTGGTTCAGATGTTGAGACTGATGATGCTATGTGTCCACCAAGTGGGTATGAAAAGATTTCTAACTCACATGATGAGGGTTTCTGGCGAGAGCAATGTGGGCTACCAAGCAGATCCAGAAATAGCTTGAGAGCAGGAAAAGGAGGCCACATTGGTTTTTATGGTGGCTTGAAGCTGGGGCTGGGGTGAGGATTCCCATGCAGGGGCTAGGACTTGTGTGGTTGGGACTTCCCACTGGCACTAAAGGTGGAAGTACTTGAACTTTCTTAGCAGCATGTCCAGATATAGGGCAGAAGATAAAGAGAGAATGGTGGGTTTTGAAAGCTGTCAACATCGAACATCAAAAAGGCAGTAAGACTCTAGTACAGAGTTGTGTCGCTGCGATTGCAGAACTCATTTGGCTCAGGCTTTTGAGGGGGAGCAACTGGATATTATTTCAGAATTTTATTTTATTTTATTTTTTTCTGAGACAGTGTCATCAGGCATTCCCAGTAAGGAGGTATGTTAGAATATTGGGGGGGGGGGGGGGGCGGGGGCGGGGAGGTGTACTTTCAAACTACACCATCTTCCTCCACCTTGGTCTCCCTCAGGTCTCCAAGGAGATTCTCATTCATACCCTACCAGTTCCATAAGATGAAGCCTCCTTGAGCCATGATCACTGATAGGAGTAAATGATACGGCTTAGGACAGGAAAAAGAGAACCACTTGCATTGTTATTTGAAGGGTCATGGAGAAGTGGGCCACTTTTGACCTTTGAATTGCTTTAATGCCCACTCACTCTTGTGGTTTGAACTTCCTGCTGGTACCAGCTTCTCACTCTTCCTTGGTATGTTGTACCTGTGTTCATGACACTCCCTCTACTTGCAGGCCCTTCAGGAACCAGATCCTGTCAGCTAGAAGCAGCCTTTTCTTAAGCACTTGGCACTCTATCTCCATCTTGCACCGTTGATCTTAGTCTTTTGTATATTTGTATTATCTTTTACATTCCTTCTCTCTCCAGCCAGACTACAAGCTACCCGACTGCAGGGTTCATGATCGAGTCATCTTTGCATTCATTACTCATATAATTACGGCCACTAATAAAAAACAGTAGATGTCATATATGTCTGACGAGTAAGTGAATGAATAAATGAAAGAATGAAATCTAAATCTTAATATTCTGTGAAAATATCCAGTGGCATTTTAGTTATAGCTAGGTAAACTGAGTAAATCACCAAAAGAAAATCCTGGTTTTATTTTTATAGAGAAGATATGCATTTGACTTGCAGTCACACAAACTCCTTGTGTTTACACTCAGGATTTCAGTGAGTTACTAAATAATTTTCCTTTGAGGGAAGTAAATGTTTTCCTCACCAGTTTCATATAATCCTTCTATCACAAAAAATATGGCTAATCTTATCATACATTTAATTTACTGTATTGATACTGAGGACTACTGAAAGTTTATGAAATGTCTGAAAGTCTGCTAAGTGTTTTACATCCATCGTTTCTTCAGAACAATGCAGTAAACAGTATCTTTTTATTATTTGAGGAGACTGAGGCTGAGAGGCTAAATGACTCAGTGGTCATAGAACTACTAAGTGGAGGAACCAAGACTGAACTCGCCACCAACCCATCCCCGCCCCCCCGCCGCCCCATGCTTACAAAGCCCAGTTTTAACTACAATATGTTATATTACCTCCACCTGACAATGAGATTTATGGCTTATTTTAAATTTTGTAATTATTTGGGTTAATGAATGTTGACCTGGAGGGAAAAATCCCTTTATGCTGGCCATCTATAGGAATAGCTAAACATGCATGTTTCTGCCAAAAGTCAAGATGCCATCCTAATTACTTTAATCAAATAATTAGCCTTTAGGTTTTATGTGCAGCTTTTCTAGTGGGATACATTGCTGTGAAAGTTTTGCCTCTGCCCCTCCGGCAATCCCACTCTTCTTCCGATAGGCTTTTTAATTAAGGAGCTGAGCAGTGTGGTTGAATCACCAATGCAGGTCTGAAACCTCCCCGAGTGTTAACATGAAAAATTTGCATCAGTTCACCAAGAGGGAAAGGAGGTCTTTGCCCCCTACAGTGGAAATCACATTTTCTGGGCACGTCACGTTTTCTGAATTAGGTCTTTATATATACTATCCCATTAGTATATTTTAATTCTCACAACAGCCCTTTAAAACATAAACTGTCATTTCCTTTTACAAGATGAGGAAACAGTAGCTCAACAGAGTGGCAGTAGTTCGCAAGTGGCCCAAGGTCACAATAGTTGGGGTAGAGTAAGCAGTTGGACCAAGGTGGGGCTGATTACGAAGTACAGGTTCTTTCTACTACTCTAATGTAAACACGATAAAATTACAGCAAAATTATGCAAAAACATTGGGGGAAAACTCAACCACAATTCTATTTGGTAAAATAATTAAAATCATAGAGCTAGAAAGGATTTTAGTGATGATCTAACCCAACTTTCTTATTTTATAGACAGGGAAACCGACGCAGAGGTAAGGTGATCATCTGAGGCCACATAGCTAGTAGAGTTAGAGCTGTGATTCAGATCCAGCCCAAGCCCAGTGGCTTTCCCACTAGAATGCGTTGCCAGTCCCAGAGCTGCCTAACTTCAGACTTAGTCAGAGTACCATGAATATTAGTGATATCGACAAGATACAGCCAAAGTCCTGGAGTGTAAGTATTTTGCTAAACACCCTCCTACCTTACCACTGCCTGCTTGTAAAATTCATCCAGGCATCTGCTGTTTCTTACGTGTAATTTGTTTTGTGATCCCTTGAGGAGCTGCACGTCCTGAGTGCAAATCAGCAGTCTAATCAGGTATAAGGCAGAGCCGTGAGTTTCATACTAGACTTTGCCTTCCATTTCCCTCCTACAGAGCTGGTAGCACTTCACTTTTAAGAAGCCATTAATTAGTACTAGACTAAAAGTACAGCTACTTTAAGCATTACTTGTCTTACCCACAGGAACACAGACTCAAGCCAAGTTTATCCTGCTGATTGGAATAATGGAGTGGCCGTCTGTGGACTTATCTCAGGCTGGAGTGCACGTTGGGATTGACCCTCACGGTCATCCACATAGTGCCTATTCCTGGCTTTTGAGAAAGCCCAGGGCAATGGAATACGATTCCAAATACTTTAGAAAGACTGTGAAATAACTTACGAGAAAGTAGACACATTAATATTACTTATCATTTTTAAAATTTTTCTGAACACCTGGCGTAGTACTGGGCTCACAGTAGGTACGCAATATTGAATGAATCATTGCTCCAAAACCTTAAATTCTATATAATTACTCAGAAATGATAAAGGAAAGCAGGGAGTTAGTGAACCTATAAGTCATTTGTCTGCCTTTATCTTTTAGCCAATGTGAGGGTGTTACTGGAGGGCCTACCATCACCAAGTCATATAAATAACAGCCAATTAAATAACTGAGGACATACTGTATATTAGGCACCATGCTATGTGCTCTTAGCTAGAGATTAAAGCTAACCCTCAATAAAGCTCAACTATATGGGCAAATAATTGCAACACAGTAAATTATATAATAATAGAAACATGAAATAGGTGGAGTGATAGTAAAAAGGAACAGGTGACCAGATTTATTTGAAGCCTTATGGCTAGTGGGAGGAAATGCCTGAGAAAGGTTTTGATTGGCAAACAGGAACCTGTAACAACAGGAAAGATGGAAGGTATTATTCAGAGTGGTTGGACAACCTAACCCCACCCTTTTGAACAACTCAATAGAAGATAATAGCTCTCACTGATCGAGTATGCCAAGAACTGTAGCGGGTATTTTAACATCTATTATCTCACATCTTACACCCGTCATGGAGACAGGGATCACTTTCATCATTTTCCAGAAGAGGAAGGGGTAAGTGACTTGCCCACGGACATATGGCTAATAAGATGGAACTGGAAGATAAGCGATGTTGTAGTTTAGTGGTTTTCAGAAAGGGTTCCGTAGATTCACGAGTTTTGCAATTGTACACACGTTAGGTGAGGGGATAAGCCTGTTCTCCAGGCCCACGAGCCTGCTTCAACCAGTGCAGCTGCACTTTGATTTATTACATAATTGACTTGCATTTAAGACTTTATCTGAATAAAGGTATTACTGCTTAAAAAGAGAAAACAACAACAAAAAACTGCTATAATTGAGCAAATCAGTTTCTTGAGGCTATACTCTGCAATTTAGTCAACTTGGTAGATAACTGAAAAATTGGCTGTACTCAGCACAGCCTAAAATACTCACATCAAAGGAACAAAAACATTCGGACCACATTCATTTCCATTCTGAGCCAGCAGATACCTGCTGCATTTGAAGGCCAAGGCATGAGTGTGGTTCAGAGATGGGTTAGACCTAAATGCCGAATGCCAACAGTGACAGCACTTCCTTGCAAAGGCATAGGCAGCTGGAGGTCTCCTGGCATTGTTCATGTCAAGCCAGCCCACAATGTTATATCCATATCTCTGCTGCAAACCTTGTGCCAAAGGCCTCGGCCACCATTATTGCCTCAGCAAGTCCCCCACTGACAGCAAAGATAGATCTCCCGCTTCCAGGTGCTACCACAGATGAAGTGGCTCTAACAACTAGTGGAGTCATTTGTGATGCACTTTTAATTGGATCAATTTCCTCTCAATTATGCAATCTTTAGAAATCGGATGCAATTTCATAATCAGAACATGGGGCTTTCTCCAGATGAAAAGCACGAGACAGACCAGTTCAACATCATTTTAATTAGCTCCTTTCCTATCCTTTGGCAGCTATCACAAGAGAGGCCAAAAAAGCAACACCACCACCAAAAAAAACGATTTGAGTAGCTCGGCTTAGCAGATTTTGCGTCTGTGAAAGCAAGGTAACAGTTTTTTGGCTTGCCATCAGCCCTGCACCCAGAGCACAAGATATGTTGCTTGGTAAACACCAGAGCCTGAGGAACCTTGTCACAAAGTCCCTCACCCACTTCTGGGCTTCCTAAAAGCACAAGTTTCGTCCTTTGTTGAACTGTAATTATAAGGATAAAGCAGATGGTGGAGGCTGAGTTTAGAACAGGGTGTTGGTGGCTATAGACCTTGGGGGCTGATTCTGTACACGTGTATGTGGAAGTAAGTTTTGGATTATCTTTACATAATAGTGCTTTTTTGCTGAATTTTGACCTAGGTAGATTCGTACTACTCTCAAAGAATGCAGCGTCAGACATGGAAGCAAAGCAGCAAGGTACAACTTATCCCTCCCCTCACCTCCCAAATTCCATATTTAATTAAAAGACATGAATACCAGAGATGAAAAGACAATTACCAATTAGTTAATGCTTGATAGAGAGATGGAAATAAATCCCCAAACCAAACATTATGCACTGACTTGAGGAAAACACAGAATAAGGACCAAACAGTTTTGCTTTAGCAATGAAAATGAGATGTGTCCACCTCCCCACTTTGTTGGCCCTGGCCCGTGTTGTGCAATTCCACAGACAGCTCCTAGCACAGGTCAGTGGAGAGAGGTAATAGGAAAAATGATGCGCTCTAGAGACTATTCAAGAATGTTTTGCTGACTATATTAGCATTTATTTTTGTTTATTTGCAACTTCCTATGCTTTGGCATAATTCCAATCCACATGCTCCTTTAAGAGGCAAGCGGTTTCCAGGCTAAAGCCTTCGACACCAACGAGGGTCAATCCATTCTCTGTCACACCTGCAATTACAGACCAATCCAAGATGGCACAAAACCCCCAGAGCCAAGAGGTACTGCTTCCCAAAGGGACTATATAGCTCCCACGGTGGCACTAAATGAATGGTCTTTCACACTGGTAAAGGTGGTCAGACCTGAGACATCATGCCACAGGAATATGATGTCTGAAGTGTCACTGAAAGGTAGAGGAGATCCCACTAAGTGCATGCAAACTAAATGCAGCAGAGTTGAAGAGGAAGTGTCACAGATGGAGCATGTTATAATAGGAAGGAAATAATGGACCAGAGTTATCAAAGCCAAAAGAGAGGAAAATCAACAAGGGTTCAATACACGGGAAAATTTCAAATACAGGGGAAAGAGGCTCTCTGCTGAAGCCTTAGAAGTGCCTAAGTTCTAATGAAACATCAGCTAATCTCATATCATGTGTCCTGTTTGGGGTAATGCATCTGTTAAAGCTCTAAACCTAGGTGAGGAGATAATGCAAATGAAAAACACTAGAAGACAGAGCTTCTAAACTTCTAGGCTAGCCAGCTGAAATCAGGACACAGGCAAGGTCTACACTATAGTACCACCAACAACCAAGGAACAGGGAAGGGAAGCTGCTTGGGGAGCAGAAGAAACTGCTATTTCCCAGCCCCTAAGGGGTAGAATATCTTCTCAGATGGTAGCTGTAAACCTTGATGCAATGATCCCAACAGTCCAAGACCAGCAGCTGCCCCTTAGGTGTGAGGGCGATGCCCACTGGACAGGTGAGCCCCTCTCGAATAAGGACGCTATAGCCCCCACCCTTAGGAAAGTGGAGAATTTCTTTGCGACTACTGTCAGCCACGATGAGATCACCACGGGCATCCACACACATGCCAGCAATGCAGCGGAAATCCTCGTTCTCCGAGAAGAAGTGGCTAATCTGGCGACCCAGCTGCCCGTCGGGGCCCACAGAGCCAATGGAGAAGCCACCCTCCAGGTGGTGCTCATTCTGCCGATTCTCCAGATTGAGGCCCAAGCCCTGGGTGAAGTAGACAGTGCCTTCAGCGTCACAGGTGACAAACTTGGGCCGCACAGCACTGCAGAGGCAGCTGTATTTGACCACCCCTGCTCCTCGGTCAACAGTGAAGCACCAGAGCTTTCCACCTTCCACATCAGTTACCACAAATTGGCCAGATGGAAGGGCTGTGATGCCCCAGGGTTTGCTCAGCTGGCTCCTGTGACAGGCCACGCAGTGGCCATCCAAGGTGTATACCTTGAGGGAGTTGTCATAGCTGTCAGTCACACCAATCAGCCCATGGCAGTTCATGGCAACTGAGAGAGGAGTGAGATTGGGCAAGTCAGCCCCAAGGAAGCTCAGAACAAAGCTATCAATGCCACTGGGGCTGCGGCGGATCTCCTTCAAAAAGCCTTTGCGGGTAAAGACTTGTATACGGTAGTTGCCACGGTCAGCAACCAGCACTTCGCCTTGACTGGTCACGTAGAGACTGACTGGGAGGTTGAACATGCCTGGAGTGCTGCCTTTGGCCCCCATCTTCTTGAGAAAGAGGCACTGCTGGATGCTGGCGGCTGTGTCAGAGCCCCGCTGCTTAGCAGGCGAGGCCCTAGGGCTAGCAGCCACTTCCTCAGGGCTCATGTCCATCTCTCTAAATGTAACGGAGGAAGAGGCAGCAGAGGCTGCAGCCTCCATGGCCCAGGAGTCTTCCATGTTGACTGTCCGGGGCTTCCTAGCCGCCTGCCCGATTTGGAGGGGGCCGACGTGGCCGACCTTGAGGAGCTCCACGTCCTGCAGGGTGAGCTCCCGGGGCAGGCTGGCAGTGAGCGCCGGCTCCTCCTCGTCGGCTGTCTCTTCCAGTAGTGCTACGTCTGCCTGCTTGATCTTGGCCAAGAAGTAGTCACAGCGAGACACGGCCTGCACCTCGGCGACGTTGAGCAGGTAACTCTGCTCCTCTACCACCTGGCTGTTAGACTTCTCAACCTCGGCCAACGAGCCCGTGAAGAACTTCCGGGAGCGAGCCAGCTCCTCCTGGACCCTGCGCTCTTCGTGCCCGTACTCCTGGAGGACTGCTTTGTACCTCGCCTGAAGGTCCTTGGAGACTCCTTCCAAGGCTACCTTCCGGCGCTGCAGCTCCCCCATAAGCTCCCGCAGACGGGCCAACTTCTCTCCAAAGTCCCGACGCCGCTCCTCAGCTGCTTCTTTGACAGGGAGTGTACAGTGGCCAGGAGGCTGGTGGTCCGCCTCCCGGCAGGGCTCACACAGCACCACGCTGCAGCTTCGGCAGAACTGCCGGGGCAGCCGCCGCCCGCACGACCGGCACATGAGCAGCCCCACGGCCTCACTGAGCCCAGCCGTGTCAATGATCTTCAGCACCGTCAGGTTGTCCGTCAGCTGGGTCAGGCTGGTTATGCGGGTAATCTTGCTGCAAAAGGGACAGCGGACACCATTGATGCTACTGGCCAGTAGCTTCTCCAGGCACTGGCGGCAGATGGTATGGCCACAGTGCAGGAGCTTGGGCCGCAGCTGCTCCTCTGTGAAGGACTCCATGCAGATGGGGCATTCCAGCACTTCCCGCAGGGCATCCAGGTTCAGGTGAGAAGCTGCTGCCGCAGCCATTGCTGTTGCCTTGAAGGGGCCTGCTAGCACAGCCCAGGACCGAACAGCTTGGTGTTCATGCTCCAGAGGGTTGAATCCTGCTAAAGAGAAAAGGAAGCCATTATTCCACTGCCTCTACGAGTTAAATCACTCAAGAAACATTTAGAGAATGGCTACCATCACTCAGTTCAGTCACTGACTGGTTGGAAAGGTAAACTGGGGAATGATTATAAGAAGTCTTCAGAGCCAAAATGAGACCTCGGAACTTCATTCTGATGAACACAGAGAAACAATGCATGTTTTGGAGCCGGGAACTAATATGACCAAAGCTTGAATGCAGTGGGGGAAAAGGCAGAGAAACTAGTTTGGAAGACACTGCAAAACTGCCTGGCCAAAGTTACAGGGAGGCTGAACTAGGGAGCAGGTGGTGGAAATGGAAAGAAGATGCATTTAAGCAATATTCCATAAGTACGATCACTAAGATTTGTTAGCTCAGTGGATTGGGGTGGGGAAGTGGTAGAGCTAAGACAGCCAAAGACTCAAGCCTGGATGATTAGAGAAATGGTAGTCCCTTATCAGGGACTTAGTTCTGGCCTGAAATACCCCCTCCTACAAGCAGTACATGCCATGAATTCTCCCACCCTCCTCGATCCACATATGCTCATGAAGTAGAACCACAGAGATCTCAGTGCTCTCTCTGCAGCCTTATGTCAATGTCAATTTACACCCAAAATAAGAATGAATAGATCTAGCAAGGTGAGGCACAAGGATAAATTCAGCCCTTCTTAAATGCAAATCCTACAGCTGCACCTGTGCAGTCTTGTGATCTGCAGATGGTCAACCATCGAGAAGAAGGAGGAGGAAGACCAGTTAGCTTGGTTTTCAGGGCAATGCAGCAAGCTGGGAAAAGCTTTGCAAATGTCATTAATTCTTTCTCCACCCATAGAGAAGAAGGGGAGTCAGCGCGGAGATACGTGTTACAAATTTCCCCATATTTAGCTTTGTATCACAGTCTGACAGATATTCAGGAGCAGACATGCACAATCTGTCTAAAGTCAATCCAACCTCCCTGAAATCCCACTTTCCTTCTACTGGAAAGGAAAGAGTATACATCTAGTGCTTACTGTGTGCTAGGTACCATGCTAGATGCTCCATATACTTAATCTCATTTAATACTCATAAGGACCCTATGATGTAAGTACTAGTTTCATTACCCTATTTTACAGATAAGGAAGCTAAGGCTCAGAAAAACTGGCTCAAGGTCACATGGTGCAAACATGGTAGAACCATGCAGTACAGATATCTTTACCTTAATCTAACCCAACATTACTTCAAGCTTTTTTTTTTCCCGTCATACAACACTTACCATACTCTGAGAAATGCTGCCTAACGGCATAGAATTGTCTCCACAATTAAGAAAGAATCATGAGATTTAGCTGCTCTAGAGTGGGTTAGATTGCTTTATTAGCTGAGTGACCCACTCCCACACACCAGCCTGGCAACCTCTTAACGATTCAAAACCATGCCTCAACAAAATAACACATTACCCCATACCATGACCCTAAAAGGTCTCTTGGGACTATCCCTGTGACTAAGCTGTGAACGCTGAATGCTTAAATGTCATGGGTCTGGCTGCAGTCGTATAGAAACACTGATAGAAACCTCAGCTCAGGACCCAGGCAAACCTCCTCAATTCCAAACCAATAGCTTCAGTTCTCTCTTCCATCATCTGGGACAACAGACTGAGGGCAACATTTGGTATCTGGATCCAGAGCATGTTACTTTACAGTGCCCAGGGACATCTGTTCTTCTCAGAACTGGCACTGCAGATCAGCTAATTAAACAAGTGTGCCAACTTGTAAAACTACCAGCAAATTCTTTCTCCAGTTTTCTGGAATGTCATACCACCTCCTTCAATTTAAAAGCTTCCTGCCTCCCTGTTTAAGCCATCCACTCTAAAAAATGAATTTACTATGCCCGCGTCCATTCCCCAAAATATCTCAGCTGTATGCGGCTTCACTGGGCTCTCTGAGGCAAAAGAGAATGTCAAGGATCCCTTTCCTAAAGCTGCCCTGCTTTGCCAGGAAACATGAGGTCCCATCACTAAAGCGCCAGTCTAGGCTCCCGCTGAAAGTGGTGCTCCCAGGTTGTAGAAATGGGAGACATGGTTCAGGCCTTTTCTAGGTCTGAGGCTATGTGACCGGCAGATACAGCCCCTCTCTTCCAGAAGGATACAGCTGGTCATTATTGTTAGCACCGAGAAGCATTCAGGTGGAAGGTCAATTTGAACTCAGTTTCCCTTGAAAAGACATATGTGTGAAAGGAATTGTCTTATCATCCCAAGTCTTTAAGTTAGCTGCCCATTTTCTGCCATTTATAAAATCTAAAACCAATCAGAATGAACCCCCAACATGTTATTTACAATTTTGGCTGCCTTCCTGATACTTTGAACATATTTCCTGTTGTGCACTTTGTACTGTCAACTCTTGACCCCCCCACCTCAGCTTACTGCCCCCCCCCCACCAATTTCTTTGATCTCATGATTAGTACTGCACACCCCATACTGATACTAGCCCAGCTCTGGTTCAGCTTCACATGAGAATCTACCCCCTAAGCTGTGTTTGCTCCAGCTGCCCTAAGACTCAGGAAAATTCTATAGTCATACCCTAGCCTGATCTAGCTGCTTCTGGCACCACTAGGCTTTCCCCAGTCGATGACATAAATAACAAGGGTAGCAGAACAAAAACAAAAACCTGTGAACCTTGAAGTCACACAGAACTGGGATCAAATCAGCAGGTCATTTACAAGTTGTGGGACAGGAAGCAAGTTATTTAATCTCACTAAACCTGTTTTCTTACTTTATAGAAGATAACTAACTTTATAGTTACTGTGATGATAATTTCTTACTTTAGAAAACGGTTAGTGTGATAATAATCCACATAAAGTGCTTAGTCTGGAAACTGGTAGGTATGCAGTGAAAAACTGCTACTTATCATAACTTCAGTAACAATCAGGAACAGTATTAACATTCTAACAACTAGTACTAGTATTAACAAAGCATTTAGTTTACAAACTGCATTTGAAAGGATGAAGAATCTTTCCTTTTATGGCATATAAAGGCACATAAAGATTAATAACCTGTCAGCTTTGAAGGAATTTGATTGAGGACACTAGATATCCATGTGAGAAACTGGCAAATGAATTCACAACTTCTCTTGTTCAGAAAATACCAAGAGGGGCATAAAAGGAATGATGCAATAAAATATAGATTTTAGTAATAGCAGGAGTAGCAGCAGTGGTGGCGGTGGCGACCACCCGGCCAGTGAGAAGGAATGAACAGGCACTTTTCAAAAGGCAGACAGCACCCAGGATATCAGATAATACACTTCAAAAATTAAAATGCTGAACCTTCCCTGGAGATTGTTGTATCTGTTCTCAAAATCAAAGGATTAGAGATGACCTAAGGTTTCAAATTGCCATCCAGTGGTTGAATCCCCACCATGGGATAGTTCTCTAGATGTCTCTATTCCCTAAACCTGTTAGCCCCTTGGGGGTCTTAAGCTAAGAGCAAAACTGCAGGACTTTAAGAAATTAAACAACAAATCTTTACTGAGCACCTACTGTGAGTCCAGCCCCATGAAAACACTGGAGATATAATTTTGAGCAAAACCAGACAGGAACAGAGTTCACATAAAAACTAGAAAACATGTGAAACAGCACCTACATTTCCTTTCACAAGACATAAAGGTCCATCCTACTTCTTATACAGTCCCCTGGTTTGACTGGGTTTTTCCGCAAGGCTTATCACATTTCCTTTCATGACAGCTTTCTAAACTTTGTTTATTCCTCCAGCATTTGAATGGAATGCGAAGCAAGTGCATAACCATCTCCCTGCCACCAATGCTCACTCTCCAGGAGTGGCTAGCAGGGCTGATTTTAAGAAAGTCAATGAGGTCCTCATCTGACACTCACCCAGTTCTGTGTGTGGGAGAGGATTCTTAATGTTACATTACTCAGGGCATTTAAGGTACCTGCCAACAGCTAAGATAAACTCTGCAAGTAGGGGCTCATTGGGAAACGCAGGCATGACCCCAAAGCTGTACCACTGTGGGACACACAAAACAACCCAGAAGGGCATGTTTGTAGCGAAAAAAAATCTTTAGCTAAAACTCTAAATCAATAATAGTTTGCTGGAAAAAAAAACAAAAAACAAAAAAACACTTGTCTGTCCTCTGTCTTCCTCCAAAACTGCAGGACCTAGAAAGGATCCCCTGAATCTTCCACAAACATGTGCAATGCTGCCAATGAGACTCAAAGAATATAGGACAAGGGGAAAATCAGCAGTCTTCTCGGGGGACTTACAACTGATCTCGACCCGCCCTACTCTCAGTTCGTTTCTCTGCATACAGCATATGCACATTTAACCATGAGCTTTTGATTAAAGGATCAGGAAGCAGATCCTGGGAAAGGTACAAGAGGGGATGGGAATTTGGGGGAGACCAGTGGGGGCTGCTTAGGTTCAAGGAAATTTGGCAAAGCAATACTCAGTCCCCTTCCAGCCTCCCCATCCTCTCATAATTGCTACCTCTCATAAAACTGCCATTTGCTGAATGTCAGGCACCTTTTACACATTACCTTTTATTCTCATAATAACTACGTGAAGTATGTTTTATTCCTCTTTATAAATAAGGAAACTAGGCTCAAAGAAAAGCAACCTGTCCAAGGTTTCAAAGCTGCTAAGTAGTAGAAGTGAGATTCAAATCCAGGTGTGTCAACTCCCAGCCATAAAACCACAGCGACGCAAAAGATGTATTATAGTTTCCTAGCTGACTAGGCTACCATTAGCTCTAGGCACTCTGCCTGAGAGGCTGGTAAAGGTACCTAGGAATGGATTTTTAATCTGATTTTTCCACTAGAAGAACCTAATGGAGGTAGTGTCAAAGAGGCAGCACATCCGTGTGCAGGGACAATGAACCACTTCAAGGGCCTTGTAAACTTTTGACCACCAAGCACTCTCCAGACATGAGTGTATGGCTCTTAAGTATTGAAAAAGCCTTTCTACTAAAACTAGAATAATGTAACTTATGAGTCAGACAGATCTGGGCTCACATCCCTGCTTTGCAACTTGCTATGGAGACTTGGGTAAATCATTTAACCTATTAGTTTTCTCATCTGTAAAATGTAGAATAGCACCTAGATTATTAGCAGGATCACTGGCAGGATTAACTGAGATAATGCACACAATAAGCACTCAATAAATGGTAGCTATTCGTGTTTTCAATAGATTGAAGCTGATAAGGGCAAGTACTTGTCCAAGATCTCCTAGTAAATTAGCAGCAGAGGAAAGGTTTTGAACTTTAAGCCTCTGATTCCCAGGCTGACTGCATTTCCATTACATATATCTTCCTTAGGGCTGTGTGTGGATTTTCCAGCTAGGTCTCCGGCCTTCCGATGCAGTCCTACTATGTTTCTGAGCTGGTTTCAGCAATGCTATAGCTAGTCCTGGAGTTGACAGAGCAAATGCTGTCATTCTGTTCCAAGGGAAAGAAGCCCACAGGAGATCATTCAGAACAGGAGTTACTTTCCAGAGTATGGATGCCTTCAGCCTCGGTCCCTGCTGTGAAGTGTTTTTTCAAGCCAGTGGCCTCCATACCTCACCCTCTAGTCTCCCGCACCTTATCCTGTCCGCTAACCTCAAGATCCTCTCCTTATCTACCCACTGGTCCTGGTCTCAACTCAAGAACAAAGTCCAGGGCTACTCCCTGCCTAATCAGATGGATTTATTCCCTTTACAGTTCAATCTGATACCCAGCGATACTCACTGCGTCATCCTTTCATTGGAGGGGAATGAGCTGAGATAGACAGTAAGACCAGGCAGGCCCCAGCAAAGCAGCAGCAAGGGAAGAGAGAATAATACAGGGTTACAGAGATCTGAATACGAAGCTACCTTTGCCATCTCTAGCTGTGGAACCTTAGACACGTCACTGCCTAAGCCTTAGTCTCCTTATGTGTATAACTGGATATTGTAGCACCTACTTAGCAGGGCTGTTATGAAAACGAGTAAGAAAGTAGATATGAAAATGAAATATTACTAAATGCTGAGCATTTACTAGGCACCAGACACGAAGCACTCGGATTTACTTCACTGAGTCGTCACAGTAACCTGTGATGCAGGTCCTGTTATTAACCCCATTTTACAGATGAAGAGCCAGGCACAGGAAGGTTAAGTAACTCATTCAAGACAGAGCGGAGATGGGAATCCAGGACATATCTGACTCGGCGCAGAGCTCAACTTCGGCACTACTGACATGGACCCGATGCTTCTTTGTTGTGAGGACCGTTCCGTGTGCTGTAGGGTGTTTCACAGCGTCCCTGGTGTCACCTACGGGAGGCCAGTAGTCCTCCCCACCCCAACTCTAACAGCCAAAGATGGCTCCAGACATTGCCAGATGTCCCCTGGGGGACAAAACCACTGCCAGTTAGGAACCATTTCTTTAGAACTTGGCCCAGGACTAAATGCTCAGTGCATCTGCGATCCCCTTTTCTTGTGTCTCTCCCAGTTCAAACACCTCATGTGGGATTAATCCAATCTACTTATATCACTGATGAGCAAAATAAGACGTGAGATCATGTTCCACTCATCCCCTGGAAGTCTCACACACTATCTGTCACCACAGCTTGAAGGGACCGGCGAAGGGGGGCTGGGACAGATGACCTTGAAGAGTCTCCTGCTTTATGATTCCACTGACCACTCTCTTCCCGGCCCCCCCGAAGCCTACCACTTTCAGCAGGTCTGGGGTTCAGAGTGGAGTCAGTGGGCGTACCACGGCTGCCTCATGGTAAGAGATCTCTGGCTAATAATTGAGGGAGGTTCTGCCCCTCACAGGCAGTCAGGCTCCTTCAGGAGTCCTGAGCTCAAAGACTTACGACTTTCTTGCTGGACCCCTGAACTCTGCTCAACTTCATACGCTCATATACAGTTTCAGACATTACTTCTAGGTCTTTGGGTCCCCAGAACTCCCTTTGCTTCCCATGCAGAGACTTCAGGAAAATTCCTTTAGCAGCCCTAGACACCCATCCACGACTCTATTCAGTCTCTTAATTCTACAGTCCAATCAGTACCTCTCCACCCCACCGTTCAACCATTCCTAAATCCCATTCCCAGCTCTTCTACAATACAGAATTCCAGCCTTTTGGGCTCTACCCTGCCAGCCTCACCAGTTGCTCACTCATGTGCCCTGAATCCCTGACACAGATCCTTTAATCTCTGTTGCCAAACCTCTGCAACCTTCAGCCCTGCATCACGGTTTAACACCCCAGTCCCACTCCTCAGGTGTGTGCCCCCCCTCAAGCAGAGCCGCCACCCACTGCATGCCATCAGGAATCCTGCCCCGCCCTCAAGCCCTGCTCCTTCCTCTTGCCCACCCGTGTCTTCTGTCGCTTCAAACCTTAGCCAGGTCTCTTCTTTCTGCCGACCAGATACTGCTTCCCACTGGTTCCCGCACGAACTCAGCCCCTCATTCTTCCCCAGATTCCACTCGGGAAAACGCTTCCTCCTCAGCCATGATGATAGCCCCGGACCCTGCTCCCTCTGACCTCAGATCTCGCCCCCCGCCCCAAAGCCTAATGCCCCCAGACTCCCTCAAGCCTCCTGAGATTCTGCACCCCAAACCTCACCAAGCCTCCCCCATTCCTTCATATTTCCGAGACTCTGCACCCCTGGTCCCTCCAGGGCCTTCAGATCCCCTCCCGTCTCCCAGATGCTGCACCCGTCTCTCCTCAGGGCCCCACATTACCTCATACCTCCCGAGATGCTGCACCGCGACTCTTCTCAGAGTCCCTCGCTCCCCTCCCCGGCCGCATTTCCTCCGAGCTCCTCAGCCCCGTCTCGGACCCCCGCCGCTCCGAGCCTGCCCCCGCGCAGCCCCACCCCCACCCCCACCCCGATCCCACTCCTCAGATCCGGTCCCCCAGACCCTGCCATTCTGGCGCGGACCGGCCGCTGCACGCCGGCACAGCCCCCCGCGCCGCTCGTCAGCCACCGCCCGCGACTCCGGCCTCGGTCCCGGGTCTCCCACCGTCCACCCCGCCCCCTACCTGACCGCCCGCGGCTCCGACGCGTCCACTGCTGCCAGCCCACCCGCCCGCCGCGCTCTGCGCACGCGCCGACGCGCGCCCCTTGGCGGGCGCCAATTCGCAGAACCGCCTGTCCGTCACTTCGCCCCGCCCCCCCACAGGCATGCTGGGGCTTGTAGGCAGCGGCGCCCGAGCTCGCGGCCCAGCGGCAGGGTGGCGGCGAGCCCTCTGGAAAGAACGAGGTGTCTTGGGAACACGTGGTTCAGCTTTCTGTCCCCGTTGTACGGTTAAAGAAACTGAGGCCCAAGGTCACTCAGCAAGTCGGGAGCTAAACCAGAACTCACGTGTCTGACCCCAATCTGTGTCAACCCCTTTGCTAACCCATGGCCTCCGGGAGTGTTCCTCAGCCACGACTTGGCACCTCTCAGAAAGGCCTCGCTCCACGTCAGCTTTGCCATCTGAGAAATGGGCCAAGGAGATAATACAACATCCACTCCGGGGCAAGCACAGAACCTGGACGCGCTTGGGAAGGTAGCTCTTCGCGCCCCTCAGTTCTCCCTGTGACACACCGCAGCAGCCTAGAGATAAGCTTATCTGATGAACAAATTGCTCTCCTGAAGGATTCTTACTCCTACTCAGCTGGGAGGCCGACAGCGGAGGTAGATGTGAGAGCACACTCTCCATCCTCTGTAGAAGCTACCCAGGAACCCAAAGCCAAGTCTAATTTTGGGGGAGCCAGGAGGGGTAAGAGTCTTCACAGGTAAGCGATGGTCTAGCCTGTTGGCAGGGGAGGACCCTGGGTGGTTTGGGGCCAACTACAGGCTCCTGCAGGTGACCGTATAGTATAGCTTAAGAGTAGGAAGGAGTTTGAAGGAGGATGCGCTTGGATTTGACATCCCGGGAAGATAATGTGACCCTTCACAATGATAAAACAACAAACAAAAACAATAACGAAACTGTCTGGCTGCAGCTAAACACTTCACGTGCGTATAGTTCACTTAGTCTTCATAATCACCCTACGAGATAAGCAACTGATGCCCAGGTAATTGAATAACAGGGTCCCAAGTTGATAAGTCCCTCAACCTCTCAGCCCTTTGCGGGGGGGGGGGGGGGGCGGGCTCTGCACCATGGGGCATGAGAGATCTTAGTTCACCGACCAGGGATGGAACCTGTGCCCCCTGCAGTGGAAGCACGGAGTCTTAACCAAGGGACCGCCAGGGAAGTCCCTCTTTATTTCTAAATGGAGATGAGGTTTGCTATAGGATTAACTGAGATTATGTATAGTGGTTTGCATTTAACTAAGGGTATGCTCACTGCATGCCCAGCAAGTACTTGCAATTTGATGATTTCTCACAAAGCATATACCAGGTTGGACTTTAATTACCCACTTCCCCGCAGTTGTCACCAGTGGGCTGTGAACTCCCTGAAGGGCACTGCCTGCTGGTTGTCATATCTGTTAGCACTGTGCGCAGCACGCAGAAGTTGCTGAGTGAGTCAGACTCAGAAATGTGACCTTAGGCAAATCACATCCCCTGTCTAACTTAGAGTTAGTCCAGCTGCGGAATGACTCAGTGGGGTCAATCGAATAAGAGCGGACCATTTTTGGAACACCGGGCAATATACCAGACACTCCATAGATACTGTCCTATGTCACAATTAATCTTTTCAGCAATGATTCAAGTAGGCATCAGTAGCTTTATCTTACAAAAGAGGCAACCGAGGCTGAGCAAGATTAAATGGCTTGCCTACAGTCACCTTTTGGGAAGTGGCAGGGCTGGAGTACACATCCAGGCCAGTTAGGCTCATGACATGCTCCAAACCACCGTCCAAAGACTACCCACATTTTACGACACCAGCTGTCTTTCTATTGATACTTTATTAAGTAAGGTTTGTTTTTAAGCCTCAGAAGACAAGAGAGATGATATTTAGGAATTCAAGGAAAATGAGGCAAATGGTGCCTGTCATTATGACCACAGATCATGATCCTGTAAGGCAAAGACCCTCAGATGAGCTGTTCTGAGCAGCATTGCCAGCGAAAAAGAGGGACTGCCGTCTGCCCTGGGTTTCTGCCGTGTTGGAGACTCAGTGCAGCCTGTTTCACCAGAATGGCAAGGAGCCTCTCTGGACAGAAGCCTGGGGTTCTTCTACCAACCACTGTGTTACAGGTGGGGGAGATGGGACAGTTACTGTCAAACGGTTTATTCCCAGCCTTGAGACCTCACTTATACCCCCTTCTTAGACAAGGTGGGGAGTTAGCACTCTGTTTGATGAAAACCACGGTTACAAGCCCAAAGTCTCAATTCAAGACTCATCATATTTTTTTACTGACCTTTCCTCTATCATAGGGAAGAGCTAATAGTATCCCTGACAGTCTGGGGACATAGTCCAATCATGCTTTCAAAAAACAGCGACAACAACAAACCGTTTCTTTTCTCTTAAAAAAAATCTGTTTGCCTTAAAAAATGTTTAAATTACTTACCAGTTAAATTAATTACCATGCTTCCCACAAAAATCTCAGAGTAAAATAAACACCCTGGGAAAATGCACTTATTTTAATCCTGTGGCTTTGCATACCCTTGACACATTATCAGTTTTCCTCATAGACGGAGACATTTAAAAAATACTCTTTGTGGAGTACTTTATTCTTTATTCAGCATTTTACCATAACTTTTTTTTTTTTTATTTAACATTTAAACCACCTGTTTCAGTTTGCTTGTGCTGTAGTAACAAAGTGTCACAGACTGGGTGTTTTAAAACAGAGAAATTTATTCCCTCACAGTTCTGGAGGCTAGAAGTCTGAAATCAAGGTGGCAGTGGGGCAAGACTTTCTCTGAAGTCTCTAGGGAGGATCCTTCCTTCTTCCAGCTTCTGGTGGCCCCAGGTGTTCCTTGGTTTATGGTAGCATAACTCCAATCTCTGCCTCCATGGTCATTTTCTCCCTGTATGTCTCTGTCTTTCCATGGCATCCACTTCTCTTTGTGTGTCTGTGTTGACTGAAAAAAATGCATAACCTAAAAGTTGAGAATTATATTTTATTTGGCGGACAATCTGGGGACTTAAGCCCAGAAGACAGCCTCTCAGATAGCTCTATGGGACTGCTCCCAAGAGGTAAGGGAGGAGCCAGGATATGTAGGAGTTTTGCAACCAAAACCAGGTAATCTGAACATCAAAAGATTACTGTTAGTTAAAGAAAACCAGACTTTTCAAGTTAATGAATTTAGTGTTTTTTTTTTTTTTATTTATGAAAAGATGCAAGAGTCTGGGCTGATTGAAATCATTCCTTTGATATGCACCTTAACTATCTGGGGCCAGTATCCTGCTTTTCTCCATCCTGAATCCCCTCAGGGTGCACAGGTTGGGGGTGGCTTCAGTGGCTGCTGGCTTGATGGCGGCAACATTCTTTGTCTCCTGATGTGGCAGGCGACATTTTGCATCCGTACCTGTGTCTTCTTATAAGGACACCGGTCCTATTAGATTATGACCTCTATGTTACCCAATTAAAATTCCAGTATGACTTCATCTTAACTAGTTGCATCTGCAGCGACCCTATTTTTAAATAGAGTCACATACTGACATACTGGGGGTTAGGATTTCAGCACATCTTTTGGGGGACACAGTTCAGCTGATAACGTCCCCCTATCAGCTAAGTATTGTTTTCTCCATTTACACATAAGATCTGTAGTTTAACCTCTCTTTCATTCCCTTTAAAATGGTGGTAACAACAGCTAATTCACAGCATCGTTGGGAGCAGAATAAGATATGGGTGTTAAGCACTTACATATTAGGATATTGCCTAACTTGTAGTAATGTCCATTGCATTGCATTTATTATTATTAAGTTTGCTTATTAAGTCCACCATTGTGTGGTAGAGGGCTTCAGAGTCAGACAAACCTGAGTCGGAGCCCCAGTTCCACCCACCTGGAAGGTTTGGGGAATAGATTAGAAGATGATTGGAAGTAATGCTTAGTAACTTGTTGCAGCTGACAAGCTGTGTAACCTTGGACAGCTTACTTAATTAGCCTTTCTGTACTTCACTTTCCACCCCTGCAAAATGGGAATAATAGTAGTTATCTACCTCATAGTAATGTTGTAAATTTTAGATGATTTAATAGATCTAGTTTTTAGAGCACTTCCTGAAAAAGTGTTCTATGAATGATAGCTATTAGTGTCATTATTATTATTATTACTATTTTGACAAAATGTTCTCTTTTCCTTCTCATATTAGCAGCTGAATTCTGAGGAGAAGGATAAAGGTCTTGTTTATGGAAAACAGGGTAGAAAATCTAAGGAGTTAAAACTCGAATGCATCCTAACCAAATCGGTCTGAGTCTGGGGATTTATAACTGCCAGCACTTCCATGAAATCATGGAAAATTATATCTGTCTATCTGTATTACTTATCTATCAGGGAATAACAAATTACCCCCAAACTTTGTGGTTTAAAACAACACACATGTTTTATCTCACAGGTTCTGTGAGTCAGGAATCTGAGCACACCTTAGCTAGATCTGCTTCATCGTCTCTCACGAGGCTGCAGTCAAGTTATTGGCCAGGGCTGGAGTCTCTCCTGAAAGTTGCAGGAAGGAGCGGTTTCCAAGATCACTTAGGTTGTTGTTGGCAGGTTTCAGTTCTTTAAGAGCTGTCGGACTGAAGGCTTCATTTCCTTGCTGGCTTTTGGCTGGAAACTGCGCTCAGGTCCTTGCCACAGGAGCTATTCCAGGACAGCTTGTTTCAGCAAAACCGGCAAGAGAGAGGTCACAGCCTTTTGTAACCTCATCACAGGAGTGGCATCCCCTCAATGTTGCTGTATTCTGTTGGTTAAAAGCAAGTTACTCAAGTGGAAGAGGTTATAACAGTGTGTATCAGGAGGTAAGATTATCACAGGCTGGTTTCGAGGCTCCATCCCTCCCACCCACCTTCCGCCTCTCCCTCTCCCCACTTCGTCCCTCCTTTCTCTTCTCCCTCCCTGGGTCTTTCATTCTGCTTATGTACATATCTGTGTACATCTCACATAGATATCCTTACATCTGTCTGTCTGTCATTTGTCTACTTTCTGCTGAAACTCTGACTCCAATCTCTGTATGTCATACTCAATCCCTGTGGGTTTCTCAACCTAGCCTATACTTGATACTTAGTAAGTGCTCAGTAAATGTTTGAATTCTATTTAAATTTACAGCATAAAAGAGAATTTTTTTTTTTTTTTTTTTTTTTTTGCGGTATGTGGGCCTCTCACCGTTGCGGCCTCTCCCGTTGCGGAGCACAGGCTCCGGACGTGCAGGCTCAGCGGCCATGGCTCGCGGGCCCAGCCGCTCCGCGGCATGTGGGATCCTCCCAGACCGGGGCACGAACCCGCGTCCCCTGCATCAGCAGGCAGACTCCCAGCCACTGCGCAACCAGGGAAGCCCATAAAAGAGAATTTTTAAAGTCAACTTTATCCATCACCTAATATAACCATTATATTGATTATATTTATGTAAATACTTACCAAGTTTCCTTTTAGTCTGTTCATACATACTTGTGACCATGCTGGGTCTCCAACCTTTTTTTTTTTTTTTTTAAATAAATATAAGGTTTTATCTTTTACTTTATGGAAAAATGTTTGAAATCATATTTTTCTGGCCTTTATGGTTGTCAAACTGGCTATATAAGAACTTCTCAAGTTGACAAGCTCATCTTTAAACATTTAACCATCACAAATAAAACTGCATAAATGTCCTTTGTGCTTTCTTTTGTTTGATTTATTTCCTTGTGCTGATATGGAAATAGCTGGTTTAGGATTTTGAACTTTTATTTCAGTATCACATTTACGTGCATTGGCCAGATCCGGTTTGTAGTGGTTTGAACTAGTGTGGATAGTCAAAGTGTTACCGAACCAAACTTGGGTCCGCTTGACCACAGGCAGTAAAGCCAATCTACTGATGCTGGGTGGCGGTGAAGCAAAGTGCAACGTTTATTTCAGGGCACCAAGCAAAGGGTCCAGGTAGTTAGTGCTCAGAAGGCCCAAACTCCCCAGTGGGTTTCAGGGAAAGGTTTTTAAAGAAAGGGTGAAGGAGGGGGCTATGGGGTGTGTGATCAGCTTGTGGACAGTTTTCTAATTGGTTGGTGGTGAGGTAATCGGGAGTCAACATCATCAGCCTTCTGGTTCCAACCCACCTGGGGTCTCTGTGCTTCTGGGCAGCATATCGTTAACTTGTTCCACCTGATGGGGGTTTCAGTATCTGCAGAACAACTCAAAGGATACAGCTCAGAATATTATCTGTAGACCTTGAGGAGGAACTAAAAGTACTGGACTTTGTTTAATGGCTAAATTATTATTATTTTGTCTTGCTTGGCTGTTTTCCTTTCTTTCTGCATTTTCTCACTTCTCTGATTAAATTTACTCTTTGGAACTCGGAGAAGGCCTTAGGAGGCTAAAAATTTTATACAGATAAGAGGCAGGTGGAGGACATGGCGGGGTGGGGCTTGAGTGGTGTCTGTTCTGGGAACGCCCCATAGGATCCTGCCTGGTGTCAAAAGGTCAGCGGTAATCAAATACTGACTGAGTAGAGACTTGGTAAACGTGAGTGGCATTGAAGGCTTGCTCGGAGAACATTCCCTGTGCAGTGTCATCAACCTCAACTCGACTCAGTGCGAAGTGAGGGCTACTGGAAGCTTTGCCATGTGCTTCATTTCTCCTAAGCCCCACATATCAACCCCCATCCAGATTTCCCGCCCTCTGGGCTCCAGGATTTCAGCAACTCTCTCTTTATCGTGGCTACCATTACCCTGTCCGTCCATCGGTGTTGTTTTGTTGTTGTTTTGCCTGCACCATGCACCTTGCGGGATCTTAGTTCCTGGATTGAACCCAGGCCCTCGACAGTGAAAGCATGGAGTCCTAACCACTGGACCGCCAGGGAATTCCCAGTTGATATCTTTTAGGACTGGATGGCAGCAGACTAAGAGACAGTCTCCTTTCCCCAACAGCCTCACCAGCTTTACCCACATATTCTTTTCATGTCACTGCTATCCATTATTCTAATTTAGTTTTCCAAAAGTAGGCAAATATTATTGTTTTTTTTTAAAAAATTGATATATAGTTATTTATAATGCATAAAATTGCATTATATATTCTAAATTGCATTTAGAGGGTACTGAAAATAAAGATGTATTTTTTCCCCATATACAAATTTATAGACCATTGAATTCTATCCATGGGCTTAAGAAGCACTGGCTGAAGTATACAGCCTGTCCCATGTACTTCCTATGGCATATATCAAAGGCACTTAATGTCTGATTTTTACTTTTAGTGAAGTTAAAGTTGATCAGCAGATTCAGGTGCAGCGAGTCTGATCCATTCATTAGAATATCTCCCATCAGCCTTTCTACTAATGGTTTTAGCATTCATCGATGATCGCTGTCTACATCTATTATCTTATTAGAGATTACAAAATGGTAATTTTCTAACTGTCATTCTTCCTGCCTGTATTAAATGCAATATTTCCATAAAGTAAATTGTAGTTACCCTGAAATCCAGTTCATGATAAAATCGTGACTACGACTGGATTCTTTCACCAGTTTTCAGAATAATGAGCTGGTCTCTTAGCCATCCCCAATGATGAACAATGAGCTTTTGTTTGTTTTTTCCAGTTTGAGTTTTGGCTTTGGTTTTGGGTTTGATTTGAGGAATGTCATGAATTATAGGAAATTTGTTTATCTGATCTATTTTAATCAATCACAGTCATGCTTCATTTTGTTCAATGGTAGGCCAGTGTGAGCCCCTCTAAACTGGTCTGCCTGTCCTTTTGAAATGAACACACTGGTCTTTGGCAACTATCTCGCTTTTGGGCACAGCAAGACTTCCTAGGCTCAGCTTGTACCATACCTATCCCAGACTTGGAATAAGGATTTTTTCCAAGAATCTTTTGTTCCTTTTAGGGGAAAATGATATTTAAAAACAAGAGTCTGGGTATTAAGGGTATTTATTGCTGTTAGGTTACCATTACTTCTAGGCTTTTTCAGTGGACAGAGCTATGAAATGTTTATTTTTTTTTAAAGAGAAAAGCAAATCATTAGTGTATATGATTTCCAATAGAAATTTCAAGGTACAGAATTTTTCTCGACTTCTTTGACTTTATAAACATAAGAGACAAACAATTCAGGAATAATCTTAGTTCCTAATGACGGTAACATGATGGCTTGTCTGCTGGAGCCCACAGTATACACACAATAGTTTCAAAATAGCAATACCAGTATTACAACTAGCAGTGAGTCCATTAAATCTAGTTTAAGATTTATTTACAGAACATTTTTTTTCTTTGGACTGTTTTTCCCTAAGCATGTAAAATCAGAATACTGCGTTTTAAAGCCTTTCAACATAATTATTTTCTCTGTGTAGTTATGCCAACACTTTGCTATATAGCTGGATATATACATTTAAAATTTGCAGAGATTGTATTGTCTTTTTTTAAAAAAACTTATTTTTTGGCTGCGTTGGGTCTTTATTGCTGTGCGTGGGCTTTCTCTAGTTGTGGCGAGCGGGGGCTACTCTTCATCGCAGTGCGTGGGCTTCTCATTGCGGTGGCTTCTCTTGTTGCGGGGCACCGGCTCTAGGCATGCGGGCTTCAGTAGTTGTGGCTCGCGGGCTCAGTAGTTGTGTCATGCGGGCTCTAGAGCGCAGGCTCAGTAGTCATGGTGCACGGGCTTAGCTGCTCCGCGGCATGTGGGATCTTCCCGGACTAGGGATCGAACCCGTGTCCCCTGCATTGGCAGGTGGATTCCTAACCACTTCACCACCAGGGAAGTCCCTCAGTCTTTATTTTTATTTTATGTCTATTTTCATTTAATTTGATCTTTTGATGGGTAGGCTCATTAGTCCCTTTTCCTGTCCCTAGAAGCACAGCTACGGGGAAGAGGGAAGCTAATGGGAGAAGTAACTCACCCTGAACATGTTCTCCAAAAGCACTGCCTATCAGCATGTTTAAAGGTGACCTTTTAACCTGAGTACTGTTAAGATTTCAGTGAATATGAAGACTTAGAAGTGTGACAGCAAACCCTTAAGAAAGTGGTCAGAGGGCGGCGGTTTCTTTTCTGATGGTACCAAAGCCTTCAGCTGAGCCATTCCAAGTTCATACCCTCCCTGACGTTTGAACCTGGCAACCTCTCACCAGCCCCAGGTGGCCTGGTTTGTCTTGTTGGCCTGCTTTGCTGCCTCAAGGTCCTGTCTAAGCAGCATCTGGGAGTCTTCATCTCAAGCAGGCCATTAGCATCTCAGAGGCCTGTCGCTCCCTAAATCCTGTCTAGGAATGATTCCTTCTGGGCATTTCCTCCTTGATCCCTAGTCTAAGAAGCTACTGGAAGGAGGGGGAAGGAATTGTGGAGGAACTCATTTTGGAATCCTTCCTCAAGGGGATAAGTTTTGAGCAGAGATTTTAAGAAAGGAGGAATGGGATGCCAGGGAAGAGAAAGCAGGCTTCTTATTAATGACGCTTCTGCACTTCATCAGACAGAAAAGAGGCTTTGAAGTCAAAGCCTGAATGCCTAACGGCCTTTGGCTGCAGTGTGTCACCTCTCAGAACCTCTGTTTCCTTGGTTGTAAAATATGGTTATAAAAATTATCATATTCCTAGGCCAAAGCACTGTTGTGAAGATTCAATGAGATTTACAGTGTCTTGTGTTTGGCATAGAATAGAAGCTCAGGAAATGTGACTTTCCTTTCTACCCTCTCCCCGTTTCAAGCACTTGTCCCACCACCTCTTAAAAATGAAACGAGGTAGTTATAATAATACTAGTAATAGTAAGAACGGAAATCTCTGGAGAGGCACAGGCATACATTATCTAAATTCTTACGGTAACTTTTATTATTGGTGATAATAGCCTTACTTTATGCATAAACAAGCAGAGGTTCCAAGAGAGGAAATAGCTTGTCCATGGTCACACCCAAGGCCTTAGCCCATAAGTCACATTTTGCATGAATTAGGAAATGGTGCTCCTCTGCTTGGATTCAACCCTGTGGGTACAGGCATGGCCAGTGGAGCTGAGACAGGATTCAGCCCCTCACTCACCCCCTTGCCTTGTCACTGTCGTGCAGTACACAGCTCGCATAACTGTACACAGAAGCTCTGGTCAAATGCATAGTTTTGATCAAACTGAAATTGAAACCCAGATCTGACCGACATTCGGACCACATCCTTTCCAACGCTACCTGGGAGTTCATCTCTTCCTGTTTCCTTTAAGATCCTACTCCATTGTTTATCTCTTCTCACTGCCTTATCTCCATCTCTTCCCCTTTCCTTCTCTTATGGCTTTTCCTTCCTAGCTGATACACTGCATCAAATCTCTGCACTTAAGTCCTGGTAGGTTTGAAACAAATCATTATTCATAATGTCACCCCCACCCCATACCTAGCTCCAAACCTGGCACTGGTAGGCCTTCTAAGTAATGCTTGTTCAGAACCTCTGTAGTCATTACGCTAGGCTTCCTTGTATCATAGCTAAGCCTTTACTCTCCTTCTTGTTGCCCTCGGTGCCTAGCAAGTTGCTTTGCCCACAGTAATCACGCTTTGGCATGAAAGAACTAAGATTTTTCCCAAGAGCAATTGTCCTAAGCAGGCACTAGGGGGCAGCAGAAGATCACACATGGCCTTCCGTTCACCTTCCCGTTACTGGCCACAGCCCACCTTGTCTCAAGAGGCAGGAGTAAATGATACACTGCAATGCTGACTGCTCCCTGACGTGCAAGAGCGATGTAAGTCAGGGGGAGGTGGGGGCTGAGCATGCTTTAGTCTGTGGGAAGAACCACTTTTGGGCCCACTGAGCTGCACTGGGATTCTTCACTCTGCCCCTTACTTTAGGGCAAATAATACAGCAGGACCATGTGGCCGTTTTTGTGCTTTTTAAAAATATTAAAATAATCCTAATTTGCAAACAAAAGACATCAGCCACTACTGGGCTACTGGGCATTATCCAGGGGTCCCTCTCCCTGCCCCACAGAGGATATGACATTCCTCAGAGATTGACCTGCCGTCACTTGAAACAAGTATCCTCTCGTAGGCTATACTCTGTCACTCTGAGCCTCGGTTCCCTCCTCTGTAAATGGAGACAACAATTTCTACTTTGTAGGATGATAGCAAAGACTATATGAAATTATAGATGCTGCATCTCTCCTTTGATGCTCAGAGCAGTTCAATGGGGAATTAGTGTCCTCATTTTACAAATGGGAAAACTAAGATTAGAGAGGTGAGGTGACTTACCCAGAATTCAGAATCAGGTAGTCTGACTAAATAGCTTTAGACTTAAGCTTTCAATTCTACCCTTGTCTACTGTGTTCCACCAGGTAGGAAGCGGATAGTTTAAGGAGATTCCTGACAGTGTGGTTAAAGTGCCAGCAGGTTACAAGGGAAGCTTTACAGATTCAGACATGCACGGGAATGAATAATGCTGAGCTGAAGGCCAAGCGCTGGAACAAACGACCTCTGATGATGCTCCTGACACCCTAGAGTTTATAAATTCTTCATTGAGTTCTTTTTCTCGTTTATCCTCGAAATAATCCAAGATTTAGGTACTAGCATTGTTGACGTTTTACAGATGAGAAAATGGAGCCTCAGGGAGGTTAAATGACTTGTCCAAGGTCATCCAGCTGGAAATGGGAAAGCTGGAATTTAAACCCAAGCAAGTCACTGTCCTATAGCTTCCCTTCTGCAGTTTGGCATATTACTTGTGTATTTAGGGAAGAAGCTGCAAATCAGGTTAGGACAGGAGATCAGTTGTCCTAGGATTTGGCAGTTTTGTAGACCTGTCCTCTGTTTAGAGTCTGCACCGTTGCTTCCCCTTCCGTTCCTCAAACATGCACACAACACACACACACACACTCGGACATACACACCTTAATCAGAAAGCACTCAAGAATGCCCCACAGTTCCTAAGGATGGGAGTTCACCTGCCTGAACTGTAGTTTGTTGGCTAATCTTAGCATGACCCCAAGTAGGGGCAGGCTTGAGTACTGCAGATAGGGTTTCCAAGAAGCACAAAGTGCATAGCTCTGGGTCTGGGTCTTATGATTAGAATGAGAATTGCAGTTTTTAGATGGCAAGCCAGTCTAGGTCCAACAGAGCTGTCCCATAATGGAACTGGAGGCCTAAAAAGGTAATGAGTTCTGTGTCATTAGAAGCATCCAAAAAGCAGTCGGAGGATCATTTGGTGGTGAATGAAACATTAGATGGAATTTCTGACCAGCTGACCTTTAAAGTGCCTTTTACCCATGAGATCCCTTAGCCCATGGAAAGGGGTGGGGAAGCCTAGGGTTGTTGTCTGGGGGGTGGCAGGAACGGGGAAAGGCCCAAGTGTTTACAACAGGGATGACTTGTGCAGGAGTAAGAATTAGTGCTGAAAATTTTTCGGCAAGAAATTTGGACAACGAAAGGAGCAGTAGGACCAGGTGCAAAAAACTAGACTAGTTATAAGCTCTGTGGTCTTGGGAAAATTGCTTTACCTCTCTGAGTTGTCATTTGTACATTCATAAAGTAAGGTTAAGACTGTCTGCCTTTGGGGCTATGGTGATAATATTGAGATAGTGGATTTGAAGTCTGATAAGGGTTACAGGAATAGAGGGGATTAAAGGTAAAAAAGAATCAGTACACATTCATCTGTTTATTTATTCAGATAGTCACCTGCAAACTGTCTGCATGACATCAGACATTGAACTCTGTGCTGGGGATGCAAGCGGTCATTGAAAATGGTCATAGTTCTTGCTCTTATGGAGCTCACAGTTGAGTTGGGGAGGCAGATATTAATTTAACATTAACTATTAATTTAACATTATAATGATGATGTAAACGGTTCAGTCGATTGTACAAATTGAGAATGATCAAAATATAGTTCTGATCATGAATATATGCATGTTCGAAAGTACATATCATAGTTGGTTCCCACACTCCTTTTAACATATTCACTGGATAACCTTCCTCTGCTCCTAGATGAAAATCTTAGCTAAGCCACATCTAATCTATTATAACTTTTGTGGAACAGACAGTGCTGTAGACATTTTAAATTGATAACACAGTTTCACATCAGGAATTAGGATGTCTAGTCCAAGATTTTAATCAAATCTCTAAATCTGACAAGTCAGATCTCCTCTCCCTCCCCAGTGGGGATGTTAGGACGTGGGGCAAGGTTGGCCTTTGTTCTGTTTCTCTCCCTTGCTCTTCTTCTTCCTCTCCCTCTACAGTCAAAGCAGGAGAGAGGAATGGTAAGGATTTGGAAGGTCATACTTGCCCTGATAGCCTTGTATCTGGCTCTGTTTTCTCCGGTCCTGGCAGGTTTTTAAAACCGACCCTCTCTCTTGGCGGGGTGGGGGGCGTTCTGTGGTTTTTCAGTGGTCCTCGTGGCCAGGGCCTTCTCCCAAGACCTGAGACGATGTAGCATCTCTGTGGCTGGCTACTGCTCATCCCTGTCCACCCTCTGTTTCTCTGGCTGCTCACCTCATGGAGACTCTCACCGTGGGGACCCCTCAACCTCTGTTATAATTCCTCCTGGGTAAGACTCAAAACAGATCCAGCCCAGCTCTTTCTCTTATGTGACCCACATCTGGTCCGGAGGAAATACTCAAGCATTTTTCCCACTGGCAACCTCTGGGATTTGGGGCTAATCCCTGTGCTGCCTCTTCTGCCCTGCTGCCATAGGCCACTAGAACTTCTGCAGGTGGGGTATGACCCTAGTCCACTATCTTCCCCATTGCCGAGAAAATGTAGCAGTTTCTCCAAGAGGCACTCTTTTGAGGCTCCTTATCACAAAACTTGGGATTAGAAGGTAATGTGCTCTACGTGACCCACCTGGGGTGCTGGGGACTCTAAACATTAGGTAATAGCTGTCTCCAAAGCAAATCTCTCCTATATCCTTCCCGTCTACTCTCTGACCTCATTTTATTTCCTTGTTCTGGCTGAGGTTTCTAGAGTTATGAAACTAGTCAGGATTCATCTCCTTTGTAAAGTCTGTGTATAGGGGCCTGGCTCTGGGATTTCAATTCTATTCTGTCTTGGTGTCTCCGTAGAAATTTCAGTTTTACCATCTTGTTACAGCAACAGCACAGCAATAATTAAAACAATCACAACAACAACACCGATAACAGCTAGTATCGATTGAGTGCTAAACCTTTGCCTTATTTAATCCCTACAAGTAGTCTTTCAGGATGCTACTATTATTTATGAAGGGCACGCTGATGATGCTGGAGTTTGACTCAGGCTGAGAAGTTCAGAATGCATAGCGCAGAAGTTCAGTCCTTGTCGATGCCATCTCAGCTGGCTACTTTCCCTTTGTTAAGGATATTTCTGTGGGTCCTTGAGTCAGGCTTCAGGGCAATTTCTTTCCTCCAAGAGGAGACAGCAACTCTGCCTAAGAAATGATCCCATTTCAGCAATTCCTGGGAGGCCATTGCTGTAATAAAGGCCATTCTTTATGATATAAAAGTCTCACCCTCTTCCCCCCGCCCCCATCCTTAGCGTTTCTAATTTGAGCCCCTCTGGTCCCTGTGGAGTCTTTAAATGCTTCAAGTGCAAGCCTATTGCCAAAGCAAGCCTGTCTGACTCGGGACGCAGCGCCCTGCGCTGTTGCCGAATATTGAACAAACATTCACGCGGCTTTGGCTCTCCCAGAAGCCCTTAGTCTGATGCCTTTGTTTTGTTTTCTGGATGAGGGCAAGCGGTACCATCACCTCCTGCCGAAAAGCCCTGGCTGCCCTCCCAACAAGGAGTTGTCACTTCAACTGAGGCTTTTTTTTTTTTTTTTTTTTTTTTTCTTTCTGGTGGCAACAAAATAATACCCAGCAGGAATTTGGGAGGAGAAAAAAGAGAGTTCAGTTGGCAGGTTCTCAAATGAATGGGTTGTAGTGTCATTGGAACTGAATTGGGCTTGAAACCAGACATGATCCTATTTTGGAAGCATTGTTCAGAGGGATGGGAAATGTGAACAGAGGATAAGTCTCTTCAAAAATGTTCTTTATCCTTGGCCTGTTAAAGACAGCCTGTTTTAACTAAACTCTCCCATCCCCTCAATGGCAAGGGCCTATGTGAGAACCTAGAGGAGGTCAGAGCGACTGGCAAATTGATCAGCTATCCATCTGTCAACCTTTCAACTGAGAGAGCTAATTTTACTTTGGGAAGAGCTTACCACTTGATTACAAGCCATCAATTAGTTGTCAATCCTGAAATTCACAAATCTTCACGCTTAGACTCATCGATGCTTGGATGAGGTGGCACAGGGATCAGGGTATATAAATATACATGTGTTCAAATATATTATTGAAAATCGTATTGAAAGCCTACTGCGTTCCAGGTAACACGTAAAGTGGATGGGAATCGGCAGAACTAACACTGTCTCTGCCCTCATGGATCTTATAGTCTGGAGACATTAACAGGTGACACATAGAACAGGATGCTGTGAGGATCTTTAGTGTGAAACCCTAATAGAGATTGGAGGCATGGGGATGGAGTTCAGGGAAGGCATTTCTGAGGACCAGAGTCCTGGCCCCTGAACTAAGATCTGAAGGGTGAGTGGGAGTGAGAGCCAAGAGAAGGCAGGGCCAGAGGGTGGGATGGGGAAAGCATTCTGTGCAGAGAGAAGAGCACGTGCCAAGACTGAGTGAGAAAGGGCAGGGTGTAGCCGAGAAACAGAAAGGCCTGTGTAGCTGAAAGTAGGAGCATTGGGAGGAACAGGATGACAGATCAGACTGGAGAGGCAGACAGGTGGTCTCATTCGCAAATTACCTATGTGCCATGGTGAGGATTTTGGTCTTCATCCTAAGAGCAGTGACGTGCCATGCAAGGGTTTTAAGCAGGAGGAGAATATAGAGTTTGCCTTTTGAAAAGATGACTTTAGCCACCGAGTGAAGTTGGATCAGAAGCAATTAGCTTTCGCAATGGTAGTATCTACAGAGGAACAATTAATGGAATGGCTAATGGTCTTCCCTGATGTAACTCTCCTCCAGATCATAACTTAGGTATGACACAGTCTTTATGGAAAAGGATCGTTGTTAATAAATGCATGGGACTTAGAGGTAAATCCCTTTTTCCATTTAGGTCTCAGGTTCCTCACTTGTTAAGCCGTGGGTTTGGACCAGATGATACCAAAGTGCCCTCCTTTTGCAAAACAAGCCCTAAAATTCAGCTTGAGTTCTATACTGCTACTAGAATTCAGTTTTCAGCCTGGACTATGGGCTTTTAACCCCATTTTTTTGAAATGATAGATTGTTAAAAAAAAAAAAAGGATTTATTGGACAAAAGCAGACCAGCAAAGATCTCAATAGCTCATTTTGCTGTTAAATAGATAGATCTTTAGCCCAATGTCTATGAATGTCTGTTTGATCAAGGGAATGCTTACTCCCAGCACCATGTTACATATTTTTCCCAATTAAATTATGGCAAGGTGCTCTGAGGGATAAGGCATCTGTGCTCTAAAAAATGAGATACCACGAGTAGTTTAGTTTAAGTGATGAATTGGTTAACAGACAGCTGGGGTCATGTGCTGAAAGGATCACTAAGTCATCATGTGACCCTGGAAAGTCATTTTCCTTCTTTGGGACACAGTTTCCTCTCATTTTAAATGGGAGGGTTTTACCAGATTAGACTTTTCAAAGGTATGCTTTTTCAGTAGTTTTCAAAAGATATTTTATGGAGAAAAGGTGCCTCACTCTATTTTTTCTCCTTGGAGGTTAATAATCCAAGTGTATTGATGGTCTGTTGATTCCAAAGTTTTTCCTGTAACTAATCCATCATACTGCCACATTCCTGTGTAACCTCTCTCTGAAACTCAGTTTCCCCATCTATAGCAAGGGCTATAGAGCAGAGGTTTCCAAACGTTTTCTGTAAAGGGTCGTATGGTAAATATATATATATATTTTTTAATTTATTTATTTATTTAGGCTGTGTTGGGTCTTCATTTCTGTGTGAGGGCTTTCTCCAGTTGCGGCGAGCGGGGGCCACTCTTCATCGCGGTGCATGGGCCTTTCATTGTTGCGGCCTCTCGTGCTGCGGAACACAAGCTCCAGACGCGCAGGCTCAGCAGTTGTGGCTCACGGGCCCAGTTGCTCCGCGGCATGTGGGATCCTCCCAGACCAGGGCTTGAACCCGTGTCCCCTACATTGGTAGGCAGATTCTCAACCACTGCGCCACCAGGGAAGCCCGGTAAATATTTTAGGCTTTGTGGGCCATACAGTCTTTGTTGCAACTACTCAATTCTGGCATTTTAGCCATACACAATATATAAACAAATGAGGGACTGTGTTCCAATAAAACTTTATTTACAAAAACAGGCAGAGGGCTGGATTTGACCCACAGACCATAGTTTAGTGAACTCTGGGTCACAGTGGGGGCTAACTGCTCTCTAATGTCCTCGCAGCTCTGACTTTCCCTGACCTTCTCCCCTGAAGAGTTATTCTCTCCCAAGTTGGAAGTCCCCCTTCTCCAAAATGTATCCCTCTGGCCTGCACTTCCAAAAGTCATCATCATCATCTTCTTTTGACATGTCTGTATATAAGAGTGTCTCTGTCTCCCCAGCTGCTGAGATGCCTTCTTCACAGCTTTGTTTTGTTTATCTTAGTAACTACCCTTCTTTAATCCCTCTGAAGGATTGGTTAGCTGGAATTTGCTTTGTCTTCTTCCCCCAGAGCCTTTGATCTTGTGCTCATAAGTATTTGCTGACAGCCAGACAGAAAAGGTGGAGCCCAGATCCCAAGCCCGAGGGCCCAGAGAGTAATGAATGAAGACTGCGTTTATTTGTATTTCTAATTGGCAAGCCTATTTCCAGATCAGCTGCATGTCACTGCAAGCAGAGAGCAAAAGCAGGAGACAACCTTCTTTCTCCCAGGCCTCGGTGCCCAGGGCCCCTGTTTTCCACTGAGGCAGGAGCTTGCCCTGATTTCACCAGGCTTGGAAGAAAATGCCATCTGGACCAAGTTTTGTCCCTTAGTACAGGACCACCTTGTTTTGCCACTCAGACTGTACATTGCACAACTTTGAGGACACCATTTACATCATCCGTGATGTAAATGGAACCCTCTGAGTTGTACAAACCACTTTTTCAAGCTTTGAGCCCTTTCTTCTTATGAAATCTTACATCGAAGGCCTGTCTATAAGAGATACAAGTGGAACAACTCTATCTGAAGCTGAGATGCAGGTTTAGAGTCCTGCCTTCTCAGTCTCCCTCTTGCCTTCTTCAAGCAGCTGCTGAGATGGCTGTTGGGATCCCTAGAATTCCTCAGATGAATTTTGGAGCCTCTAGACTAGATCATAAATGTTATTCTAACCATTCACAGCTATATAATCTCTCTCTTGATAAAGTCTCAAGTATATCCCTAGCACCATTCTAGGCACTGAATATTGAGGGGACAGGAGTGGGAGACATGGCCCCTGGTCTCCCTGAACTGATTTTATGGTTGGAGAGGTCAACAGAAAATGAGGTGAGAAAATGAGCTTAACAAGATAGGGTCTTACATGCAGAAATACTTATCAGGGAAGAAGGGGCTGGGGAAAGGAGGAAAGACTTCCTGAAGAGGGTCACATTGGAACGGAGCGCCGATGGGTGGTAAAGATTTGGGGGGGCAGAGGGGAAATGTAGGGCAGGGAGAGCAAAGGCACAGAGGTGTGAAATGGCACTTGTAGGGATAAAGAGGAACAGCACAGAATGGGGCGTGCGTCCTTCATGCACATGACAGCACACTGAGGAAAAGAAATTTGAATAAGGGGACAGATGAGCACGGAAAGAAAGGGGAAATAATGCCTTCTCCAGACAGGTCCACCTCCTTCTATCTCATTTACCAGTCATAACTGTTTCAGTTGTTATTGTTAACCACACATTATACAATTAATCACTATAAGCTCCTGGACATTCAAAGACTTTCCCAAGGCAGCAGAGCTATTATCCAGCAGAAATGAGATTTAAACTGAAATTGACTTGACTCCAAAGCTTGTCTCTCACCCATTACATAGAACTGCATGAAAAATATAGGACTGGAACAAGTTTTTGAAAAAAAGGTAGAATTTATAAAAAGTAACAGTAAACAAAAGAATTTCTTATTGGGAAAAATATGCTTGAGTATTTACATCTTACAAAGGTCCTTGAAGAATCCTCTAGTCCAACCTACTGACTTTAAATATAAAGAAAGTGAGGCCCAGAGAAAGCAAAGAGTTATTTAATATAAATGGTATAACAAGACACCATTCTGGTCTCTGAGCCCTCAGGTCAGTGCTCTTTCCAAAGCATCACGAAGGAACCACTCTATCATCTTTTTTCCCTTTCCAGTGGACAACTGCCTCCTTAGCACATCGTAATGGGTTCAAGAGTCCGACCTTTTGAACAGTACTGAACAATACTGAACTTACATCTCTTTCTCCAGAGACCACGGAGTTGGGCAGCAAGAAGGAGCTCAAGTCCATGCCCTTCATCACCTACCTCTCAGGCCTGCTGACGGCCCAGATGCTGTCTGATGACCAGCTCATCTCAGGTGTGGAGATCCGCTGTGAGGAGAAAGGCCGCTGTCCATCTACCTGCCACCTTTGCCGCCGACCGGGCAAGGAGCAGCTGAGCCCCACACCGGTGCTCCTGGAAATCAACCGTGTCGTACCACTTTACACTCTCATTCAGGACAATGGCACCAAAGAGGTGAGGTCCCCTGACACAGCCACTGAGTCAAATCTAAGAACCAACCCTCCTACCTCCTGCCCTTGTGGGCCCTTTGTCCACTGGGATTGTCATCATCGTCATCAACAGCATGGTGAGGGCTAGCATTTATTGATCCCTTACCATGTTGTAAGCACGTATATAACTTGGTAACACTAGCTGCTGTAACTGGCAAATTCTCCAATCTCAATGGCTTAGTACAATTAAGGTTATTTCTTGTTGTGTAGAGTCCTAAATAGAAGTGTTTGATTGATGGGTGGCTTTACTCTGAGAAGTAGTTCAGGGTCCCAGCCTGTTCCGTCTTGTGCTCCATTAATCTGATGCTTCCACGGCTGCTGTGGAAGAAGAAAGAACATGGAAGGTTGCACATGAGGAGTTGAAACGGGCCACGCCTGAAAATGGCAAATTATCATTTCATCTCCTATTCTGCTAAGCTAGAATTCAGCCACTGGGCACACCTGTCTGCAAATGAAGACAGGGAAATGTATTCTATCTGTTTGCCTAGGAGAAGAAGGTATGGGTTTGGTGAAAACCTAGCAGCCTCTGCCTCTGTACTATACTTGGGTTATCTCATTTAATTTACCCTCCAGATCTATGATTTACTTATAAATATTGAGTTGATTCATATGGAATTTCTGACATTTGACCATTTTTTATTTATAAAGATGGCAATTCCGTATGGTTCATCCTTTTCTCATGCCCACTTTACAAGTGAGGAAATGTAAGATGTTGAATGATTTGCTCCATGTTGGTCTGCTCCAGAGCCTACATGCTTAATCATGAAATTCTATCTCCTCTTTTTCCTCTTTCTATCTCTGTGACTTTCAATTATAGCATGTCAGGGCTTGAGAGGACTGTATGAATGATTTAGTTCACTGGTTTGCACACTTGTGTTCATGGAACATTTTTTTCCAAATGTAGTGTTCAGGAACCCCAATCCATAAAACCGGGAATAGTGATGCCACTGCTTCAGTAAGGAAGAAGGTAGATAAAACATCTCCACTTGGTCCCCACTCTTCCCTCTGCAACACCTTCTGGACAGCCCTGGGCCCCCAGAGAAGGCCATCTGGTAGACCACTGACCAAGTCCAATAGGATGCTATGGATTACGTGCCCCTCCCAAAGCATCCTCCTGGGCTGAGTAAGTGCCAGTGCATGGTGAGTGGTCAGGGAGGGTTTCATAGAGGACAGATCAGGGATGAGAATAAGGAAGTGAGGAGAGTATCTTCAGGTAGAAGACCTGAGGCAGAAAAGTACATGGTCTCTACAAAGACCTATAGAAATTTCCCATGACTGAGACCAAGAGATGGAGGGAGAGCACATATGAGGCCAGAGGGGACAGAAAGCACCTGATTATTTAGGATACTATAAGCTAGGTCCTGGAGTTTGGACATAATCTGGAGGGCAGTGACATGCTGAAGATACATGGTTAGCAGGAAGCTGATAGGATTAGATTTGTGTGGCAGAAAGAGCCCTCTGGAAACAACCCAAATGACCATCGATGGGAGAGCAGTTGAATAAGGTGTCGAATATGCATACAGTGGAACACTGTACTACAGCCAAGATGAACGAACTATAGTGACACTTAATATGAGATGAATGAACATAATGTTAAATGAAGACAAGGAATCCCAAAGATACAGTTTATATAGCATGATACCCTTCCCTCTATTTTAAGTTAAAACAGACACACAGGGCTTCCCTGGTGGCGCAGTGGTTGAGAGTCCGCCTGCCGATGCGGAAGACGCGGGTTCGTGCCCCGGTCCGGGAAGATCCCACATGCCGCAGAGCGGCTGGGCCCGTGAGCCATGGCCGCTGAGCCTGCGCGTCCGGAGCCTATGCTCCTCAACGGGAGAGGCCACAGCAGTGAGAGACCCGCGTACCGCAAAAACAAAACAAAACAAAAAGAAAACCACACACACACACACACACACACATACACATACACATACACGCATATCAAATACACGCCTTTTAAAAATAAATACAGATGCAATAGATAGTTTAAAAAAGGAATCAAGGAAATTATGAACATAGGATCATGGTAATCTTGAGTCAAGCGAGGCAGGTAATGGCGCGATGGAGCATTTGTTACATGATGGTAGTCAAGTTTCTAGCTGATGTTTGGGGGCTGGATTTGTGGGGCTTTATGAAAGTGGTAAAAGTAGCTAACCAGCTAACACTAACTGGATGAACACATAAAGCCTAACCATGCATGGTGCAGCAATGAGCTTGAGTCACGAGCCGTGCATCTCAAATCATCTAACTCTGTGCATCAGAGGTCCCCAGACCAACAACAGAAAAGCCAAGAGAGCCAAACGTGTGTACATCTCCAAACCTCTGGTTTCAGAGTGAGAGTCAACTGTGGAAACATAGGAGTGGCAGCAGGGAGACCCCTGAGGAGGCTGTTGAAGCTTCCAGTAAATACCAAGGGTCGTCTGACCAGTGTTGTGTCAGTGCAGACAAAAAAAGCAGCACATCGGTAGCTCTCCAGGGTTTGGTGAGAGAGGCCATGAATATCCCTATTTAGGGCTCTTTCTGGGCCATGCTCTCCTCATCTTTGAGGTGGTTCGATACTAGCTAAGTCACAGGACTTTTTGTGTGTGTGTGTAATTTATTTTTATTTTTTATGTTTGGCTGTGTTTGGTCTTTGTTGCTGTGTGCGGGCTTTCTCTAGTTGCAGCCAGTGGAGGCTACTCTCTGTTGCACCGTGCGGGCTTCTCATTGCAGTTGCTTCTCTTGTTGTGGAGCACGGGCTCTAGGCACATGGGCTTCAGTAGTTGTGGCTTGCGGGCTCTAGAGCACAGGCTCAGTAGTTGTGGTGCACGGGCTTAGTTGCTCTGTGGCATGTGGGATCTTTCTGAACCAGAGCTTGAACCCGTGTTCCCTGTACTGGCAGGCGGATTCTTAACCACTGGGAAGCCCCAAGTCACAGGACTTTTATGATGTGTTCTTGGCACGTGTGGTGGCAAGACAAGCGCTGGTTCCTTTCCTCTTTGCTTAGGAGTCAGGTTCCCCATGTCCAGATGCTATGCCAGCTTCCCTCAGCATCATCAGTTCTGGAAATGGGTCTTCCTGAGGCTGATTCACGTTCTCTCAGATACAGAAGCCCAGGAGTGTGAAAGCAGTCACTAGATGTCACTGTTCTCCTTATGTGGCATCTGCTGCTTTTGAAGCACGAGTCCTTCCTTCGTTAATTCAGTATTTCTGAGCACCTACTATTTGCCATGTATGGTGTCATGCCCCAGGAAGTGAAGAGTGGGACAGATGGACACAAATGGGCATGGTCTTTATCTTCATGGAGTTTACAGACTTGTGGGGAAGACAGATATTATTGAAACACTCCCACCAAATAAGTGAGAACAAACTGTGCTGAGTACCAAGAGAAGTCCAGGCCTTTGGGTTAAAATCGGGTGACCGAGGGCTTTGTGGGATGAAGGAAGGCTTCTTTAGGGAAATGAAATTGGAATTAGTTCTTGGGGGTCGGGTGCCTAAAGTGAAAGTAGAGGACTGGATTTGGGGGAGAGGAGGAACCTGAGAGCATTCCGGGTCAAAGGCCTAGCTCCTGCAGAGCCCTGAAGGATGTGCAAACGTGGCCCATTTCCCTGAGGCCGGGATGGGAGCTCCATGGGCAATGCCGAGGAGAGGCGATGGCCAGGCTAGGCAGAGCTCTGAAGGCTCTGGTGGTGAGGAGTTTGGCCCCTGATAGCGGGGAGCATAGAGGCATTAGAGCAGACAGGTAGGCGCTGTCTTCTCAGCTCCAAGCTCCTCTCCTCTAAGTTATACCTGCAAAGGAACCTTAGAGCTGCTTGACTAGTTTCTCTCTCCCTCCCCAACCCCCAAGACAGTCCTGTTTAGAGTTTCACAGCAGCCTAGGGGCTGCTGTGCATTAGGCCTTTTCAAAGGAGCCAGGCTGTGGTAGGAGTGGGTAAGACAGGCCCAGTGCAGGTCTGGAAATGATCCTGGGGGAGGGGATCGTGGCCCCTGAGAGAGGCTGGTGTGATGAGAAACCAGCCACTTTCATCTTGGCCATCATTTCTCCTCTGCTTCTTCCCCAAACCCCCATCACTTCTCCCAAGATTTCGCCATCTCTCTGCATTTCTTTGCAGTCAGAGGCAGGGGCCACATGGGTCAAACATAAAAGGGCCTTGGCCTGGACTCTGACACTGAGTCATAGCGAGGCTGGGGCAAGTCCTTTTTCCTCCCTGGGCCTCTCTTTTCCTACCTGAAAAAGCAGAGAGGTTGGGTGAGTTTCTTTCTGAGTTTCCTACAAGAGACTTTGTCAAAGTGGAATCAGATAGTGCAAGATCTGTGCTCCACTCAGGTTGAGTTGGGATCATGCCTCAATCCCCTACTCCTGTGGTGTGCTGCTGAATGACCTCTCCAAACCTCAGTTTTTATGTCTATAAAATGGACTCTTGTGATCCCTACTTCATGGGGATCAGATGATAATGAATGTATAGTACCTGGCATGTAGCATGTAGTGGGCTTATGTTTCCTATGATAATGATAAAAATAACGTTTGTCTAAACTGATTCCTTCCTTTTTCTGTGCTTCCTTTGGTATCTCCTCTTCTAGGTAGCACTCGATAACTTTGCAGATGCCCAAAGTGCTAGGGACATGACGTTCAGAGTAGGGTCTGCATTTTGTATGCAAGAGATTAACCTAAAAGGGCAGATCACAAATGGAAGGATTTCAGGAGCATTTTTCTCACTTTATAAATATTACTGGAACTTGTACTTTATAGGAAAGGATACCATAGGTGGAATTACACATGAGTAAAAGGATTTCCTTCTGTAGACCTTCCAACGCAGAATGGAACCATTCTTCTATGTGAGAACACCTGTCTCCTTGAGTTATTTGAGATGCTAAGTCAACTGCTGAGTCCCGTTATATGGCATGGTCAGGAAGTATCAGAGAGGGGCTGTGACTTGCCTGGGGTTTGTGGGGCTGTTCAGGCCTCTGATTCTGGGCAAGGGCCAGCGTGTGCTCTTCATAGCCTTGGGGACCATTGGACACTAGCTCCTTTGGTGGTTGGGATATCCTTGGTTCCATCTCCTTGAATGCATGGGAAAGGATGATGCCTTCTGCCTCAGCTGGAAAGGAGCCTTTCATTACACTTTGTGCTGTGGTTCTGAATAAGCAAAGCAGGAAAAAAGTCTTAATGATGGAGAATTTGATTAATGCATCAATCTTCTCCCTCCACCTGTTAAATGACCCTTACACAGCCCAAAGCCACAGAGCTTAGCTAAGCACAACTAGTGCTTAAATGACGAAGACTGTGTGTGGCTATTAGCCTTTGGGTGAATAAGAAGAGGCTCCAAATGCAGGAGAAAAAATTGTGTCATGGTGAAGAGCCAGACTGAGCTGGATTTGAGTCCCATCCCTCCTGTTGGTCGTCTGGGTGACCTTTCATTTTACTCATTTATAAAGTAGATGTTACAGTACCTACCCCTATCCATTTGGGGGTTGGGAGTTTCCTTTGGAAGAACTGGGACACCTGGAATCTGTACCAGGTTCTGTCCTTGATTGTTATATGGCATTGGGCATGGATACTTCTACTGTCTTGGTCTGTTTCCTTATCTGTATGACGAAAAGTATGGGCTAACTTTATCCCACAGTCCCTTTTGAAGGTCTAGGGTCAGATCTAGGTTCTGCCCTGAAAATAAGGGAAATATTTTGATGTTGGATGAGGCACCTTGTGACCTGAAATTTATTTTCCATCCAAAGATATTACCAATTTTACTCCTTAAGTTAATATTGGGAAGAGAAAGATTCACATATCTTGTACTCCATCCCAATGACACAGCATTTATGAGTAGAGATGGGTATTAAAATCATACCCTCTGTATAATACAAACAGTAAAACTGAGACCTGGAGACGGGAATGACTTGCTCTAGGACACACAGCCAAGTCTGAATTTGAAGTAGTCAGCCATGGCTTCTGACCTTGGCGATGTCTTTTGTCTCTCTCAGACTCAGTATCCTCATCTGCGAAATGGTGGTAACTTTCCCCATAGGGCTCTCATGTAGAAAAATTAAGAGACTGTTTGCTGGTGTTTTGAAGACTATAAAATACTCTGTAGATCTGGATGCTTTTTTTTTTTTTCTACTGCTCGAGTCCCCTGAATTCCAATAACGTGATATATTTTTTTTTTCCTTTCCGTGCTGCCCTAGGAAGAACCACGTGTAATTTTGGTCTTGTTGTGGTTTTCTAATATTCTAGCAGATCCTTTCCCTCTGCCAGAAAGATTTGTTTGCTCAATTTACACTTCTTGGCTCAAACTGAGAAGAGAATTCCAAATGACTGCTCTTTGAAAAGAAATTAACAGCCAAGATGATCCCCCCGCCCCATTATTGCCACCACAGCTGTGCCCACCACTGTGACCACTACCCTTATCATAACCACCATCACCACTGCTGCAGCAGCATCACCACCACAACCTCTCATTGGGTGTGTATAGATGCTGTGTGAGGAGAGATAATACAGAGGGAGACACAACACAGATTGTACCTTCAAGGACCTCACAGTCTAGGGGATGAGGCAGAAGAGCCACATAAGTAACTAATTGCTTACACATGCTACATTAATTCATGACTTATTTTCAAACAATACAATAGACATTCCAACAGTGTTAGAAAAGAGGGAGAAAGAAACTCTGGTTGGGGGGAGGTAAATCTGGAAAAGGTTCTTGCAGCAGGGAAGGTGGGTGTGTACAGATGGTGGATATAGCTTGAGACTACTCTGTTGATGATAAAGATAATCCTAGGTACCAGATGTACATTATATGCCAAAAACTGTCATGGGCTTTCTGTGCTTTATCTCATTCAATCATCCAAGAACTTCTGAGGGGAATATTATTATCATCCCTATTTAATAGATGAGGAGACTGAGCTTCAGAGAAGCTTGAACCCAAGTCTGTGAGATTCTGAAGCTAATCTAGGCCTGAGTTGGAAAACTCTGGCCCACAGGTGACATCCAGCCTGCCATCTGTTTTTATAAAGTTTGTGACACACCGCCACACTCATCTGTCTACACATCTCTATGTCTGCTTTCCTGCCATGACGGCTCAGTTGAGCAGTTGCCCCAGAGGACAGTAGGACACGCAAAGCCAAAAATATTTACTGTAGTCCTCTGAAAAAAATTTGACAAACCTTGGTCTAGACTAAGGTATATTGGAAAAGAAGAAAGAAAGTTATATCAAATGCTGTGTGACAAACATTTAGAATAGAAGAAAAAAACCCAACAAGCATTGAGTGCCAACTGTATGCCTGGCATTTTTTAAGTGCCTTGTGTGTATTCGTATGTGTTCTCTCACTCTATCCCCTGGCACATTTGCATTATGATGCCCATTTCACAAATTAAAAAAATCTGAGGACTTAGGTAAATAATTCATCTAACATCACACAGCTAGTGACTCTGACCCAGGAAGTCTGTGTCCAAAATGTACGTTTAGTCGATCATTCTTACTACAGGTGTGAAAAATTTGGGAGATATAAAACGAGAAGTGATGTGCAGAAAACTGGGTCACAGAAACTTTGAACGTTGTGCTGAGGGATTGGAGTACCATGTGAACTATAGGGAACTCTTGAAGATTGGGGGTCAAGGGAAAGCCATGACCAGACGTGCATTTTTGGGTAATAACTACATCATCAACAGTGGAAGGGTGAATTGTAGGGACCAGGGCTGGTTTTATGTCAAGGGCTATTAATTTCAGGTCCGCAGATCATTGATTTTGAAGGGTTGTTGGATCTCCATCGCCAGAAGGTTTATGCAGAATTATATATTATTGCATTTTTCTTCTGGGGGAAAAGATACATGGCATCAGCAAATTTTCTAAATGTTTTTGACCCGAACGTTGTAGAACACTAAGAGAAGAGGACTAGTGAGTTGGGGTGTCCACTGCAGAAGTCCATATATGGGATGTCTGGGAGGGTGGGGACTCAATTCAAATAATTTTAACAAATATTTATTAAGGGTCTCCCATGGGCTAGGCACTGTTCTGGGCTTTCGGAATACATCAGGGAGCAAAACGGGGATATATTTCAACCATCTGGAGACTTAATTTCTACTGGAGTGTATGTGGGAGATAGAAAGTAAACAATAAAAATAGTGAAAAGTATAGTATATTGAAAGGCAAAGAGGAGGGGAAGTAAAGCAGAATAAGAGGTCATGAGTGTGGAGTGGAGTGTGGAGACTTGGATCTCAGAACGTCACAAAGTCAATCAGGATCACTTAGGTTGAGAATGGGGGAAGTGTTATTTTAAAAATGCAGATTCCTGGCTTCCTCCTACTGATTCTGTTTCTCTAGAGGAGTGAGGCTGAGAATTGTTATTTTCACAGGCTTCCCAGGTGATTCTGATGCACACTGAGCTTGAGAACCACTACTCAAAACCATTGTTCATATGTCTTTCTCATTCTGATATTCCTTCAGGGAATTCCTTGCTTAGGGATTAAGAAAGTCAAGTACTTATAATCTGGAGTAAATCTCTGCTATTGTGGGCCACTTCCTCTCCATCGGTGCATTATGAGAAGGAGGTGAACTGGCCAGGAACCAGGCTGTCAGGCAGTTCTTGGCAAGAGGGAAGATCAAAGAAAAGAGGGGGATATAATCCACATATTACTCAACACGCTCATGGTCAATTACAAAAGAGGAACTTAATGCTTGGCTTGTCTGCTTGCAAAACTGGAAAACATAGCTATTTCATGAGACCAGAAAACTACCAGATTCAGTAAGATATGCAAGACAAACAGACTTAGCAAATGCAAGCATTTTTGCGTGTCAAGAGTGTAGAGCTTTTTTTTTTCCCCCATGGGACATTGAATTCAGTTAGCAAATGTAATAAAAAGGAGAATCACAGAATGTCTTTTCCTGGTACTTTTAAGAACAACCACTTACTGAGCACTTCAATTGTGCCAGGAGCTCAGCTCAAACACTTTATGTACTTAGTTCACTGAACTCTCTTATCAACCCCACACGATGGGCACTATTATTATCTTTCTTTTCCCCTTGGGAAAAATTGAGGCACAGAGAAGTTAGATCACTTGTCCCAAGATCCTATAAATAAGAACTGGTGGAGCCAGGGTGTGATCTGAGCAGTTCTGCTTTTTCTCATTTTGCTGTAGTCTCTCTCTTAGCTACTTCCCTTCAACTTCTTAATAAAGTGTAAAAAAATGGAAGTCTACTGAGGACACTATCGTTGCCTAATATTACCTTCTTCTGCCACTGTGTCTTCATTTCTTTCACTCCGTGGCCAAAAGATTTGAAAGAATAGACTACCTCTGCTGTCTACACTGATTCACCCCCATTCATTCCAGGGCTGGCTCCCTCCACCCAGTGGAAATACAGTAGCTTCTCTTCATGTGTAACCCATGCAGACACCACATTTGCCATAAATGACTTTGCCTCTCTTTTGATAGGCACCTTTGGATTTCCATCTCAGTTCTTGTAGTCTGGAAACCAGCGAGACATCCCTGATACCTGTTTGTCCTTCCTCCTGCGCTCACTCCCCACCCCCCACCCCCCCAAACTATAGCTCATTAACAAACCTTGTAGAATTGTCTCCTTAGGAATTTCTCAAATACGCCCACTTTTACCCACTTTGGTCCAAGTCTTGACTGAACTGTTGCAGCAGCTTCCTAACCGGCTACCAGTGACCCTCACCTCCTCTAATTCATTTTCTTCCTGGGAACCAGAGTGATATTTTCAAAGTTAAAACTTGCTCACATCACTTTTCCAATGAAAACCCTTAACTGGCCTCCAGCTGCTCTTGGGATCCAGACCCAGGTGCTTACCGTGGCCTGCAAGGGGCTGCGCTTCTCACTTCTTACAAATCCTGATCTTCAACTTTCCGGAACTGTGCTTTGTGATGCCAGAGAGCCTTGGTACATGCTGTTCCCTCTACTTTGAACTTGTTTTACCCTCCCCCTCCTTTCTCCTTTCCACTGACTTGACTGCTGTTCATCCACCAGATCGCTGAGGCTTCTAGATTGGATAAGATCCCCCTGTTTGTTTATTGGTTTACTTTCTTGAGGCTTTTTATCTCTCTTTCATAGCAGTTATCCTCATTTCTCATTATACTTTTTTTTTTTTTTTTTTTTTTTGCGGTATGGGGGCCTCTCACTGTTGTGGCCTCTCGCATTTGCGGAGCACAGGCTCCAGACGTGCGGGCTCAGCGGCCATGGCTCACGGGCCCAGCCGCTCCGCGGCATGTGGGATCTTCCCAGATCGGGGCACGAACCCATGTCCCCTGCATCGGCAGGCAGACTCTCAACCACTGCGCCACCAGGGAAGCCCTCTCATTATACTTTTATGTATGTTTTCTAATTGTTTGATTAATGTCTGTATCTCCTCCTCCTCCACATTTTATTATTTTGTTTTATCACGACAATATTGCCAATGCAGAGGGAAGAGCAGATAAACTCAGGAATGAAGGCGTCTAGTCCAACCCTGGTCTACTTCTTGTTCCTTTCTGCCACACCTCACAAATGTTACAGAGCCTGTGTTTGAACATTCCCAGTAACAGCTTGCTCAGTGGCCCCTAAGCATCCTGTTTCCCTCACTTCTGGAATATCCATTCTGATATTGAGTCAAAATATTTTCCTGTACATTAAGAGGTAAACTGCATAAGACCAGGGTCCGGACAAACTTTTGTTCAGCATCGCACCAACAGCTTCTACTATAGTGTCTGACTCATAGTAGAAGTTCAATAAATATATTTTTCATGAGAATAACTAAATGAATGTGTGAAAAATGAATGACCACCTTGCATCCACACGCTTGCGTGGTGCTTTCACATACACTAACTCCCTTAATTCTTTCAATAGTCCTATGAAGGTAGCAGTGTTTATTTTCACTTTACAGATTAGGAAACTGAGGCTCACAAAGAGTGGGCACCACCCTCTGAAGCCCCACAGGGCTACCAAATGTCAGAGCTGGGGCTGGAATCCCTTTTCCAGCTGTCCCACAAGCACTCATCCGTCATACAACCATCATTTATCTGGGTGGGTGTCGTGCAAAGCAGCCAGGGTAATGCTGGGTTTCCAGGAACAGAGCAAGCTGCAGGCCCCGTCCCTGCTGGAGCTCATCCCTGTTCACAGGGGGCTCTTCTTGGGTCATTAGGCAACTTCAGTCAGCAGTGATGCTAAGGGCGTAGAGAGAATTTACCACCAAGTCAACTCTCTCTGCCTATTTCTCTCTAATCTTAGGAGAAAAAAATCGTTCCAGATGTGCCTCCCAATTCACCAGGCAGATGCGGTTGAAAGCAGCATGAGTTTGTACCATTACACAGTTGGTAAATCTGTACAGAGCCTTCTCTAGTCAACAGAGTCATGTCATTCCTTGAGTTTCTGAGCAGAAGGGTCCCAGACCATAAATTTAAGTCCCGAGAAGAGGAGAAACCCTCAAGTAATTAGCTTCTTCTTGAAACTACATGTTTCTTTTCTTTTTTAGATTCATCTCCAAATTTTCCCACTTGGGGGAGCATTGTCAAATTCCTGGATTTTCTGCTACCTAACTCCAAACCAATTTAGTTTAGAAAAGTATAGCATGTACAAAGCTAAAGTGACTAGTATAATGAACCTCCATGTACGTATCTTCTTCTAGTTTCAATTATAATCAACTTACTGCAGGCCTGCAGCCCCGGCTCTGTCCCCTCGAACACTATATAATTTGATATGTAAATGTTAAAGTTCGTATTTCTAAAATATAAGGACTCCAAAAATATCAATATCATTGCCTTGCCTTCCAAACTAACAATTCCTCTACACCATCAAATATCTAGTCATTGTTCATGTTTACTAGATTGTCTTATATTTTTGGTACCAGTTTGTTCAGATTGGGATCTAAATAAGATTCAAACGTTATGATTGGCTGATAATTAAGTCTCCTTTAATCTATAGGTTTCTTCCTCCAACTCTTTTTATTCCTTGTGATATTTTATCAAGAAAACTGGGTATAGTTCCCAGGGGATTTTGCTCATTGCAGCCCCATGGTATTATTTAGCATGTTCCTCTACCCCTGTAATTCCTGTAAGTTGGTAGTTAGGTCTAGAGGCTCGACCAGGCTTGATTTTTTGGCAGTCCACCACAGCCAGTATTGATAGACTTGTAGACCAAAGTGATCTAAAAGAACAGTTTTGTCTTTGATGCCGGTCAAATCTGTCATCAAGTCCTGGCTGTTCCCTTTCTCCTGTGTGACTTTTGGCAAGGGATTCTGAGCCTTAGTTCCCTCAGATGTGTTGTGGGGCTAATAACAATAATAATACCTAATTTCTGAGGCTATTGTATTAAATGAGATGGGCATCTAACACGCTTAGCCTTGTGCCTGGTGCATAGCGAGTGCTGAGTATAGACAAGCTCTTACTTGTCTTCTCCTTCCTCCCTGTTCTTCCCCTTGTCCCTCCTCCTTCATCTCTCCCACGTTTCAGTATTGTATTTTATGATCAAAGCTGTGTGTGTGAGAAAGAAAGAGAAGACAGACTCAGAATGGAAGAGGTTCTCCAGGCATCTCGTCCAGCCCTAGTCTGTTGCTCGATTCTTTGCACCCATACCCTGAAGGAGCCTGTGTTGGATACTCCCAGGAACAGCTTGCTCAGTGATCCCTAAGCAGCCTGTTCTCTCACTACTAGAATATCTTTCTTTATATTGAGTCAAATTATTTTCCTGTACATGCCCTGTCTTTGTTTCCAGTTCCATCCATCAACACTATACTGAGATGGACTTACCTATTGACTTTCCAGACAGAACATATGTTTTGGAATCAGAGAGATGAGGATTCGAATACCAGCTTTGCTACAAAATGTCTTTGTGCCTTTGGGCACAGTACTTAAGTTTTTAAGCTTCTTTTTTCTCATGAGTAAAATGGGATTAATAATGTCTACCTTATAGAATTGTTTTGCAGATTAACAAATGATCCACGTAAGGTGCTTAGCAGCAACGTTTGGCTTATAGAAGCAGCTCGATGAAAGTTTGTCCGCTCTCCTAGTTCTAAGTGCCAGCCTTCCAGGTGTTTGATGACATCTTTGGTCTCCGTTGGACTTTTCTTCTGGTAATCATGCCCGGTTCCTGTAATTGTTTTTCATCACGAGTCTGTTTCTTATCTCAGACTCAGTCTTATCCCAGCCATTCTGAGTATTAGCCTCTGAAAGAACTCAGTACGCCTGTGTCCTTCTTGATGTACGCTTTATGAAGAAAGAAGTTAGAATACACAGAGACTGCTTTACTTGCCTGCAGAATTAAGGGTAGAATCCAAGTTTCTTGCTTCCAGACTTTGGGATCTGCCCTGGGTCACAATAGCTTCTATCTTTACTGTCATGCTCATAGTATTCAAAATATGATTTTTGGCTCGCTAAAGGAAACGGGAGCTCAGAGGGAAAATCTCGTATCCGTGTCACAAGCCAGTAGTTATGGAACCAGAATTTAAACCCTTGTCTGTGTGGCCCCATAGCCTGTGGTCTCAACACGTAAGCTATAGAGACTACCGCATCATTGGTCCTTCCTCTACTCTTGGACATGGACAAGCTATTCCATCATCAAGTAGCTTTTCTTGGAATCCAGAGTCACCTCCTGTCACTATCTTTTTCCTCACCTTTCCTTGATGATAAAACATCTTGCTCCATTCTTACCTTTTGGTCACTTCTCAGCCCTTTTAGAAGCTGACTTTTGTTACACCATCTGCTTGAAGTTCTTGTCTTAAAACTCAACAAGGACCTGTTTACTCAAGCCAACACCCTCTTCTCAACCCTTTTTTAGACGCATCAATCCATTCTTAAAAGAGCTTGGGCTTGGCTCCTTCAACTTTAGTTTGCCCAACCTGAATCCTTTCCAGAAATTATCGCTTCCCTTCAGAAACTCTGAGGGAATGCCAGGAAGTGGAAGCATGGTAGCTGCTTGGGGGTGGGGGATCGTACGTTAGTGAGACTCTGTCCATCCCTCCATGGTGCTTCTCCCATAGTTGTTTCTTGAATGTGCGGATCCCATTTTGAATGGAACGGGAGAAAATGGGAATTTAGATATATGTCTAAGGTAGGCATATTGGTATAGCTCTATACTTATATATATAGATAGATAGCTTTATTTACTTTTTTTTTTTTTTTCTTTTCAGGGAGTTATATTAGTTACATTCAAAGTAAACAGACTTCTTAGTGAGATTTTGAAATTTTAGGTGCTTTAGTGAGCTGTAATTGAAAGGGCCCAAGTTTTGGAGTCAGTCAGATCTAGATTTGAATTCCAAATCTGCTTACCTGTTGGATGTTACCTGCTTACCTGTAGTGAACAGGTGACTTAGCCTACCCGAACTTCATTTTCTTATCTGTCAGATGGGGATGATAAGAAGACTAGCTGCCTGGGTTGCTTCTGCGTATTATATCAGATGACAGATGTAAAGAAGGGCAGTATAAGAATCAGATAGACCTAGGCTTACATTCTCACTTTACCAGATATCCTGGAGCTATAAGTTAAATACTCAGAATCTCAGTGAGGATGGTCACAGTATTTAACTCACAGAGTTGTTGTTAGGTTGTGTAAGATTATATATGCAGAGCACTTATCAATGCCTAGAATGATTAGAAGCTCGATCAATATGAGTTGCAGCTTCTTTCCTCTACCTTTGTCTTCTTCATCTTCCTCCTCTTTCTCTTTCTCTTCCTCCTTCTCTCTTCTGCTTCTGCTATTGCTTCTGATTAAAGCATCCAGCACAGGGTAGGTGTACAATAATTGTAATTGCTTTACCTTCAGGCATCAGCCAATTAAAAAACTGCAAGGGTAGTCAGTTCACAGAGACGAGGAAAGGCATGCTTCCCCAAAGTAAAGGTAATCTTGCCGTCTCTGATAGTTGGTTCTAATGACATATTTTTCCCCATTGTAAAAATGTTAAAAAGAAGAAAAATAATTCTGAGCATAGATGTGCCTAGAATCACTGTTGCCTGTAAATAACTTTACTACATTCATAATAAACAATAATAATTCATAATAACTATCTTCCATTTAGAGAATATCCAAGTTTAAAAGCTTTGTCAAGTACTCTTTAATTATCAAATATATGTATAAGTGTGAACATATATGTGGTTCTGGCATTATTCTAGGCACTTTATAAATTATTCTTTTGCCATTCTTTATTGAGGTAGGTATTAATACATCTCCATTTTACACATGTGGGAATGAAGCATAGAGAACTGAAGTCACTTCTATCAAGTTTGCTCCGTGATGACACTAAGACTTGAACCCAGGGGTTTGGTTCCAAGGATCGTATTCTTAACCTCCATGCTCTGCCACCCCTCCAGCATTTGTAACGTCCTTTGCTAGATCAAGGGATCAAGACTTCTCAGATTCCAGCTTGTCAGCTTGGAAATATGGCTACAATGAACCTGCTAGGAATCTCCCTTTCCATAATTTTTTAGCCAGATTTCCAAGGCACCTTCTCAAAGGCAAAGATAAACTCAGTATGGGTCTAGACAGCATGTCCCCTCCTCTCCTCCGACCTTTCTTTCCCTGCCCCTACCCACAGGCCCAACCATGGAAGCCCCACCAGCTGGAGAGACCACCTCCCTCAGATGCCTCCTAAGGGAAAATGGATGTACTGGAAAAATGAGGTCACCAGTGGCCACAGAAGGGAAATTTTGCAGCCCTTTACTCAGGAACTCACCACTAGCTTCAGCTAGCGTTTAGCAACATAAACTCCACAGTCTTGGACAGATCCTCCACTTGAAAGCTTCCCACCTGCCTCTCATCTCCAGATGTTCTCACCACAAGGGGAGAGGAGTTACTGTCAAAGGACAGCAGGCCTTAGAAGACAGGTCTTGTCTATTGGGTGGGGCTGGGATCCTTGGCTAAAGGCTTCCCTTAGGAAAAGTGTGTGAGTTCCATCCAGGTTTCCCCTTCCAGGACTGAGTGGGCCAGGAGCAATGTCTTGTAGGAGACAGGCTGAGAGGAGGAGCCATCCTCTGAAGAACTTGGATTTGTACAGGACTGAGAAGCCCTTGGCAGTTCAAGGTCACAGGGCAAGATGCCTTGGGAAGATGACTCACGATTAGATGTATGAGGCTACTGATATGGCTGTGTCTTCTCTCTGGAGTTATAACTGATGTTCCCTATTGCTCATTCATCACTTTCACAATTGCTATCAGCTCAGTGACAGGCAGGACAAATGGTCTGGAGACAGTTTGGAACAATGTAAGCACAATCTGTTGCCCTGATGACTGAGCAGGTCTACTAGGATAACATAGATTAGACATCCAAAGGGCTCTCAGTCTTCTAGTCCTCAGAATTTACCATTCATTCGTGCAACACTAAGTCATACGACAGACATTTATGGAGTACCTTCTTTGGGCCAGGCCTTGTGTAGGAGCTTCTGATAAAATAAGGCAAAGAACTCAAAGTTCAGTGGAGAGGACAGGTATGCAAATAAATAGTTCTATAAAATATTGTGGTTCACTAACTGATGTGTTGTCCAAGGTGCAGTGGAGGCCTTCAGTTCTGTTGGGAAATCAGAAAAGAGTTTCAGAGAAGATTGCAGTTGTAGTGGGTCTTAAATAATGAGTATGATTTGATCAAAGGTAGAATGGAGTCAAGGCATTATACGCTGAGGGAAATCATGTGCAAAGACACAGTGGCATCAAAGTGTGTTGCCTATCTGGTCCATGGCAGGTGGTTTAATGTAGATGTTATGTAGGACCAAGGAAGACTATAGTTGTGGGAGATGAGCTAAGGAGATTGTGTGGCATCCCTGTGTGCCAGGCTAGGAAACAGAATCTTTATACTTATCTCAGTCATAGCTCTTTTATTGGTAAAAAGAGAAACCCACTGAAACAGTCTAAGCAAAAAAATGGAGAAATTATTATAATGATACAGTGATTTCTCATGTAACTCAAGGACAGAGAGCGCAGCTGAGCTACCAGCATCCAGGAAGCCACTGTCAGCAGTAATCCTGGAGCCTGACGTTCTGTTTCCCTCTGCAGTTGATTGGTGTCTGTCTCTCTCCTCTCTCTCCTCTCTCTCCTCTCTCTCCTCTCTCTCCTCTCTCTCCTCTCTCTCCTCTCTCTCCTCTCTCTCCTCTCTCTCCTCCTTTCCTTCCTCCCCCGCCTCCCACCTTTTCTGGTTTCCATCCATGTGGCTCAGCATGACAAGCCCAGCCTAGCCAAGCCTAGCCTTGCATCTCATACCAGTTCAAGCACTCAGAGAGAGCAATGAACATTTGAATCTAAATTCCCAGGGAAAATATGTGATTGTTCCAGTTTGGGCCAGTTTTGGTCCCACTACTCTTGGCCAAAACAACAGGGTTATTCTTGTTTAGTTCAGATATGCACACCAAACCATCCCTTGCATCTGATAACCTGAAGCATATCTATTAAAAATCCTGTCAGTATTTATTCTCAAACTGAAGTACCCTGACTCAGGGGGATACACTATGATATGCCAGGATATATCTAAAGCCACAGGATAAAGTGATCAGAGATTCTTGAACTTAATAATACCTAAGAATTACTTGGGAGTGTATTCAGTCATGGGTTCTGTAGCACCTCTCCCAAGATTCCGATTCAGTGGGTTGAGTTTGGCCTGGGAATCTGAATTTCTAATACGTGTTTCAGGCCATTAATGAGGCAAGAGGGCCAGGAATCATACTATGAGAAACACTTTGGGGAAAACTCCATTGTTTTAATATTAAAAGCAATCAAAGTCTATTGTGGAGTGTAATTTGCATAAATATTTAAGAAAGAGTCTTCAAAGTAATTTTGCACTTGTTCCTTCTGATCTTTGGGATGCTTTGTACAAAAAGCTCAAAAGCCCTTCCATGTTTTACTGGAGGGTGTGGAAGGTTTTTGGGTCAAGAACTTTGGCTCTTAGATCTCCTGGGCTGGTCTCAGGAGTAAAGTGAGCATCTAGTAGGAGTATGGCAGAGGTTAAGAGCCCAGGATTATCCTGAGGCCCCAGGCAAAGGAGAAATCTTCCAAGCTAAGCCAACAGGAGGCAAAGGGACAGAGATGTGACAGGATTAGGGTTCTTAACATTAATTAACTTATGCCAGACTAATTGATTAATCAATTACTGGGCCCCTACTCTGTCAGGCACTAGGAATTAAATGGTAAACAAAGTAGACAGGGCTCCAACCTCAATTTGTACAGTCTGTTAGGAGAGACAGACAAGCAATGACACAGACAATAAAATACAACACAGGAAAATAAGTTTTGTAATAGGGGAAGGTGGGAAGAGATGTGTTACAAAGGAAGGGTTCTATCCCAGGGACCAGGGACTGCAAGAGGTGGTCTCCAAGCTGAGAGCTGATGGACTGGTCAGTGGGGGAAATTATTAGATGGGGGAAGAGTGTTCCAAGGAGAGAAAATAGCATGTAAGAGGCGAGAGGTGAGAAAGAATAGCTGGAAAATAGGGTGTAAAAAGCATGGTGGGGCTTCCCTGGTGGCGCAGTGGTTGGGAGTCCGCCTGCTGATGCAGGGGACACGGGTTCGTGCCCCGGTCCAGGAAGATCCCACATGCTGCGGAGCGGCTGGGCCCGTGAGCCATGGCCGCTGAGCCTGCGCGTCCAGAGCCTGTGCTCCGCAACGGGAGAGGCCACAACAGTGAGAGGCCCGCGTACCGCAAAAAAAAAAAAAAAAAAAACCATGGTGGCAGGAGGTGATGTGTTGGAATCTGAGTCACCCTAGGTTGGTGACATTGTGCAAGTCACCTGATCACACGAGCCCAATTAATTAATTTGGCTGCACTGGGTCTTAGTTTCGGCCTGTGGGATCTTCACTGCGGCGTGCGGGGATCTTTAGTTGCGACATGCATGCGGGATCTAGTTCCCCGACCAGGGATCGAACCCAGGCCCCCTGCATTGGGAGCGTGGAGTCTTAAACATTGGACCACCAGGGAAGTCCCCAGATCTTTTTAAAGTTTCAACTTTTTCAAAGATTGCATGGAGACAATGCAACCTAATATACGGGCTTATTATGAGGATTAAATTAGCTCGCAGTGGTAAAACATTCAGGTTTTGGAATTTGACACATTTAAGTTAGAATTTTGCTCTGCCAAATATTGGCTATGTGACATGGGCAAGGAACCCAGACTCCCTGAGGCCTCAGTTTCATCTTCTGTGTAATGGGAGTGATAGAGGTACTGAATCGTGGCATTGCTGTGCAAATGAAATAACTCCTCATGGCAAACACGGAGCACTGTGTGTGGCATATAGGTTTGCTCAAAAATGCTCCCTGTTATTTTTAATGCTTTAAAACCCAGCACTTCATCCTCTACGTGAGATGGATGGGAGCTAAGATATGGAGTGAACTGACAGGAAAAATAGCTCCTTGCCTGAGAATCAAATAACTGTATCATCCTGTCTCTGTACATCTTGGGAAACAGACAGCTGACAGAGCCCTGTGTAGGAACATCTCAGTGGGTTGTATATTTATTTCTCTAATATTTTTTCATTAGCAGAGGTAAGTGTGGCAAGAAGGGGTTTGGCTGCCCCTAAACGTCTTCCCCCTGTCACCCAGATTAACAAGCTGTTCTGTCAGGCGCTCATCATTCAGGCGAGAATGGCTTGAAAAGCAAACTTTATCCTGACAGGGGAAATTAGATGTCGTTCCTGTGATTTATAGAGCTATAGATTGAGCTGCGCAATTTCTCATAAGGAAATGGGTCCTTGCCTATTAGTACTCCTTTACTGTGTGGCCTTGTGAGTGGGGGGATCTAACTCAGAGGCTGAAACTGAGGGGTAGGGTAAGGGAGGTCAGGGGGCAAAGCTTGGGATTCAGAGTTAGAGGCCCTCTGCTCTGCTGCATTCAATCTGGGGGACCTGGGCTGGTATCTCTTCTCTGATCCTACATTGGCTCATCTGTACGGATTACTGGGAACAGTAAGAGCTGCCGTATCCACAGGTTGCTAGGAGTCTTATAGGAGCTAAGAGACAGATGTCCCAGCCCCAGACCTAGAGTAAAGAAATGCGTAATAGGGGTGTCTCTCTTCTTCATCCCACTGCCCCCTTTCCTCAAAAACCATCAATGACATGCTCATCGTCTGTGGGGCCTCTTCTACAGAGAAGATGTTAACTGGCAGGTTTTTTTTGTTTTTTAACATCTTTATTGGAGTATAATTGCTTTACAATGATGTGTTAGTTTCTGCTTTATAATAAAGTGAATCAGCTATACATATACATATATCCCCATATCTCCTCCCTCTTGCATCTCCCTCCCTCCCACCCTCCCTATCCCACCCCTCTAGGTGGTCACCATGCACCGAGCTGATCTCCCTGTGCTATGTGGCTGCTTCTCACTAGCTATCTATTTTACATTTGGTAGTGTATATATGTCCATGCCACTCTCTCACTTCATCCCAGTTTACCCTTCCCCCCATGTCCTCAAGTCCATTCTCTACATCTGCATCTTTATTCTTGTCGTGCCCCTAGGTTCTTCAGAACTTTTTTTTTTTTTTTTTTTTTTTTTTAGATTCCATATAAATGTGTTAGTGTACGGTATTTGTTTTTCTCTTTCTGGCTTACTTCACTCTGTATGACAGACTCTATGTCCGTCCACCTCATTACAAATAACTCAGTTTTGTTTCTTTTTATGGCTGAGTAATATTCCATTGTATATATGCGCCACATCTTCTTTATCCATTCATCTCTCAATGGACACTTAGGTTGCTTCCATGTCCTGGCTATTGTAAATAGAGCTGTAATGAACATTGTGGTACATGACTCTTTTTGAATTATGGTTTTTTCAGGGTATATGCCCAGTAGTGGAATTGCAGGGTCATATGGTAGTTCTATTTTTAGTTTTTTAAGGAACCTCCATACTGTTCTCCATAGTGGCTCTATCAATTTACATTCCCACCAACAGTGCAAGAGGGTTCCCTCTTCTCCACACCCTCTCCAGCATTTATTGTTTGTAGATTTTTTGATGATGGCCATTCAAACTGGTGTGAGGTGACACTTCATTGTAGTTTTGATTTGCATTTCTTTAACAATTAGTGATGTTGAGCATCCTTTCATGTATTTGTTGGCAATCTGTATATCTTCTTTGGAGAAATGTCTATTTAGGTCTTCTGCCCATTTTTGGATTGGGTTGTTTGTTTTTTTGATATTGAGCTCCATGAGCTGCTTGTAAATTTTGGAGATTAATCCTTTGTCAGTTGCTTCATTTGCAAATATTTTCTCCCATTCTGAGGGTTGTCTGTTTGTCTTGTTTATGGTTTCCTTTGCTGTGCAAAAGCTTTTAAGTTTCATTAGGTCCCATTTGTTTATATTTGTTTTTATTTCCATTTCTCTAGGAGGTGGGTCAAAAAGGATCTTGCTGTGATTTATGTCATAGAGTGTTCCGGCAGGAGTTTTAGAAATAGGCTTTATTTTTAAGAGAAGTTTTAGGTTCCCAGCAAAATCCCAGTGTAAAGTGCGAAGAGTCCCCATACACTCCCTCCCCTGCAGAGAGTCCTCCCACACCACAGTAATGCATTTGTTACAGTCAGTGAACTGACACTGACACATCATTATCACCAAAAGTCCAAAGTTTACATGAAGGTCCACTCTTGGTGTGCACTCTGTGAGTTTTGACAAATGTATAATGATGTGTATCCACTGTGATAGTATCATACAGAACAGGTTAACTGCCCTAAAATCCTCTGCACTCCCCCTGTTCATCCTTCCCTTCCCCCTACCCCTGCCAACCACTGATCTTTTACTGTCCCCATGGTTTTGCCTACTGGCATGAATGTTTAAGAATGCCAGGCAGTATATCTGGGATGAGAACTTTTAAAGGGGGTGGGAAAATTGTGGACAGCTTTGAGAAAAAGCAAAATCCAGAGCACAAATCCGAAAATGATTAGAACCAGCAATGCTGTGGAATGTATGTCCAAGTTGAAGAAAATACAGGTGATAATAAGGTCCAGAGAGGGTAAATGACTTACTGAGGTCACACAGCAAGTTAGGCAGAAAATGTTAGAGTTCCCTGGGATTCTCGTGTCTGAGCTCTGTAGCCTCTTCCTGTGAGACTTTATTCACTCCTGAGGCTTCTGTTACATTGAACTATATAACATTGCTCACATTTGACTTGAATGTAAATGGCAGTTACCTATAGCATTTTCATTGGCCCATTCCCTTAGGTACAGTGAAAAATCTCAGTATATGCTAAAGGTGGGGGGAATCAGGAACATAAATAACATTTTTTAAAAAATGAATTGTGTGTTTGGAGGCTTTGCGTTTTAGAGCACAGGCTCTAGAGCCAGACTCCCTGGGTTCAAATCCTGGCTGTGCCACTCACTAGCCCTAGGATCTTGGGCATCAATGTAAAATGGAACATAATAATCATGCCTACCTCACAGGTTGTTGGGAGAATTAGATGAGTTAACATGTCTAAAGTACTTAGGGTTGTTGTGAGAAGGAACACATATAAAGTGTTTAAAACAGTGCTTGGCTTGTAGTAAGCACTCAATAAATGTTAAGTGCTGTTACTAATATCCTCTAGTTAGTGAGAATATTGTTCATGATAGTAGGATCGAATGACCTGTGTTCAAATCCTTGTTCTACCACTTTTTAGCTGGGTGACTTTGAATAGGGTGTTTCACCCTTCAGACCTCAGTTTCCTCACCTGTAAAATGGGGATGGTAACAGCAGAATCTGCTTCATAAGGCTATTGACAGGATTGAATGAGATAATGTGTATTAAAATGCTTATGACACTCTCAGTAAATGTTGCCATTATGTTTGTTTCCTATCTAAAAGCATAACAGATTAGTGGCTTGAAGCCAGTTCCAAAGGTAAGCAGCCTTATATAGTGAATATTAGTTGATATGAAAAACTTAGTTTATTTTCTGACAGATTCTTGTGGTGTAAACTTGGACAGGTCGCTTTTCCTTTTGGGCCCCTTAGTCTGTGCAAAGTTGTGAAGGCCAGTTTCACCTTTCAGGACTCTTTCAGGTCTGAAATGCCAGGGATCTGGGGCAATGAGTATGTGTGTATGCACTTCAGAGCCCTCTAACTCCTGGGATAAGTATGTAATTTAAGGTGTCTACTTCCCTTTGATCAGCTGCTCCCTAGTTGCTACCTCTTCTAAGTAATCTTTCAGGATTATTCAGAAGTGAATTACCTGCGGTTCCAGTTATTCATTCCTACGCAATCACCAAAACAATGATCATTTTATTATTGTCTTTAATGGTTCTGGGGGTTGACGGGGCTGAGCTGGGCACTTCTGACTTGGTTCCCTCATGTGGCTGCAGTCAGCAGGTGTCTATGGCTCACCCATCTGGCAGATGACCTTGGCTGTTGGCTGGGTCCTCAGCTAGGTCTGTTGCCTGGAATACCTACATGTGGCCTTTCCATGTGGTCTGGGCTTCCTCGCAGCATGGTGGTTGGGCTCTAAGAGTGAGCATTCCAAGAGACATCATGTGGAAGCTGCCAGTTTCTTAAGGCCTGAGCCCCGAAATTGAAGCAGCCGTACTTACTTTGATCAAGCAGTTGTAGAGCCCAGACTCAAGGGGAGAGAACCTGGATCCCGCCTCACGGTGAGGGAAATGTCAGAGATATTTAGGGTCATGTTTTAAAGTCACCACACCTGCCTTCCTGCTCTGTTTGGGAATAAGAAATCTTAGGTCAACTAACATTACCCACTTCTCTTCCCAAATGTTCTCACACATGCTGCTTAAGTATGCAGTCATCGATTTGTAACGAGATGACCAGTTAATCTCCTCACTGTCAGGACACACCAGCATTACTTATTTTTTTCCCGAAGAATGGGGGCTCCAGCCCCCTGGTCTCCAACTCCTGTAACTACCAGGGCAATGAGTGATTCGCATCTCCTATAGCCACTCTAGGGGGTGTGCTGATGACTGAATGGCAGGTGGCTCAGGTAGATCCTATCCGAGAGGTCCACGCCAGGTTGTAAATGACTATTTCTGCCTCTGCACAAGCACTGCTATGATGTCCTCGTCAACCCTTCTATATGTTCATCAATCCTAGTCCCTCCTGACCAATCAAATGTGGTCAGAGTGGGCTCAGGAATTAGTCTTCCTACAAAACTAGAATGTCACCCACTTCCCTTCCTCCCATCTCTCTCTAGGAACATAGGAGCATGTTATTTTAGACCCAAGTACTTCCTGGGCAAAGAACTATCAACCTACTCTCCTCCAAGCAGTAATCCCAAATGCCTCCAAAAGGGATTCTACTTCCATACACCACCCTGACCCCTTTTCAACGATATCAAGGAATTGAGTCTTTTTAAGGTGACCAACTGCACTTCTGTCATCTCTTTTGCTGGAAAAAAAAAACCCCAGCAAGTATGCAAGTTTATTCTTGGGCCGAGCATCCTATTACATATATCTGTGGAATTTAACACATATTTGGGGGACCCTACAATGTGCTGACTCTTTTGGTTGGAGCTGGGGAGAGAGAGACGAATCAAATATATTGCCTTGGCCTGGAGGAGTTCCCGGTCTGATAAGCAAGAAGTACACATAAACAAGCAAATTGCGAGGGACCGTGACGTGCAAAAATTGAACGAGAGGAGAGAGACGGAATCTCTCAAGTGACGGGGTCCTGGTGGACAAAAAGTTTCCTGGATTTCAGCAAGGAAACATAAGTGGGGAAAGGGCATTTTAGACAAAAGCACATGAGCAAAGGCTTGGTATGAAGCAGTGCGCTCCTATAAGATGGCATGTGCACAGAGTAGGAACAGTAAGGAGAAGATGGGAGAAAAGCCACAGGCTGAACAACAAAGAGGACTTTGCAATCAGATTAAGAAGTAGAGGCTTCAATCAGAAGGCGGTGGAGTATTTGAAGGGGCGCAAGCAAGGGGGTGGAATAGGCAGTGATGTTTTAGGAAGCTGGGAGAGGATGTGCTGGAAAAGACTGGAGCTGGAAGGCCAGTCCAGGGGCTATGACAATTGCCTAGAGAAGAGGCATTACTAACCTGCACCCAGGAGACAGCCATGGGGCTGGGGGAGAGAAGCTGGTTTGAAACCTGTTATGAGGTAGAGGGGGGAGCCCAGGTAACCCTCAGTTTCTGTCTGGAGGCACCAAATTGATGGGAGTGTCCTTCACTGATGTGGGAGATACAAGTAATCTTGAGGACGGAGAGCATCACACACACACACACACACACACACACACACACACACATTTTCCTGGCTTTATGTTGTCATTTATAAACTTGATTCATTTCATTCAGCATTCCATGTGAATTTTTAATTCAATTTAACAAATATTGGCTGACTTATGCTATCTGCTAGATACTGTGTTAGGTACTAAAAGGAAGCCTGGTGGCAAACAGGCGATCTGTTTCTTTCTCCAGAGGGCCTTTCATCTCCTCAATTGGTATGGGCTGAGCACCACCTGACCAAGCTTATTAGTACTGAAGATAACACATTCATGAAGCTTTGAGTGAGGACTTCAGGGCATCTTTTTGGTTATACAAAGCAGAACCAACTCCGTATCAAAAATAGCAGATTTGGTGTCAGCCCCTGAGTATAATTTTTCAGTGTAAAAAATAGTCATTGTAAGTATAGAGTATGGAATTTAATTTGTAGGCTTAGTGACATTCTGTATAGATGGTCCCAAGGATCTATCTTAATCAAATACGGAGTGTTAACTTGAAGTTTAAGATTCCCAAGACATTGTCAAAGTTTTTAGAGCTGGAAAGTCCTCTTCCTTTGTATTCCCATAACCTCCTGCATGTTACTTCACAGCATTTCAACCATATTAATTGTAATTGTGTGCGCCTTCATCACTAGACTGTGAGTCCTTTGAAGTTAGTGACTGGGTCTTGTCCATCATCTTTCTCAGCAACTAGATGGCATGGAGTATGGAGGAGGAAGTTCAGTTAATTAAACCCTCCAAAATAAAACTTCTGTGTCCTCATTTTACAGATGGACAAATTGAGGCTTAACTGGAGAAATAACTTATGCAAAGTTCAATTAGGGAAGTAACAGTGGAGTCAAGAATAAATCCTAGTTTATTTTGATTACTTAACATTTTTGTGGCTGTTTTCGCATCCTGAGGGGCTTGGTTTGCTAGCTAATTAGCCAGAAGTTGGAAGCATTCACTAGTAGTGGAAATGCAAACCTTCATTGTCATGAAAACCAATGACCATGCAAATGTAGCCCTTAGCCCTGTATTAAGTACAGGATTTGTTTCTTAAGTGCCTTCACTTTTTCAAAAGCTAGGAGTCAACAATGCCTCTAGTGTAAGGTTTCATTTTCCTCTGAGAACACACACAGGCACACACACATGCACACAACAAACAACACATAAGCACGTGATACAAGCAGAACAGCTGAAAAGGATGTTTTGGATGAAATCTTGGCATTTATAGTTCCTGTGCGACCTGGGAAAGTCCAGGGTGCCAGAATTCAGGCGAACTTCAGTTCAAATCCTACTCATCCATGTGTCTGTGAATGGGAATAGGACACCCATCTCAAAGGGTAATTTTGAGGATTAAATGGAGGAATAGAGTCATTTCATCACAAAGTTGCTCTATCACCTTGGGCCAGCCAACTAGCATTTCTGGGCCACTGTATGTGCATCTGTAAAACAGATTCACTTAGATGATTTATGGAGTCCCTGGAAGCTGGAACATTCTATGCTGTTCCTCCCTTGGGATCTATTTGGATTCGGGATGGAGTGTTGCAAGGACTGGAGATGTAAGAAAAGAGTGAACCTGAGCTGATGCATGCTGGCTTCTGCTGCCTTGCGAGGGCTCCCTGTTTGATGTAGGCCTTTTATCAGGGTGTGTTTGAGCTCTAGCCACGGTTTGCCTGGCCACTGCTGCAGTCCCCGTTCTGTTCCTCAGGGTTTGGGAAAGAGCCAGTGGATGTGGAGACTCACAGGCAATGTTTCTTCCCAAGAGCTGCTTGGATGGTGAAACTCACAAAGTCCAGAGAGATTTCCTGTTTTGTTTTTCACAAGCTCCAGTGACTATTGATTACAAAAACCACACACACACGCACACACGCAAAAACAAAAACACGTACACAAAACAGGATGTTCTCTCTCCTCCCCTTGCTGGAGTCCAAGGCAATCTCTTACCATCTGTGTCACTTTCATCCATGGCCCTGGATCTCACCATTATGATAATTAAGCCCTTAGCTCTAGCTGGAGATGTTACAGAATCTTAAACCACGAGCAGTTGTACATGTTAATTTAAATCAGAGGGAGCCGGCAAATGGAGGGAGAAGAAAATCTGTCAGTCAGCATGACCCATCCCATCTGGTTTCTGCCCTCATGAGAGTGCCCCCTCTGGTGCCAGTAGGAGAACCTATGTTGTTCCTAACCTAGGTTCTAACTTGTAGTAAGAACAGTGCTATCATTGTGTGCCAGACTCTGGCCCACATAATTTATATGCAAACACTGAATGGGATATATTTATACTAAAAAAAGTTGTTTATTTGGAACGTGAGTTTAACTGGGCATCCTGTATTTTTATTTACTGAATCTGGCAATCCTACCTGGAGTCAACCCCACTGTCCTGAGTGGTTAAATAGAAAAGACCTATGCTTGGGAGTCACAGAGATCTGGGTTGGGATTCTGCTTCCATCATTTGCTTGCTATGTGATCTTGGGAATATTTCTTCACTGTTCTGGTTTCTAGTTCTCACCTGTAAATGAAGATCACAGTATCTTGTCTCAGGACTATTGTGAGAATGACACTTTAATGCCCTTAAAGTACCTTCCACTGCATAATTAGATGCTTCATGAACATTAGCTCTTATAATTCTTTTTATTTCTTTGGGTCACTATTCTTAATTCAGGAGAAATTGGATCATTTGTTCACCCCTTGGAGAGGATATGAGTAAGGACATATGGCAGGAATAATTGGAGCCTTCTCATCAGAGGCACTGAGAGGAATGTGTTGGAGGCTTACACAGTAGTGTCCGTGATACACACGTACTCCTTCTAGATCTGTGTTCTGAGTAGCTAAGGAGGCAGACCCCAGATCCACTTTACACAAACATGCTGTACTTGAGTCTTTTCAACAATGCAAGATGGAGGGCTTCCCTGGTGGCACAGTGGTTAAGAATCCACCTGCCAATGCAGGGGACGTAGGTTCGAGCCCTGGTCTGGGAGGATCCCACATGCTATAGAGCAGCTCAGCCTGTGCACCACAGCTACTGAGCCTGTACTCTAGAGCCCGCGAGTCACAACTACTGAACCTGTGTGCTACAACTACTGAAGCCTACGTGCCTAGAGCTCGTACTCCACAACAAGAGAAGCCACCACAATGAGAAGCCCGCGCACCGCAACAAAGAGTAGCCCCCGCTCGCCACAACTAGAGAAAGCCCACATGCAGCAATAAAGACCCAGTGCAGCCAAAAAATAAAGAAAGAAAGAAAGAACAACCAAAAAAATGCAAGATGGAAAAAGTGTCACCTGCGTAATCAAGTGTCCTTGGTAGTAGGTTTTGTGAAGCTTTAGTTGGAAAAGTAAACAGAAGGTAAAAAAAAAAAAAAAAAAAAAATTAAAAGAAAAAAGAAAGCAAGCAGGTAGTCTGTTACCTGGCAAAGGAGTAAGAGATCAACATTCTCTGGAATCCCCAAGTTTGAAAAAGAGCTGTCAAGCATTTTGAATCCCCAGTGCCTTGAAATGTCAGTGTAAATGGAGTGACGAAAGCATAAAGCACATCTGAACCTCAGCCTCATGATCAGTTTTTCAGTGTCTGTTCATTTATTCAGTAAATATTGACTGAATAAGTGTTCTCAGTCCCATGGGAACACTCATGTGAACAAGGCATGGCCTGTGCCCTTTGTGGAATCAAAGTCTGTTGGGTGAGATAGGCAAGGGAATGTGATGATTAGGTGTGGTCTAGTGTGTTGTGGTGTCCAGAAGAGGAGCCTGATACAGGCTTAAGAAAGTCAAGGTAGGGTTCCCATAGAAAAGAAGGTTTCATCTGAGACCAAAAGAGTGAATTGGATTCCAAGGTGGGGGTGGGGTTGAGTATTCCAGTAGAGAGGACAGGATGTATTTAAAAAAAAAAGAGAGAGAAAGAGAGAGACAATGAAGCACATTGCAATTAAATAGAACATCAGGGGACTTCCCTGGTGGCACAGTGGTTAAGAATCCACCTGCCAATGCAGGGGACACGGGTTCGATCCCTGGTCCGGGAAGATCCCATTTGCTGTGGAGCAACTAACCCCATGCACCACAACTACTGAGCCTGAGCTATAGAGTCCGCGCACCACAACTACTGAGCCCACGCTCTGCAACTTCTGAAGCCCACGCGCCTAGAGACCGTGCTCCACAACAAGAGAAGCCACCGCAATGAGAAAACCATACACCACAACGAAGAGTAGCCCCCACTCGCTACAGCTAGAGAAAGCCCGCGCAGCAGCAACGAAGACCCAACACAGCCAAAATAATAATAATCAATCAATAAATCATCATTTAGAGCAAGGGTCAGCAAACAATGTACCTCAGAACAAGTCTAGCCTGTCGGCTGTCTTAGTAAATAAAGTTTTATTGGAACACAAACATGCCCATTTATTTATAATTTGTGTCGCTTTCATGCTACAAAGGCAGAGTTGCGTTATTGTGGCAGAGACTGCCTGGCCATAAAGTCAAAAATATTTACTGTCTGGTCCTTTGCAGAAACACTTTGCTGTCTCCTGATTTAGAGCACACTTTTCATAAGCAGGAATTCACTGTTGGTGGAAATGTTAATGGTTGCATGAGGGTGGATGGTAGCATGCAAAGGAAAACCAGAGGAGTGGTGAGAGATGAGACTAAGAAGGTGGTCAGGAGCTAGAGCATGGAGTTTAGACTTTATCCTGAGGGCTATGGGGAGCCTCTGAAAGTTTCAAAGCAGGGTGGTGAGGTGGTCAGATTTCTACAAGAAGCAGTGTGGCAAGGTGTTAAGGAGGGCAAGGTCTGGAGCCAGACTGTCTTGGATCAGATCCATCAGTTCCATCAGTTCCATCAGATCCATCAGTTCCATCACTTAGTAGCTATGAACCTCAGACAAATTACTTACCTTCTGTGTGCCCCAGTTTTCCAGTTTGTAGAATGGGAAATAATGATAATTTTTATTACAGCTATCGTGTAAGGTACTGAAGATGAAATAAGTTAATATGCTTAGAGTAGAGTGTCAGACCCAGGGGAGGTTCTCAGTGGATGCTATTACTATCCTGTCTCAGTGATCCTTCTGGCTGTTGGGTGGAGAATGGCTCAAAATAGAAGAACCTGGTGGTAGAATGCTGGGGCTTTATGTAAGAGATGGTGTCCTGTGCCCAGGAGAGCTCCTCTGAAGCTTGGGTCAGTGACTGTCATGGCCACTGGGACCTTCACTCTCCATCTCTCCACCATTGTCATAATCATCTCTTTTGTCCTCCTTTATTCCAGGCCTTCAAGAGTGCACTGATGAGCTCCTACTGGTGCTCAGGGAAAGGGGACGTGATCGATGACTGGTGCAGGTGTGACCTCAGCGCCTTTGATGCCAGTGGGCTCCCCAACTGCAGCCCTCTCCCGCAGCCGGTGTACGTATGTATGGCCCCTCTTCCTCTGGCCACCCCTTTCCATGGACTCAAACTCTTGTCCTGCCAGTGCAGGCCATGGCTTGCTTCTGTTCCTAAGGTGCTTCACCAGATGCCTGAAGTCTCTGGGGGCCTACCTCCTTCTTTGAGAAAGCAGGGAGCTTTGGCAGAATGGAATCGTGGCTCGGGGGTAGACACTTACACTGCAGTGTGTGCTATTTTAATAGCACCAAGCCAGCCATCATTACTTTTCTTCACTCATCCATTCGGCAAAGGTTTACTGAGCACTAACTACTGCTTTGCCAGTTCTGTGTTGACCACTGGGACTACTGAGATAAAGAAAGTGTAGGACCTTTTCTAAGAAACTTTATATTGTTCATTCATTCAACAAAGAAGTTTTGAACACCTGCTGTGTGTCAGACATTGGGGAATTCATAAATGAGCAAGACAGGCGCAGCCTGTGCACTTAGGGAGCTGACCGTTTAGTGAGGGGGACAGGTGCCGAAGCAAAGACAGGAAAGCATGATACCGTTGAAACATTTAAATAATAAAAATATGAAAGAAAAACAAAGATGTGCTAATGGACAGAACAAAGAGGGGATGCTTTAGTTGGAGGAGAGGGAGATAGTCTGGGAAGCCTCTCTGAGAAGAACTGAATTAGAGTCAGAGTTTTCCAGGCAGCAAATGACAACAGACGTGTTTCAGGAAAAAGACAGAGCCCATGGAAGAGCCCTGACTCAGGAAACTCACCCTTTGAGGAAGTAAAGGAAGATCTTCTTGATTGGGGCAGTGTGATTAAGAGGGAGAGTGGTGTGATGAGTGGAGGAGGTCTGGGCAGGAGCCAATACTGAGGGTCCATTGTAAGACAGTCCTTGCAGAGTTAGTGGATATAGTGGAAAGAGAGAAGGAATCTGGGCTGGGGACAAGCAAAGTCACCATCATGGTTCTGTCCCCAGTTTGCTGTGTGACTTTGTGCAGATCATCCCCTTTTCCGGGCTTTGCTTTCACCTTCCATGAAATGGGGGGATTGCCCTTCCCTCTCTCAGAGGACCCCTCCCCCCCAGTTCTCACCTTCAAACATTCTGTTATTTCTTGCTTTGTAAAAGGATTCCCCAGGATCCCTGCCCGCTGTGAGGGAGTATTGATATTAAAGCATTGACTGATATACTGGGGGATTGAAGAGAATGGCAGAGAGGTTGGCAGATGACTGTGTTTGAAAGCACTGCCAATTTAATTGACAATGAAGCATCATTGAGAATATAGTTTAAACAAATGGAAAGCTAATCAACTTGCTGTGAGCACACACTATGTACTTGGATTAATTTACTGGATTCCACATTGATCCAAAAGGTGGCTCTTTCTTGTCCCCATTGTGAACAAGGAAACGGAGGCTGAAAGAGGTGTAATTAATTGCCTCAGTCTACACAAGGGGTATGGTGGTGGGTTGAAGCCAGACTGAACGCTGTGCTTTTAATCTTGACCTGTGCAAACTCTTGGGGCCCAGACAGTACTGGCTGGCAAACAAACAACCTTCCCTGTCACCCCCCTAGGCTGCGGCTCTCCCCAGCAGTAGAGCCCTCCAGCACCGTGGTCTCCTTGGAGTGGGTAGATGTCCAGCCAGCTATTGGGACCAAGGTCTCTGATTATATTCTGCAGCACAAGAAAGTGGATGAATACACGGATACGGACCTCTACACAGGTAAGTAGAAAGTTCAAGACTTCCTCTTTCGTTGAGATGGTGTGACAGAGGAGGGAAACTGGGATTTTCTAAATACCTTTGGAGACTTGGTGTCTTCTGAACTGGGAAGGCACTGGGAAGTTTCACTGTTTGGTGTTTGTTTCCTAGTTCCCACACCTGTGTGCTTTTTGGTATGATTTTCTACAGGGGGAGGTAGCAAATTGTACTTGTAGAGAATTTCTGATTCTCTAAATTGGATCCACAAAGTCATATACTAAAGTGTTAGTTAATTCAAAAAAGGATTTGTCCGTTTCTACTTGGGAAGGCCTACAGGTTACATTTTTGAAGACCTTGATCTGTAAATATATTATCTCTGGGACTGAGATAAAGAAGTTCAAGGAGTTGTCTTTTCTAGTGAGATGTACTGAGATAGTTGTCTTTCATGCTAAGGAAGAGGATTTGGAAATTATTCAGACATGCAGGAGAAGATGCAGAAAGTAGATCTTAAGGAGTGCTTTAAGTTTACTTAAAGAGTATACAGGAGGCTGTGACATCCTGGAGGTGGGTCTGCAGGGCTGGTCTGGCTTATGGCAGGCGGGGAGCCTGGGTCTGAGGGAGCTGGCCTTGAGGCTGAGCCATGAGGGCAGGCCTGGAGTGCTGGAGTGTCAGGAGCCTGGGAGCCAACCTGGTTCCAGGGTAGGTCAAAAGCCTGAGCTGGTGGTAGTTGGCCTAGTGCTGGGCCCAGCCGGAAACCCGGGTTCAAGTGTAGATCACCTGGGGGCCTTCGGAGCTGGCAGGTGTCAGGGTGACTTGGAGACCTGGGTTCGTGGGAGCCCACTGGGAGCCTGGTGCCATGGAAGCTGCTGGAGCCCCTGGAGACAGCAGTTGCTGGGATGAGCCAGAGTCCTGGATGCACACAGAAGTCTTCTGGGAGCCACCTACAGCCATGGGAGCTGGCTCTGGAGTGCAAAGTGAAGCTGGTCTCACTTTTCTCTTTCCTTCCACAGGGACGGTTTCTCTCTCTGCACTGGGCTGCTCAGGCTTGGGGGAGAGGTTATAAGAGTAATGTGAATCTATCTTTCCTACCCTCCTCAAAGCATCTTTTCTTAGTTTTGTGCTTCACCCAGGTGCAATGATCCCTCACCTAGAAACCTTAGTTCTTGTGAAGTATTTCTGTGCACGGACAGCTGTTCAAATTGATTTTTCGGTTCAAATTGTCCCCACAATGCCATTACTCGGATTGGTTCAAATTGATTTTTTGATGGAGGTTGTTAGAGGGGTGATGGGGGGGTTGGGGGGTGGGGGTGAAAATTCTTATGCCGCCATGTTGCTAACATTAGTCTCTGAATGATTACCAGGCGCATTTTTATAGATCAAGTAGTGAATCCCAGAGAGGTCTGTGACCTTCCCAAAGTTCCACAGCCAGTCTGTCCTACTCCCAGCACAGTGCTTGAATCTTTATTTGTTATGACTGTTGAATTCTCTGTGTCCATTGAAATGATCATAGTTTATGTTTCTTAGTTTGTTAATATGGTAGATTATATTGATGCATTTTCAAAGGATTAAAAAAAAAACCCTTGTATTCCTGGAATAAATTAATCCCACATGGTCATGATGCACTATCTTTTTGTGTATATTGTTGGATTTATTGTGTTAAAATTTTGTTTAGATTTTTGCATCCTTATTTGTCAGGTATTTTGATCAGTAGTTTTCTGGTAATGCTTGTGTCTGTTTTGCTGTCAGGATAATTCTGGCCTCTCAAAATAAATTGCAGAATATTTTATCCTTTCTAGTTTTCTGAAAGAGTTTAGGTAGAATTAGTAATGTATTAAAAAAGAATTGTTTGGTAAAATTCACAAGTGAAATAATCTGGGCTTGGAGCTTTTCTTGTAAGAAGGTTTTAATTACTAATTTAATTCTCTGATAGATATAGGGCTATTCAGGTTATGAATATCTTCTTAAGTGATTTTGGTACCTTGTGTATTTCAAAGAATTTATCCATTTTGTGTAAGTTATAAAATTTACTGGCAAAAAATTGTGATATTCTGTTATTTTTTTTAATATTTATGGAATTTATACTGATATCATTCTCATTCTTGATATCGGTAATTTCTGTCATCTCTTTTTTTTTCTGATCAATCTGGAAAGAAGGTTGTGTAATTTATTTATCTTCTCAAAGAATCAGCTTTGATTTCACCTACCTTTGCTGTTGTTTTCCATTTCATTGATTTCTACTCTGACCTTTGTTATTTCTTTTCTTTGGCTTATTTTAGATTTAGTTTGTTCCTCTTTTTTCTAGATTTTTAAGGTGGTAGCTGAAGTTGTTGATTTGAGATTTTTCTTGTAAGACAAGTAATTTTCCCTAATTACTGCTTTAGTAGCTTACCACAGATTTTTGATAAATTGTGTTTTCATTTTCATTCAGTTCAAAATACCTTTTAATTTCCCTTTTGTTTTCTTCTTTGACCCATGGATTCTTTAGATGCATGTTACTTAATTTCCAAATATTTGGGGATTTTTCAGATAACTTTCTGTCATTGAATTTTAATTTGATTCCACTATATCAGAGTATACACTTTTTATGACTTTAATCATTTTATTTTTTTTAATTTTTGTATTATATTGGAGTATAGTTGATTAACAAAGTTGTGTTAGTTTCAGGTGTACAGCAAAGTGATTCAGTTATACGTATTTTCAAGTTCTTTTTCCATTTAGGTTGTTATAGAATATTGAGCAGGGTTCCCTGTGCTGTACAATAGGGCCTTGTTGGTTATCTATTTTAAATATAGCAGTGTGTATATGTCAATTCCAAACTCCTAATCTATCCCTCCCTGTGACCCTTCCCCCATAACCATAAGTTTGTTCTCTAACTCTGTGAATCTGTTTCTGTTTTGTAAATAAGTTCATTTGTATAATTTTTTTTTAGATTCCACATATTAGTGATATCATATGATATTTGTCTTTGTCTGTCTGACTTACTTCACTTAGTATGATAATCTCCAGGTCCATTCATGTTGCTGCAAATGCATTATTTCATTCTTTTTAATGGCTGAGTAATATTCCATTGTATATATGTACCACATCTTCTTTATCCATTCCTCAGTTGATGGACATTTAGGTTGCTTCCCTGTCTTGGCTATTGTAAACAGTGCTGCAATGAACATTGAGGTGCATGTATCTTCTTGAATTATGATTTTCTCTGGATATATGCCCAGGAGTGGTGTTGCTGGATCATTTTAAATTTGTTAAGACTGGTTTTATGGCACAGGATATGGTCTATCATTGTTTTCAGTGACCAGTTTAAAATCATGTATTTTCTTCTATTTATGGATGAGTTTTTCTATGAGTGCTAGTTAGATCAAATTGATTGATTGTGTTGTTCAAGTCTTCTAAATCCTTTCTGATTTTCTGTCTTCTTGTTGTATCAATACTTGAAAGAATGGTACTGAAACCTCTGATGATGATTGTGGATATATCTGTTTCCCCTTATAGTTCTATCAGTTTTTACTTTATGCATTTTGAAGCTCTGTTATTAAGTGAATAAACATTTATAATTTTTATATGCTCTTGATGAATCAATCCCTTTATCATTGTGAAATGGTTGTCTGTATCCATGTTACATTTTTTGCTCCAAAATCTTTTTTCTGGTATTAATATAACTTTCTCAGCTTTCTTCTGATTAATGTTAGAATGATTTACCATTTTTTATTTTTTTACTCTTATATTACTTGTGCCGTTATATTTAAAATGGGTTTCTTGTAGACAGCATGTATTTAGGTCTTTATTCTTTTCTTTTTCTTTTTTTTTTTATTTTCCTAATCCAATCTGGCATTGTTATCTTTACATTGGGGTGTTTAGACCATTTATGTTTAATATGATATTGTTGTGGTTAGGTTTAAGTTTATCATTGTGCTATTTGTTTTCTATTGTTTCAGTTTTCTTTGTTTCCTTTTTTCTCTTTTTCTATCTTCTTTTAGATTGAGTGTATTTATCATTCCATTTTATTTCTTTTGTTGATTTATTATAACTCTTGTTAGTTTAGTGATTACTTTAGGGTTTATATATTTATATTTAACATATCACAGTGTGCTTTCAAGTGCTATTCTAACACTTCATATACAGTAAAAGAACCTTATATAGTATACTTTTATTTCTCTCCTCCAAGTCTTTATGCTATATTGTCATACATTTTACTCATATACATAAGTTTCATAATTCATTGTTATTTTCCTAAAAGAGTAATTATCCTTTAAGTATATTTAATTAATAGTTTTATTGTTTACTCATGTACTTACATTTTTGGTGTTCTTTATTCTTTTGCATACATCCATATTTTCATCTGATTTCATTATCTTTCTGCCTGAAGGATATATTTTATTATTTCTTGTATTTCAGGTTTGTTAATGATGAATTCTTTCTGCTTTTGCTTTTGTAAGCTATTATGGCTGGGTACAGTATTCTAGATTGGCACATTTTTCTTTTAGTAATTTAAAGATGTTGCTCCTGTGTCTTGCTTACATTAGCAATTTATTGTGTTTGAGCTTTATTAAGCTTCTTGGATCTATGGGTTTACTGTTTTAGCCCATCTGGAAAATTTGGGGCCATTATTTTTCTCTCTCTCCATCTTGTTTCTCCTTCAGTGACTCTAAAAATATATGTATTCAGCCACTTGAAATTGTTCTTTATCTCACTGACGCTCTTTTCATTTTTAAAAATTATTTCTTTTTGTTTGTTTCCTTTTGGATAGTTTCTAGTGCTATGTCTTCATTGCCTTCTGCAGTATCTAATTTACTGTTAATCTATGCAGTGATTTTTTTTTTTAACTCAGACATTGTAATTTTCTATTTATTTAGTTTTGGTTGCTTTGGGTCTTTATTGATGTGTGTGGGCTTCTTCTAGTTGTGTCAAGTGGGGGCTACTCTTTGTTGTGGTGCACCAGCTTCTCATTGCAGTGGCTTCTCTTGTTGTGGAGCACGGGGTCTAGGAGCGCAGGGTTCAGTAGTTGTGGCACGCAGGCTCAGTAGTTGTGTCTCATGGGCTCTAGAGCACAGGCTCAGTAGTTGTGGCACATGGGCTTAGTTGCTCTGGGGCATGTGGGATCTTGCTGGACCAGGGATCGAAACTGTGTCCCCTGCATTGCCACATTGGCAGGAGGATCCTTAACCACTGCACCACCAGGGAAGTCTCAGACATTGTAATTTTCATCTTAGGAAGTTCAATTTGGTTTTTTAAACATTTATTTTAAATTAATTAATTTATTTATTTTTGGCTGCATTGGGTCTTCATTGCTGCACGTGGGCTTTCTCTAGTTTCATTGAGCGGGGGCTACTCTTCATCATGGTGAGCGAGCTTCTCATTGCAGTGGCTTCTCTTGTTGCGGAGCTCTAAGCTCACAGGCTTCAGTAGTTGTGGCACATGGGCTAAAGTACTTGTGACTCACGGGCTCTAGAGCACAGGCTCAGTAGTTGTGGTGCACGGGCTTTGTTACTCTGCACAGCATGTGGGATCTTCCCGGAGCAGAGCTCAAACCCGTGTCCCCTGCATTCGCAGGTGGATTCTTTTTTTTTTTTTTTTAAATTTTGTTTATTTTATTTATTTATTTATTTATTTATTTATTTATGGGTGGATGGATGGCTGGCTGGCTGTGTTGGGTCTTCGTTTCTGTGCGACGGCTTTCTCTAGTTGCGGCGAGCGGAGGCCACTCTTCATCGCAGTGCGCGGGCCTCTCACTGTCGCGGCCTCTCGTTGCGGAGCACAGGCTCCAGACGCGCAGGCTCAGTAGTTGTGGCTCACGGGTCCAGTTGCTCCGCGGCATGTGGGATCTTCCCAGACCAGGGCTCAAACCCGTGTCCCCTGCATTGGCAGGTAGATTCTCAACCACTGTGCCACCAGGGAAGCCCCTCGTAGGTGGATTCTTAACCAGTGTGCCACCAGGGAAGTCCCGGGAAGTTCAATTTGGATCTGGCTAGTATATGGCATGTCATAACTTTTTTGATGTATAGAATAGAGTTATAATAATGGTTTTGATGTCCTTGTTTCCTAATTTTAACATCTGTATAAGTTCTGGGTCAGTTTAAGTGGATTGATTTCTCTCCTCATTATGTGTTGAATTTCCTTCTTCTTTGCATGCCAGGTAAGTTTTGATTAAATGCCAGACATTGTGATGTTTGCCTTGTTGGGTTCTGGGTACTTTTGTATTCCTATAAATATTTTTGAACTCTATTTTGGGCCACAGTTAAGTTATTTGGAAACAGCTTGATTCTTTTGGGTCTTACTTTTAAGATTTCTTAGATGGACCCAGAGCAGTGTTTAGTCTAGGGCTAATTATTCCCTACTACTGAGGCAAGACCCTTCAGTGTGTTCTACACAGTGGCCCATGAATTATGAGATTTTCCAGTGTACTGGGAGGAATGGGCACTATTTCTGGCCCCTGTACGAGCAATGGGCATTGTTCTGTCTAATCCTCTTGGGCTGATAGGCTCCTTACATACATCCATTAACCAGTACTTTGCTGAGTATTGAAAGGGGACCCTACACAGATCTCTTCAATTTTCTCTCTGTACAGCTCTCTCCTCTCCATTACTCTATCCTATAAACTCTAGTCACTTTCATCTCCCTGGACTAAGGACTCTGCCTTCTCAATTTAGGGAATCTTCCAGGCATCTCCCTGCAGTGACCTAGAAACTCTCTGAAGACAGGAAGCTGCAGAAATTTTAGGGCTCACAGAATTTGTTTTCCATATTTCAAGATCTCTGTCCTCTGTTGCCAGATTTCCAGTTTGAAAACTTGTTGTATGTTCTTTTCTTTTAAAAAAATCCTTCATGTTTCAGGTAGTAGGGTAAATAAATCTAGTCTCTGTTTCTCCATCCAGTCCAGAAATGGAAATCCAAGATTCTTCCTTCTGATTGTCTAGGAACCAGTGTTCTGATCCAAGAGTTCCTTTTTTTTGATAGAGATGAAACTTCTTTTTAGTTCATGGTCTGGGGACACCCCACAGAGATATTACCCCTTCTTCTTCCTGCTGCCATTCAGAAGTTTGAAGATAATGACATATCTGCCACCATCTTTTCAGGTTCTTCTAATTCTTCCTTGTGCTACTTGACTTTAATTCTCTCCACCATCCACTTCTTGAATTTTTCAGTGGACAATTGTCTTTAAAGAAGCAGGATAATGACTCTTATGTCTTTATAATTTGGTATCCTTCCACAGTGCCTGACGTACATAAATGTTCAGTGTTCACTGAATTGAATTGTATGTGGGTAGGCATATACATGTTTTAACTTTTCAACTCTGATGTTAATTCTTTGAGAACCGTGTGGTCTTATGAGGTCTTAACGTAGTTCTAGAGACTAGCTGAGTATATAGTAAGCCTTCTAAAATGTGTATGATTAATTGATGCTGTAGATGATTGGCAGTGGATATCTGAAGCAGAAACCTCATCTCTTTGCCTCCATGCCACTTTTACTATGTCTCAACAATCTCAAAAGTGAACTTGGACCAAATTTGAAAATTTCAGTCTACTTGACTGAACTTTATCTTAGAGGTTACAGCCGAATTAAGGAGCATGGGCTATTTTTTTTTCCCCAAAAAACCTGGCTTCTGCTTTCAGTTTCTACCACTTCTCGCTGAGAAATCTAGGGCCAGTCGACATCCTTTCTGCGTCTCAGTTTCCCTATCTGTGGAATGGGGAAAATAACACCTATTCCGTTAGTTACTTTGAGAGTCAAATGTAGCACAGTTCTTGAGACATGGTAAGTATTGATAAATGCTAGTTGCTTCTAATTTCCATGAATTAAAAAAAGAAAAAGGAAAATTCAATGTTAGGAAGAAAACAAACAATAAAATAAGGTTTAAGACTTGTTTTGTTAGAGAGTTAGGATTGCGCACACATTTGGCCAGGTGAGGCCAGAATAAGGAAATGAGGGCTTTCTCTTTGATCTCTCTGGATTTTTGCTGGCAGCCGAGTGCAGTGCTGTAATTGTTTATTTATTCACAAGCTCACGCATGCGTGTGCACAGATATACATGCATACACACATTCTCTCTCTCTCACACACACATGCTTTATGACTGCCATCTGTTCAACACCCTTTTGAACTAGCTGTTGAAATGCGGACTCTCCCTCCCTGTCTCCTTCTCCTGCCCCCCACCCCTGGGTTTGGCGCCCTCTTTGTTTCCTTCAGAGAAGCTATTGCTCTGTCGGTCCTGGGACTCTATTGGGAAAGCCAAGCATAACTAGCCTCCTGTTCCAGTTGTTTTGAGCAGAGACGGGGCTTGTTTTGGGGGGTGGCTGAATTCCCCGCACGCTAATCTGTCATCGATATTAAAAACAGACGTCTGGTTCTCCCCCGTGGCCTCATCAGAGCAATTGGCATGGGTTTCAGCCTCTTGGGCAGGGCTAGATGCAGGGGGGTGGGAATAAGAAGGCGGGGTGAGGCACAAGAAAATTGAATGAATCCAAATACCATGTTTGACCTACGGAGAAAAAGGCCGAGGAAGACGGGAGCGGGGCTTGTCCCGAGGTTACACACATGAGCTAGTGGGAGAGTCAGTGCTAGAATGGGGGCTCTGGTTTCTTTACCTGCTCTCCCTGCCAAGTCCAAATATCTTTCCACCAGTGATATTACCTCTGGTGTGCTTTGTTCTTGTTGAGAATAAACCAAGAAGCAAATGGAAATTAGGGGATATAGGGTATCTATGTGCCTGGGCAGGATGGAGTATATAGACGTATGATGGCAGCTGGGGGGCTCTTCTAGAGAACGTAGCTCTTCAGACTCATTGCTTCTTTGTCATACATGCCAGCTTCGGAGAATCCCAAAACTTTAGAGTAGCAGGACCTCAGCAGTGAGTCCAACTCCCTCACTGTAAGGATCAGAAAAGGAAAGACAAGAAGTGGAAGGGTCTCACCCAACGTCATAACCTCCTACCACACTCCCCCGAATTTTCTTTGGTCAGCTGCTGGAATATTTTTTAACCTTTTAAAAATCAGAGACTTCTCTCTCTCCCCATGGGATTCCCAGCTTCACTTTGGGTTTTGGTTCAGGACTGGAAGGCCAGCTGGCTCTGTCGGCCCCCGCACGAGACAGTGGGCCCTCTACCATCCCCCACATCTGCCCACAAAAGGCAGCAACATCTGGAGCCGGTCAGTGCCCCTTTCTGTCCTGGCATGTGGGAGCCTGATGGGCTGCTCCCCAGCTTATCAGCACCAGGCTCCCCTCCTGCCAACCCTCAGTTCTTATCTCTGTGTCTTCCTTTCTCTATCCTCGCTCTCTCCTTCCTCCCTTCCTTCTTTTCCTCTATTTATGTGTGTCCCTCTTGACATCTTTCTCTCTGTCTCCTCTTTTTCCTTTTTTACTTCATGCCACCTTCTGCCTATGTCTCAGTCTATCTTTTCCTGTCTTTATCTCTTCAAGCTGCTTAGGCATGAGCCGCTCATCTAGATTCATCTAGATCTGGGTCAAGAATAATATCCCGAAGGGTCAGAAGACACCTGTCTCCATCCCCAACACAATTCTCTAAACCCTCCCTCCCTGTTTCCATTAAGTCTAATCTACAACTGAAAGGACACCGCCCACACCCTCTCCCTGCACACTCACCATCCCATCTTAGACTGACGACCTTCTCAAAGGGGAGCAGTTATGGAGGTGGGTTTCTGTGGGGAATAACTCAAAGCAAAGGACAGCAAGGCCTCACATCCCCCAGTAGCTGACAGGATGGTGGCAGCAGCGGCTGTGATGGAGTGATTACATCGGAGCTGTTTATGAAATTCCGTGGAAATTACTCATAGCTCCTCAAGCAGTGCAGGCCATGGCTGAGCCCTACTCTTTGTCTGAGAAGCTAGAAGAGCCCTCACCCGCCTGCTGTCTGCCTGCCCTGGACCAACTTGAGGGAGGTGATGTCATTGGAGACGGCCCCACTCCCTCAGCTAGAGTGGAGGAGGGTGAAGGAAATATGTTTTACAGGGTGAGGTACAAACTGACATGCCTGCAAACATCTGGAACTGATCTCAGGTCCTCAGAAAATGTTTCTGTCACTCCAGCTGCTCTTTGGGTGAGAGGTTTCTAAAGTCAAGGGCCTCCAAAGGGAAAAGGTACTTGGAGGGTCTTAATTCTCTCCATTCCCCCATGCCACCCAACCTGCCTTCTATGTCACCGAGTGTTTTGTTTTATTTTGTTTTTTTAACAGTTCACGAAGCACGCTCATTTGTTTCATTCATGTATATGGAGCTCTTACTGTGGTCCAGACACTGCAGGGTGTGCTGGGCATGGAATAGGAGCAAGGAAGCCATGAATCCTGCCCTCATGGAGTTTATAAGTCTACTAGGAGGTAAATACAGTTTAGCAAGAAATTACCCTAAAGCATGGTAGGAGATGAGACAACTCAGATACTGTAAGAGCACAGATTAGAGGTTTCTAACTCAGTCTAGTGGCGTCGGTAAAGGCTATGCAGAGGAAGTGAGGCAATTGTTCAAGTTTCTGGTCCCAGTAATTAATCATACTAGTCAAACCTCACTTGAGACTATCAGCACCCCCACGTGGAGCTCGCCCTCTGGTGAGAAAGTTTTCCCTTTCTCCCTGCTGCCACCTGTCACCATGGTTGACCTTCGTAGCAGCTGCCCATTATAGACGCCAAGAGAAGCAAAGCTAGCTTTCCCTCTGTACTCTCCAGAACCTCCTCCTAGGCCAGGGAAGAATTATGGTAGGTAGGTGCCTACCTCCTGTCCAAAGACTTTGGCAGGATTAAAGCCGTCCTTCCTTATGACCCTGAAATGCAGTCATTCCCCAAAAGATAAAGTAAAATAGAGTCCAGGCTTCATCTTCTTGCAGCAACTGGAACTGATGCTCTAAGTATCAAAGCTGCTGGGTTTGAGTTTTCTCTCCATCTGTGCTCTTGTCATCACAGTAGATGTGTTCAGGTCCTCCGGGGTTCCGTGCCCTACCACCCAGTTTCTTACTTCCTTAGCCTGCTCATCTCCAGTGAACTTGCTTCCGGTCTAGCTCAGCCACCCACTCCTAGTTCACACCCTGGAGTTGTCCTCATGTGATGAGGTCCCGTCAAAATCATGAGCTCCATTATCCCACTCTCTTTTATCCTGTTTGTTTTTTATCTCTCACCCCTACCATATCTGTCTTTTAACTCAATATGATTCCCTGCTCCTAGGTATCACTGCTCTATCTCCATCTATCCGTTCCAACTATGTTTTAGTCATCGCCCTATCCATGTGAAATGGACTGAATGTTTATGTCCCCCTAAAATTCATATGTTGAAATCCTAACCCCCAAGGTGATGGTATTAACAGGTGGGGCACTTGGTCAGTGATAAGGTCATGAGGGCAGGTCTTCATGAATTGGATCAGTGCCCTTTTAAAAGACACCCCAGAGAAATCCCTCACTCTTCTGCCTTGTGAAGTTACAGTGAGAAGAAGGTCATCTATGAGGAAGTGGACCCAAAGCCTACTGATGTCTTGATCTTGGACTTTCCAGCCTCCAGAACTATCAGAAATACATTTCTGTTGCTTATAAGCTACCCATCTATGGTATTTTGTTGTAGCAACCCGGAAGGACTGAGACACCATGGTAGAGTTCATGGCTCATATTTTAATCACTGTTCTCAACCACCTCCTGATCTCTCTTGCCTTTCTGTTCTTCCGTTGCCCTGCTTGGCCAAACCCCTACACTGGATACACACAGCAGCTCTCCATCCTCTCCTCTGCTAGTACATACATCAAACAGCTAGTGAGAAGCACACAGTTGAGAATATTTGGCACAAATATATCATCAGTCACCAATGTCAGCCGGGCTCTTCATGCTACCAGGCAATCCTACTAGACTTCTCCTATCAATTTACTTTCTCTTTCACCAGTCTTCAATTCATGGCACCTTATTCTTCCCCCTCTCTCAGCAAATAATCTTGGGTCCTCATTTTCAGAGACAATAGTATAGGGAGTAGGTAAACTTCCCTCCTTAACTATTTTAAATCTGTATGTTTCCTTCTGCATATTCTTCCCCTTCCCTCCTGTAGCAATGGAGGAGGTGCCCTTCTTCCTCTGTAAAGTTAATCCTTCTGTTGCACTGTTTCCTGTACCCTACTAAATTTCTAGGAAATTTGACATATCAATTATCCCTCTATATTCTATGCTTCCAATCTCTCCTTCTTTAGTAGATTATTTTTACCATCGTTTAAATGTGCTTATATGTTTTTCTTAAAAAAAAAAAAAGCATTCCATCTTACACTCTCATAACTATCTCACTCCTCTTCTTTATAAACACACTTTTGAAAGTAGAGTCTGCAGTGGCTGACTCCATTTCTTCACTTTCCACTGGTTCCTTAACTCCCTCCACTCTGTCTCCTGCTACCTCCAAGTTTACTGAAACATTCGTCTCCACAAACATCTGTAACCTCCATGTCATTAAATCCAATGACATTTTTTTCTGGGGGTGGGACATAGACTTACTTGATGTCTTCAAGCATTCTACAGGATTCATCATTCTCTTCTGAAACCTTTGCTTTTTTGGTTTCTTTGACACCATGTTCTCCCTCCTGGTTTTACACCCGCCGCTCGGACTCCACCTCAGCCTCCCTTGCAGACTGGGTCCTCCCCATCTGCTCTTTAAATCCTAGAGCAGCTTAGATCTTGGTCTTTTATCTTCGTTTTTCAATTTAAACTCTCTCTGGGCTAACATCCACTCCCATAGTTATAATCAGTATAATCACTGCTCTTACATTTGTGTTTCCACCTCATTCTTCTGAACTGTCTGTTCATATCCAGCTGACTAGAAGCATCTGCAACTTGATGTCTCGCAAGCAATTCAAACCCAACACATACAAAACTGAACTTGTTAGCATCTCCCCACTAGTGTGCTCCTGTCTACATGCTCATTTACTCTCTCTATAACTGGTACCACTATAAATTCAGTTCCTTGAAGCAAAATCCCAAGGTTTAAGTCTTTTCTCTAGTTCATCCTCATATTCAGTTTACAGCCAAGGTGTTTTGCTTTGATCTCCATTATCTTTTTTTCCGCAGTTTTATTGAAATATAATTGACATACAACATTCTCTCTTGAATCTATTCCTTTGTTTCTATTCTCATTGCATGGTCTAAACCACCCATCATCTCTTGCAATGACTTTCTAATTAGTCTTCATATCAGCCACTTTTTATCCCTTTCAGTTATCAATTCTAAAGCCAGAGTTACCCTTCAAAATGCAGCTTTGGATCCTATCCAGTGCCTAGAACAGTACCCGGTATATCATAAACAATAAATATTTGATGAATATCTGATTTATAAGTATCATTTTCTTAATTTACACCCTTTAAGAGCTTTCCATAGCTCTTCTAACTAAATGGGAAAAAAATGTTGACATGGCCTTTAAGGTTATGAATAACTGTTCTTGCCTACTTCTCCAGTCTTCTATCTGCTCTTGATAGCACTGATTTTCTTTCCCACTTAGGTCTATACACTCAGGTCTCAGCTTAAATGTCATTTATCAGAATCTTCAGATTATATTTGGCCCTTTCTTTAACTATGTGAACTTTTAGCATTTAATACTCTTCTTGTAGCACTTACTATAAATATGACGAATGCATTTTGATTTGGGGGAAGAAAGGTTGAGCATTTTCCCTTCTCGCTAGAATACTAGCTCCTCTGAAGTGGAGTTATGTTCATCTTTTTTCATGACTGTAGCCCAGTGCCTAGTAAAATGCCAGACGTATAGGAGGCACCCAATAAGGACCTGAAGTGTGGGCAGGAAGGAATGAGATGAAATGAAGGTTGAGAAGTACATGAGGATGGAGAGTATTCCAGGTAGAGGGAAAAGCATGTGCAGTGACCTTAAAGTATAAAAGGGTTGCGTGCTCAAGTTTAAATTTTGAGTGGCAGAAATAAAAGAGAAGGGACTATAGCAGGGGTGAAATTACAGGGAGTTGTTTAAGGCATGCTAAAGAGTGAAAGTTTCGTCACCCTGGCTGCTCTGTGGAAGATGAGTTGAAGAGCCTTTGAATCCATTATCTCATTTTATCTGCAAATTCTTCCTTCCAAGCGGCAGGGAATTATTATCTCCATTTACAGGTGAGGGAGTTGAAGATAAGGCTTGTGAACTTGATAGTTGAAGGTCAAACTTCTAAGAAGAGTGGGGTCAGGAATTGAATTTGAGTCTCCTGACTGTTTAATCCACATTTCTTTCTCACTGGCAGTGTAGTACTAACCACAGGCAAGGAGCCCCTGGATTGGGGGAGCAAAGAGAATGGCTGAATGGTCTTTTCCTACAGAACTTTATTGCCCTATAGGAAAGGATTCTGTGTGGCAGTAGGGGTTAGACCAGGTGGCCCAGTCCATAGAACTAAGACTCAGCTTCTGTTGCCCACCTGGAGAGATGGCCAACATGGAACTGAGAAGAGGCATCAAAGAGATAGCCCTAAGGTGAAAAGAGAGTGTAAGAAAAGGGGTACACCTGTAAGGTCTCTCCATCTTCCACCTGACGTGGGGAGGTGGGAGAGAAGTAGATTTTTCTTCTAAGACATTATTGACTGACTTGAAAGAAAAGCTTAGTTAATTACTTTTCCATTATGCCTCAACTCTTTGTTTTCTTCCCGACTAAGACCACTCTAGATAATTCCAATATAACTTCCTCACCAGGCTCCCCTGCTTCTAGTCTTGTCCCTATATTCAGTCTTCCTCATACTGCCATTCTTATCTGTCTACACCAGTGTTTCCCAAAACACACCCCCCATATGCGACTTTCCTAAGGGAAAAAAAAAAAAAAATCAGTACTAAACATCAATATTTCTCAGTATCGTTGTGAGCAACCAATGGAATGATATATGATGTGTGTGAGGTGCTTGGTGCATCGAAGATACACAATAATCACTCATCCTCTTCCCTTTGTTCTTACCATCTTTGAAAACATTCATAATGCTCCTACTTCTCTGAAATAAATTTGCCTTAAACTAGTAGAAAACCAGTGGCTACATAGCGTTCTTTTTTAATATTTGAGTACGTTGTCATCATTTGAAATCTGCAAGATTTTTACATAAAAATCTGGATTCCTGGCTTCTGCTGAAAAAGGGTAGGTTTTGTTCATCTTGGGCTCACATTCCCACATGGCAGCAGTAGACAAGAGAGTTGAGCTGCCCCCTTTAGAGAATGCATGTACACTCTAGTTTGCCATAATCCCCTTCTTCCGGGTTGTCTGACATTCAACCTGCTACATGAATTTGTGTTCTCTGCTTTGCCCCTGTGGATATGCAAATGTGTCATCTCTAACTTAGGCCAGGGACAGAGAGCTCTCTTCCCTTGAGAGTTTTGTATTCGCCACTTCTTGGAATGTTTTTGCCTGCTATTTGCCGTACATGGACAGGGGGTTTGAGCTGATTGTCAAATCATAACAGAAATGTCTTATTAAAATTGCTTTTAAAAAGATTGCTTTAATTTTTGAATTTTACTATGTTCCCCACAAGACTTCTAGCTCTGTGAAGGTATCCCTGTAGTTGATCACTGAATTCATTTGTTCATTCTCACCTAGTACAGAGTATGGTTTGCAGTAGAAGCCTAGTGGGTAACCATTAAAGAAATACACTAAATGAACGAAGTAGAGATGCTGTGGTGAACTCATTTAATCTTCAAAATAATTCTATGATGAAGTTACTATTGTTCTAATTTTCACAAAAGCAGAAACTGAGGCACAGAAGTAGTCCACTGCATCATATGCTTTCTAGAATCCTAAAATATCATACTTACAAGATCCTTACAGATCAGTTAAGCCAATCTCCTCAGTTCAGTTGAAGAAGCTGAACTTCAGAAGTCAAGGAACTTCCTCTCAGTCTCCTGGTAAGTTCAGGCTAGCACATAGGCAGGATCTTCTGGCCCCCAGCCCAGCATTGCTTCCCATACCATGTGCCCTTAGGAGTATCCGGGCTTGGATTTGGCCACCAGTCGCATTTCCAGTCTTCATAAACTTCCTGTGATTGAATTCCCTCTTCCTGAGTCATCCTGTCCTGTCTCTCAAGGGAGAGATTCTGGGTACATCCCTGGAGCCATGTGAGATCAGGTCAAGGAGTTGTGTTCACCTGACCCCAAACTCCCCAGGAAGAACTCAATTACCCTGCCCTGATCCAGCCTCACCCATCTCCGTGGGAGAAGGTGAGGGTGGAGTACCCTGGAAAGAAGGAATTTGGTTATTAACCAACAAAGAAGATGGGCTTATAAGAGAGTTATTATGGGCCCTATTGTAATTGTCCTTTAATCCATAATTTCCAGGTTTCTCTCCAGGCTTGTGTTTGGAGACTGTTGACCCACTTAAAAGCCTCAGGCACAGCTGACATCAGTGTTGTAGGAGAGCTTTCCAACACATAAGAATTCCCTGGGAGTATTACCTCCATGATTCCAAAGGGCCTTTTAGAATCACAGGAAATCTGAAAGGAACCATAAGAGATCACAGATAAACCTCTACCCGGTGTCCACCACCCACCCTTCACCTCTTACTCAATCATTACAGATGATGAATAAGACTCAGAGAGGAGAAGTGACTTGACTGAGGTCATTCAAAGTTCATGATTTAATTCTGTAAACCTAGAGGACATAACAAGAGTCCTGGAATAATTACTGCCCTCAACACTGACCATACAGGTGCCAAAGAGTTGGATCACAATACCTATGGATTTGGGTTCACTTACTTATTATTTCAGACCCCAGGCCGCAGTCATCTTTTGGGAGTGTCTGAGTGCCGGACAGAAAGCCTTCAAGAAAGGAGCATACCATTTTCAAAGGCCAGAAAAGACAGAGGCCATACATTCTTGTAGGCAAGAACATAAATTCCTTTATATAACCATCCTTGATACATGTTTCCTTTATATTTGGAAAAGAGAACAATACAACTCAAACTCTTTCCCTTCTTGAGTTGGCTTTTAGGAAGCTCATAACTAACCTAATGTGTAAGGGCAGAGCTGGGAGTTGTTTGGATTGTTACCACCTTCAAAGCAATTGTTTTTTTCATCCCATTGTCATCTTCACTTAGAGGTCTCTCTGACCACCCAAATGTAAGGTTGCTTCTCTGTCACTCCTGTCACATCCCCCAGTGTTACTGCTCTCACATCCCTTATCATTCTCTGAAATCTCATTTATTTATGTTTTTGCCCATTTATTTTTTGTTCCCCTGCTCTTGAATGTAAGCTTTACAAGGGTGAGGACCTTGACTGTCTCAATCCATGCTATATCCCTAGCACCGAAAATACAAATTATGCTGTTATCAGAGCTCGTGAAACCGGGCAGTTAAAACCACCATGAGTGAAGAAGCAGAAAGTTATCCAATATAAAGAGAGCCAAAGCGAGGGTGAAGCAAGAGGGGGAGCATTTGTTGAGCACCTGCTCTGTATTAGAACTTCGTAGTCACTATGGAAAGTGTAAAGCTAATTAAAGGGAAAGGGAAGAGAACCAACGTTTATTGAGTGTTTATATACCAGGTGTCTTTATAATATTTAATCATCAGAGTTATTCTGAAAAGTAGTTATTATTATCTTTATTTGACAGCTGGGAAAACCGAGGTTCAGGGGGCAGAGTCACTTGCCAAGGCACATATAGTGGTCCAGTGACAGTGTTAGGATTTGAACCCAACTCTTTGTCCCTACTCTTGATAGCTCCCAGGGAATCCCTGAAGGGGGCAGAACTAAAAACAAGTTTTTTAAATGAAAAAAAGGAGAGGATTATGTAATTAAAAAGAAACGCAATTTTTAAGAGGTGCGTTTTTGATTGGGGGTGTGTAGGAGGGGCTAGGCACTGTTTTCATGGGAGAAATCATGAGGAAACTTAAACTCTGAGTCACTTGTGTCATATCCTGGGTTGGGGCTGCAGGTCCCCGTGTTTCACACATTGGTGCAGATGTGCTGTCATCAGGTGCGTGATGAATCACACCTTCGGAAGATCACATCTGGCTCTTCCACAGTGGCTGAGCATCTCAGGGGAGTTCTGGGCCTGTAGCATAAGGAGGCAAGGGGTGAGGAAACAGATGCAGTGAGTAAGCTCAACTGGCTGAATCTAAAGTGACAGCAAAATCAAATGTCAGTGAGATTGGATTCTCCTAATGTTTGTCACCTAGAGATAGCTACATGGACACCTGTCTCGATGATTATCTAGTTTATAAGTGGGATTTTCCTCTGCATGCTAAGTTGATACTAGTGGCTCATATTTTTAAATTCATTTCTAGCTGACACACAATGATGGACTATCTACCATGTGAAAAGTTGGTTCCAGACACTGGAGAAATGTTAGAAATGGTTAGGTGGGTTATCTACCTGTAATTCAAAGTAGAGGACATCTATTCATTCTGTTTTTGTTTGTTTTGTTTTGTTTTTCATTTTGGTTAACCTAAAAAGCCTGAGCAAGCATTGGGAGCAGATGGTGTACTTGATAGGAACACACAGGAAACAGTTGTGAGGCAGCTTGGGCAGTGACACCAGAAGGAGAGAAAACCAATACAGGGGTGTGTTCACAGGTAATTACTGAGTGGTACGAGCTTGATTCCACTGGTACCTCCTGAGAAGGAGACAGATACCTCCCAGAATTGCTGCCTGATGATGCAAAGCTGGAGTATGTCTGCTCTGGCTCCCTACCCATGTGATGTTTGAAGATTTTTGTTCCTTTCACTTCTGGGCTGTGCTTACCCTTTTGAACTGAGAACTCCCAGGGCATCAAGGAAGGTCTCAGGCCGGAAAGCAGAAAGACACACCTGGCATATCTCAAGGTGGAAGTTATTGGAGCAGGACAAAGTGAGTCTGAACTCACGCTGAAACTGTCCACTGCAGTTGAGGCTGAAATCAGAGACTAGGAGTGTGTGGTGACCTCAAGGATGGTCTTATATACTCGTTCAGAAAACGTGTATATTGAACAGCTACACATCTCAAGCATAGTGGAAACCAGTGGGGAACATGATAAATACTTCTCTTTTGGAGCCCTCAATCTAGGGAGAGAGAAATGAAAAACAGACAATTGTTTGATCATAGAATAAAAATGAAATGTGACTAAATAGAGAAACTAAACTAAAAACTTCCAATGGAAGAAAAATTAGTTTGGGTTGGGGAACTGGTAATCAAGGAGGCCTTCATGAAGAAAGTGGCCTTGACATCAGCCTAGAAGGATGAGAAGAGTTTCAATAACAGAGATGAGTAAGAGGCAATTCAGACAGAGAAAAGAGCATAAACCAAAAAAGAAAGACGTGAAGACAGAAAAGAAAGGTGCCTGGAGGAACATAGCGTGAGAGGCACTGGGGTTTGTGGTCAAGTGGGTGAGTGCCATGAAGGTCAGGTGAAGATACGTGGACTTCACTCTCTGGGCAGCAGAAAGTGATGGAAGGGGCTAAGTTGTGATTAGAATACACGTCCTCATTCTCAGTTAAGAATGGCTAGAGGCAGGTGAGGTATCATGGGTGGTTGCAGTATAGGGTGAGCCCCCCCAGTCTTGGCTTACATAGGGTCTTGGCAACAGAACAGAGGCTCTAATTTGGACAAGTTGGGATCAAGGTAAAGATATAAAGCAGGTTAGCTCCCTCCAGACATTCTCTGCCTTTGATGTCCACATGGAGAATGGCATTTGCATCCCATTCCACCAACCAGGGCAGTTTGATCCTTTTTATTAATGTGTGGCCTAGTGAGTATCCTCAGCCTTCATCCATCAAACGCTGCATCATGCCTTCAAGAGCGGCCCACACCCAGTGCCTCGGAAGCCCATAGATCATGCCTCCAGGCAGGGAAGCAGATTCCCTTTTATATCCCTTGCAAAAGCACAAATGTTTGGAATGTCAGTAAATGTACCCAGCCTTCTCTGGGGTTCAGGCACGGCTTCTCCCTGGATGACCTCTTTGGAATCCTCATTCCCAGTGCATTCCAGGCAGACGTGTTCTCCTTTTGTTCCTTTAGAGCTGCCTCTGCCTCACTCTTCCAGCCCATGTGTCATGGGCAACATATTTGTGTGGCCACATCTGCCTTGTCTCGGCTGCCAAGGCCATTTGCAAGGCAGATACTAATCGACGTCTGAACAATTTTATATCTGGATACCCAGATTCACGGCTTATCTTTAGACTTCACCCGCATCTCCTCTTTATCATCTGAAGAAGGAAAGCGACATTAGGAAGGGCTGGGTTGCAGGAGGCCTGATGTGACACTGAGTCCCTGTGTGATCTTGGCGCTCCCCTCTGTGGGCCTCATTTCCCCCCCCTCTGAAATGAGGCGGCTGAAATGGGTCGCCTCTGCGGCCTTTCTATCCTCAAGGTTTGTGATTTCGAGCCTCTAGAGTATTACAGAAATATACTGTCCTCTGTTCTTTTATTCATGTTTGGCAGAGTGCCTTTGTTTTTCGAAATTTCCATGGAGATGTAGCATTCATACACACCATTACACTAATCATAAATGTATATCTTGACGAATTTTCACAAAGTGAACACAACCCTGAAACCAATACCCAAATCAAGAAACAGGACGTTGCCAGCCTCCCAGATGTCCACTCTGAGCTCCCATTCAGGCATAGACCGCCCCCTCGAGGGTAAATCACTATCCTGACTTCTATTAATATAGATTAATTTTGCCTGCTTTTTAAGCTATATGTAAAAGAAAAAAAATGTACAAATTCATTCTGTTGCGTTCTGGGTTCTTTTGCTCACCATACTGTGAGAGTCATTCATATTGTTGGAGTTGTAGATCATCATCATCATTATTATTGTTATTATCATTTCTCTTGTTCTTAAGGGAAGCTTCCATTTAAAAAGATGGCAGCAGTTTTTATATCTAGAGACAGCAAGTTAGCTTGGAGCTGAGGTTTTTTGTCTGAGAAGTTCTTCTGAATGGCCTCTCTTAGATATAAATATAAAGCTAAGGATGGTAGATAACCTTTAATTGCACTAGGGGAAGGATTTGATGAGGGCATTTGGTGGCTTGAAGAAGGCTACCCTCTCAATGACATTTGATATGCAGAGCTCAAGAGGAGAAGCTATGAAAATTTGATTCTAAATTGAGCTGCTGGGACTTCTCTCACGACGCAGTGGTTAAGAATCCGCCTGCCAATGCAGGGGACGCGGGTTCGAGCCCCAGTCCAGGAAGATCCCACATGCTGCGGAGCAACTAAGCCCGTGCACCACAACTACTGAGCCTGCGCTCTAGAGCCCGCGAGCCACAACTACTGAGCCCGCATGCCACAACTACTGAAGCCCATGCACCTAGAGCCCATGCTCTGCAACAAGAGAAGCCACCGCAATGAGGAGCCCGCGCACCACAACGAAGAGTAGCCTCCGCTCACCGCAGCTAGAGAAAGCCCGCGTGCAGCAACGAAGACCCAACACAGACAAAAATAAAAATAAATAAATTTATTATTTTTTTTTTTTAAAAAAAGTGAGTTGCCACTGGAAACAAATGGGTGGAAGATCCAATCGCTTTCCCTGGTAAAGTCTAGAAACTCTCAGGTGGGTTAAGATCATCTGCACATGGAGAGTGTCTCAACACTTGGGAGGAAGAAGTCTGATTGGTGTATCGGGCTCAAAGCCAAGGCACAGGGACCTTGGCACAGTGGGCATGACCTGGGGATGAGGAATGAAACGTAATCTAAGGAGCTGTATGCTTGGGAGCCTGAGCCTGGGTCTCTTGTGGCCGAGGGAGTGGGGTTGTCTTCCCTTGGAGAGGGGTTGTGGTCTGTGTAAGGCAACTTTCTAATGCCTCTCCCTTCACCACGACCCGGCATACAGAACTCCTGTTTTCCGAAGTGACGTCACATGGCAGTGGCAGGGATTACAGGCAAAGAAGGAAAGAGGCACCACTGGAGACCTTGCCACAAGGCACTGGGGAGACTTGCCTGAGAAAACCTCTAGAATTCTTTCACAATTCAAAGGCAGAGGGGTTAACCTCGAGAGAGACACTGGATTCCTCAGCAATGTGTGCATGCGAAACTAAGGGACACCGTTCCAAACATTGAAATAAATGTTTGTGGTCCAAGTTGATGCAGCTGTCTGCAGAGGATACGTTCATTCATTCATTCACTCATTCATTCAGTGATTATTTATGGAGTGTCTGTTAACTGTCTATTCAATATGCTTGGTGCTTTCAGAAGTTATACATCTTCAACTACAATCTGTTCCTCCCTTCAGCATTTTTTCATTCTTCCCATCTTTCTTTTTTTTTAATTCTCTTTTTTATTGGGGTATTATTTACATGTAGTAAAGTGTATGCCTTTTGGTATAGACTTCTACAAGGTTCAACAGAAATGCCCACTGTTGTGTAACCAATGCCATAATCAAGACACAGAACTATTCTGTCACCTCCCAGAATTCCTCTGTGCTGCGCTTCTGTAGTCATCTTTTCTCCCCATCCTGACACTCAGTGATCTGTTTTCTGCTCCTGTAATTTTGTCTTTTCCAGAAGGTCATATAAATAGAACCATACAGTATATAGCCTTGAGTATTTCTTCTTTCACTAACCATAATGCATCTGAGATTTATCCACATTGTGTGTATTAGTGGTTGATTTCTTTTATTTGCTGAGCAAGGTTCTGTTGTTCATCCATTCATCAGCTGAAAGGCATTTAGGTTATTTCCCAATGTGGTGATTATGAATTATTCTTTGTAGGTTCTGCTGGATTTGCTTTGATAGTATTCTGCTGAAGCTGTTTGTATTTATTTTCATGAGGAATATTGGACTGTATTTTTTTCTTTGTTTCATTCTTCCCATCTTTCTTACTGTAACAGGTATGTTGACCTATGGTTAAAAGGCTCCATGTGTCTGCACCTCTTTCAGTATGGTGGATAATGAAGCATTTTGTGGGGAGAGTTATCTTCCGGGACATACTTAGCACTGAACAGATCTTTGCTATTTTGGGGGATCATTTTGATCACCGTAGAGTTATATGACCTTCCCCACATCCGCCTCCCTAAGTCAATTCTCTAGACCTCAGTTTTCCCAATGAAAGAAAAAGAAAAAAATGTTGTACCAGTTCATGTATAAGTTTCCTTATAAGTCTGTGTTTCCTAGGTGCCAGAGTGATGCCAGAGAACCCAGCCGTTTTTCAAAAACATTGAGTTATGTACTTAAAATCTGTGCATTTTATTATATATAAATGCTATTCCTCAATTTTTAAAAAAAATCGGTGTGAGATGTCAGAGAAGAATATCATTTATTGAGCCCTTTGGCATAATACTGTTCTGTAGTAAAAATGAAGCAGGAAGTGTACCATTACATTTTACCGATGAGGTCACTCATGTTCTGAGATGCTAATATACCCAAGGTCCAGTGGTGTCCAGTTTTTACCCATCATTGTTCTAAAGCCTACTGCGGTTATAACTGGCTCTACCTTCTCCATGAAGCCTTTCCTGATTCCCACTCCAGGACCAGAAATTCATCTTACAATTCTGGGTTCAGAGATATCTTTCCTCTGGAAATTCTGGCATAGACACCATCTCATCTGTTGCTACCGCTCTCACTGTCTCTACTCAGTGAATAAACAGAGACTTTAAGTTCCCAAGGCTGTCGATCGACTCTATCTTATTAGTCCTAAATTTGCTGCTGAAGTGTTTTACAAGATACAACCAAACAAAAGCATGTCTTTGAACAGAAGGTCACAGTTCTGGAAGGGCCTGTTTGGGTTTTAACAACTAATGCTGGGCATTAAATTCATCTTAAGCAGAGCCGAAATTTCCCTCTGGGTAAGAGGGATGGCTTTTCAATGACCAGTGTCATTTGGGATCCTGGAAAGCAGAAGGTGGATAGTTTTGGCGTGGTTTATGCCCAGTGCCTCATTCTTTAATTGACTCAGGTTTCTGGGTGGAGTTTCAGTTTTGTAGTAAGACTCTGGACCTACGACAACAGTCTGGCCAATTTCCCCTCGGTCACTCTAAACGGCAAGAAAAAATACTGGTAACATTTTCACAGGGCAGAGATGAAACCGGGACCTTGAAATTCTCGTCTACATGGAAGTACAATCACTTTAAGACTGAAAGAATAAGAGGGAGATGCTAGAATATTCTCTAGAAAGGCCTGGGCATAGACATGAACAACTCTTGCTTTTGGGTAATCCTTCTACTTTATAAACCCCCTTTCATACATTATCTCATCAATTGCTTACAATAGTCCTACAACATAGAGTATCCTTGGACTCCTTTTCCCGATATGAAAATGGAGACTCAGAGAGGGAAAGTGATTTAACCAAGGACACATAGCTAGGAAGAGGTACAGTTGGGTCTCAGCTATTAAGGACTCTTGCTCTTGTTGCCAACCAGCTACACTGCAAGGGCTCGGGCTTATCACAGTCAATCCTTTCAGCAACTCTAGAAACTTGTATTATTATCCTAATATATATGAGAGAAAACTGAAACCTGGGCATGGTAATGTGGATGGCCTAAAATTAATTACATGGCTTGGTACTCAGCAGAAGTTATCCCAGTTTTTCTACCCTTGAATCCATACCCAAGACATAATAACCCTCCACATGGAAAGAATGATTCCTTCCAAAGCTGGCCTCAGATCTAGATGTTCTGTAACTAGATGTTCTGTATTGCTTTTTAACATGACCAGTGGGTTTTTGGAAATCAGGTTTCACCAGCTGTGAATTAGTGGCCTCTAGGAGACAAGCAGTTGCTTTTGATAGCAGAATCTTTAGCCTGAGAACATGGCTTCTTTCTAAACTCAAAGTCTCTGTCAAGATTTTATCTTAAAGGTCTTGTTCTTAAAATCAGTCATTCATTCGCCAAAGCCCAAAGCCCTTCTCAGAATGCTCACTACCATTTGCTGCATATGTCTCTATGCAGACACTCTGCTTAGGACATCAGATGTACTTTCTCAAATCCTTAGAGCAGTTCTGTAAGCTATAAATTGTTAGTCCTTTTTATAAGAAGGGAAAATTGGTGCTCAGTCACGTGAAATCACTTTTCCAGTGCAGAACTGGGATTTGATCAAGGTCTATCAGAGTCCCTGCCCTTTCTGGTATGCCAGAGTATCTTTTAACTACTGATCATAGACCATCAATGTTGGGGGGCTTTAGATATTATCCAAGTCAACGTCTGTCAACTTTCATTCTAAGGATGTGCAAATTAAGACCTGGAGGAGGAAAGGGTTATTCCTTAAGAGGAATTTTCCCACACTCTGCATTAACCTAATCAAGTAGGTTTTGGAGACTGGCACCTGCCTATAGGATTCTCGGGGCTTAGGCTCATCATTGATACCAGGCCAGGCATCCAGGGAGGAATCAGAATGCACCTGGAGACTACCCAGAGATCTAGGGCAAGGGGAGAAGAGCCTTCTTCACCTTTATGCCTCTCCTAAAGCCAGGACCTTGCCTTCAGCATTGTTTTGGGGACTGGAACATTGAAGTTTGGAGGGCCACACCATTCAGATTCCCCTGGAAAATTCCTGTAATGACGTACCCACCCATTCTCTCTCTGCTCCTCTCCTTCTTCCTGAATGAGACATGATCCTAGCAACTGGGTTATGTCACATTTCACTTTGTTTGGAGAGGATAAGATTTTCCCTCCTCTTAATTGAGTGACTGAGCCTTTGTGAGCTCACAGATCTAATCTCGAGACGCGGGTGGGTTAAATTTGGTTTTTGAGACATAATAGGAAATAGTGTTTTGGAGAGTTTGGGTTAGAGGGAGTGATTGAATCTTTTTTCTCAGAGGCCTGGTTTGAGGGCAGGCTAGGTTTTTTTCCCATGCAGATGGGCTCCTCTAGCTCTGGAACAGTCCACTCAGTGACTCTCTCTGAGATGAATGCATATACAGCAAAGACTGGGGAGACTGTACCTGCCTCCAGTCATGTACTGTTTTTCCCCGGAGGCCGTAACTTCCTGACCATTTCAGACTCAAGGCTTGTGAATGGTTGTGGTACCCAGGAGTTCTGGACATCAGATTCTCTTTGGTTCTGACTTTAATTGAGCTACCAACTTTCTCTGCAGCCTTTGAAAAGTTGCTTCTCCTTTCAGGCTCTGTTTCCCCATCCTGAAAAAAAAAAAAAAAAAAAAGAGGGAGTGGTAGCAAAAATCTATGTCTGCCACAGTCTCTTTTTGAATTAAGGCTTTAGGGATCATTAAGGATGATTCAGTGTAACCAGCACATGTTCTGAATGTCAACAGTGTGCCAAGCTCTGGGCTAAGTGCTGGATTCCATTGGTGAACAAGACTAGGCAAGACCTCTGCCTTCTTGAAATTTAGAGTTGAGTAGGGTAGATAGACAGTAAGCAATTGACTTTAAGCATAGTGACTCCTGTGGAGGGAGGGCATGCCGTTGTGTATACAAGAACTGTTGAAAAACTATCTTGAAACAAAATTTTAAAAATTTTATGCCACCAAGAAAAAAAAAGTCTCTCTTTAGAAGTAGGTATTTCTGCATGATTAGTAGGACAAGTGACATTGTTAAAAGGTCAGCTGATCTTCAAGTGAATCCAACAAGAACTGCATCACTGTAGGCTTCCTGGGCTGGAAGCATCTGATGGGATGGGAGACCCTGCATCTAGAGGGGCTGGACCATGGAAAGCTGAAGGGAATGCCTCCTTCTGTATTGATATGATCATTTGACTAGTATTTGTAAGCTCCAGGAGAGCAGGGCCCAAGCCTTTGTCACTCAACATTGCATTCCAATACTCTAGAACAGAGTCTGGCACATGGTTAATACTTAACAAATGTTGAATGAATGTGGTTGAGAGGAGATGAGACAGGAGCCAGATCACAGAAGGGTTAGAAAACAGGCTAAGCTGTTTGGCCTTCATCCTGCAGGCGAAGGGAAGCCTTGGATGCCTTTCAAGGAGGGTCATAAACATGATCAGAGTGGCACTTTGGAAAGAAATATAACTTTTCTAAACTTCCTGCTCATGATTCTTAGTTTCTTTAGCCCATCTATGCGCTTCCTGATGGACCTTTACTCCTGCTTCCTTGTGTTTTGCTCAGTTCCGTGTACAGAGGAAATACTCAGGGGATGTTTGTAGCATGAATGAATGGATGCATGAACAAACAAAGGCACAACAACAACGGAAATGACTGGATAGGTGGAGAGTAAGGTGCCCAACACGGGCTTGGAATCAGTAAGCGTGAAGTTTGAAATCTCAGTTAACCTTTTTTTTTTTCCTCCCTCTTAGTTTTTTTTTTTTTTTTTCCAGTTGTGGACATTAGTGTGTGGCACATAACAGGTGCTCAATAAATTTCAGCCATTGTTATTTGTATTCTTCCTTTCATGGGGAAGATGCATAATTTTCTAGGAAAGCTATAAAAGACAATCCCTAGACCCTCTCATTCTCTGCATAGTTCATAAAAATTTCCTGCAAACCTTTGAGCTGCCAGAGCCCGTGTCAGTCATCTAGTACAACCCCTTCATTGTATAGACAAGCGGGTAGAGCCCTGGAGAGTAGAAAGGACTGATCCTAGCGAGTCAGAGGCAGAGCCAGGACTGGAGCCCTGCTCCTCTGGTTCATTACTCTTCATTCATTTTATGGACAGATCATTTATCCATGAAACTGGCCATATGATCGCCGGTGTTCTAGAGGTAGAATGGGGCCCTAGGCCCTTAAACATTCTCAAGGTCAAATGAAATTGTTCTTCTAGCTTATGTAGCACATCACTTTGGCCATTCCTTTTACCTAAAAAGTGTTGTGATAGTTTCTGGTTTCTTTTATCCCCCCCACCCCGCCGCCCCCGCCTTGAAGGATATGAGTCTTCAGAAGGAATGGGATTGGCAATGAGATTCATACCAGAGGCTGCTTTGCTGGGTCCTGTATTGTCTCAATAACTTAAACTACTCCAAGGGCTTCTGGGCCCAGGCTCTGGATGGATCCAGAAATTGTAATAGACTCTAAGTGAGCTGAGTGAGTGAGTAAGAAGAGGCGAGTGGGTGAAGGAAGGAAGTGAGTCGTCGCACAATGTCAGAGCCAAGACATGCTCAGAGATCATCTCACTCAACTTTCCCAGTTCGCCCAGAGATGGGGCAAGACTGGCTGAGATCATGCAATGTCAGTGCAAAGATAAAGTCAACGGGGTCTGGTGCTGGATCAGATATAGAAGGTGCAGGAGAATGAGGGTCCCGGATAGATGACACGTGTGTAAGTGGGGATGCTCTTCTTTGGGAAGCAGACGTGATTAAGGTAGAAGACCCTGAGTTCTTTTCTGGGTATGTTGTATCTGAGGTACTTGGAAACACTCAAGTAAAGGCATAGCACAGTTGGATATGAGGACCAACCACGAGAGAAGATGGGACCATCCAGTGGAACTTCGAGGGTTAATCAGATGAAAGGTGAAACAATGCATGTGGATACACTGTCTTGATAAAGCCAGTTGACCCAGAGGAGAAGTGGGCTTGGGACTGAGCCTTGAGCAACCCCAAATTCTAGGTAGACAAGGCTGACCCTGCAAAAGAGACTAAGCAGGATCAGGCAGATGGGACACTAAGAAGATTGGGGGGATTGAGCAGCCCGAAAAAGAGAGCTTCAGGGAGTAAGGAGTGGTCAGGAGATGGCAGACTAGAGTTGCCCAGAGTCATTCTGGTGGTAAATGGCAGAGGCAAAACTTGAACCCACATCTGTGATTCCAAAAGCCATGTCCCTTCCAAAACACTATATTGCAACCCAGCCATGAGACAAACTGGATGGTAAAATGTCTGTGATTGCAAGCAAAACTGTCCACTCCCTCCCTGACTGGCTCCTAGACCCCAAATGCCCTCAGAAAAGACTGAGGCTTAACGGAAGGAAGGTCAACTAGAACTTGAAACTCAGTCAGAACACTAAGGCTCCTTTCTGCCAAACTTTCTCCCCACCCCCATCCCTGGGGAAAGGAGTCCAACAAAACTTCAATTCACTTATAATTGCTCCACTCCCAGAATTAGAAGGATTTCTTTTTTTTTTTTTTTTTTTTTTTTTTTGTTATTGGTCTCCTTCTAACACCCTCAACTGATGCTTTTACAAAACTGTTATTTTAGGGCTGTTTGGACTTGTTTTCTACATAGCTCTTGTTTTCTATTATTTCTCTCTTTTTCCAGGGTTCAGACTAATTAAAGGAAGTGTAAATCACACCTCGTTTGCACAAAATACCTTTCATGAGGTCTGGAAGCAATTTAGCTTCTGTTTGCCAAAGATCTTTAGGAAAGAAAAAAAAAATCCCCTTGGTTTAAAAAAGATTAATTTCTCGGTGCCAAAAAAACCCATTAAGTGCACCTCCCATTTCTGGGATCTTTTATGGTTTTCATGTGAAAATAAATGGCAGCCAGGGTAAGAAGAAAGGGAAGACCAGGCTGGCTCTGAAATTGTGTTTGGCTCTCCCGTGCCACCGATCCGGCTGTCCTGCAGCAAAGAGAGGACTTAGAGCATAGCCGGGTCTCAGGGCATCCGGAGTGAAGGGAAGATCTGTCTACTGCCTGTCTTCTGCTCCCCTTCGCCAGTCTCAAATTCTGATTGATATTCTTCCCAGGGCCAAGGGATGAACTTTATCCGTGAGGCTCTAGAGAACAGGGCAGAGCTGTCACCTCGGGATGCCTCTTGCCCCCCGCTCTATTTAAGACCTGTTCCCTATTTCAGTGTTGTTCCCTCTTCTCCACCCTCCCATCTCTGCCTCTTCTGTCCCGTGTATGTTCACCTTTGCTCTGAGAACTGACCCCCTGCACCTCCCCCTGAGGTGTTAACATCCTAGAATGTGGAACCATGAAGGGCCTCTTGATACCTTCTAATGTCCTCATTTTTTACGATTGGTGACAATTAGGGCCAGTCAGGGAGACAGTTTGTCTGTGGATCCACACCCATGGCCCAGCAGAGCCAGGGTTAGACCTGAGGGCAGACTCTCTGTCCAATGCCCTTTCCTGTCTTCATAAAGATGACTCTAATAGTAACCGTTTCAGACAGCAAGAGGTGGGGAGAAGAGGCTTGGAGGGATGGTGTGTGCTCAGCTCCTTACATTATACCCCGGTGATGCTGGCATCTGCTCCCTTCTCACAGGGTCAGCCACGGGAAAAGAAAGAGATGAGCTGGGCTCACTATGGAAGTGGACGTGGTAAATTGCAGTAGGAAGAGAAAACCTTTATGACAGATAGATCTTGTATTCAAATCTTAGCCCTTCCATTCTCACCTGGGTGACAATGGACTGCGCCTTTCTAGGCAACAGTAACTCCATCTATAAAATAGGAATAATAGTACCACTGTCCTGCAGTTGTCAGGACAATTAAATGAGCTAGGGCTATAACACACCCATAGTAGGGGGTTAATAATCAGAGGCTGCGGTTTCTCCAGGTGCTTTCCTTCTTGAGAGGGAATCAAAACCTCTGTATGTGGCTACTTTTTGGCCTCCCCGTCCTCCGAGTGTGGAATCTACTTCCTAAGAAAATAAGTAAACAATAATACAAAAATATTTGGAACTTGTTAAAGCATGAAATTTCCAGACTGCTTTTCTGATGATCTGAACCTTCTATAATTCTTCCAAAGGGAAGAAAGTGCCATGGACAAAAATAACTTTGTCCAGGAACGTACTACATACTGTATCTCCTCAGTCAGGATGAAATGAGACAACCATTGCAACTAACCTTGCTCAGCACGGGGCATATACTGAGTGCTTTTCAGAGGGTGTGTCCTCCCTCTTTTTATCCTCGTCACTTGCCTCCTGGACATTGCTTCCAACTCAGACTCTGTCCTCACAGGCTCAGCACACAGCCCTCTCCTGTGTCTTCCTCTTTCACGGCCCTGTGTGTTAGTTCCTGGAGGTTCTGCACGTGGGTTCTGATTTCAGTCCCAGTTCTGTCGCTTAATGTGTGTCCCTTTGCATAACTTAGTCCGAGCCTCAATGCCTCATCTGTATAACGGGGACAGTGACAGCATCTCTCTCACAAGGCTGTTGTTAACGTTAAGTTAGAAAATGCACGTAAAGCACTTAGCAGAGCTCCTGGCACATAAAAAGCACATGGTAGGTGTTTGCTATCGTTGTTGTTGCTTCTGTATACCTAGTGCCTGGCCAGAGAAGATATGATGATTGTTGAAAGGATGAAAGCTCTCTATAAGCAAAGGGGAGTGTGGGATGAGTTTTCTGATGGTTTTCAGAGGAGAGTTGGTAACAGATCCAGGGTGGGGCTTGCTTTGTGCAATTATGGGGTCAGGCCAGGGCAGTCCTGTTCCCTGACTGAGCCCTACTCTCTCGCTCTTTCGTTTGAGAGCTGGGGACGGGATGATAAGGGGAGCGTGCCCAAATGTTCATCATGGGGCAGGCACAGGCACAGTCGCAAGAGAACCAACAGCACGTGAGTCAGCAGGACCGTCCTTGCCAAGGTGCCCTAATCCTGTCCTGAAGCGTTTCCTGCATTCCCACCCCAGCCCAGAATCCTGTCACGCTCCCTCTGCAGCCGTATCTACCAACAGGGCCACCCCTTCTGCAGCAGCCCCGTGCGGGGGCTACCTAAAGCATCTTGCCTTTTCTGGGTCTGATTGGAAACTCCTTTTGAAAAACTAAAATACCATGGACCCTGGGTGGTAGACCATCCCAAGTTTGAATTCCAGCTTTCCTACTTAGCAGGTTTGTAATTAAGTCCAATGACTCAATATCCCTGAGCCCAGTTTCCTTGTCTGTACAACAGGGATGCTAATCCCCATTCACAAGCTTGTCATGAGGGTTACCTAGAACAATGTAAGTAGTACAGCGAGTCAGCTCCTAACATATACTAAGTCTTCTTAGGGGATTAGTCCCCCTTCCTCTTTTCATTGTCTGCACTCGCATCCTGGAGGCAGCTTCATGCCAGCGTCCTGGACACAGGTTGAGCTAGCTTCCTGTAACTGGGAGTGTTCAAGGCGGGGCCAGATGGCACTCAAATGTGGAGAGAGGGGTCAGGCTCAGAGGGATCGGGCTTTTGGGTTCTTCCAAACTTAGGATTCTGCTACTCTATAAAATACTACCCAGGCTGAGATGATCAGTGTGCAGACAAGGGGGCTGTTGGTACTGTTCCTCTGCCCCGCCCTGAGCTTCTCTCCTAGCACAGCGCCAGAGTTGCCCTTTAAACGCTTTCCCTCCGAATTTAGCCACTCACATTCTCCTGCCTGTCTGGCTTCGGCACACGTGCCAGTGTAGAGAGGGAGGCGTTCAGTGAATGTTTGGAGGGGGAAATGATTAAGAAATTAGTTTACAGGACCCTCTGCAGAAGCCAGTCCCCCTGAGCTTTCGACGGCAGACTCTGTCTCACCGATGCCTTCCTATGTGAACAATGTTAGGAAATCCCGGTAGAGGTATTTTCTCAGCCTGTACCCCAAGACCAACCTTACGTTAATGTATTAATATGTATTGATCGCCTGCTCTGTGTCAAGCTCGGCACTTGGTGGGGTTATGCCATCTGTTTTCTTGCTTTTTCTCTGGCAATCTATAAATTAAGGTTCAATGAAACCTACAGACTTTAGGATGCTCTGCCCTTGCCATCTTCCCAGCCTCGTCTCTCCTCACTCCTCTGTAGGGACCCTTGATTCAGCCACACCAAAGCGACTACACTTCCTGAAAGACTATGCCGTATTACCCCTTTCATCTTTTCAGACTTTATCCCCCTTCTGAATGTCTCAATCTCTCTCTCTCTGGTATTATAATTTCTTCTGGAATGGTTGGGTCTTTTAAACAGTAAGTTTGTATTTTTTATACTCTTTAAGAAGTTAGTTTCATTTTGGAAAACAAAGAAAAATTCAGCCAGGGAAAGTGATACTGCTCGTAAGAAACACAGTATCTGGTTGTGGCGATTTAGAGGGGAGAACTGGAGGTCTTCACCACGCAGGACGAATGCAGAGTAGAGTCGTGAAGGTCACAGTAGGACTTGGATGAAAGCAAGGAAGGAGGAGGGCATTCTATGTGCAGGTGCAAAGGCCTGAAGGTGAGAACTTGTAAATCACGCACAGGGACACAGAGACAAATGTGGTTTAGCCAGAGTGGATGCTGAAGTGAATAAGGTTGAGTCTAAGACTGGGGTCGGGTGTACGGCGCCTGGAATGCCAGGCTGGAGCACTTAATGTTGATTCTGTACCAAGTGGAGAGAACTGTAACATCACTGGGCCTGTGCTAGAGACTGAAGAATGGAGACGCTGCTCTGATATATTACATGTGATGAATGCTGGGACTTCTGCAGATGGGCTTGGCTATCTAGTAGATAGAAACAGGGAAGCATTTCCCTTTTCCAAGAGGGAGCTAGGTTTGTTGTCTTCCTCTGCTTTTCCAACAGACTAAATCCAAGTACAAGTTCACAGGCACCTTCCACTTCAGCTTATCTCAAATGCAGGGAGCTTGCTCTTTGCAAAGCTGCAGTAAGCTCACCCTCAGGGTTTAGAACACAGTTGGGGTTGGGGAGGAGTGGGAGACAGAAGGGGAACAGTTATGAGCAGGCCTGGGGCCTGGAACTGGCCTTAGAGTCTATTGCTCAATGCACTTGTGTATAAAGGTTCTCCTAGCCCAGAAAGGTTTCACTCCCCTCCCCGCACCTTGGTCTGCCTCAGGGGTTGGCAAACTAGGGCCCATGGACTACCTGCCTATTTTGCAAATAAAGTTTTATTGCAACACAACCATACATCCTTTCATTTACGTATTATCTATGGCTGTTTTCACACAACGATGGCAATGTCCAGTATTTGCAGCAAAGGCTGGAAGGCTCACATGAAGAAAATATTTGCTATCTGGCCCTTTGCATTAAAAAGTTGCTGACACCTGATCTCACTAAGGCGTCTCCACCTTTCAAAGCACAGCTTAAATTCACCTCTTCCAGGAAGCTCTCCCTGACCTTCCCAGTTCTCCCTGAGGGTGCTCACCTCCCATATATGATGCCACTTATTTTCCATGAACTTTTACTACCATATTTCCCCTCTTTTTATGTATACTTTGAAAAAGTCTCTCTAAGTACAATGTACAGCTCTTGTGGGCAGGGACCACATTTTAACCTTTCTGTCAAGTTATGTTCAGTAGTAGTTAGCAAAGTAGAAGTATATGTGTTTTGGAGAGTCAAGTCTTGCTCTGTCCCTGGCCAATGTCATCACTTGGAACAAGGCACCTCACCTCCCTGATCCTCTCTTCCCATCTGTAATCTAGTATGATAACACAAGCACCTACCTATCCAGGTTATTGTCAGACCCAAAGAAACAAAACACACAAAAGAAAAAACAAAGCACATGGTTGCTGTAGTAAGTGGGAATTTAATGGTAGTTGACTTATGCTACTTGGAATTTTGCTTTACCAATGTGTAAATTTAAAATTTTCTCCCATGGATGTCTGGGAGGGAAAATAAAATTCCAAATACTTCAAGAAACACTGCATGTAGTCATCCCTTTTCTCAGAAATTTATAAAACATATTAAAAGCTGTGAGATAGCCTATGGGAAAGAAATCTGTTTAACTTTATTTAACCCTGTATTTTTCAAATTTATTTGGCCACACCTTGAAATAACTATTAATGTCTCATGAGAGGTAATGTTCTGAAAGACACACTTTAAACTGATTGGGCCAGGTGTTCCTCGGGTCCCCCAGCAACCTTGTCTGAGTTTTTACAGAAACAGCTACTCCTTATCAGCCCCCTCTTTAATCAACAGCAGAAGGAATGCAACGAAAACCCACATTTTTGTACAAAATAGTGCCATTTAGGTCTGTATGTTCTATAAGTAGAGAAGTAGTCAATGTGCGTGCTCCCAGGCCCCAGGGATATTTGCCAAGAAGGCTGTTTGAGAGTTCTGCATTTTGGGTGTGTGTGTGTGTTTGCACTCATGCCCACATATGAGCACACGACTCCTTCCTCCTCCCGATGAGGCTCTTAGAATCACACACCTGGGGCGTTGCAAGTCCTGGTACATCCACGACTATTCCCTTTTCTTCCACTAAGTAAAACCCTCTGACAAGGGTGCCTTTGACCTCCTTGCATTCAATCCACTGCAAAAGTTTCAGTGTTCATTTTGCACAGTTGACCCCTCCCTCTTTCTGGAACTGGAACCCTTAGGCCTCAACCTTGGGTCTCTGTGGAAGGGGGAAATTGAGGCCTTGAGGAATTATTCGGAGGGTTGTTGGGGGGGGGGGGCATGCATGAAGTCATTGGGTAGGTGTGGTTTGAGATTCTCAGCTGCATGAATGTAAATTGGGAGAGGCTGTTACTTTGACCAGCCAGGGCCAGCACACCCTTCGCAGTCTCTTTCTGCGGGGCTGTGACCCGAGTAGGCGGTCAGGGAAGTCTTCCTTACCCTGCCCTCAGGACGCCCCTGCTGTGTACCCACTGCCTCACTGCAACTGATAACACCCTCTTTCTTCTCAAAAGCATCTTGGTTTGAGCGAGAAATTATATGGTCATTTCCCCTTCTAATGAAGGCCCTTTATTAATGAGGCTGGAAGTCTCAGGGATGATCCAGACAGGGAAGAGGAAACCCCAGTCGCGAGTGTGGGCCACACGGCTGGCAGAGGGCGCTCCCACACCACACAACACTGAAGGCCTGGCTCCCGGCAGGCCCAGGGAGAAGGGGGCCAGCTGACCTTTCTCCAGGCAGTTCTCGGGTTGCCAGAGCAGCGGAGGTGTCAGCTGAGACCGGTCACAGCCTAGGGAGGAGAGGGGCGGGAGGGAGACTGGGGCACCCGAAGGGGAGGAAGAGCCGGCAGGGGAAACACAGACATGCATTTCACAGAGATGGGGACATGGGAGACACGCAGCATACGCACAGCATACCTACAAACAACACATGCAGTATATACCACACAGGCACAGCATACAACCCAGGAATTTTTTAAAAATCATACAGGATGCAGAACCACATGAACGCAACCCGTTGCACAAAGATACATGCCACACGGCCCTCTCACCCAGCTAAGCAACAACAAAGACAACACACAGACGCACACACACATGTAAACACATCACCCCCAGGCAGATTCAGCCACGTGCAGTATACGAAAGGCAGGTAACAAAGACTCACACGGTAAGCACGCAGGCACACACAGTGGACCCACAACACTGACAGAGACACACAGCCTGGGGATAGCCCACCACACACAACAGACACCCCCAGAGACATATCATAGACAAGCAACAGAAGCACACACGCTGTATAAACATAGCCAGCTCCCCACAGGCGTACTATAAAGACATATGTTTTGTACCATATGCCACGTTGATCCACCCAACACAGACCGGCGCGCCTATCACACGAGATGTCATCCACTCGCGTAGCACACACCATGCGATGCTCACACCCACTGTATGGGCACAGGTCCACGTGCTTCAGAAGCACTCGGAGCTCAGTAAATGTTTCTATAAGAGAAAAGAGAGGGAAGCCAGATATAGGGTGAGAGAAGAGAAAGAAGGTTGAGAAAGATGGAAAAAAGCATAGGGAGATGAGAGGGAGTGAACAGCAGACCCAGGCAGGAGGGCTGGGGACCAGATCTGGTACTCTGCTCGCCTCTCCTCCCCGGTCACTGGAGCAGAGAGCGAGCTGTTTTCTGGTGGTGCCCTTGGGGAGGCCACACAGACTCAGTGGCTACAGCTGGGGTGGATGGTGCCCCCATGAACGTGAGCCACCAGCCTGGGGCCAGAGCTTGGGCCCCATTCTCAGCAGAGTCAGAGGCACCAAACCATAGCTCCATCTCCCTGGGGCCCTGCAGCTCCAGCGAGGCCCCCCTGACCCACTCATCTCATTTGATGCTGATCTGTGAGCTGCTTACACTCCACAGTCTGGCTGGCCCCAGGCAGCAGTATCACATAGAAACTAGTAAGCAAACTCGCAGAATATATTTCAGTCTCCCTTTTAAAAGTATACTTTTTCAAAATAAAAAGGGAAAACTTGAGTGATCCCAAGAGGGGTTGTCCCTCCAGAGAAGACAGAACAGTCAGGGTGGTAAAGGACTCCTCAAAGCTTACTTATTGTGAGGCTGAGTAAATACAACTCACTTCGTGGAATCTCAAGATTTTCAGTGAAACAGATTCAGATCAGCAAATCTTCTTGAGCAACCATCCTGGTCTAGGCCAATGCAGGGTCCTGGGATATAGAAATAAAAGACTCAAAATCTGCCTTCCGAAATGTACAGCCTGGGCTTCCCTGGTGGCGCAGTGGTTGAGAGTCCGCCTGCCGATGCAGGGGACACGGGTTCGTGCTCCGGTCCGGGAAGATCCCACATGCTGCGGAGCGGCTGGGCCCGTGAGCCATGGCCGCTGAGCCTGCGCGTCCGGAGCCTGTGCTCCGCAACGGGAGAGGCCACAACAGTAAGAGGCCCGCGTACCACACACACACAAAAAAAATGTACAGCCTAAGGGTGGAAAGAGACACAATGTAAAACTTATAAAACAAGGGCAAAGGGTTAAGTAAATACACAGAATTTGGTTTCTTTTATATTGATAAGGAAAGAAGAGGGCAAAGAGGTGAACATTAATTGAAAGCCTACTACGTGTACGGTGCTGGGCACTGTATATCCATTATCTTGGTTAAAGCTCATAAAACAAACTCTGGCAGACAGGGATTAGCAGCTCCATGCTACAGATGAAGAAACCAAGGCTGCAGCTGTGAAGCCACCTGCCCAAAGGCAGCACAGTTAGAAGTCCACCGGGCAGTTTGACTTCAAGCCCCCACCCCTTTTCACTATATGGTACTAATTATTTCCTCTGGCTTTTCAGATCTTGAGCGAAAGCCAGCAGAAAGGGGAGAGAGACAATCACAGCAAAGGGACTCTGAGTTAGATGGCATGAGGGCATACTTTGGACTCTCCCACCAGTAAGAAGACCTATGTCTTCCAGGTTCTGGGCCTGGCATCAGGTCTCAACTTAGGTGCTGACATGTGGTTCCCAAGTTCCCGGTGATGCCCTCTGTCCTTGTGTGCTTCACCCCCGGCTCCCTCGTGACGCTGCCTACCGTGTGATGTGGGCGTGGGGTTGGACCTCTGGCTTCTTGGATTTCCCAAAGTGTCTGTAGGTCAAGAAAAGAAGAAATGACAGGAGAACCATGAGCCCAAATGTGGATTGAGGCTGAAGAGACCTGAATTCTATTTTCCAGTTCACGTTGTTGTGGGTTATCAGATAACAGCAGAGGAGGAAGGAACATTTGGAGTCATCTAGTCATTTTATAGGTGGGAAAGCTGAGGTCCGATAACGTGCCTTAATTGATTGATATTACTGCTATGCTTTCATTAATAATCATATTAGCAACTATTTATTAAATACTTACTATTATACCAGGAACTATGCTAAGCACTTTGCACTTATTGTCTCATCACACGTCCACAGCACTTCTGTAAGGCAGGTGCTCTATTTGTCGCTTTCACACACAAGCAAATCAAGGCTCAGAGACATGCAGTCGTTTGCCATGGGTTGCACAGCTAGCCAGTGACAGCACTGAGGTGTAAACCAGACATGTCTGACTCTTAGCAATCACTCCTAACTGCTCTGGCCTGTGGCTTCCCTGACCAACCTGGAGACAAGGGCAGGGGCAGTTACCCCCGATTTAGAAAGAAGAGAACACAGGTCAGAGGAGAAAGGGTATGTTCAAGGTCACAGAGCCGATTATCAAAACCCAGAGCCCCGGGCTTCCCTGGTGGCACAGTGGTTGAGAGTCCGCCTGCCGATGCGGAGGACACAGGCTCGTGCCCCGGTCTGGGAAGATCCCACATGCCGCGGAGCAGCTGGGCCCATGAGCCATGGCCGCTGAGCCTGCGCGTCCGGAGCCTGTGCTCCTCAACGGGAGAGGCCACAACAGTGAGAGGCCTGCGTACCGCAAAAAAAAAAAAAAAAAAAAAAAAAAAAAACCCAGAGCCCTTGTCTCTCATCTGCTCCCTGACCCTATCACTTTTCTTGGTGTCAGAGTCATAAAAGGTCTCACTTTGTCTAGAAAGGATCCCTTTGGAATAACTAGAAAGTGGTGTTCTCCCTCTCCTGGGCCCCTTTAGTACATCACACAGTTGTTAACTGTCTTCCAGGTGGTTCCTTTGGGAAGGAGGACCCTCTACCTCTTGACCCCTTGAATGTTGCCTGGCTCAGTTTGGTCAAGTCCCTGCTCCATCTTAGGTGGCTTTAGCTCTCTTCATTAATACCTGGCCCTATCCACGTACAAGCGCTACGTGATAGTTGGCCCTGGATTCAGAGAGGGGCCACCTTCAGGCTGGTGACATAACCGGCTTCAGGTTTCCTCACCAAGGCCATATGTGTTGAGAATGGAGGGTTAGCTGGTAAAGCCTAGAGGGCATTGTGTTCACATGTTGTTTATTCTGGTGGGATCCGTCTCTTACTCAGCAAGGGGATTTACGCTGGAATTATCCAGCTGTGTCTGCTGAGATTTGGCTACAGACTCAGATTCCCAGGATGGAGAGGTCAATGGCTGCCTTTCTCCTCAAATACGTTTAATTTTCTCCCCAGCTATTCTTGGTTATCAGTCTACTTAGGATCCTAATGACTTAGGATAAAGCGTCTCCAGAACTCCCTCTGTGTGATGAGTTCACTGTGGGCTGGTCGACGGGTCCAATCGCGGGCTGAAGTTCCAAGCATCCTTGTTCCCACAGGGAAGGCACCGCAGGTTTTCCATCTGCAAAATGGATCTCAGTGTCGTTCCTTTTTACATTGTGTGTTTCCTAATCTCTGTCCTTATTCGGGAAGGAGAAGTGAAAAAGAGTGTATCCCACATTTGGGGACTTAATCTGAGTTATAAATGGCATCTAGAACAAGATACTTAGACCTCGGTCAAGAGACAAAGTGCTGGGATTATAGTTTCAGCTCCACCGTTTGCTAGTAGTTTAATGACATCTTTAAAATGGAACGCTAATAATACCTCATAGGGCCGCTGGGAGGTATCGTATACAGTAAAGGCTCAGTGAATTTTAGCTACTATTTTTGCTACCTGTTTCATTTTTGTTATTATTAGAGGCACAGTCTCTCAGAGGCTTAGTTTCCACATCTGTAACACGGAGACAGTAACTCTCACCTTGGTATTTGGGAGGTGGGGTGTGAAATGAGAAAGTGCTTCGTATAGACTCGTCAGGTAGTAAAGGCTCAGTAACTCGTAACTATGGTCTTAATCCCTCCCTCTATCCCTCCTTCCCTCACCTCCTTGATGTCCTTTGTGAAACGCTCTCCACAACACCATCTTTCATTCAGGCTTTGCATCTCTTATTTAAACCGCCTCTTACAGGTCTCATTGTCTTCTGCCTTCTCTCCTTCAATCCGTCTTGCACATCACAGCCAGGTAGTTTACACAGGCCATTTTGGTATCACAGGCCCTCTCTAAGAAAACAGCAGATGACTGCTCCCCCTAGCAGAGCCTCCATTTCTAGGGACCTTAGAACCCCCATCCACCTCCTAGACTCGTGCAGAAGCCAAAAGTACACAAGGTCTCCAACCTGGTGACCGACAGAGACTTCCAGGAACAGACTGGCTGCAGGGCCCTCCTGAGAAGAGCACTCAGGAGTGAAGCAGAACTGGGGAGGGCTGTCCAAAGATGCCCAACAGAGAGACAGAAACCTAGGCTTGCAGCCTGACGGAGGTGTGCGGAGCCGGTTTGCACAGGGTCCCGAGAACAGTCACGCATATCTCTTCCCAACTCCATGTTCAGTGATGTCACATTGGCAGCGGTGGAAAATTGTAAAAAAAAAAAAAAAAAAAAGTGTAAAACTGGCTATGGTGGAAGTATTTACACCATGGAAATCAGCCAATGCCACAAGTCAGTGCCTCCTCCACTTTTTTTTTTTTTAATCCAGAGAGCCAGTTGTTAAACATTTACCAGCACACCACTGGACCTCAGTCTCATGAATTGTTCACAAGTCATGTGACCTCTCTGACCCTCAGTTCCCTCATATATACATTGAGGATGGTGCGTTATTTCAGGTCCTCTGAGAAGCAGATGCTGAGATGGGATGAGCTATCCAAGGATTGTCTTAGGGGAAACACGTGTTTGGAGATGAGAAGTTGCTCTGAAGACCAGGAGTGTCATCAGACTGTGGTGCAAATCTGACCCTGAGTGAAAGAGAGAGAGAAGGAAGGCTTAAGGAATGTTTGGTGAGGCCGTCGAGGAGTCCTCAAGACAGCCTACCATCCAAGGAGGAGTCCCGTGTCTCAGTATCCCTGCCATGTCCAGTCATTGGTTGGGAGCAGCCTGTTAGGAAGCGTGGCCTCTGTGCAAATGCAGTAATGGAATTCAGAACACTCAGACTAGGGCTCTTGGTTAATTGAGCCTCATATAGTTGAATTTCCAAGATGCATTCTCAAGGCTGCCACAGATATAAACATGTCAAATCCCACTGGATCTATCTTATCCAGATCACATCATACAACCTTAAAGATATTTTCTAAGCACCTAAATCTGTGCCAAACACTGTGCCGAGTCTAGAGGATGAAGAGAGGTTTGAAACATGGTCCTTGACCTTAGGGACCCATACAAGCGCGACTGACAAGTAAACAGGCACATGCAGGAAAGTGTGAGAAATAAGCAGGATGGTGAGGAGGCTTGTCATTAAAGGCTGCATAGGAAAATAAGTGGTTCAGTGACCCTTGAATGAGGCCAGTATTGAGTAGAATGGGAATTCTGGACAGAAAAATCTTCAAAAGCAAAGGCTCAGAGACATGAAAGAACACGGAAGATTCAAGGACTAGCAAGCAAATCAACATGGGTTCAGCGTAAGACGCGAGAGTGGAGTTAGTGAGAAATGACCCTGGAGAAGGAATCAAGGCCGGACAAAGCCAAGGAATTGGATACATTTATTCATCTTGTAGACCGTAGATAAGTGAGGAGTATTACAGACTTTTCATCAAATGCGTATCTTAGAATAATCACTGGCTGCCGTTTGGAGGATGGACTGGAAGGGTAAGACAGGAGACAGGAAGTCAGGACAGGAAGCGAGGCCCGTGTGGGAGGGAGATGGCAGGGGCATGAATGTTGAGAAGGAAAGTCAATTGAGAGGCATTTAAGAGACAGAGCCTACTTGAGTAGATGTAGATGGCTGTTGGATTTGGAAGATTATGAGAGTAGAGAGTCTATGATGGTGTCCAGGTAGCTAGCTTGTATTAAACATACTTGTAACCAAGTCTCTCTCTTGACTTTCTAAACCGTAGTTTCCGATTATAACCATTAGTGGGCCATGAAATCAACTTACTGTATTGTGGCCAACATTTAAAATAAATATATAATATAATATATTAGATTATACTGCATATAGCAAGGGTAAATGTTATTTCATAAAGCTTTGCTTAGAACATGTATAATGCATGTGTGTACTAGGTCAGGATGTGGAATCACAGTAAAAAAAAAAAAGTTTGGAAGACCCTTTTCTAGGTTATGAACTCTTGTAGGGCAAGGGTTGTATCTTGCACATTGTAAACTCAAGGAATAATAGAATTGGAGGAGGTCTTTCATTCTAACTGACTTAGAAATTTTGTATCATTGAAGCCCCACTGACTTAGAAGTTTTGTATCATTGAGGCCCCCTCACCCCCACCCCTGCCGCTCTACCTCTTTTAGCTGGAAATTGATGTTTGGAGAGGTTAAGTGATTTCTGCAAGATCAGATAATTCTCATAATATCCTATACAATACCTGGTTAAATTAAGAGAATGAGTAGATCGATGCATGCCTTTATGAATGAATACATGAATGGATATGATTATAGATGAATGCAGTAGTAATTCATGAGTAAATGAATGAAGGAGTAGATGAATTCATGAATGAATGAATAAATATATAACTGTATGAAAAACTGAGTGGATGGATTAAGGAAGGAAAGGTGGGAGGGGATACGGGGAGGGAGGGAGGAAGGAAACTCTTGAATCCTCTCACAGACACTGTGAGTCCGTAGATTCCCAGCTAAGGAGTGAAGAATTTCTGAATGACCGCAGGCAGGGGACAATGGCCAGTTGGAATTAATCATGTGGCCAGCACAGAGACCAGCCAAACTTGATGAAGTGATGACAGCCTTACAGTAGACTTTGTTACGCACCCGTTTATAGGGTGAGCTATTAACTGGCCCAGCATGGGAGTAGTCAGGTGCCTGACATCAGAGAATGAATGAGGTGTTTGGGGGTGGGGAGAGATGGTCTCCTTTCCGCACCTGTGGTCTGCTGCGTCATCCCCAGCACCAAGGGTTGCTGTGCTGTTATTCATCAGTCCCATGACTAGGGGCCAACCAGTTCCATGCACTCTGGGCCACTTCAGAAAGCTGCACATTTAGTTCAGGGGAGAAGTGCATTAAGGTGAACAGCAAGAACCCAAAGAGCCACCTGAGATCATTAAAAGTTAACCAAGCCCAAGTCCTTTTAACTATTTGAATCAGGTCTGGGTTTGAATCTGAGCTTCTCTACTTATTTGCTGCGTGGCAGTGGGTAAGTCCCTTACCTTTCTGAGCTTCAGTTGACTCATCTATAAAATGCACGTAACATTGAGCTTATAATATTTCTACAATCTGTATGCTTTGCAAAGAGTTTTGCTAAATAAATGCTTATTATCTCCCTCCTTTCTTTGTCCTTCGAATTTCCTATACTTTTTATTCACTCATTAATTCATTTACTCAACATATGCCTATGGAGTGCTCACTGTGTACCAGGAATCAGGTGCAGGGGATGCGTGAGTGAACCAAAGAGACAAAGATGAGGAGCCTGGAGGGAAAGTGTCCCTGGCAGAGGGAAAAACATGTGCAAAGGCCTGAGGTGGTACTTGAGGAGTGGTAGAGGAACTGTGCTCTATTTCAAATTCCTTTTCTTGCCTCTCTGCTGGGAGAATTCTTAATTAACTTTCAGGCCCCACCCTCTTTTTCTTGGGCATCTTGTCAGAGGAATTGCTTTCTGAGGGCCTGCTTACATCTGTACTCCCACTGCAGAATGCAAGTTTCATGAGGCCAAGGTTCATGACTCTCTTGGCTATCTCTGTATTTCCAACACCAAGAATACCCTCTGGCTGAGTGTAGGAACTGAATGAATACTTATCAAATACATTATGGAACAAACAAATGAGCCTTCTGACTTGCCCCCTCTCTTCTCTTCTTTCCCCCCATTCTTCATCCTTCAAGGTCCTGCCTAACCCTTGCATTCTCCAAGAAGCATTCTTTAACTTGTCAAGGTCACGCCCACCTCTCCTTGACCTGAACTTCAGAGTCTACACGGGAGAACACTAGTACTATGGGAGTCTAATAAGTGAGCCATAGAACATAAAAAGAGTCCCGGGATTCGTTAGGGAAATTATTGGTTAATCAAGTCTAAGTGGGTTTCTTTATGCAGTGACTTCTCAGACTTGAATATGGTGATGGTCATTGTGAATCTCAAGGAGAGGGACTGTTAGGGAATGTATCCTAAATGTATCTGACCATATGATCATGGTGCAGCTCCCAAAGGAGCAATCTTTAGGATCCCGCTTTAGGAAATACTTGGTTGAACCTTACTTGGGACTCTCCCAGCTTCTGCAATGTTGTTTGGTTTAACCTCAGCTGATGTCTGTCACTCGAGCCTCATGGCCCAAGGTAGCCACCTTGGTTTTGGTTTCTACCTCCTGCTTGTGTGCTGAGAGAAAGGCTGCTCAGGATGGCAAAATGACCTCAGACTTTAAAATTTTCCTGGCCAGTAGGGAACCCCTCAGGAAATATCAGGAGTCACAATTATAAGAATTGGGAGAAAGCCAAGGGAATAAGGGAACACCTGTGACCCAGGCCTGTAGAAGAAGAGGGCATGGCTTTTTTCCTTCTTACCCTCCGTAGTACCTTCTTAAGTAGTCTCAACAATAGAAGTTTGGCAGGTTAGTTCATGCTGTAAAAATTAAATTAGTGGCGGCATGTAATGGATGCAGTGTGATACCCATAGGGATGGGATCTTTATCTTTGCTCCCTGGGGCTTGTGGGAGATGCCGACCTATCCCTCCAGATTTTGACAAGGAGTGCCTTGTTTTTTCTGTCTCGTTGCGTCTGTATCTTTCTCACAGTTGTTCTCTGTTTCTTTTTTTCTCTTTGGTGGGCTCCTTTGTCTCATAAGCTTGGTTTGGCTTTTTCTGATCTGGAATCTGATGATCCAGCTAAACTTTAAGAAGTAAAAGATGAGAACTGGTACAGTAGAGAGATAAGAAAAAAGCAACCAATTTTGCCTCAACTTATTTTATTTTACTTCAATTCAGTTTAAATCAATAAACATTTCTTGAACTTCTACCAGAGCCTTTATACCAGGCTTTGGGGAAAATAAGATGAATAAATCATAGCTATTGATCACAAGAACTTTCCAGCCTAGTAGGGGAGACATACACAGAAAGGTGACCAAATACATCGTGGTACACACTGAATTAGAGGGTGAAAGATAAGAGGGGACCCGGGGGATGTTTGGAAAATCTGTGCTCTCGGGATGAGTTTGAGTTTGAAGCAGGGACTATTGATTGATTGATTGATTTTTTTTTTTTTTGATCATTGGTTTTCAGCATGTATGATGTCTCCAGACTTACTTCCCCCAAACTCTCTCACCCTCATTTTTATAAACAACCAGGGTTCATCTGGACACCTCTACATTCAGTCCTGCTAGCACGTACACACACTGTTCTTTGCTCCTGTGGTACCTTTCTCTGTCCCTTTGCCTGTCAAGCACCTGTCATGATTCTTTGAAATAACTTTCACTTTCTCTGAGAAGCTTCCTTACTATCTTCCTTCTCCATCTTCTATCCAGGCCCAAATATGAATACTTGAATTCTGTGCCTCTAAAATAACCTAACCTAAGTGTCCGGCAATGGATAAATGGATAAAGAAAATGTAGAGTAATATATTAAATGCATAATATAGATTTCCTTCTTTTTATAGAAGGAAATTCTGCCTTTTGTGACAACATAGATGGACTTTCAGGGCATTATGCTACAGGTGAAATAAGTTAGACAGAAAAAGAGAAATAAAGTGTGTTCTCACTTATATGTGGAATCTAAAAAAGTTGAACTCAAAGAAATAGCAGAATGGTGGTCGCCAGGTGCTGGGAGGTGGGGGAAATGGGAAGATGTTGGTCAAAGCATACACACTTTCAGTCATAAATTGAGTAAGTTCTGGGAATCTAATGTATAGCCTGGCATCTATAATTAACAGTGCTGAATTATATATTTGAAAGTTATTAAGAGAGTAGCTCTTAAAAGTTATTATCACAGATTAAAAAACAAGTAATTATGAGAGTGGATGCGACTGTTAACTAACCTTATTGTGGTACTCATTTCACAATATTTATGCGTATCAGATCATCACATTGTATACCTTAAACTTACATATGTAATATGTCAATAATTATCTCAATAAATCTCAGGGAACATGAGCAGGAGTTAGCCCCAGGAAACTAAAAATGTTACACAAGAAAATAAATGTCATCATAGTACAGCACTTGGCTCGGCATTAAAAAAAAAAAAATCTGTGCCTCGAACATAGTATTTCTATCTATACTTATTTAAAAAAATGCTACTGAATGCCCTCTGGGTCCCAGAGATGTTTTTCTAGAGGCTGGAGATACATATGTCAACAAGAAAAGGCATGTGGCACTTACAGTCTACTGGGAGACAAACACGTTAATTGAATTTTTTAAAGTAATGAATGGATAAGGAAATACATTCCTGAAAAGAGAACGTTCACGTGCTAAGGATGTGAGGCTGGAGGGAAGCTGGAACGTTGGACGAACTCACTGATGACTATTGTGAATGGAGGAGAAGTGAGGAGGAGGAAAGGTGGGGAGGGTCAGATCACCTGGGTCTAATGTTACGGCTTTTGGGTTTTATTCTAAATATATTGGAAATATGGGGAAGAGGTTGATGCTCCATAAGGAGCAAGTCTTCATTTTATTCTTCCCCGTCTTCTTAGTGATAAGAAAAGTGCCTGGCATGATGGTACTCAATACATGTTTATTGAATCAATGAATAAGTGAATCAGTGATAGTACCGGATTCTATTTTACAAATATCACTGTGCTTTTACATAGAGAATGAGTTACAAGGAGTGGAGAGAGGGGATGTACAGAAACTAAAGGAACGTGTAAAGTTATGTGTAAATGGCAGACCATTTTGGACCTCACGGGGCTGTGGCAGTATAATGCAGTCATTAAAAGTAAGCATTGCAGCCAGAGGGTCCTGGGTTCAAATCCCAGCCATGCTTCCTGTTAAGCAGCATGACCTTAAATATGTTGCTTTGAGCAAGTGTTCCTTCACCCACAAAATATGGACAATAATCGTAGCTATATGTTTGATTGTTGTGAGGATTAAATGAAAAAATAAAAGAAGATAAGTTGCCTGGCAACAATAATAGTTCAGCAAGTAAGAAAGGGAGCATAGTATAGAGGCCTGTACGGAGAGTATAGAGAATACACAGTCTTAAATTAGACTTCCAAAATTCAAATCCTGATTCTGGTATTAGAGTGCAACCTTGGACAAATCCCTTAGGTTTCCTGCAGCCCAGCTTCCTTACCTGTAAAATAGAGAAAACAGTACTATAGGCCCACAATCCCTTATCCAGAATCCTTAGTGGTAGGTGTGTTTCTGGACTCAGATGTTCTTTTCTTTCCTTATCTTTTAATTTTTAGAATGTAGTGAAGTGCATATGCCATATACTTTGTTACATTCTCATTGGGTTCTCCGTCAACAACTCCATAATCAAACTTCTTTTTTTCTGCAGCTATACATGTACTTACACAAACACACTAAGTAGAATTAAAGATAAAACACCACAGACAGCTCACAATGAATTCAGATTAGAATTTGCCTCTAAATAAGTTGTGAAAAAAACTGGGATTGTGCTTCATCTTGTTTCTCAGTACCAGTCACATAGGGCCTGGTGTCGAGATGTATTCAGCGTGTGTCTATTGAATTTCTCCTCCCTAAGTTATTTTCTCGTGTATCTGGTCTGATCAGATTTCCAAGGTCTCAGCCTTCTGCGTTGGTCTATGGGCTGGAGTAAGAGTAGGACAAAGGCTTTACACTGGAACAAAGGCCTAGCATGGAATTTCCAAAGGTCCTTCTGGGCAACATTTGACACCTGAGAGCAGAGGAGAGGAGGTCTCCTCCAGCCCCACAGGGCTCGGGTTTTCCACAGGAGGCACTGGCTGGCAAGAAAGAGGGCAGGGATTGGGAACTGCTTCCCCAGCTCCCCAGATGTAACCTCTGGAAAGGCAACAAGCTGTCATTTGTTGTTTTGTTTATTTGTTTTGTTGACTGGTCTATTCCAAGCACCTACAAGAATGACTGGCTCACAGTAGATACTCAATAAATATTTACTGAACGAATGAGAGAATGAATAAGAACGAGCATTTATTAACTATCTGCCACGCACCAGGCAATTTTACATGATTTCTTCGACCCTCTTATCAGTCTCATGAAGAAGGTAAAATTCTCATCTCTGTTTTACATCAGAGGAAACGAGGGCTCAGACAAGCTCACATCATCAGGATGTACACCTCAGCTTCAGTCCTGGCTCTTTCTTCTATGCCCCAACAGTCCGGTACCTTATGAAAGACAGGCTAACCTGGTATCTGTCCGGGGTCTCCTGTCAGCCAGAGCAGACTAGGGCAGGGCACGAAGTCTTCATCTCAGTCCCCACCACATATAGGCTGGCTCCTAGTGAGAGCCCAGGGCTCAGTTGCTGAAAGACTGATCACAGCGAGTGGACATGGTCATCTTATTTCTGTGCTTATAGCTCTGTGATGGGACTCCTGTAAGAACAAAAATCCAGCAGTGTGTATCCAGTCATAGCCTCTTGGAACATGAACAGTGCTTGAAGCAAATGCAAGTTCAGAGCTGCTACGGAAGCAAAGAACAAAATGAGAGGTGTTTGTGTTGGTTTGTTATAGCATTTTGTTTGTGTGTATTATCACGGTGCCTCTTTCTTCCTCGGGCCTTATAATCGCTCAGAGACATAGAAAATACTGCATTTGTTTATATATACTTAGAAAGAAGGTAGGGGAGATACACACCAAGATGCCAACGGTGGTTATTTTGAAGTGCAGTGACTGCAGGTAATTCATTTTTTTTTTCTATCTTTGCTCATATATAGTTTCCATTATTCCATTGGAGGGCCATGCATCACTTAAGTAATTTATGTGGGAATGTGAAGGGACTCAGCCTAAGATCCTCCAAGTTACAGTCCTTTAACTTCTGTACACACCTGTGGTTTCTTTAAGGACAATTTCCAAGTGGCAGTGTCCCTTTCTGCATTGAGAACAAGAAAGGCACATCAGAAAAATGGTGGCTGTCCATGCCTAGACATATAGGAAGGGGCAAAACAAGGGGAAGAAAATATCACTTATGAACTTGTATTATGTGCTACTCACCATGCTGAGTGCTGTAATCACACTCTCATATTTAATCCACCCAAGAATACGGCAAAGTCAGACATTGTTCTTCCCGTTTCACAGAACAAGAGACTGAGAGACTTGAAGAAGTTAAGTTCCTCCAAATCACATATCCAGAAAGTAGTTGTCATTTTAGACTCAAAGAAAAACACTGGGCTTTTAACCCCTACATCACTGAATTGAACAACACTTAGTCACATGCAGTGGTACATCTATTTACATACCTCTTTACCTACATTTCTCTGTCTATATATATAATGCATATACTTTACCTATAATGTGCACATGCATATGTGTGGACACATACTCCAGTGACTTCCTAGGTGCTTGCAGGAAAACAAATAGATAAAGTGGGTAGCAAATTACTTCAACGTGTGACTGTGGTCCTAGATATATTCTTATCACTCAGAGCTACTGGGTTAAATTTGGGAACATCTGTGTCACCATGGCCCTTGAAAGCCAACCTGGAAGGAATTTGGTGATGACCTAGTTATCAACCTCCTTCTTGATTTTCTTCTTTCTTGATTTCTCAGTTTTTCTTTATTTGTTCCTCCCTCCCTCCCTCCCTTTCTTTTTCTTACTCCTTCCTTCCTTGATTTCTCTCTTTCTCTCTCCCTCTTCCTCTCCCTTTCCCACCCACTCTCTGTCCCTCCCTTCCTTTTCTCTGTCTCCTTTCCCTCCTTCCTTTAGTATCAGCAGAACCCTTTATTCAAACACAATTTAGAAAGGCCTAACGTTCAAAACAAAATAAAAGCAGGTGGCTTAGGGATCTAGGCTGAAGTCTCCTTCTCAGCAGCCCCTGGGCTCTTCTAAAGAGCCCTAGGACTTAAAACCCATGGATCTAGACCCCCATGCTTGTCATCACTGAGGAAAGTTAAGACCAGGGATGCAAAGACATTTCTCCAAGTGTCTCAGAAACTTCTAAGCAGAGGTGAAGCGGGCCTCAAGCATTCCCTCACCTAAGAGCTCTCTTTACACTTTATTGCAATTATTTATTCAGATTTTCTATTTTCCTGCTGGAAGGTAAAGTATTTTGAGGGCAGAGGCAGCATCTGGACTGTTTTCCACTGCACCCTCAGTACTTAGCTCTGAGCCATGCACCTTGTGGGCGTTAAATACAGTGTTGCTGAATGGACAATCAGCTGGATGAAGGTAGTAGATCCTTGTTGCTCAGCCTGGTGCTGCCATGCTGTGAGTTGATGACTTGTCCACATGATGGATCCATCTACTCACAGAACTAGCAGCCCCTAACTTGAGATGCTAATTATCCTAAGTAATAATCCATCCCTCCCTACACCCTGCCGCCTCTCCTCATTCCACAGCCAACAGCTCCTGTCATTCAGCTATCAGCTCCAGGGTTGGGATTTATTCTTTTTAATATAGCCGACCCCATTTATTGTCCAGTGAATGTTAAATCCATGGAGGAATCCATCTCCATTCCCCCACTCCTCCCCACTGCAGAGCTGGGGACCCCCTCATCCCCCGCTCCTAACCTTACCAGTGTCTTCAGAACACTATTTAGTAGGTTTCCCTGAGGTCAGCTTGTCAGAGGTCTTGGTGAGCTCTGATGGCCTGGGGGGTGGTGGAGGAGAGGAGGTGAAGTGTACTAAGTGGGGAGGGAAAAGCCCACCTCCATCCTCCTTAAACCCATTCTCTGCAGTTCTGGGCTGTCCTGGTTTCACCCTCTTGTTCTGTTGTGTTTCAAGCCGAGGTGGCGTGGGGGAGGGTGCAGGAGAAGGGCTCTGCATCCAGGCCACGGACTTGCTTTTGGCTCGAGATCCCAGCTGCGCACGAGTGGGCTGGCCTGTGCAGCTGGCCTTGCCTCTTTTCTTGGCCAGGGAGCAGAGAGGCCCAGGGTGGGGAGAAATCATAGGGCCTCAGCCTCTTGCGGTGGTGGCCTCTGGGCAGCTGTAGGCCATTTTCTGTGGCCTCTAAAGTTAAGGGGCACTTCGCTCTTCCAAGGGCCTCTGTAGACCTGCTTCTCTCCCTTACAGGCAACTGGTTGAAGAAAATAGATGCTCCGGAATATCCAGGAATCACATTATACAAATTAATTTTCCTGGAAACCAAAACTTGGTTTCCCTGAAAACCAAAGTTCATTTGATCCCCTTAAGAATGTTCTGGCTGGCAGTTTCAGGGTTTGAAGAGCACAGATAATCTGAGTTCCCCTCCTCAAAGGACCCTGGAAAATCATCAAGCACAATTTCTCCTACCCCTCATTTGAGCATCACGTTCCCAATTTTGTCCTACCTGGGATATCATTAACTTAATGTGTTCTTCTTAAAATTGACTCATTTTTATTATTTTTATTTTTGGTTAAATCAATGATTTTTAAATGGAAATTTATATCACTACCAGTAAATGGAAAACCAGGACTACTTGCCATAAATAGAAGATAACTCTAAAAATCAGTACAATGAAAAAAAAACAATTTTTTGTTTTTATAATTCTAGACAGACGTTGTTGCCTCTGGAAGGTTCTGAACTGCAGCCTTGTTCTGCCTTTTATAAGAAAGGAAGGCTGGCAAATGTTACAGAATTGTCAAGGGCGTATCAGCGCTAAACCAAGCCATTCTCCAAGACTGAACTGGAAGGACTGAAAGAAAATTAGAAAGTTCTTTTATTATTATTAAATGATTTAATTCTGATATGTCCCACACTTTGGTAAACACCCTGTAACCCAACAGAATGGTTCTTACCAGAGAAGGGACTGGTTCCTAGTCACACAGTGAATCTGTGACAACGGTGGGACTAGACTAGACTGTGGACCCTGGGTTCCAGAGTGGGTTCTCCCCTGCCCTCCAGACATACACCAAATTGCCTCTTTGAATGGAACAATTCATTTTTCAGGAGTAGGGTCTCTTGGGTAAGGATTTTGTCAAGGAAAAGGTTTTTTTGTTTGTTTTTTTTTTTTTTTTTCCATCACAGCACTCTGTGTCTGTGGTATTGTTAAGAAAGATAATTGGGTTTTTCAGCATTCACTCTGCTTTATTGAGTGAATTAAGTGACTACTATAGTGATAAAGTAATCCGTGCTAAATTATAAAAACTAGAAAGTAAATTGTCTAAAAGCATGCTGAATTTTGACTATTATTAATAGTTTAATCATTCATTCATTTGGTACTCATTGAGTAACTTACACCTTCAGATACATTTACCTATAGCTGGTAGAAGACCCTTTGGAGCCTGCTGTCCTGGTCTTCCATGGCCTTTTTCTAAACTTCAACTTCTGTTCAAGGTCGAGGAGTCAATAGACTGGTTCACCCCGAATCTGATTTCCCCAGGTGTTCTAAGAGAGGGAAGAGAGGCTGTAACTTAGTTGAGTATGCACAGTGCACCAGGGCTGGGCTAGGTAGGAGCTGTTACCGCAGCCTCGTGCGTAGAGCAGAGACTCAGCTGAAGCATTTTGCCCAAGTAGCACCCTCCGGGGCAGATAGAAATTTAACTTGGGCTCAGGTCTCCCTGATTCCAAACCTAGCACTTTTTCTACTGCAGTTCAGAGCTACATACTTATAAGCATTTTGAGAGCAAACAGTTTTTCTCACATCTGCTTTCCATTCCATCTCAGGGCCTAACACTGTGCCCTACACTTAGTTCCTGCTCAGTAAATATCTGCTGAGGATAATGGTGATATAACAGATCGGAAAATTTGAGATCCAGAAGAGAAAAGTGAAGAAAAATAAGCACTGACCCCTGGCTCAGTGTTCTCTGGACTTCATTACCTCACTTAGGGTTCCTTGGAGGTGAATGCTATAAACATCTGAAGTTGCATCTTTTTTATTTATTTTTAATTTGGGAACAGAAATGAAGTGAAGTAAGACTGGTTATTGATCAGTCTTGTTTTAGAGTCAAAGGTGGACTCTCTGACTTCTCCCCTTACATGTCTGAAGATTCACAGAATCTTCCTGAAACCAGCAGACCATTAAAAAAGAAAAGAAAAGAAAAGCAATGAAACAGAAAAGCAAAGGGGAGGAGGAAAAATTTGCTCTTCAGAAGGGGATTTGCCTGAGCTGGGCTTAGGTATCTCTTAAGACTCTCAACCAGGGGAAACCTTTAACTCTGTCTCACCTGGCCCTGTCCTTTGATGCTGCCTCTGTCTTCTCTGTACGGGGCTTGTTGCCTACAGCCCTACTGCCTCCTCTCCCCCAGAACCTGTCCCATCCTCTTCCTTACACAAATAATTTCATGGATTTCCAAAGGAAGCTATAAAATCCCACCAACAGCTCTTGACTGTCCTACAGAGGTCATTTCTCATTTGCTGTACCCATGGCGGCTTGGTCCAGAGTGTCCAGATTCAAACCTGGTCCAAGGTGATGCCAAGTTTCAGGGCACCGCCCCTTGCATCTTCATCTTTCCTTTGACCCCTGAGTTGGGTTTTTCACACGGGCATGTAAGGTAGAGCCATTTAGCTGGAGGGACACTGTATGAAAGAGTTCAAATCCCAGTTCTACCATGACCTACTGCATAGTCTCCTTCTCTCTGGTTCTCAAAATAAGGAGTTTAGACAAGATTGACAGTTTCTAAAAATATATTATTAGAAACCTAGGTATACTTTGAGACACCCCAAGAGCCACCAAAGAAGGTAAATTAGAGTCGACAGGAGTTTGCACCCACTCACTTTCTGCTACTATCAGAGTGCCTTACCTTCACCTGTTGGGTTTTCCCCTGAGATTTGATTAGGAATAAGTGGTTCTCTGTTTAAATAAAAGAGTTTAAAACACCCATTTTCTAAACTCGCTTTCCGTTTAAAAAAAAAAAAAACAACCCCCCTTATATACGTGCATATACACATAACAATACCCCCAAAGAAATTAAATGAAAACAAGCAAAATGCATTATTTCCCTAGTAATATGCCTATTTTAAATGATAGATTAACTCAGGCATGGGAAGGAAGTTGATTAAGAAAGTGCTTTGCTCACTCACCCACACCTTCACACATACCATGAGGGAAGACTCTTGGGCTCTTTGGCGTTATGAGTCCAGTGGGCCAACTTTGGCCTCTGGAAACTGCTGGAACAAGGTCACCAGATTCTTCATGGATGCTTCTGTTTCTCTGAAGTTGATTACAATCAAGGACATACATATATATGTACATGCATGTGCATGTGCATATACATGTATGTCCATACACACGTGCACATACATGTGTTGTGTGTGTGTGTACACATACATATGGCAGGCTGTTGCAAAACCTGTTGGCCATATCCTTATGGATAGAACTCCAAACTTGGTTAGACATCATATTCCCTTTCTCTGACTCGCCCTAATTCTCTACAGCTCTTTCTATTCCCTGAGAATCTGAGACAGCGAGGTCCTGCTTCCTTGCTCTCCAGCACGATTTCTTACTCCTCCTGCCCTACTCTTCAGTCTCATTGAACTGCAGTGCTCCAGGGGGAGGTGGGGACTAAACTAGAGTGATAGCAGTGAGGATGGAGGGGGCAGGGGTGCTGAGAAGTAACATCCATAGGACAGTGGTGGTGGTGGGGTGGTGGTGGTGGTGTGTGTGTGTGTGTGTGTGTGTGTGTGTGTGTGTGTGTGTGTGTGTGTGTGTGTGTTATATGTGTGTGGTGTGTGTGTGGTGTGTGTACGTGTGTACATGTGTGTTTTGCTGGAGGATCGCTTCAGGAGAAGGCTGAATGGTCAGAGCGGATATAGACTCTGAGGGTTGAGTCAGGACCACTGACTATATGGATGTTGATGCCGGTTTCCCAGTGGAAGGAAATCCAGGAGAAGAAGCAGTTCTCGAGAAAGAGAACTGAAGTAGCTGATAGAACTAAGTCGCAAAAAAGTCAGGAAGGGAGGCTTCAGGGACCTGACATTCATGGGCAGGGGCTGCCCTAACAGAGGTGGAGGGGTTCTGTTGCCCTCTCAGGTACTCCCCCCCGCCCAGTCTAGGGCCCAGACGAAGCCAGACAGGAGGAAATAGTGGATAATAGCAGAATGGAATGGGGTGTCCACATCGATTTAGTCAGTGTTCTCAGTAAAAGATGAATTGTGATGGAGGGGCAGGCTAGGCGGGGAGGAGAGAGAGATGATTTAGATCAGGGGCTGGGCTAAAGTATTTTGCAATGTGTGGTCCATTTATATAAGAATCACCAGGGAGAGCATGCTAATAATGCAAATTACTGTGTTGACCCCAAAGCTACTGAATCAGAATTTCTGGGAAGCTTTATTTTTTACACGTTCCCCGCGTGATTCCATATCTACTAATGTTTGCGAGTCACCGTGATTGAGAAGCTCCTTGGGATGATGAAACCAAATAAATGTTTTCCCAAAGCGTTCTGCAGGCCCTTGGAATGTCCCTTCCCCTCTCCCTGCACCACATCCTGGCTTCTTGTGAAAGGCGGAGCAGGCAGGGCTTCAGTGAGTGTGTTCCGTTTCCTTTAGGCCCAAGGTTAGGTCCCTGTGTGCCCAAAGGCTGACATCTGACAATGGGGCCAAGCCTGCTTCTCTTCTTGGCAGGCAACAGAGGCATGGAGCGAGAGCAAGCAAGGCATCTTAAGGGGTCAGGAGAGTCTGAGTTATAATCTGTCCTTGGCTTTGTCCCAAGCTTTCCTACACTGAGTAGGGTATTTTTCCATTTTAGGGGTGGGAACTCCTGCCCATCTCACAGGACTATTAGGAGGGGGGAATGAGGTCTTTAGTGTAAAGTTGCTTCAGATCTGCCAGCCTCAGTTTCCTTATCAGTGAAAGAGCATAACAGCGTCTATATAGCTGCAGCCTTGCAGGGTTCATTCTTGTTTTCTCTTCCTTCTCTCCTGATCGCCTCCTCACACCCATACTTCTGATGGTGATGCCCACAACTACCCTAGGAGGTAAGAATTGGCAGCCTTGTGTTACAGCCTGCTATACAAAGCAGAGGTACAGGTGCCAGGACCTAGACTGAAACCCAGCTCTGTCTGAGTTCACAGCTTATTCTCAGAGACGTTATATGGATGTAAGTCTGGTCACCTAGGAACTTTCAATTTTGTGGTCTGATACAGAAGTCCAGAGTGCTAAGTATTGCAGAGGAGAGAAAAGACACTTGATATAGATTTATAGAAGTTGAAAGGAATGATTCTGACTGTGGATATCTTGGAGGCACACTTCATAGAGCTACCATATGATCCAGCAGTCCCACTCCTGGGCATATATCCATAAAAGAGGAAAGCTCTAATTCGAAAAGATACATGCACCCCAATATTCATTGCAGAACTATTTACAGTAGCCAAAACACGGGAACAACCCAAGTGCCCATCAACAGACGATTGGTTTAAGAAGATGTGGTATGTGTGTGTGTGTACACACACACACACACACACACACACACACACACACACACACACAATGGAATATTACTCAGCCATAAAAAAGAATGAAACATTGCCGTTTGTAGCAACATGGATGGACCTAGAGAATATCATACTAAGTGAAGTAAGAGAAAGACAGATATTATATGATATCACTTACATGTGGGATCTAAAAACTAAAACAACTAAATCTGTACAAAACAGAAACAGACTCACAGGCATAGAAAACAAACCTGTGGTTACCAAATGGAAAGGGAGGAGGGATAAATAAGGAGTTTGGGATTAGCAGATACAAACTACTATATATAAAATAGGTAAGCAATAAGGATTTACTGTATAACATAGGGAACAATATTCACTATCTTGTAAAAACCTATAATGAAAAATAATCTGAAAAAATATATATATATAACTGAATCACTTTGTTATACACCTGAAACTAACACAATATTGTAAATCAACTATACTTCAATTTAAAAGAAAGCAGAAAGGCTACCTCATAGAAAAAAAGGGGGCATTTCATATAGGATTTTTCTGTTTTTTCATTTTTTTTAGAAAACATTTACTAAGAACCTACTAGGCACACAATTCTAAAGGACAAGTAGGAATTAGCCCAACAGAAAAGATACATGTAACATTCTCTTATTCTTTCAATGCCCCCTATATCTATGGTTGTCATTTTTAATATTAACTCATTTTTGCCTTCCTCCCTCTCCCTCTCCCTCCCCCCACTCTCTCTCTCTCTCTCTCTCTCTCTCTCTCTCTCTCTCTCTCTCTCTCTCTCTCTCTCTCTCGTTGGGGTTTTTCTGTTTTATGGGTGTTTCAAAAGTCGTTTTACTCATCCTTTTATACTTTTTGACATTTTTTTTTCTGTCATAAAATTCATATAGGATTCTTTTAAGCAGGATTTTGAAGGATGCCTATGGGGTCCGTTGGCTAGAAAGTGAGCACATCATAAGCAAGGTATGGAGGTAGGAAACTTCTACACACATTTGGGGAAGTAAATGGTTTTACAGATAGTGTAAAAAGCATGGAGGGGCGTGGTGATTAAAGAGATGTTGCAGGACCAGATGTCCAATGCCCTGCTGCATAGGGTGTCTGTGGGAAGGGCACTCCAGTGGAGACGGGCATCAGACAGGGTTCTGGAATAGGCCTGTGTCAGAGCCACCCAACTGTTCAGCCGGGCCGGAGCACAGGGCCTCCTGAATCATCTGTTCCCTATCTCTAGCACACGTCCTCTCCTAAAGGTTGCAGGGCCCTCTCTGCTGGGATCACCTTGCAAAAGAGCATCCATCCCTCCCGCCTGCTGCCTGGATTGAGCAAGAGGCTGGAAGCAGAGTAAGGAAGCAGCAGCTGTGAGTCAGACCGCCCCCATGCAGGCTCCAGCCCGGGCCTGGGGCCCCAGCTGGGATGGAGCTCCTGCCTGGGTTGCGTTTGCCGAATACGCACTGTACAGCCAAGAGTGGCTCAGGGCTGCCCTGACTCACTGGGAGCTAACCAAGTGGCTCGTGCCCCTGCTGAGGCTTTTCTTTCTCTTTCTTTCTCCTCTGCTCATCCCCCCTTCTCTTCCCTTGCCTCCTTTTCTTTCCTCTTACTTCTTTCTCTTCTTCTTCCTTTTTGAATTTGCCCTCCTCTACTTTCTTTTTTCCTTTATTTTCAGCTTCTTCCTCTCCCTTCTTCAAACCCTTTAATTTGTCTACAGTTTGTTATTTGTGATGTGACTCAGGAGACCCAGGTTTAGGCCAGGCTGCCAGTGACTCACTAGGAGGCTTTAGACGCATCCCTTTTCTCTGGGCCTCAATTTGCCCATCTGGCCAGTGAGGCAGTTTGATTAGATGGGGTTTTAAAGACAAAGAGCCGTTAGGATTTCTCCTTCTAGAATTCTCTGCTTCTGCGCTTCTGCCTCTGTCATAGATTCCTTAAATGATAGTGTTCACAGGGCTCTGAGAACGCATTTAGGGTCATGGATCTAGACCCTGGCTGCCTACCGGAATCACCTATTGAGCTTCTAACCATTGCTGTTGCCCGGACCCCATACCAGGCCAATCTGATGAGAATTTACGGGGTGGGGTCAGGCATTCATTTTTTAAAAGCTCCCCAGCAGTGACAATTAACTGATTTAGAAGAAGCTGCCTTTTGGTAAAGGTGGGAAAACTGAGGCCCAGAGTGGGGAAAAGGACAGGTCCAGGGTCACATGGTGAGTCAGCCTAGTGAGAACCAGAGCCAAGCCTCCTGCCATCTCTGCCCCCTTGGCCTGTACTTTGAGTCACCTTAAGCAAATGCCACCACCTGCAGGGGGGCCAGGCAGGAGAGCGGGCTTCTGACTCTGCCAGAGCCTGGCTGACAGGCAACACACAGCCCCGTTAAGCCAGGCGTGCCTTATGGGAATCGCTCCTGGCTCCGGCTTAGAAAACAGAGTGCTTTGGTTTTCTTTGGCTATGTCCCCCGGTGGGGTAGCTGGGAGAGCACCTGAGGACGCAGGTTTGCTGCTCTTCTCCTGGCAAAGTGGGGCTGCTAGAGGGGGAGGACAAGAGACAGGTGGGCAGGCCCACTTGCGGGGTGAGCCGGGGAGCACATGCCTCCCCCAGCTGCAAACTGGCTGCCTGAGAACGCACCCCACAAAGACGCTGATGCTTCAGCTTGGGTGGCAGTTGCAGGTAAACCCTGTGCCTTGACCTGCCTCCAAGCAGACCCTCTTGAGTGTACACAATCTCCATTCCTCCCCTGCAAACAGCGTTTATAGTGGATAGAGGTCTTGGATGGGCTCTTCATTATAGCTGCTGTTTATGGAGAACTCCCTACATGTCGGGCATTATGATAAGTTACTTATATATAATTCTCATGGGGATTCCTCACAGCTCACCGAGATAGGAATGATTAATTTGTCCACTTCACAGATGAAGAAACAGGATCAGAGAGAGGAAGTCCACCATTCCAGGCATGCAGCCCTGAAGGTACATAGTAGATGCACAACTGAATCTCAGGTCTGCCTGATTCCTAAGTCCATAGTCCAGAGCCACTATGTAGCACTGCTTTCATGTGAATCAGCAGAACTGAGTTTGAATCCCCACTCCTCTATGATGGGCCGTGTGTCTTTAAGCAAGTGAATTGACCTCTCTGGGCCTCAGTTTCCTCCTCTGTAAATCGATGCTTTCTCTGTCTATTTCACATGACTGATGTGAGGATCAAATGAAAGAGGTTAGTAAACAACAGAGAGATATACAAATAAGAGATTATTGCTGTTATCGCCAAACGCAGCTGTGTCCACACTCAGGGAACCACCATCACACATGCACCTGTCCATACTTGTGACCTTGGCCATTCCTGGCAGCCTCTTTGGTTCCCAAGGACTCAGGTGGAGGAGTGGAAGGGGAGAGAGGCAATAATAAGAACCTGTTTATAAAACACATCACATCTCTCAGATGAAAGCGTCTAGATAGATATCGTAGCACCATATAAAAGAAATAATATTATTCCTGCCCCCTCCATCCAGCATGCCTGCAGATGCTCTCATCCAAGCTCAGGGCGGCTGGGGGAAAGTCCGAAGAGCAAGGGCTTTGGTGTCAGAGTGACTGGAGTTCAACACCTGCTCCTCCCACATACTGTTTGCATGGCCTGGGCGCTGTTCCTAGCATCTCTGAGCTCAGTTCCCTCATTAGAGAGTTGGGAATAAAACACATCTATCACCCGGTTGCTACAGTTATGCAAGCTCCTGTGTGTATCTCTGGTAAAGGACTCATCACACTAGCTACTGTTTACCTCTTGACATGCCTGTCATCCCCATTCTATGGTAAAACTCCACAAGGCAATAACTGGCTTCACTTGCATGTGATGGTATATACTCAAGTAATGTCAACTCCCTTCTTTCATTTTCTTAAAGTCACTCCATCTTCATACTCCCAGGCCTATCTCTAACTTAATCTATTACTCGACTGGAACAGGGGCTCGAGGCTCCTGACTTTTTGAGACGTTCAGGCTCTGCTACTTACCAGTTGTCTGACCTTGTGCAACTCAGCTCACATCTCTGAGACTCAATTTCTCCATCTGTGAAATGGGGATGATGTCTCTCCTGTGCACCCAAATCCTCAGGAGGAAGATCAAATATGATACTACCAGTGAACGTTTGTAAAGTAGAAGGTAATGTGATCTGTAATGGAAACTCAGTGTCTATCAGACTGATAGAATTAGGTTTGACAGCATCATTTCTCCTAGGTTCTGGGCACCCTACCCATGGAATCCTTTCACACCATCATCTAAGATTCAGTGTCTTCAGCCCTTCACTTTGGGGTCGGAAGACTCAGTCATCACTGCCATTCCTGCTGTTCGCAAGTCATTCTCATCAGTGTCTCCTTGCTGTCTTGTCTCGTGCTTTGCAACCAGGGAATCTGAAACACTGCTCAGTTGGAAGCCTGGGGACCAAAAGTTGAGTCTGGGCCTTGAATCTGATACCCTACTCTTCAGCTCAGCTTCTTTTAGTGGAAAATGAAGAGATTCCAGATGACAGTAATCATCACCTCTCACATTGTTAGCACAGTTCTCTCCACAGGGACCTAAAACTACAGGGACTCAGAGAGATGCAAGTGGCTTGCCTAAGGCCACTCAGCAGTAAGGCCTATCTGGTATTAGAACTGTGTCATAGTTATCTCTTCATCCCCACTGCCTAGCACAGTGCCTGGCCTGCACCCTATTCAGAAAATGCTTGTTGAATGAATTCTGACACTGACGACATGTGAATTTGCTTAACATTTTTTTCTGCTAAAAATTAGTGATTTTGAAATTGTATTTTAAGAAAGCTTTAAGTTGTATATAAAAATCCTTAAACCATGATTTTCAAATATGTTTCTCTGAGCTTAAGAGATCCGTGGCTACACCTCAGGGGACAGCAAGCTGTGTGCTAGAATAGCTGATGGGGATGGGTGTGGGGAGGTATTGGATACAATCTCTTAGCCCCTCTCTCATCTGTCTTCATATGGGATGTACGTGTAAAGCTTAGGAAAAGTGGATTCTACTGCTTTGAGATGTTTGGAAAATGAGTGATTTACAGTCATGAGAAGTTATTGGCATATCGCAAATTAAGCAGTCCGTATAGAGTGGAGGGGTGTATGTGGAGACTCCAATCCACAGCTCATTCTCCAATTTTGGGAGAAATACTTTCTACATAAAACTTTAGAAAACTTCTGCAGGAACACATGTGAAAGTTACAGAACCTCACTGGCATCTGGCCACAGCTAGGAGCTGAAACTCCAGGCCCTCTCAAACCCTCTGTTTTCTTGAGGATAGCCCATGGCCCCAGGCAGGCGGCCCCCCATGCCAGGTCTGACATCCCTGGCTGCAAGTTGGCACATCTGGGAGCTTGGCCCAACTCCGGGCCAGGAGCTGCTGGGGCAATCCAAGAACATCTCTGGGAAGATGGGAGGAACTGTCCCAGAGGCAGCAGAGGAGCAGGGCCCATCCATGTTTGCTCAGGCATCCAGGCAGCAGGTAGCTGGGCCAGGAGCAGGCCATAGGCATTCTCACCAAGGGTCTTCTGGCTCAGATTCCAAAACAAGCTAGGGAGAATGTTTCTGCAGCTGGGAGGAAAGATGGGGGAATCCCTCTGAGGCCTTTTTATGCTTCATGACTTTTTATGTCCATAAGACAGCCACAAAAATGTCTCTCGGCTTCATCTTCTTTGCCATGTTTCCCACTGATTTGGCTCCTGGAAAATTGCTGTTGTGTTTGCTCCTGTGGTCTAGAGGCCTGCCCCCCAGTGCCTAATACAAAGTGTGACCTTTGGTGTCAAAATTACAAGGTCTGTGAACCCTTACTCTGTTCCAGTGTAAGCTTCTATATACCTAAGAACGAATCAAGCAGACAGCCCAGGAACAAAAATGTGAAACTGTCAGAAATGTGATAGAAATGTCAGACGTGCATTGAATCTATGTAAATAGAGGAGTCCAAGTCATCCTTCCTTTTTATCTGGGATGTGTAAACATAGTGAATCACCCATAAGAAAAAAAAAAAAAAAAAAAGGTGGACCATTTCAGGGAAAGACCTACAGCTATCATGTCTAAGATACCTGTTTCCTTTGTCAAGGATAATTTTTGATGATAAACATTTTTTGTGGGGGGGATGCTGTCCTAAGGTAACTTGATTAGACATGGAGGGCTTCTGAGTTGCTTCCTGTCTCCTCCGCCTAACTATCTTGGGACATTCCATTTTTTATGGCAAATATCTTCCTTCTCCCAAGACACTGCATATTCCTTAGTATGACTGCCTCAGTGCAAGTTTCAGGGTTGATTCATCATTGAACACTAGAATGTCAGCCATAAAGTGCCCTTGGAGAGTTTTGAGTGCAACCCCCTTACTTTGTAAATGAGGTCCTTTTTGGCAGCTCCTTCCCAAGTACTTCCTCAGGGAATATGATATTGCTAACCCATTCCCTGTTCTCTGTGTTACAACCAGACTGTCATTTTCTAATGGAAAAGACAGTGGAGGGTTCAGTCATCCACCCCAGGTCACACTGGCTTTGCAAGGAGCAAGGACAAAGTCTGAACTCCAAGTTCTCATTAGTGCTTGTCCAGGGGCCCCATGGCTCGGCAGAAGGTACCAACGGGAACCTCAGAGGCATCATTCTGATGTCACAGATAGTTCTGGGGCCAGCGAGTTTGTCAGCAGGTCCCAGCAAGGAGCTGAGAAGCTTCTATCAGGTCCAAATTCACACGAGAGGAAAACAAAATTCCATCATAATGTTGACCATCTGTGGCTGAGGATGATTTTTCAAGAGAGGCCACTAGAGAGGGGGATGAGGAAAATAAAGACTGTTGTCTTAAGGGAACACGATATGAAAGGGATCACTGATGCAACTAAGCAATATCGGCTGTGGCATAGCAATACATTATTCTACCTTCCCAAGCTTCTGTTTTTAAAGTAATTTTAAGCTTCTTTTTTTTTTTTTTTTCTTAACATCTTTTTTGGAGTAAAATTGCTTTACAATGGTGTGTTAGTTTCTGCTTTATAAGTAAGTGAATCAGCTACACATATACATATATCCCCGTACCCCCTCCCTCTTGCATCTCCCTCCCACCCTCCCTATCCCACCCCTCTAGGTGGTCACAAAGCACTGAACTGATCTCCCTGTGCTATGCGGCTGCTTCCCACTAGCTATCTATTTTACATTTGGTACTATATATAAGTCCATGCCATTCTCTCACTTTGTCCCAGCTTATGCTTCCCCCTCCCCATGTCCTCAAGTCCATTCTCTACCTCTGCATCTTTATTCCTGTCCTGGCCCTGGGTTGTCCAGAACTTTTTTTTTTTTTCCTATTCCATATATATGTGTTAGCATACAGTATTTGTTTTTCTCTTTCTGACTTACTTCACTCTGTATGACAATCTCTCGGTCCACCCACCTCCCTACAAATAACTCAATTTTGTTTCTTTTTATGACAGTAATATTCCATTATATATATGTGCCACATCTTCTTTATCCATTCATCTGTCGATGGACACTTAGGTTGCTTCCATGTCCTGGCTATTGTAAATAGAGCTGCAATGAACATTGTGGTACATGACTCTTTTTGAATTACGGTTTTCTCAGGGTATATGCCCAGTAGTGGGATTGCTGTGTTGTATGGTAGTTCTATTTTTAGTTTTTTAAGGAACCTCCATACTGTTCTCCATAGTGGCTGTATCAATTTACATTCCCACCAACAGTGCAAGAGGGTTCCCTTTTCTCCACAGCCTCTCCAGCATTTATTGTCTGTAGATTTTTGGATGATGGTCATTCTGACTGGCGTGAGGTGGTAGTACAACCTCATTGTAGGTTTGATGTGCATTTCTCTAATGATTAGTGATGTTGAACATTCTTTCATGTGTTTGTTGGCAATCTGTGTATCTTCTTTGGAGAAATGTCTATTTAGGTCTTCTGCCCATTTTTGGATTGGGTTGTTTGTTTTTTGATATTGAGCTCCATGAGCTGCTTGTAAATTTTGGAGATTAATCCTTTGTCAGTTGCTTCATTTGCAAATATTTTCTCCCATTCTGAGGGTTGTCTTTTCATCTTGTTTATGGTTTCCTTTGCTGTGCAAAGCCTTTTAAGTTTCATTAGGTCCCATTTGTTTATTTTTGTTTTTATTTCCATTTCTCTAGGAGGTGGGTCAAAAAAGATCTTGCTGTGATTTATGTCATAGAGTGTTCTGCGTATGTTTTACTCTAAGAGTTTGATAGTGTCTGGCCTTACATTTAGGTCTTTAATCCATTTTGAGTTTATTTTTGTGTATGGTGTTAGTGAGTGTTCTAATTTCATTCTTTTACACGTAGCTGTCCAATTTTCCCAGTACCACTTGTTGAAGACGCTGTCTTTTCTCCATTGTATGTTCTTGCCTCCTTTATCAAAAATAAGGTGACCATATTTGCGTGGGTTCTTCTCCAGGCTTTCTATCCTGTTCCATTGATCTATATTTCTGTTTTTGTGTCAGTACCATACTGTCCTGATTACCGTAGCTTTGTAGTATAGTCTGAAGCCAGGGAGCCTGATTCCTCCAGCTCCATTTTTCTTTCTCAAGATTGCTTTGGCTATTCAGGGTGTTTTGTGTCCATACAAATTGTGAAAATTTTTGTTCTAGTTCTGTGAAAAATGCCATTGGTAGTTTGATAGGGATTGCATTAAATCTGTGATTGCTTTGGGTAGTAGAGTCATTTTCACAATGTTGATTCTTCCAATCCAAGAACATGGTATATCTCTCCATCTGTTTGTATCACCTTTAATTTCTTTCATCAGTGTCTCATAGTTTTCTGAATACAGGTCTTTTGGCTCCTTAGGTAGATTTATTCCTAGGTATTTTATTCTTTTTGTTGCAGTGGTAAATGGGAGTGTTTCCTTAATTTCCCTTTCTGATTTTTCATTGTTTGTGTATAGGAATGCAGGAGATTTCTGTGCATTGATTTTGTATCCCGCTACTTTACCAAATTCACTGATTAGCTCTAGTAGTTCTCTGGTAGCATCTTTAGGATTCTCTATGTATAGTATCATGCTTTACTCCTTCTTTTTCCAATTTGGATTCCTTTTCTTTCTTTTTCTTCTCTGATTGCTCTGCCTAAAAGTTCCAAAGCTGTGTTGAATGATAGTGGTGAGAGTGGACAACCTTGTCCTGTTCCTGATCTTAGTGGAAATGGTTTCAGTTTTTCACCATTGAGAACAATGCTGGCTGTGGGTTTGTCATATATGGCCTTTATTATGTTGAGGTAAGTTCCCTCTATGCCTACTTTCTGGATGGTTTTTATCATAAATGGGTGTTGAATTTCGTCAGAAGCTTTTTCTGCATCTATTGAAATAATCATATGGTTTTTCTCCTTCAGTTTGTTAATATGGTTTATCACATTGATTGATTTGCGTATATTGAGGAATCCTTGCATTCCTGGGATAAACCCCACTTGGTGGTGTATGACCCGTTTAATGTGCTGTTGGATTCTGTTTGCTAGTATTTTGTTGAGGACTTTTGCATCTATGTTCATCAGTGATATTGGCCTGTAGTTTTCTTTCTTTGTGACATCTTTGTCTGATTTTGGTATCAGGGTGATGGTGGCCTCGTAGGATGAGCGTGGGAGTGTTCCTCCCTCTGCTATATTTTGTAAGAGTTTGAGAAGGATAGGTGTTAGCTCTTTCTAAATGTTTGATAGAATACGCCCGTGAAGCCATCTGGTCCTGGGCTTTTGTTTGTTGGAAGATTTTGAATCACAGTCTCAATTTCAGTGCTTGGGATTGGTCTGTTTATATTTTCTATTTCCTCCTGGTTCAGTCTTGGAAGGTTGTGCTTTTCTAAGACTTTGTTCATTTCTTCCTGGTGTCCATTTTATTGGCATATAGTTGCTTGTAGTAATCTCTCATGATCCTTTGTATTTCTGCAGTGTCAGTTGTGTCAGTGTCAGAGGAGAAAGTCTTCTCTCTTTTTTTCTTGATGAGTCTGGCTAATGGTTTATCAATTTTGTTTATCTTCTCAAAGAACCAGCTTTTAGTTTTATTGATCTTTGCTATTGTTTCCTTCATTTCTTTTTCATTTATTTCTGATCTGATCTTTATGATTTCTTTCCTTCTGCTAACGTTGGGGTTTTTTGGTTCTTCTTTAATTGCTTTAGGTGTAAGGTTAGGTTGTTTATTTGAGATGTTTCTTGTTTCTTGAGGTAGGATTGTACTACTATACACTTCCCTGTTAGAACTGCTTTTGCTTCATCCCATAGGTTTTCGGTTGTCGTGTTTTCATTGTCACTTGTTTCTAGGTTATTTTTGATTTCTTCTTTGATTTCTTCAGTGATCTCTTAGTTATGTAGTAGCGTATTGTTTAGCCTCCATGTGTTTGTATGTTTTACAGATTTTTTTCCTGTAATTGATATCTAATCTCATAGAGTTGTGGTCAGAGAAGATACTTGATATGATTTCAGTTTTCTTAAATTTACCAAGGCTTGATTTGTGACCCAAGATGTGTTCTGTCCTGGAGAATATTCATGAGCACTTGAGAAGAAAGTGTATTCTGTTTTTTATGGATGGAATGTCCTATAAATATCAATTAAGTCCATCTTGTTTAATGTGGCATTTAAAGCTTATGTTTCCTTATTTATTTTCATTTTTGATGATCTGTCCATTGGTGAAAGTGGAGTGTTAAAGTCCCCTACTGTGATTGTGTTGCTGTCTATTTACCCTTTTATGGCTGTTAGCATTTGCCTTATGTATTGATGTGCTCCTGTGTTGGATGTATAAATATTTACAATTGTTATATCTTCTTCTTGGATTGATCCCTTGATCATTATGTAGTATCCTTGTCTGTTGTAATAGTCTTTATTTAACATCTATCTTGTCTGATGTGAGAGTTGCCACTTCAGCTTTCTTTTGTTTTCCATTTGCATGGAATATCTTTTTCCATCCCCTCACTTTCAGTCTGTATGTGTCCCTAGGTCTGAAGTGGGTCTCTTGTAGACAGCATATATATGGGTCTTGTTTTTGTATCCATTCAGCCAGTCTATGTCTTTTGGTTAGAGCACTTAATCCATTTACATTTAAGGTAATTATCGATATGTATGTTCCTGTTACCATTTGCTTAATTGTTTTGAGTTTGTTATTGTAGGTCTTTTCCTTCTCTTGTGTTCCTGCCTGGAGAAGTTCCTTTAGCATTTGTTGTAAAGCTGGTTTGGTGGTACTGAATTCTCTTAGCTTTTGCTTGTCTGTAAAGGTTTTAATTTCTCTGTTGAATCTGAATGAGATCCTTGCTGGGTAGAGTAATCTTAGTTGTAGGTTTTTTCCCTTTTATCGCTTTAAATATGTCCTTCCACTCCCTTCTGGCTTGCAGAGTTTCTGCTGAAAGATCAGCTGTTAACCTTATGGGGATTCCCTTTTGTGTTGTTTGTTGTTTTACCTTTGCTGCTTTTAATATTTTTTCTTTGTATTTAATTTTTGATAGTTTGATTAATATGTGTCTTGGTGGGTTTCTCCTTGGATTTATCCTGTGTGGGACTCTGTGCTTCCTGGACTTGATTAACTATTTCCTTTCCCATATTAGGGAAGTTTTCAATTGTAATCTCTTCAAATATTTTCTCAGTCCCTTTCTTTTTCTCTTCTTCTTCTGGAACCCCTGTAATTCGAATGTTGTTGTGTTTTATGTTGTCCCAGAGGTCTCTGAGACTGTCCTCAATTCTTTCCATTCTGTTTTCTTTATTCTGCTCTGTGGTAGTTATTTCCACTCTTTTATATTCCAGCTCACTTATCTGTTCTTCTGCCTCAGTTATTCTGCTATTCATTCCTTCTAGAGAATTTTTAATTTCATTTATTGTGTTGTTCATCATTGTTTGTTTGATTTTTAGTTCTTCTGGGTCCTTGTTAAACGTTTCTTGTATTTTCTCCATTCTCTTTCCAAGATTTTGGATCATCTTTACTATCATTACTCTGAATTCCTTTTCAGGTAGACTGCCTATTTCCTCTTCATTTGTTTGGTCTGGTGGGTTTTTACCTTGCTCCTTCATCTGCTGTATTTCTCTGTCTTCTCATTTTGCTTACCTTACTGTGTTTGGGGTCTCCTTTCTGCATACTGCAGCTTTGTAGTTCCTGTTGCTTTTGGTGTCTGCCCCCAGTGGCTAAGGTTGGTTTCAGTGGGTTGTGTAGGCTTCCTGGTGGAGGGGACTAGTGCTTGTGTTCTGGAGGATGAGGCTAGATCTTGTCTTTCTGGTAGGCAGCACCATATCTGGTGGTGTGTTTTGAGGTGTCTGTGACCTTATTATGATTTTAGGCAGCCTCTCTGCTAATGGGTGCGGTTGTGTTCCTGTCTTGCTAGTTGTTTGGCATGGGGCATCCAGCACTGGAGCTTGCTGGCTGTTGAGTGGAGCTGGGTCTTAGCATTGAGATGGGGATCTCTGGGAGAGCTCTCACCGATTGATATTACATGGGGCCAGGAGGTCTCTGGTGGACCAATGTCCTGAACTCAGCTCTCCCACCTCCGAGGCTCAGGTCTGACACCCGGCCGGAGCACCAAGACCCTGTGAGACACACAGCTCAGAAGAAAAAAGAGAAAAAAAGAAAGAAAAAAATAATAATAAATAAATAAAATTTAAAACATTATTAAAATAAAAAATAATATAATTATTAAAATAAAAAGTAATTATAAAAAAAGAGAGCAACCAAACCAATAAACAAATCCACGAATGATAACAAGCGCTAAAAACTATATTAAAAAACAAAACAAAACAAAACAAAAAACGGACAGACAGAACCCTAGACAAATGGTAAAAGCAAAGTAATGGTAAAAGCAAAGTTACACAAAGAAGCATACACATACCCACAAAAAGAGAAAGGAAAGAATATATATATTAAAAAAAAGGAGGAAGAGAGCAACCACATCAATAAACAAATCTACCAATGATAATAAGCTCTAAATACCTAAGGTAAGATAAACATAAAACCAGAAACAAATTAGATGCAGAGAGCAAACGCCAAGTCTACAGTTGCTCCCAAAGTCCGCTGCCTCAATTTTGGGGTGATTCTTTGTCTATTCAGGTATTCCACAGATGCAGGTACATCATGTTGATTGTGGAGCTTTAATCCGCTGCTCCTGAGGCTGCTGGGAGAGATTTCCCTTTCTCCTCTTTGTTTGCACAGCTCCCGGGGCTCAGCTTTGGATTTGGCCCCGCCTCTGTGTGTAGGTCGCGGGAGGGCGTCTGTTCTTCGCTCAGACAGGACGGGGTTAAAGGAGCCGCTGATTCGGGGGCTCTGGCTCACTCAGGCCGGGAGGAGGGAGGGGCGCGGAGTGCAGGGCGAGCCTGCAGCGGCAGAGGCCAGCGTGACGTTGCACCAGCCTGAGGCGCCATGTGTTCTCCCGGGGAAGTTGTCCCTGGATCCCGGGACCCTGGCAGTGGCGGGCTGCACAGGCTCCCCGGAAGCGGGGTGTGGAGAGTGACCTGTGCTCGCACACAGGCTTCTTGGTGGCTGCAGCAGCAGCCTTAGCATCTTATGCCTGTCTCTGGGGTCCGCGCTGGTAGCCGCGGCTCGCGCCCGTCTCTGGAGCTCGTTTAGGAGGTGCTCTGAATCTCCTCTCTTCGCACCCCGTGAAACAATGGTCTCTTGCCTCTTAGGCAGGTCCAGACCTTTTCCCAGAGTCCCTCCCAGCTAGCTGTGGCTCACTAGCCCCCTTCAGGCTGTGTTCATGCAGCCAACCCCCGTCCTCTCCCTGGGATCCGACCTCCAAAGCCCAAGCCTCAGCTCCCAGCCCCTGCCCTTCCCGGCGGGTGAGCAGACACGCCTCTCGGGCTGGTGAGTGCTGGTCAGCACCTATCCTCTGTGTGGGAATCTCTCCGCTTTACCCTCCGTACCGCTGTTGCTGCGCTCTCCTCCGTGGCTCCAAAGCTCCCCCCCCCCCCCCGCCACCTGCCGTTTCTGCCAGTGAATGGTCTCCCCAGTGTGTGGAAACCTTTCCTCCTTCATAGCTCCCTCCCACTGGTGCGGGTCCCGTCCCTATCCTTTTGTCTCTGTTTTCTTTTGCCCTACCCAGGTACCTGGGGAGTTTCTTCCCTTTTGGGAAGTCTGCAGTCTTCTACCAGCGTTCAGTAGGTGTTCTGTAGGAGTTGTTCCACGTGTAAATGTATTTCTGATGTATCTGTGGGGAGGAAGGTGATCTCCGCGTCTTAGTCCTCTGCCATCTTGAAGGTCTGCCACTTTTAAGCTTCGTTTAAAAAATTTTTTTTTATTGTGGCTCTTACCACTTAACATGTACTGTATCCTCTTGGCAAGTTTACAAGTTTTTAAGTGTATAATATAGTATTGTTAAATTAGGTACAGCCTTGTACAGCAGATCTCTAGAACTTATTCATCCTGCAAAATTGAAACTTCAGGCCCATGGATTAGCAACTCCTCATTCCCCTCCCCCACCCCCAGCCAGCCCCTGGAGACTACCACTCTACACTCTGATTCTATGTGTTTGACTCTTGTAGGTACCTCATATGATTGGAATCATTCATGATTTGTCCTTCTGTGACTGGCTTATTTCACTTAGCATAATGTCCTCAAGGTTCATCCATATCGTCACATATTGCACATTTTCTTTTTTTAAGACTGAGTAATATCCCATTGTATGTATATTATACGTTTTCTTTGTCCATTCATCTGGTGATAGGCATTTAGGTTGTTTCAACATCCTGGCTATTGTGAATCTAAACCACAATGAGACATCACCTCACACCTGTTTGGATGGCTGTTATCAAAAGAACAGAAGTCAATAAATGTTAGCCAGGATGTAGAGAAATCAGAACCCTGTACACTGTTGGTGGGAATGTAAAATGGTACAGGCTCTATGGAAAACAGTATGGGAGCTCCTCAAAAAATTAAAAATAAAACCACCATATTATCCCCAATCCCATTTCTGGGTGTATCTAAAGGAATTGAAATCAGGATCCTGAAGATATATTAACAACTCCTTTGTTCACTAAGCTTCTTTTTTTCTTTTTGACAATCTATTTCAAAGCTATGTCATAATCAGCAAAAGTGAGCATCAATTTCCCTTTATGAAACTTGAGTATGAAGAGCTCCCTCATTTCCTTCAAACCTTTTCTATCCATCAAAAAAACAAAACAAAACTCGACAGATGGTCCTTCGGATCCATATTTAGTAGAGCTAATATTCAATTTAAAATAGTTCCAAAAAAGTTATATTGCTGTCCAGCACACATACTATATGACTTTTTGTTTGGATTGGACACTTCAAAAGAGGAACATCAAGGTTACTCCAAAAATAATACTCTTAAAACAACACTTTGACGAATGGAACTGATGAAGGTCTTTAATAACTCCAAAATGTTACCTGTTTTTCCCAGAATCTATAAGTTGGCTTTGTTCAGATTTGCCTAAGTTTTTTAAAATTTCACAATGAACTTACATTCTGGGGGGAGACACCCTTGCAATGATCTTTGACCAAAAGTAGAATACATATTAACTTGAATTGATCTGATTTTAAAATAACTTATTCAATGGAAGTGACAGGATTTGTTTTTACCCCCTTATAAGACAGTGGACATTTGAGGATCTTATGAACCATCAAAAGTTTACATCACCTTTTTATTTCATTAAAAATCATATAATAATGTTCATTGCACTCTATTATAGTTTGTTGATTGTAATATAAATTAATAAAAGTTTCTTAAAGGAAAATTATCAATATATATCAAAAGAACATATTTTAGGAAAAAAATTTGTCATAAAAGATTTACATGTGAGGATGTTCATGACAATGTTAACTATAAAGGAAAGAAAAGAAAATCATCTAAATATTACCATTGAAGAAAGCCAGTTACAAAATAGTATATGAGATATCTCAATTAAAGCACTTCTGGCTATAGGGTGTGGGTGTATTTACTGAGAGCTGAAGGGGAAATGTCGTAAATCAAGAAGACACAGGAACTAGGGAGTTATTGTGAACCATGGGTGCTATTGTCTTCATCATTTGGAGGCCCATCACAGGCCTCTGCTCACTGAGTAGAGTCCCTGCCCCAGTCCAGTGTTTCAGCCAACTGCCTCTCTTCCTAGTATCTTGGTATTGCCAGCTTTAATTTCCTGGAGAAAAAATATTATTGGGCCACCTTGGGTTAAGTTTTTACTCTTGGTTCAATCAGCTATGATAAAAGGGATAGGGTTACCTATGAAAACTTTAGCTAAAACAGCCCAGTGTTATGCCTCTTGGCACCAGTTCTCAGAAAGCAGAGCTCCTGTTTGGGTAGACCTCACAGTGGTTCAAACTATTATGGATCTTCTGTGTGCATGAATGTATGTGTGTATGTGTGTACGTGTGTGTGTGTGTACGTGTGTGTGTGTTGTATACGCATTCAAGCAACAATGACTATAAGAATATATACTGTTGCTCTTGTGCTTTATAAGTTGTTTCTTTGTGTTCGGTCTGGCAGATTTATACTTTCCTCTTTTTTCCTTCATTTTCTATAATAACCATATTTTATTTTTTATGATAAGAAAATTTTTTTAAGTTATATGGAATTAACTGTCATGATGGAAAGGGTATTGCACATTCATTAGACAATGGGAATGCAGAAGCAGGAACAGATCACTCAGAACGATACCAGTCTGGGATGATCAGACTTCTGGCATATTTCCTTTCTAGAGAATGCATAGTCCTTATGTCATGGAGAACAAATATATTTTTTAATTTTTTCTACGTTTTTTGTTAGGTAGTGGAATCCCAACCTTTCCTTATAGTGTTACAAACGTTGCACAAATACATTAAGGTCTGTATACTGTTTAATAATATGGATATTCCAGATTTTATTTAACATTTCTCCAGTGTTGGACATTTAGGCATTTCCAATTTCTCACTTATTTTGAAGAGTGCTAAAATAAACATAGGCCTTTGCATTGTAGACAAAAATAATCTTATGCGAAGTCTGATAATTAAAAGGAACCTCAAACCTACTAAAATATTTACATTTTCTGATTGAGCTTACAGGCCATTCTCTTCCTCCATTGTGTTTCTATTCTTTTTGAAAGTCCTGTTTCTGTGTGAGCTCCCTCTGGGGTTAGTGCTTCAGAAGTCCTCGTTGGTGCCTGTACACAGAGCATCAGGAAGCTACCTACAGGCTGGACAATTACACACCAAGGAGAACTCATTCAGGGGCCAAAGCTGCCACCCAAGCAGTTGGCTGCCGTGGTGAACACATTTGACCACAGGCCCAGAGTTTCGCCTTTTAATGTGTTATTCCATTCACTGTCAGATCTTTGAGGATCTGGTGAATGGATAAAGAAGATGTGGCACATATATACAATGGAATATTACTCAGCCATAAAAAGAAACGAAATTGAGTTATTTGTAGTGAGGTGGATGGACCTAGAGTCTGTCATACAGGGTGAAGTAAGTCAGAAAGAGAAAAACAAATACCGTATGCTAACACATATACACGGAATCTAAAAAAAAAAAATTGTCATGAAGAACCTAGGGGCAGCATAGGAATAAAGACGCAGACCTACTAGAGAATGGACTTGAGGACACGGGAAGGGGAAAGGGTAAGCTGGGACAAAGTGAGAGAGTGGCATGGACATATATACACTACCAAATGTAAAATAGATAGCTAGTGGGAAGCAGCCGCATAGCACAGGGAGATCAGCTTGGTGCTTTGTGACCACCTAGAGAGCTGGGATAGGGAGGGGGGGAGGGGGGGAGACGCAAGAGGGAAGAGATATGGTGATATATGTATAGCTGATTCACTTTGTTATAAAGCAGAAACTAACACACCATGGTAAAGCAATTATACTGCAATAAAGATGTTAAAAAAAAAAGATCTCTAGGGATCTAGGATTCAGAGAGGATTAAGAAATGAAACTACAGATAATCAAGGGAAAAGTACAAGAAATCGTTTTACTTTTCTCTTCTAGCATATTCCTTTCAGGAGATAAATTTAAATGGATGTGATATTTTCTTCTCTTCCTTATTTGTCAAGCCTGTGGTCTGGTGCAAGACCTAATGAATGGTGAATTTCCCACCAGGCATGAATAAAAATCTAAATTAGATCTAGAACATCTCAGATCCAAGAGGATCCTTGGGAATAAATCCACTATAGAGATTTATAAGCTTAGGAATGGAGAAGGTAATGGATATATCCAGTATTTCACAGCTAGTCATTGACTGGAAAAAACAGCCTCAAGTAGCTGAGACTCAAATACTATATTTCATCACTTCGAGATGCCGTTGATTTTAGGAGCCACTTTATTTTAGGTGCTATTAGGAGAGAAAAGGAAATGCTGCCAACTGAACTATAACCCAATGCTTTCTTATGCATTGAATTTTTAGACTTATTGAAAGAGCTCATTTATTCTGATTCTGCTTTATAATACATCACTCTTGTGATATAAAGGTAAAATCAATGTTCAGATAGTCATAAAACTTTTTCACAGTAAGCTTTCTGCCTTTTCTGAATCACTTTTTGACTCAGGGTCTTTGAATCCCAGGGTTCTCCTTATACTGTCCTGCTCCTTGCCTGCCAGAGGACTGGTTATGCCATATTTCTTCCCCTCTCCCCAATAGTTATTTTAACTCTTGTATTTAGATATAATTTACATACCATATAAGTCACCCATTTAAAGTGTACAATTTAATAGTTTTTAGTACATTCAGAGTTGTGTAACTATCACCACAGTCAATTTTAGGAGATTTTCAACACCCCCCCCACCCCCGCAAATAAAACCATTACCCAATTAGCAGTCACTCCCTCTATTCCTCTCATTTCCCTAGTCTTATACAGACACCAGTTTACTTTCTGCCTCCATGGATGTGCCACTTCTGGAGGTTTCACAGAAATGGAATCTTACAATATATGGTCTTTTGTGACTTGCTTCTTTCACTTAGCGTATTGTTTTCAACGTTCACCCATGTTGTGGCATGTGTCAGTACATCATTCATTTTTATTACCTTACTTCTTAAAAGAAGACTCCATTATTCTCTCTGGGATTTTCCCTCAAGTTTTATTGCTGGTGCTTTCTCGACCTTAACAACAGTTGTCAATGAAGCCCATTGAACAACAGTCGGGTTTCATGTTCCTTCCACAATTAGTTCTTAAGTAGTCTGTGGCCTGAAATATTGAGGGTTGTCCGCATCCAGCTGTACCACTAGGAACGACAGCCAAGTTCACACGAGCGCAAGCAGTGACATCTGCTGCCAGGCTGACGGAAGCTGTTTGACGTCATCATCATTTGTCAGTCACAGCTCAATTTCAGATATATTGAAAGATGAAAAAAGGAATGTATTCTAGAATTAATAAAGCATGGAATATATCTTCAGTACTTTTCCTTAGATCACCGTGAAGAGAGTTTACTCTGAGCGCCAACAAACAGCGAGACTTGGGACACACAGCCCAGGAACTTGAAGGGATATTAGAAGTTCACATGTCACACACCACCCAGAGCAAGAGTCCCCTCCAGATCTGTGGGTCTCTGACCTTGGGAATGAGAGACATCTGGAGAGAGCTTGCAAATATGATGTCACAGGTCACAGCCATGAAGATACTTTTTCAGAAGGGCTGGCAAAGAACCAGAATCTTTTCCTCAATCCCTCCATGCCTCCCTCCCTCTTTTTCTTTCTTTCTCTCTTTCTCTTTCTTCCTTCCTTCCTTCCTTCCTTTCTTTCTTTCTTTCTCTCACTTTCTCTTTCTTTCTTTCTTTCTCCCTTTCTCCCTTCCTTCCTTCCTTCCTTCCTTCCTTCCCTTTTTCTTTCGTGCTTGCTTGCTTTCCCTCCCTCCCTCCCTCTCCCTCCTTCCCTGTCTTTCCTTCCCTCCCTCTCTCCCACTTGGTCTTTTACTCTCTTTCTTTCACTCTTTCTCTTTCTTCCTCTTTCTGTCTTTCTTTTCCTCTTTCACTCTTTTTTCTCTTCACTCTCTCAATCCCTCTCTCTTTCCTTCTTTCTTTTTCTTAGAAGCTAGTTCAGAACTAGGAACCACAGCTCAAGCTCATTCCTGGACAGATCAGCCAGAGGTATCCTAAGCATCAATGAGAAGGTGTCACTAGTGAATTTGGAACATAAAGATTTGGTTTCTAATCCTGACATGACCACTTAGGAGTAATGTGACCTTAGGCAATTTACGAAGCCTCTCTGAGCCTCAGTGCCATCCTCTGTAAAATGATAGCACCCTAGAGGGTTGTTGTGATAACTATGTGAAATCACACATGATAGTGCCTCATGTTTACAGACAATACTTCTTCCAATCCCAGCTGCCCTGGCTCAGGTCTTCTCAGGCGTGAATCGTTACCACCACCCCTCAGTACTGATGACTTGAAATTTGAATTTAATTTTTTGATTCTATGCTGGTATCCTATTACCCATGTATGGCAGCTGTCCCAGCTCTTCTGATTATGTGCTTGTCAATGAAATACTCTGGTTTCACCCATGTGCAGTAGACACTCTTTCCAAAGCCTGTTCTGTCTTTAAAACTTTTCTCCAAAGTACTCTGTTGGGTTTTCTGGCTTTGGAAACTCAAGGTCAGTCAGCTTCCATCAGATCTCAATTATTCACCTCCCAGGACTTCCCTGTGTGTTTGCAGCTCCCAATGACCCTACCACACATACACATTAAACATGTCACTTCTTCTCCTTTATGTCGAGGTCCTAGCTGGACAGAAAATCTGCAGTTGTCAGAAATGTGGTAGAACTGCCAAATGAATGTGAAGTTACCAATGTAAATCGTGGAACCAAAATTTCAGTTCTGTGTTTTCCACCATTGTATAAACCTGGAGACGTTTTGGCGAACAAATAGGCCAAATAGGAGAAAAGAGCAACTATGAGCAAGCAGAGGGACCTTGAACCACATGTCAAACAGAACTTCATAACTGCAGTTGTGCTCTGTTACTGTGTTTCTGCATACATGGCTGTGCGTTTAGGAAATAAAGCAAAATGAAAGGTGGTTCTGTTTTAGAAACCATAGTCTAGTAGGCAAGCAGACAAGGACACGGACAAATGCAATACAGCCTAAGTGTTTCCATGGAGGAAATGGAGAGACAGTGAGAGTAAAGACTGTGCCCCTAACGCAGACTGGGGGATGGGATGGGAACAAGAAGGTGTCTCTGCTTACATTAATAAACAGTTATTGAATAAAAAGCTACACTATGGCTTCAGCTTTCATCTAGGCATGATTTTCTGTTTTTATAAATAAAATTAAAATATCTGTATTTATTCACTTAACAGTTATATATTTAGTGGCTCTTGCATGCCATGTACTGTCCTAGGTACTGGATATTCAGTGGACAAAAAGAAATGGTCCCCATCATTGGAGGGCTTTTCAAATGCAGCTGAGAGATACTAAACCAACGTATATACATAGACATTTCACACTGTGATAGGTTCTATGAAGGGAACTCTTAGGTGTTATGAAAAGGAATATCAGGGGAACTGTAATTTAGTTAATGGGAAAGGGGTCATTCTCATGTCAAAATAAGTCTTCTGTCCTGTTTCGTGATTCTTGTTTGATTGATTCACTCATTTTTTTCATTTGTTCATTCATCAGACATTGTATTTTCTTTTCCATTATACTGTATTACAAGGTATTGAATATAGTTCCCTGTGCTATACAGTAGGACATTGTTGTTTATTTTATATATAGTAGTTTGTATCTGCTAATCCCAAACTCCTAATTTATCCCTCCCCACCTTCCTCTTTGGTAACCATGAGTTTGTTTTCTGTGTCTGTGAGTCTGTTTCTGTTTCGTAAATAAGTTCATTTGTATGATTGTTTAGATTCCACATATAAGTGACATCATATAATATTTGTCTTTCTCTGTCTGACTTACTTCACTTAGTATGATAATCTCTAGGTGCATCCATGTTGCGGCAAATGGCATTATTTCATTCTTTTTTATGGCTGAGTAATATTCCATTGTGTATATGTATACCATTTCTTTTTTATGGCTGAGTCATATTCCATTGTGTATATGTATACCATTTCTTCTTTATCCATTCATATGTCAGTGGACATTTAGGTTGCTTCCACATTCATCAAACATTTTCTAATCACTTGCACTATGTTAGAATTGGATCTGATCACTTAGGGTACAGATATCAGTCTGGGCTCACCAGGAAGTTAAAAAACAAAAACCAACTGGGGAGGCATACTGAAAATCACAATGTCATGTTTCCAAAATTAACATTTATTTTTATATTTCTTGTCACATTTGGTACTCATACCAACCTCATAAGGCGAGGATTATAATTATCCCCATACAACAGGTAAGGGAAGAGAAGCTTTTAGAGGTCTCCGCCACGTGGCGCCGTGCCTGTAGGGAGGCGACAGCATGTATGTAAACCTGAGCCTTCTGACGTCTTAGCCTTTGTGTGAATGAAATTAGCACCAAATAATAGAGGTCAACTGTAGATTAGAGAAGAAGGAATGGATAGGGCTGTAGAGGGGGTTTTGGACCAGGAGGCACGAGAAGATGGCATTCGAGCTGGGCCTTGGAAATGAGTAGGATTTCAGTAAGAGGGACTACGCCGGCAGCAGGCAAGGGGATGGGAGGAAGTGGCCTGCCAAGTTGAGGGAGCAGCTCAGGCAAGAACAAAGAGGTACGAGCTGTTTGGGGATGAATCCAGAAGGGATGGTTTGTGCAGAGAGTGGGTCTGGAATGGTGGTTGGGAGTACATTGCTTAGGGTGACTCTGAAGAGCTTGAACTTTCTTCTGAGACCCATGGTGAATAATTAAGGACCTTTCAGTAGGGGAATGGTATGGTTAAGAGCTTTGTTTAAGGCAGGCACCTGTAGGATAAAGGAGCAAGAGGCCTCCCTTGGCCCCTCGGGAATTCTCAGTACTTCTCTCAGCCACAGCTGTTGAACACAGGTGGCTTGCTTTATAAATCTCCTGTGCTTGCTTGCTGCCCTGGGCTAACCTTATCACCCAAACCCAAGGACCAGTGGTAGAGATGAGACAAATAGCTTTTGGATGTGGGTTTTAATCTGTTGCTTGATTTATTAACATGTTACAATGGCCGTAGAGGGCAGAAGCTGTCCATGGTGTTTAGGCTATCAGGCTGGACAAGGGTAAACGAGGTGAGGAGACCCCAGCCCCTGCGCTGGGAAGTCTCCTGCACCTGGGCTTGGATGCTTTCTCCTCTGCCACACCTTCTACCCTCCACCCTATGCTCTGCCAGCAGGGCCCCAGGCAGAAGCAAGAGCTACTCCATGTGTTGTCCACAAGTGTTGCAATCATCGCTCTCTTTTAGTTCTCTTTATCCCGGGGCTTATGCCTTTTGGAAGTTGGAGCTTTTGGAGCAGAGACACCTGGGCAGCTTAGAGACCGAAGCGGGCACATCTCCACAGAGAGGCCTGGGACCTTGGCCACAGAGCCCTGAGGAGTGAATTCCCACTTTCATGTAGAAGTTGTGTAGGGGGGCTCACATCCTCACAGACTGGAGAGTTACTAACAACTCTTCAAAATTGCACAGGGGCTTTACGGTTTTCAAAGTGATTCTGCAAACGTTATTTTCCTTTAAGCTCAGAAGAACCCAGAGAAGTAGGAGTTTTCATGCCTGTTTGACAGATAAAGAAACTGAGATTCAGAGAATGACTCCATGGGTCATCCAACTAAGAGATCAGGAAAACTGGGACTGGGACTCATGTCATTTTGCTCTAAATATAGACCTCTTTCCATTATACCATGCTGCCTCACAAAAATCAGTGAAAGGCTGCAAAGGAAAGGTGTTTCTGGCGCCTCAGCATGGAAGGGAACTCTGACCACATTTTCCCATGGAAACATTTTTACCCAAGGTGGTTAAGATCTACAGCTCAAATAGTAAAGCACTGTGTTTCAGCAACTCACTTGCCTTCCCGTCAACTTAGTTACGTTTCACGTAGCACCTACTAGGCAAGGCTATAGAACAAAATTATAAAAGACATTTTCTTACTCTGGTGAAGAATACAGACATTTGCAGAAGCCACTGAAAAATAGGAGCCTCAATATTTATCCCACCGGGCTTCCCTGGTGGCGCAGTGTTTGAGAGTCCGCCTGCCGATGCAGGGGACACGGGTTCGTGCCCCGGTCCGGGAAGATCCCACATGCCGCGGAGCGGCTGGGCCCGTGAGCCATGGCCGCTGAGCCTGCGTGTCCGGAGCCTGTGCTCTGCAACGGGAGAGGCCACAACAGTGAGAGGCCTGCGTACCGCAAAAAAAAGAAAAAAATATCCCACCAAGAATCACCTTTCTTCTCCTTCCACCAGGGTGTCCAATCCATGTTAGAAACATCCTGTCAAAGATGTTGGGGAGGCAGCATCCGTGAGGGTCCGGGTTTTAGAGCAAGACAGACTTCCGTCCAAATCTGAGCATCTAAGCTTTGTGATTTTTTTTTTTTTTTAACGTTTTGGCCTTTCTCTCCCTGCTAAAAATCCAATGAGCACTGACCAAAAAATATATTCCATGCGTCTGCTGCCCCTGAGACAATGCTTTCCTTGTGGAAGTCAGCTCCTATTCTCTGCCTGCTTCATGGAGGACTAGTTCTAGTTATGGGAGGCTCTTGAAACAGGAAAGCAATAATTTGTGAAGTAAGGCCTGTGAACTTCTCGGTTTAGCAGATTACGACTTTAGAAAATAATATTTGAAGCTGGCATCAAAGGCCTGGTTAAGTAGGAAGTGCCCATGTCTACACAAGCCAACCCTGCAAGCCATCCCATCTGAACCATTTCCTGCCACCTGCCTCAAACATGTTCATTCTTAGAACCTCCCTGAATAATCATCAGCATCAAAATCACAAGAGCCTCCTGTTCTTCAGGGCCTACTTTGGGCCAAGGACTGTTCGGGTCTTTCTATATGATATTGCCAGTCTTCAGAGTTCTGCAAGGAAGGCGTTGTGACCTTGTAAACCTGAGAAGATGGATGCTCAGAGAAGTTTAGTAACCCACCCAAGGTCAACATACTCTTTTTTCTATACCATGCTGTCCCAGTAGGCTAGGTCTGCTCTGCTTCTAAAGCAAGAAGTTAGCCTTCTTCTGCAAAGTGAGATAGCCCTAGAGTACCTGAATTTTCTTTTTCTTATCCACAGTTAATACCTGTGCCAACTCACCAAAAAATATCACGGTTTAGTAGAATACAGAACTTAGGCAGACCTGGCTTTGAGTCTTAGCTCAGGAATTTACTTACGGTATGACAGGGACAAGTCATTCAGCCTCGGTTTCCACATCTGTACAGTGGCAGTCAACCTCTTCTTTCCCCTCCTCACCCACCTCCTCTTCTCCCTTGTCTTCCTCATCCTTTTTATAATCATCATGATCTTTTTTCATAGTGTTGTTATAAAGGTTAAATGAAATGATGGATGTGAAAGGAATATATAAAGTCTAAATGATGACAACAGAGATATGGATAATGACAATAGTTAGTACCTTTTGAGCTCACAAACATGTTAGCCTTGTGGCAGGGGATGAAGACGAGCATCTTTGTGTCATCAATCACCGCACCTGTGTCATAGTCTCTCTGAGTCTGAAGCCATGGGCATCTGGAATCTTGTATCTCAACCCTTATTTCCACATGACACATGTAAAGAGTGTAGTCAATGCAAGACACCCTCCCCAAGAGGTTTCCAGGAGTTTGACTTCTCACTCTAGTTCCTCTTCTTTCTTCTCTTGCCGGAGAAATCATATTTATATGCATATAAGTGTGAGGGACATTATTACAAAAATTGTCTAAATCACTTGTTCTCAAAATGTGATTCTTACCAACAGCAACAGCAGTATCTGGGAACTTGTTAGAAACTTAAATCCTCAAGCCCCACTACAGATTTACTGAATTAGTAACTCTGGGGGCTGAGGGCCCAGCAATCTCTGTTTTAAAAAGAATCTCCCATCGTAATAAATGATGCATAATAAAGTTTCAGAACCATTGGTCTAGATTTTCTAAAAAAATCATGTTTTTAAATTGAAGTATAATTGATTTACAATGTTGTGTTAATTTCTGCTGTACAGCAAAGTGCCTCAGTTACAAACATATGTACATTCTTTTTCATATTCTTTTCCATTATGGTTTATCCCAGGATATTGACTATAGTTCCCTGTGCTATACAGTAGGACCTTGTTGTTTATCCAAACATTCTTTTTTTTATAAATTTATTTTATTTTTGGGGTCTTCATTGCTGCGCACGGGCTTTCTCTAGTTGCGGTGAGCAGGGGCTACTTTTCGTTGCGGTACACGAGCTTCCCATGGTGATGGCTTCTCTTTTGCAGAGCACGGGCTCTAGGCGTGCAGGCTTCAGTAGTTGTGGCACGTGGGCTCAGTAGTTGTGGCTCACGGGCTTACTTGCTCCGAGGCATGTGGGATCTTCCCGGACCAGGGCTCGAACCTGTGACCCCTGCATTGGCAGGCGGATTCTTAACCACTGCGCCACCAGGGAAGCCCCAAACATTCCTAAATATTTTATCTTTCTTATTTGTGACTAATAACTTCTGATGACCTGACTCAGTGGGTCACAGCCCCATTACTGAGAACTGCACAGGGTCACAAAACAGGCTGCCCATAAGAGCCACCAGGAGGAGTCAGGTGACCTTTGGCTGCACGTAACAATAACTGCAAGTCACAGCAAGTTATGCAGTAACAGCAAGGAACTGTATTACCTCGTGTTACCAGAAATCCAGAGGTCGGGTGGATCCGAGTGTGACCTCTGGGAGATCCAGCCCCAGTTCTCTGTAATGCTCTTGTTTCTTCTCCAAGTTTGTAGCAAGATGGCTGCCTGGCACCAGTCACAAGATCACCACAGGGCTTTGAAGCATTACATTTGGATATGTTCAGAGGAGGAAATGGACTCTCTTCCTGTGTTTCCATCCCAAGAGAGAGAGGAAACCTTTCTCGGGAGCCCTCCAGCACATTTTCCCTACACCTGGCTCACATGCCCACCACCAAAGCAACCATCGACAAATAACTGTTGACTTATGATGTAGGTTTTGCTGTTTTCTGTCTGTGGTGGCAGGGAGGGGGAGGTTGACCCTAATCAAAATCAGCATTCTGTCTCCAGAAGAAGGGAGAAATCAAGATTCATACTGGGCTTCCCTGGTGGCGCAGTCGTTGAGAGTCCGCCTGCCGATGTGGGGGACGCGGGTTCGTTCCCTGGTCTGGGAGGATCCCACATGCCGCGGAGCGGCTGGGCCCATGAGCCATGGCCGCTGAGCCTGCGCGTCCGGAGCCTGTGCTCCGCAACGGAAGAGGCCACAACAGTGAGAGGCCCGCGCGCGTGCAAAAAAAAAAAAAAAAAAAGAGATTCATACTGACATCCAAATGGGAACTGTTTGAAAATTCAGCTTACCAGGGAATTTGTTTGAAAATTCAGAGATGGGGAGAGGTGCGGGATGGAAAAGATACTTGCAAAGGCTGAAACCTCCACCCTCCCTGCCACCTGGAAAACTGCACCTGGGGGATCTTCTCAACTCCGTCTTGCTCAGGTCTTCCAAACTACCTCTTCCTTGTCCCATAGCCTTGCCTTGTTTTCTTCCCTGTGCTTCCTTCTGTGGAAGCACTCCCCTCTTTGCTCTCTAATCACCCCTTATCTTGTGTGGGGATGCTGAGGAAAGGTCACTTGACAGGAAGTTAGCGGAGCTGCTTCCGGCTCCTAGATCCTTCACAGCAGTTCCACGTCTCACACTTATTGCTGTGACAAGTCAACTCCCTTTTCTGCTCCTCAGCTTTCCTTATCTACAAAGTGAAAGTAAGATCATCTGCTCAGAAGTGTTGCTGTAAGGATCAAAAGAAAGAAAGGAAAGGAAAGCGCCCTGTAAACTGTAAAGTGCTATGATGCACGTGAGCGAGGGCGTCAGTGATGCCTTCAGGGATGAGGACTTCCCAGTGGGTGTCTTTACCACGCACGTGCACGCGCGCGCACACACACACCCACCCCTACCGCACAGTCTGTTGACTGGTCCTGTTGAAGGGACACGTTGAAAGGGCACTGAAGCTCTAGAAGAGAGAGTGGAGGGTGGTGAAACTCCTGCAGGTTGTAGAACTGGGTGAGATGATGAGGATGATGCCTGTGTCAGTACCGCCACCATGCAGCCAGTGTCTAATGCCTCCTCCCTGAACTCATCTGCCTCTGCTTTGATGCTGTTGTGTGACCTCAGGCAACTCACTTTCCTTTCTGTGCCTACTTCTCCATCTGGGAAACGGAAGATTCACTTCAGTGGTCTCTAAGGGACCTGGCTCTGACTCTAAGGCTGTCAAATGACAATACCCCAACTCTGCATTTGAAGGGGACACCTTATTTAGAGCCTGGATAGCCCTTGGTTCTGATCCCAATGTGGTTGTTCACCATCTGTATTTGATCTGTTGTTGATCTTGTACATCCATTTCTTCAATTGAAAAGTAAGCATAATAATGCCAGCTTCACACGTTTCTGTGAGGATTAAAGCGATCATGTACGTAGAGCACCAAGCACAGTGCCAGCCTGTTGCATGGGCACGTGACATGGCACATGTTTTTCTTGACACCATCTCCCCCAAACCAATCCCCAGAGTTCCTCTAGGCCCAAGAATTATTTTAACAGACGAGAGAACTGACATCCAGAGAGGGCAGGTGAGTCACAAAGCAAGTCAAAGCACAGCCCAAGTCCAAGCCCAGGTTCTTTTCCTCTCTAGGGAACTGAGGAGTCCATGAGTCCCTCCCTCCAATGTCAGACTTGGCCATCCCCAGGAGGCAAGTGGAAACCTCGGGGCGATGAAGAAAGTCATCACCTCTTTATAGAGTGGAAATTGCTCTGAAAGGGTGGTTGGCTTTCTCCTGCCTGGCGCTCTGGAGCCTTGGAGAGGCTACAGCAATCCCCACCTGCCCTCTTCCCACATTCTCCCAACTTGATACCATCCCTCCCGCCAGCTGGCTGCTGCTGGCTGGTCTGCAACACGGATGCTTTGCTGCCTGCTCCCAGCCGAGCACCAGTGCTCTGGTTTGTCCACAGGATGGCCCTGGCAAGGCCCATGTCTGGGTGGAGAACACACGGGGAAATCACTCCTCACACCTGCATCTCCTGCGACATCACCTACGCAACAGAATCCCAAGTAACACCACTCCCCAGGGTTTACTTGGAGGTGAAGGGGAGCGGTAATGGGAAATACAACTTGGTTGGATAGAAATGACTTTGGATTTAAGTCTGACAGCTCAGCTTGCCAGTCCCTCCTCTGTCATTTACCAGTGGGAGGCCTTTGGAGAAGTTTCTTCACATCCCCAGGCCTGTTTAGTAATGTGTAAAATGGGAATCAGAATGCCAGTTTGGCTAGCCTCTTGGTGTTTTGTGAGGAACCATGAGTTCATTCAACACACACTTGTTGAACACCTACTGTGTACCAAACACTATTCTAGAAGCTGAGGACGTGGCACTGAACAACAACAACAACAATTGCCTCCCTATCATGAAGTGGGAGAAGAGGGGATGATGATAAAATAATAGATAAAAGAAAGCAGGAGTTGGGGATGGAGGCTGGGGGATGCCATTTTTGTTAAGGTGATCAGGGAATACCTCTCTGATGACATGACTTCAGAGTCATTGAAGTAGAGTCAGCCAACGGAGAGGGCAAGGGGCTGTAGCTGCAGCAGTAGTGCGGCCCTGGACCACTTAGGTCTTACAGACCGTGGTAAGGAGTTGATGGATATGAATGAGATGACACGTACATTGTAAAGTTCTAGCCCAATATGAGTGCCCCTGTCCCAGAGCCCCTTCTCCTTGCCTTGGAAACATATTTTGTACGTCAAGGGCAAGCATTGGACCAGACACTTTACATCACATTAATTCCTTAAAACCTCCATCAAAGTGGGAGTACTTATTCCCATTTATACAAGAGGATGCTGAAGGCAGGAGACCCAGTCCTGTTGGTGTCCAAAGACAGTGCTTGCTTTGCCTGTAGCAGCAGACTTCTGGCATTGATTTTGTTTGCCTTTTCTTTTCCTTACTCCCTCCCTCCCTCCCTCCCTCCCTCCCTCCTCCTTTCCTTCCTTTCTTCCCTTTTATATTTCTGATGACTCTTCATATCCATTTGCATCATTGGTGAGGGAAGGAAGCAAGGAGGCAAGCCAGGTACCAGGGAAAAGCTGAGTTGGAGCCACTATAGTGTCCACAGAGCAGAGACTCCGTGAACACATCATCCAGATGGCTCCATTCATCAGCAGCCTCGATGTGATTAAAGGAATGGGTAGACTGTCGGACACTGGAAAACACACAGAATGAGGAGTCATAGAGCTGCTTTGATTCTTTTTTTTTTTTTTTTGCTGCTCTCATTCTTGGCTGCTGCTTCATGTGATATGACTTGAGGCAAATCCCTTCCCTTTGCTGGTTATTGATGCCCTATATACAAAGTAGGGTCTGCTGTGCTAGGATGATCAGTAGTGACTGAGTGTGGAAAGCATTTCAGTTATCCTCAGAGGATGTAACATGTGACGATATCTCTGCCTCTATCCTTTCCTTATAAAACCCACATCTCAGCCACACAATTTGCCACGTGACCTTGGCCACCTCTGTGAGTTACTACACCTCTGTGAGTCTTGATATCTTCATCTGAAATGTGGGGAAATAGCTTTGGTTCTTGTGAAGCTGAAATGAGCTGAAGTGCATGAAATATTAAGCATAGTACCTAAAAGATTGTGAATAATATTTGTTATTAATATTAGTTGAGAAGGCATGGAAGAAATGCAAGCAATGGTTAGACATATGCCCTACTCTCAAGGGTTACTGCAAGCATCAGACATGATTAAGTGCTTAATAAACACTAGTTATTATCATTCTCCTGTTAAGCTTTAAGTGAAATGAGCTGTCTTCCTGGACCCCAGCAATCCAGGTTGGTCCCTCCTCATCTGACCTTCCCAACCCTCTCTCCTGCCCTCCTCTCTGCCCTGACCTTGGCCGAGCTCACTCCTAGGAATGCCACATACAGTTGTACAAGTTTTACAGTGCAGAATGCTGCCACATGTAAAAGCCCACCATTCCAGTTGTAGACATTGTGGACACGTATTAATGACTGATCAAGTGTCTTGTTCTAAGAAATCATAATGCTGAGGCAATTTTCAGATACATAGAAGGAAGGTGTCTTAAGGAAGGGATGCTTGTTTTTTTTCCTAATTTGCACAGAGGCACCATATAGGTTAGCAGCGACTCTCTGAGCTTCAGTCCTCCGGTCTGTGAAATGAAGCCCTGAAACAGGTGATGCCTCAGGCTTCCCTTGGCTTTGCATCCTTTCAGGTCCAGAAGTGGGCACTGCCCGACCTGTGCTCATGAAATCAGTCTGCATGACTGTGGAGAGGGGAACTGTGACCGCTTCGAGACCTGAGGGTCCCTGGAGCCTTTGCCTTAACCACAAATACCGGTAAACTGGGGGCAATAATCCTACCCTGTCTACCTCCCAGGGTTGTTGTAAGGATCAAACGAGAGAAAGAGAGGGCTTTGTAAACCCTAAGGAGCTGTACCAATTTGAGGGTTTGTTTATGCACGTGTTTACGTGTTTATATGTGTGTGTGTTTATGTGTGTACATATAAATATACGTGTATTGTGTATATATATATATGCACACATGCATATATACAGATACATTTTATGTATGCTATATAAATGCAGATGGTATATATGTATAATATACTTTATATATATATTACAATATACTATATATATATGGCTATAAACTTGTAGAGTTAGGTGTGAGTTAGTCACTTATAAACTGTGTTTACCCATTCAGTGTAACCTAAGGCATGTATTAAACAGTAGGAAAAACTGACCAGCCAAATTTTCCAAGCTTGAAAACCGTCTTATAGCTTTCCTTGTGGATTGAAGAGGGGACTCGTTTCCCCTTCTCTATTTAAAGGAAAATTTTAATATAAATGGGGAGGCCAGGGAGTCATTTCAATAGAGAGTGAAAGGAAAATCTGTGTTTGGGAGGGATAGAAGAGGGGATTTAGATGAACATGGCTATTGCCTACTTGTTCTCCCTTCTTCACCTTCCAGATCATTTCCCCTGCGGTACGTGGAGCCAGAGGTCACTAAAGTTGCCCTGATCAAATGCTCAAGGGTGCCTATTTCTGGTGGAAGCACTTCTGGCCTCTGAACCTCTTCAGAAAGTCACCTCTCCCTGTGGGGTTTAAGAGGGACCCCAAGGCCCTCCTCCGGTCAGGCTGTGGGAAAATAGGGTCTTTGGCTGTCTTGGTTTGGGGTCCAGAGCTGAAGAGGGGAGGGAGCAGTATCCACCCTCTGGGCCAGGGTCTGTCCCCTGTGTCAGGGCATTGGTTAAGGCCGTGGAGAATGGGAAGAGGAGAAGGGGCGCTAGCCAGCCCTAGGCAGAGCCACGCACCCTCGTTCCTCGTCTTGCAGCTCTGGACCTCAACATCCAGCTCTCTCGCTCCCCGTGTCTCTCTCTGCCTCTGCCCCTGCTGTTTCTTTTTCTGTCTTGTCCTGTTCTCTTTTGGGGTAGTTTCCTTCCTCCCTCCCTTTATGCCTTCCTCCCTTGCTCCCTGTTTCTCTTAATCTTGGCCTCCTTCTGTCTCCATTCCTCTCTGTTTTGATCTCTACCTGTATCTGTCTTTCTCCGACCCTCTCTTCCCGTCTATGACTCTTTCTCCCTTTTCTCTCTCTATTCCTTTCTACCGCTGTCTGTTTCTATGTCGGTCTCTTTGTCTCTTAGTAGTTCCTGGCTGTGGTTCTCTCTGACTGCCCTTCTCTATTCCTCCTTATTTCCTTCTCTCTGTGTGTCTGTCTCTGTCTTTTTCTCTCTGTCTGTGTCTGTCTGTCTCATTTGGAAATCTACCTCCTTCTGCCATCTCCCAGGTCCCACCTCCTTCTCAGTGATGCACCTCAGCCTGGTGGAATGGTGTTGCTCTCACAACCAGAAAACCTGACTCATCTTCGCTGGCCTTCGCTCCACCCTCCTGGATGCACCCTGCTGTGGGGCCTGAGCACAGGGATGGGATGAGGAGAGGAGTGCGCATGCCTGAGCGTGGTGAAGAAGCGGGTTGGGTAATGGAATGGACTCAGGATCTCATTCAGTCCTCCCTGGTGCCCTGATGGGGTACCCCTGAGGCCACCTTTGGAGGGTCCTGGTCAGACTGGGTTTGAAGCTTACATTTCCCCGCAGGGGGAAAGAAGAAAGACAAGCAGAGGCTCCCTTATCTACTGAAGATATACCCCAACTATCTGCTCACCCCAGGCTTTGAGGCTTATATTTAGAAAAGGGGAGAAGGTTTGGGCATTCAGCAGTCTTTAATCTCTGGGCACAGAGTTTGTGCAGTTCTGGTCTGGGAGGAGCAAGAGGTGCTAAATTCATGAGGATAATTCACTGTCCCTGGATCGTTGAGTTTCTCTTCTCTACTTACCCCATATGAAATGTTCCGTGAATCGGTGTTGTTCATAACAGTAATAACAGTAAAGCTGCCATTTGTTGAATGTTTACCATGTACCAGGCACTGTGCTAATTGTCTAAATTACTTCTCAATATGGTTCCATTGATTCCTTTAATATAGGCATTTTCACATCCATTTTACAGATGAAGAAAATGAGGCTTAGGGAAATTAAGTAACTGGCTTGGAAGAGTCATTTAGCAAAGTCAGTTTTTAAACCCAGGACTGAGCGCAATACTGCCTTTTCTGCTACTTTCCCGCCACCCAGTATTTGATACTGGTGTCTCAGTAAATATAATAGTCTAAGTCAGTAACATGTGGAAGGCTCAGTAAGGGTGAGTGCCTCATACACGTACTTCAGGGCGTGGCTCTGACGCTGTGTGAGTCGTGGTTGGGCTCACAGTCTGGATGAAGAGACAAGAGCACGTGGTACAGCTGCTAGTGCACTAGATCAGGAGTCAGGAAATGTGTGCTCCAGCCCCAGTACCTCTTTCCCGAGCTTCAGTTTCCCCTTTTGTAGAATGTGATTTTTCACTTCCATCTTGTCTTGCCCACCTCACCGAGCATTTGTGAAGCTTAAATATGATGCGGAGGCCAGGGCATGCAATGCAAACTGTAAAGGGCTTTACAAAGGAGAGAGGGCTGTAGGAAGAGAAAGCCGTTTCTCGTTGCAGAGACAAGAATCAGAGGGATCATGGACAGCCAGCGTGGATGCCGAGGCGATGCAGCAGAGGGCTTGGCTGCATAGAAATGCCAGGGTTGGGCAGAGATCAAGAGGAATAATATTAATGAGGGAAATTGCCTGAGGGGTGTGTCGGGGGCTGACAACTAGACAAAGAGCTCAGGGAAGCTAAGACGGAGGGAGCAAAGTGATAGGCATGTATAGAGGAGAATAAAAGGGTCACAGCGTTGGGGTTATAGCTGCGAGATCAGGTCAGATAAGGGATGGGAGGTGCTTGCTGCCCTCTGTTTCTATCGTGGCCATTTGCATTGGTAGAGAGAGATGAACTGATCTGTACAGAGTCTCACAGAGAGGCAGGGGTGCAGCCCGTGTCCTCTTCCTCTGGATTCAGGGCCTTTTCACACGAGATCTGCTGGCCTCATGGGATTGCTCTTTCTGACACAATTCAAAGGCTGTTGCACAAGGAAGCCCTAGCCTGCTGCTCCCCTCGTGGGCCCTCATCCTGCTTGCTCATCAACTCGCTTATTTGGCATATGCCCATCACAGGGCTCAGATGGTGAATAAGGCAGGTCCCTTTCCACAGGTCCTCCCAGTCCGCAGGGGAGGGAGACACTGAGTAGGTGATCGCAGGACAGTGGGTTAAGGGCCACAATGGTGGGAAGCAAGGCCACCGTGGGAGCCCAGAGTAGGAGTCTGACTCTTGCTGGATGGAGGGGTGACCAAGGCAAGGTTTCAGAAAGATATTGGGTATGAGCGAAAACTTAAGTTGTCTCAACACGTTTACGAAGCCTAGCTGAGTCATCAGTTACTTTCTTCTCCAGCCTCACCTGCCCCCTATTTGGTCAGTGGATCTTTAATGAATGGCTGCTGTGTCCCCCATACTCTGCCAGCCACCGAGGAGACAGTGAACAAGATGGACAAGGCTCCTGAACTCATGGAGCTAACATTTTAGTAATCAAATGAAAATAAAGAGGAAAGCAAACAACTGTAGTAACTAGTTTGTCACTAGTGCGCAGAAGAAAATCACAAGTTCTATGGTGAGGCATAACTGAGAATGGGCAGTATGGGTTCCCTTCAGACAGGGTGGTACAGAAAGCTCTGAGGATGTGGAACTTCAGCTGAAATAAAGGAAGAGAAACCAGTTCTCCAGAGCTGAGAAGAGTTTGGAAGCTCCAATCCCAGGAAGCTAGCCCTAGATTTCCCTGCGCTATAGCATCCTCATGCCCCCGACCCCTTTCTTCTTTGCTCTGTGTCACCGGCGGTTATGTTTTTGGGCTCGTAAAGGTCCTTCGTCATCACACTTTGTTTTCCCTGGTGTGTCCTTGGGGCTGAACACCGATGTACCTCACTACCCCCCAAAGGATGGTCTCTTCTCCATCCTTCTAACTCCAGAAGCACCCACCTGACATTTTTATCATCTTACCTGCACTCTGTGGATTTCCCCTAACAACAGTCTTTTACAGATGCATCACTCTTTGCCGATTATAAGGCACATATATATATTTTTAATGGACTTAATTGAATTCACTCCTCATGAGCCCCTTGCAGAGTAGATGCTGACGTCCTCCTTTTAGAGACGAGGAGACTGAGGCCCACAGAGATAGAACAATTAGGAAATGCGTGTTGTGGTGGAAAAACCACAGGCTCTGGCACTGGATCAGCCCAGGTTCAAGTCCCAGACTCGCCGTGTACTCGCTGTGTGGCTGGGCAGTGTGCCCCAACTCTCTGAACCTCTCTTCCTCTTGACAAAATGTGAATAATAGCCCAGCTCTGCCAGATGACATGCTGTTTCATCACAACTGCGGTCGGAGGGGCTATTAGGGCCCACCGTCAGCACACAGGTTTTCTGCCTTTTTGCGCAGAGAGGGAGACGCTGAATGAAGACTGGGGCCTGCAGAAAGTAGGACGTGTTAGAGGAACCAAGAGTCTGATGAGAAGCACATCGTGTACAGTTGGTTCTTTCCGCTTCACGACAATGTAACGTTTAGGGATATGATTTAAAAAAGGAAGGAAAGAAAAGAAAGCCCTCCGTGGATGAGTGCTGTGATGGCAGTAAACACACACTGTGGCCCTCAAAGAGTGATGGCGAGGGGAATGAGGGTCCTGGCTCTCCTTCCACGCCCCTCCTCTTCCGCAGTCCGGTCCCCAGACCGGCTCTCCTCACACGTGTTAGCAACACCCAGTCTAGCCAAATGTATTGGCATCATTTGTCCTCAAGATGGTGGGGATGACGAGGGCTTTTGCGGCCCTAATGAATCCAACTGTAGAAAAGGGCAGGCTCTATGAGCGAACTGCATATTAGTGCTGAGGTTAATATTATTAAATTCTGTATTAATAAGTTGCGAGACTCTGGAGGGTTGCTCACGAAAGCAGCCATTGCAATTCTGCCTTGTTTAGCTGTGAGCATCACAGGGAGGGGGCTTTGCCCGTGTGGCTCAGGACTGTGCCTGCAGTGCCTCGTCCTCTCCCTGGCGTGGAGTGGGTGTTCGGTAACTGTGGACTGTTTCAGCAGTGGAGCTGTCAGGTCTATCCTAGACCTCAGTGAGGAAGGCTCACCAGTGGATCTATCAATTCCTCAAAGGCAGAGAGATTGAGTCTTTGTAGCAGATGCCACTGGGGCAGTGACATAGCCTCTTGGCCCAGGGTTATCTCAGCTGCAACTGTGCTGCACACCCAGGCTCCCCTTGTGCTGCCAGTGACCTCAAATGCACACTTGTACTTTCTGTCCCATGGCCTTGTATGAGACTGAGCTCCCTAGGCCTTGGGGGCAAGCCACATTAAAAAACGTGTGGGGAAATTCACTCTCCCGGGGAGCCTCTCCACCGGCGGCCATCAGGAATCATCGGCAGATACGTGCTCCAGCCCCCCAGGTTTCAGCCAAACAGCCCTGGGAGACATCCCGGTCACTCCTCAGAAGGTCGCAGTAGGATCGAGCCCCCATGACTCACAGCGGCAAACTTAGTGATGCACCTCTGCGTTGACTGTTCCTCTTCCCGGCCTCATTCCTCCCATTTCCCCATGCCTGCTTCTTGGAATCACCTTCTAAAGAAACCATCTGCACCCAAGCCCTTCTCTTAGGTTCTGCTCTCCAGGGAATGCAAACTAAGACCTTCTTCTTTATGTTGCGTTCACAGCCATCAGCTCTTTTTACAGTACACAGTAAATACACTCATTCCCTAGACAAGTGTTTATGGAGAACACGCTGTGTATAGGCAGCTTGCTAAGTGAAGAAAGTCTCTTCATCAGGGGGCTTACAGGGGGGGATACAGGCAGTCCAGTAATTCATCAGTATAAGAGAGAACGATATGTTTTATGAAGTGAAATAGGGAATAGAGAGGGATTGGATTAGATTGAGTAGCTGGAGAAGGCCTTTCCGAGGAAGTGACATTTAAGCAGTGATCTGGCTAAGGAGAGGGAGTGAATCATGCAAAGCCATGGGGAGGAACTGTCCAGGCATGGAGACCACAGGTGCAAAGGCCCTGTGTTAGGAGCATGGTCTGCATATTAGAGGAGGAGGGGTACCAGCCTGGCTGGAGGGAGGGAGGGAGGGAGGGAGCACAGGCAGTGAGGTCAGAGGACAGGGCCAGAGGAAGCAGGACACTGGAGATAACTCGGTGATTTGTTGAATAATAGAATCCTTTTATCCTCTGCCCTAGGCAGTGTTTCATGATGGGAAAGGCTCCGGTGTTGGCGTCTGACAGCTCTGGATTTGAGGTCCAGCCTCGTTATTTAGATGGAGCGTGACCTTGGGCAACTTGCTTAAGACCTGTGACCTTTTTGTTTGTTTGTTTTTCATTTATAAAATGGCAGTCATAAAATCTACCTCATAGGATTTGTATCTGGTAGGACTCCTGGTTGCAAGTAATGGAAAACAAACTAGCTTTGTCAGAAAAGGGAAAATACTGAGTCATGTATTTGAAATATCCAAAGGTATATCTAGCTTCAGACACAGCTGATCCAAGGCTTCAAGCGATGTCATCAGGACTTGGTCTGTGTCCCAGATGTTAGTCTGATTGATCAGGCTTGGGTCACTTGTTCATCTCTTGCTGATCTCTGATATGGGATATCATGCCATTGATCCCATGCCCATCTCTGAAGAAGGGAAGAGGCCATAGCTCCACCTAAATCATATAGACTGAAATTGGGGGAGAGCTGACTCCCCGGTGGAAAACCGGCATGCTGTAAGTGGAAGGAGACAGATTTTAGAGCAGGTCAAACCTACAGATGTAGGTTGTATGAGGGCTTGTATGAGGATATGCCGGAAGTCCCTTAGCACAACAGAGGCATATAGGGGCTCTCAGTAGATACTTGCTAGACTGCCGTGGCCTTTTTTGGATCCCTTACGTCTTTGGCAGTCCCTTCTCTCCTGTACCATGGGAGTCCTGTGCACTCCTGAAAGAGATCATGCAGGAGGCAGCCTGATTTCCCAAAAGAAAGTTCTAATGACAAGTGCTAGTGTTGGGGAGATGAGAGTGGATCCAGGCTTCAACCTCTGAAGTTTGGTTTCACAGAATTCCACAAATACCTGCATGGCCAGCCCTATGCTGGGTACTGGCAACACAGAGGTAACCAAAATACAGCTCTCACCAAAAGCATCTTACAGTCTGTAGGCAAATGTGTGGTAGGAAAACCAAAACCACAGGCTTTGGATGACAAATGTCCTGGTTCTTGCCTTTTCTCTACCATTCTTCCTCGGTGGATCTTGTTAGGCAAGGCGTTTAACCTTCTTTGAACCTGATCCCTCATTTGTAAACGTACAATTAACCTGATTCATTAGGTAGTATTGAATATTAATCAAGACAGGCTCGTTTTGAATGTTTAATCAAGATAATTAAGTAAAAATGTCTAGCACGGCTGATGCCATATAATAAGAGCTAAATAAACATTTTCTTCCCCTCTCTCCTTGACTGCCTACCTTTCTTCCTTCCTTCTTTTTGAAATTACTTCATTTTGCAAAAACTAGGGAAGGTTTTAGGGAGTTAGGTATTATGTAATGTTTGTAAAAGCAGCTGAATTTGACCACTAAAAATTTTGCCATCAGGCAAACTGATGAGACATGATGGGGATGAGGGAGCACAAACATTGGTGAACCATTCGTGTAGCAGGTATACTGCATATATTACTCACTCCTTGCCCGGTTCTCTGATCATCTACTTTCCAGATGAAGAAGTGGTCTCTCAGAGTTTAATCATCCATCCCTATGTTCTATAGTTCATAAGTGGTGGAGCCTGGCTTCAAAACCAGGTGTCACCTGCCCCCCCCCCCCCACACTCTCATTTTCGTATCTCATACTGCCTCTTTCAGTGAATGTGAGAATCATCACGCACTGGTTCTTCCGATGTAAAATAACATTGTTTTGGAAGTGAACCAACTGCAGCTGAATGGTGTGAGGCCCTCAAAGATGCATTTTGTCACTGACAAGGTCTCAGAATGAATTTCTTCATTTGTCCAAGTGAAGGAAAGGTGGGGAAGTGCAGAGCCCTGCCTCTCCCTGGGCACTGTAGCAAAGAGCATCTGTAGGTTAGAGAGAGGCCAGGCCCAGAGTGGCTCTAAATCCCCTTGGCGTTTCTTGAAAAGAGTGTGGAGTCCCAAGCAGGGACCTTTCTCCCCACCTGGGCTAAATAACTCACAGCTCTGGCCCCTTCCATTTTGGAATTTCTTTGCTGCTTTTCTCCCAACCTGTTTTCAATTTGCTCTTGTGGCCAGCTTTGACTGTGACCTCAACTCAATCAGAATAGAGAGAGCGAGCGAGAGCGAGAGAGCGAGAGCGAGAGCGAGAGCGAGAGCGAGAGCGAGAGCGAGCGAGAGAGAGAGAGAGAGAGAGAGAGAGAGAGAGAGAGAGAGAGAGAGAGAGGAGAAGGAAAACAAGGAGGAAGAGGATCGAGGGAGTGATGAAAGGGGAGGGAGAGAAAGAATTGAGGCAGTGGGTGGGGCCTGTAGAAAAATCGCTCTGTGCTTTGTTGGGTTGGTTCTGTAGCTTCAGCAGAATTGTGATTGACCTTTTCTGTGGATGGTAATGAGAGCAAGGCTGGAGTCTGAGTGGATAAAGAAATGTGTGTGAGGGTCTGGCCCAAGCCCACTCGGGTTACAGCCCCAGAAGAGCCATAATGGGGAACAGGCGCATTCCTGTACAGCGACTCCCAACTCCCTATCTGTTTTCAAGGAAAGAAAAACAGAAAAAGAATGTTAGAGTCTTGGACAGGCATGGGCAAGGCGGCAGTAGCAGCCTGGGTCCAGGAGGGTTCTGCCATGTGGCCATAACGACTTCCTAGAGAGGAGGGGACAGAAGTGGCCGGGGCAGAGTGTCCTAGTGGAAGGCACATGGCGCTCAGAGGCAGAAGAGCTGGATTTGGGTTCTGGCCTCTGCCTGGGAGTAGCTTCGAAGCCTTGAATGGGGGTGTAACATTCCTGAGCCTCTATATTTCTATCAGGGAATGTGGCAGAGTTTTAGGATTCAAATATTTTAAGCAATTAAACTTTTTTTTTTTTTTTTTTTTTTTGTGGTACGCGGGCCTCTCACTGCCGTGGCCTCTCCCATTGTGGAGCACAGTCTCCGGACGCGCAGGCTCAGCGGCCATGGCTCACGGGACCAGCCGCTCCGCGGCATGTGGGATCTTCCCGGACCGGGGCACGAACCCGTGTCCCCTGCATCGGCAGGCGGACTCTCAACCACTGTGCCACCAGGGAAGCCCAAGCAATAAAACTTTTAAGCCGAGATTTTTAAAACAGTTTTTATTTTCAACCTAAATAAAACATGGACCATTAGTATGTAAATAGATCAAACTGGAGTTGATCTGGTTGAAGGTTAGTATAGGTATAGAGGAGACAGACTTCAGCACCCACCATATCTGCCATTTCTTCTTATCCCCAGACTTCTAAATATTCTAATTCTGAAGCCACTGTTAGAATTTATTACATGTGTGAGACCTGTTGAACATCTTCTGTCTCTCCTGGGCATTCTATCTTTCTCAGAGATTTCAAGTTTAAGAAGATGACAGGGTGGAGCTGTGTACCATGTACATTACAGTGCCCGGCACATTCGTGTTGAATAAAGTTGGTCACAAACTGAGGAGCACAGCCTCCTGGGGCAGCTTTGGAAGCTCTTCAGTTCCCAGTGATTTGATCTCAGTGCGCTGGCTGGTATGAATTATCTCACAGGCCGTAGGAGTGAAGAGACCAAGTTTTGTTCCAAGTCTACCTCCCACTTTGTGTATGGCCACAGACATGCCACTTTCTTTATCTGGGCTTTGGTTTCGTCACCTGGAAAAGGAGCCATTTGGATACAAATAACCTCTAAGGGTCCTTATATCTCCTCTGTTATGATGACACAATAATAAAAACAATAATGATAGCTGATATGTTTTTTGAGCTCTTACTGTATACCAGACATTGTACTAATAATTACAAATAGTTATTATTTGTAAACAATATACATTAGACAGCATTATTATACCCATTTAACATATGATAAAATAGATGTAGAGAGTCAAGGAACCTGTCCAAAGCAAGCTGTAAGTGGGGATGTACCAGGATTTAATTCTAGGCAGTGTAAATGCAGGGCCCAACCTCTTAACCACTGCACTTTATTATTGTTCATTCAATTATAATGCTTTCAGACGTGGAACATGGTATACTGTGGAACCACAATACATGTGTTGAATCGCACTGGTTCACCTTTGTATGTGGAGAAGCCCCCAGGCCTTTCTTAGTTGCCCCTCCACTGGGAAAGGAAGGACAGTGAGGGTCGCTGCATTCACCTGTCCCCTTCTAGCTTGCATTTAAACCTTCTGGAATAGAGTGCCAAAACAAGCAATCTTACAATTCACTTTATGGGTCTGTATTTAACAACCCTTCCTGTTGTCAGATTACAAGGTGTAGAAGGCCTTTTATTGTTTCATTTCCCAAGCCCGTAGAGCTAAGAGAGTGGCATGAGTTCAATCTCAAACTGAAAAGAATTGAGAAAGTTCCCTTCCTAACACTGTCGTTTTTTTTTTTTTTTTTAAACATTCTCTAGGAGGCAGCATAACATAAAAGAAAAGGCATGGCTTTGGAATTAGGATGATATGGGTTCAAATCTCAGCTCTGTCTCTTCCCAAATTTGTGAGCTTAACTTCAGCTTTATAACAGAGATACTAACATTTAACTCAGTAAGATTGAATGTTGTGAGGATTAAATGGGAAAAACAAAAGTTGGCACTAAGATATCAGTTTCCTTCATATTAACTCTTTTCATTTGAAGGTTATTATGTATATATAGCCCCAAACAGAACTGGACACTAAGTATCCTTATAATGTGCTTATAGGACTATTGATATACTCCACACTATCCAGTTTCTTCACTTGAACTAAACCTGTAAACCTTAGAACTGTGTGCCGGTCTTACTGACCAGACGTATTTATGGGGCTTTTATCCCTGGTCTAAATTATTCTGAAATGCATGGAAATATCTGGAAAACTATGTCAGTTTGAAAATGAATGTCAACCATCTTTTGGCTTGAAGACAGTTAATTAATACAGGCCACAGGCATACTGAATTCCCTCACGAAGGGCCAACTCTTTCAATGGCTATCTGGAAACAAACTGAGAAGCAGACAGACATGTATCCAAGCTCAAAGAAAACAAATGCAAGCAGCCAGACATGGAATCGTGAAAAACCAAGAGAAACAAAGCCCTCACTCCATCCAGCGAATAGGCCCATGTTTTTTCTCCTTTATTTTTCACCCCATACATTATTCTGCTTTGATACCTATTGGAAGACATTGTTGGTTTATGATTTTACTATGGAAGAAGCTTGACATAAGAGACCTATAGAAGAAATAGGGATGCCAAAATTTGAGATAAAAGAAGCGTTAAATTTACCTCTTCATTTTTTAATAGCAAAACCTCTGGTTCTAGACAGACTTTCTTCCTGGACTCAGCCTTTCTTTCTAGATTCCAGACCCATAAAAGAGTCATTGACCCCTTGCTACAGAAAGGAAAACTGAGACTTGAGAAGTTAAGGGACGTGTGATAAATGGTAGAACTCAAATTCAGTCCCAAGTCTCCCTGGCAATAGCAGCTGAACTTGTATGTCCCTGACATTAGCCTGATTCAGACACTTGTTCTGGCATCTACATATCGAATCTATGAACTGTCTTTGTAAAAAGCAGAAAACAAAACACACTACTCATCGGATCTGCTTTGTTGGACCATAGGGACAAATACGTTTTAGAACTGTTGTCCGTCTGAATCCCAGGGCCATCTAGGCAGTTCAGTCAGACACGTGTCACATGGTTCACTTGTGAGTGAAGGATGAAATTCTTCTTTACGAGACCAAAAGGAAGTGATCTGTAAATTCTGTCCCCTCAGTTCCCTGGTAGAGAAGCACCGTGTCTTCTCAGACCCTCGGCCAACATTATTGTTTCATGATGGTACCATCACGTTGGATTGTCCTTAATCCCAAGTAGAGAGAAGATAGTTAACAGATGTCCTCCTCTTGTTTATACCGAGAATCTAACCGAGGAGAGACTACAAGGCCCTCCATATCAGGCATGAAGAAGAACAAGAAATCAACAGTCGGGCGGCCTCATATCATTTCATATCGTGTGGTATACGATACCTCACGTGCCTCTAAAACCATCCTTTTTAGAACTGGAAAGGAACTTAGAGGCCATTTGGTCTGGCTCATTTACTTTATTTTTAAGTAATTTTTATTGATTTTTTTTTTCTTGTTACAAAAGCAATACATGTTCCTTGTAGATAATTTTAAAACGAGAGGTAAGCAAAAATAAGAGAGAAAAAAATACCCATTATCTAACTTTCCAGACAAAGCCACTGTTATTCATTTACTATATTTTATTCCTCCTTTTTCTAGATAGATAAATGTATAAAATGTCCACCAAAAATTATTCTGTAATAGTGTAACCTATCTTTTTAAACTTACTATGCCATGAATATCCTTTCAAATAACTTCATATTTTTCCACAATATTATTTTAATGGCTATAAAATATTCCATTGCATCATTGAACTATAATTGATATTACTGTTTTGATATCATTGAACATTTAGTTGTTTTAAAATTCTTGCTAGTTTAAATAGTACCACAATGTTTATCCTCATAACTTAATCTTTGTGCACATCTATGTTATTTTATTTTTTTGGAAATCCTGACAGTGACTCTAGCACCTTCACTCTACAGAGGAGAAAACTAGAGTACAGAGATGGGAATTTAGTTCTCCAAAGCTATACAGCAAATTCTTCACAAAGCTAAGACTAGATCCCAAGATCCCAGATGTTCAGTTATTCTTTCTAGTCTTCATCTCGTCTTCTTTATGAGCCCTATTTCTAGTAAACTTCAGCAGCCCCCTAAAATCCAATGGCTAGACTGACTTTTAGAAATCATGGGGTTCGGGGCACTTTCTCTTCTATTGTCCCTTCCTATCTCATGACCTTCATCACTAATGAGTCATAGAACTCTTTCCCCCTTAGCCGGACCAGTCTCTGTCCATCTCAACATGACACTCCATGAATCCAGTACCAGTGCGTAAGAGTGACTGTATGACATGAGACCTATTTTATATCCTTAGTCCAACTCCTTCATTGTACAAGGAAGGAACCAGCAATTCCAAGGAGGCTTGCTTAAGGAGTTAAGAGGAAGTTAGTGGCAGTGACAAGGCCAGAATAGTTATTCTAGACAGAAAGCCCTGTCCTCCTGTTGCATTTTCATGCATTTTTATTACACAGTAATTTACCTCATTTGAGCTTTGCTACAATCTTATCAAGGTAGGTATTAGTATCTCCACTTCACAGTTGAGAAAATTCAGGCATAAATTTAAAAACGAGTCATCAGGAGTAGACACTGATCTGTGTCATTTTCATATCCTGTGCTTGTTCTGTCCATTAATCCTCTTAATAATGGTATCCAGACATTTGATGGGTTTGGACAATAGCAGGAATGTCTGCTCACCAAGGCCTGAGCTGGGGAGCTCATCTTTCTTTGTCTCCCTCCAGGAGAATTCCTGAGTTTTGCCGATGACTTACTCTCTGGCCTGGGTACATCTTGTGTAGCAGCTGGTCGAAGCCATGGAGAGGTCCCTGAAGTCAGTATCTACTCCGTCATCTTCAAGTGTCTGGAGCCCGACGGTCTCTACAAGTAAGACATACTTTGTGTGTGGGGAGCATGAAGCAGACAGGACAATTTTAAGTCTGGGAGGCAAGGCACGAGTCATCTGTCCAGACCAGCCTAATGTTCTATAGGCCAGTCTGTGTGTGCACCTTAATATGCTAAGGCTTAGAAGTGTCCATTGGAGAAGTATGGCCACAGTGAGTCACAGAATCATACAAGGTTAGTGATAAAGGGTCCAGGGAGGCCAGTAACTTAAAACCGTCCCTCCTACTGATGAAGAATCTGCAGCCCAAAGAGGGAAAGTGGCAAGTTAGCAAGGAAGGCTGTGACAGGAGTCCCTGCCTGGTGTTCTTTTCTCAATTCCGTGATATTTCCTCTGAAAAATGTTAGATTAGCATATCAGAAGTGTATACGTATATGTACTATATATACATATAATTTTTTTTATTAGTAGATTCATCCAGTCCCTTAGTAATAGTGTCATCATCACGCTTTCACAGAGTAGATTAGAGTCATTGCATCCAAATTTCTGGAGATGCGAAGGAAGTCATTCTGAGACTCATCTGTTCATCTCAGAGGGAAAACGGAGTCATTTTTTCTCTGTTTCCCAGCTCAGTGAGAGTTGCCACATTCGGATGCAACCATCATAAGCTATAACATACAGTTCTAGCAACCAGCTCTCTTCATTCTCTAATAATGAAACCATAGGCCACCTCCCTTACTAATCCAGAAAGCTGCAGTTGTTGACAAGGTGGACAGTTTTTTTTTTTTCTTTTTAACATCTTCGCTGAAGTATAATTGCTTTACAATGGTGTGTTAGTTTCTGCTGTATAACAAAGTGACTCAGCTATACATGTACATATATCCCCATATATCCTCCCTCTTGTGTCTCCCTCCCTCCCACCCTCCCTATCCCACCCCTAGGTGGACACAAAGCACCGAGCTGATCTCCCTGTGCTACGAGGCTGCTTCCCACTAGCTATCGATTTTACATTTGGTAGTGTGTATATGTCCATGCCACTCTCTCACTTCGTCCCAGCTTACCCTTCCCCCTCCCCGTGTCCTCAAGTCCATCTCTACGTCTGCGTCTTTATTCCTGTCCTGCCCCTGGGTTCTTCAGAACCATTTTTTTTTTTTCGATTCCATATATATGTGTTAGCATACGGTATTTGTTTTTCTCTTTCTGACTTACTTCACTCTGTATGACAGACTCTAGGTCCATCCACCTCACTACAAATAACTCAATTTTGTTTCTTTTTATGGCTGAGTAATATGCCATTGTATATATGTGCTACATCTTCTTTATCCATTCATCTGTTGATGGACACTTAGGTTGCTTCCATCTCCTGGCTATTGTAAATAGAGCTGCAATGAACATTGTGGTACATGACTGTTTTTGGATTATGGTTTTCTCAGGGTATAAGGTAGGCATTGTTGACCAATTAATTATTCAACTCATTCATTTTTTTTCTTTTATTCATTGATTCATTCACTTATCCATCCATCTATCCAACCATTTATCCATCTCTCCATCCATCCATCCCATTCATCTATTTATTCACTCTTATACTCCATCATTCATTCACGTATTTATTCATCAATTCTTTCATTCATTCACATTTTTATTTACTCATTTGTAACTCATTTACTTATTCAGCAGACATGGTCTGAAGATTTCCTATGTCTTGGTACTGTGCTAGAATGCAAGTATAAATGTGCCTAAGACAAAGTTTCTATCCTCAGGTAACTTATAACTTAATGGTAGTATGGAAGACCACAGACTGTGGATTCAAATCTGGCTATGACATATTTAGTTGTGTAGCCTTAGATAAGTCGCTTTACCTCTATGAGCCTCCGTAAAAGAGAAATAATAAAACCCAGGTTGCAGAGTTGCATGAGAATTAAACCAGGAGCAACCTAGCATAGTATCTAAGTATGTGCTCAGTAAATATTAGCCCCTTCACAATCTGCAAATCTCCCTCCCCTCCAAAACACATCCTATCCCCACTTCCTCTGGAAGACCATGACTTTTCTGAAGACCACGGGGCTCTTTTGAACATGTGGCATATTGAGACTCATTGGTAACACCCAGTGCGTTCACGTACCAAACTCAGGAATATTACCGTAAGATGGAAACCAGGGCTTCTGACTCTGGCTTTGCCACCGACTATCTATCTCGTAGCTGTTAGGGCCCAGGTTTTATTTCATTCAGAAGGGCAAACTCAGTTGGGGACGGTGAGAGCTGTAGGGATGAAATCCCAAAAGTACAACATGCTATCAGGTGTCTTCCAGTGGGACATGTGTGCAAACTTCACAGAGGCAATAGCATTTACCTCAGGCCTTCAGTAATGACTTGGTATTTAGATCTTGGGAGCGAGAGTCTATAGCCTCTCAGTCAGTAAGCTCTGACACCAACCCCTTGGGCTTTAGGGTCACTGCATCTATGAAACACGAGTATGTGACTAGATTATGAGCTGTATGATCCGCTCCAACCCTAAAGACTATGATCGTGTGCAGAAAACAGCATTTTTGCAAGACTGCCTGTGGCTGGTTCCTGGATCTTCTGTTCCTCACTGAGGGCATGGACTGCACTGGAGGCGTACAGAGCTGGTTCACATCTCCACCCTGTGCTTTCTCAGCTTGGCACTGAGTGAGCTTCTCAACCTTCCAGCCTCCGCTTCCTCCTTCGTGAAGATGTAGGTAATACGGTGTCTGGCTCACTGGGACCCCAAGAGGTTTGATGAGCTCGTAATGCACAGAAGTTCTTCACTTTGTCACAAGCCCCCAGCAGGAGAGTGAGAAGTGTTAGCTGTTACCATCGTTGCTGTTGTTGCCCTTGCTGTAGTAATAATTAATTTCAACTCCCTCCGCCTCCATTCTCCAGCTGCTGGGAGAGACAGCATCTAGCAGAGAGGGACCGAGCCCTGGCAGGTGATTCCTATCTGCTGAGACACAAGTAGTAACCCTGTCTCTGGGTGACATTGTGGGGGCTTGGCGTTAGCCAGGCTGGAAGCCTACAGGCCCATTATGTAGAAAGCAGTGAAATGTTTTATGGAACCCCGAAAGCAATTAACACTTAGAGCTGACAAATCAGCTGCCATCCTTTACACACACACACACACACACACACACACACACACACACACACACACACACACACACACACACACACACACACACACACACACACACACACACACACACACACACACACACACACACACACACACACACCTGGCCCCCATCTCCTTCCCACCTCGTGAAGCAGGAACATCCTTTCTTCTCCTGTCCTGGAAATGTGCTTGTCATGAGCCTGTCATCCCTAACTCTGAACACTTCTTTATTTTATTTTTGAAATCGATTTTATTAATGGCCCTGGGATCTGGGCGCTCTGACAAGGAGCCAGGGTGTTGTTTGGACCCGTCTCTTATCCCACTGGCGGCTCTCCTTCCCTGAAGTCTGACCGATTCGGTCTCAAGTTTTAAAATAGTTCCAGTGTCAGTTCTTGGGGGTTTTCATTTTCTGCTTGCTTGTTTCTTACCAAAATTAGTTTTCTTCTTCTTGGGCCAAAAAGGCCATGTGTGGCAGTGGAAAGAGCGCAGGCTTTGGAGACAAGCGGAGCTGGGTGCAAATCCTGATTCTGCTGAGTAGTCACGACCTGCCCTGGGACAAGTCATTTTTTCACTGCTCTATGCAACAGTTTCTCCCACTGGGAAAGGGGGGCTGATAATCTTTCCATTCTCGCAGAGTTATAGGGAAGAGCATTAAGTAAGAAACTCCACAAACAGGGTTTTTCAGATTGCATGGCCTACGGGAGGTCTGCAGGAAATGTTGGTTACTTTTGCTTCTTCCTGTTTCATTCTCCTTGACTCAGTTGATGGTTTTCAGTGTCTCTTTTTTCCAAGGACAATCCCAGAAGAGCTATCCTCTATGAGGCAGGTTGGGGTCCCACTAGCCCTGAAAAGAATGAGTACCCGGGATCATTTGGGGAGAAATAGGATGAAAAGAGAGCATGGTCCAGACCCCTGAGTTTTAATTAAGCACAGCTGGGCACCAAACCTTCCATCCATGCTGCCAGAAGGTGTGATGGAAGGATTCAGGTGACACAGGCATGGAGGCGCAGTCTCTCAGGCAGGAAGTCTGGGTTCACATCCCACTACTGCCACTTCTGCCTCTGGGACCTTGGGCAGGATGTTCACATTGTCTCCTTGTTTCACAAGTTCAGGATCTTCAAAATGAAGATGCATTAGATCCACCCCAGCTTGAGAGTTCTGGGAATGCATACTTCTGCCGTGGGACTTTTTTCTCATTCTCTCTCTTCTCCTCCGGGGCTCTTGCTCTTACAACTTCACCTTTGTTTTACCCTACCATACCTCTCTGCATCTCTGTCCGTCTCCCCTTTCCTTTTTTTTTTTTTTTTTTTTTTTTTGCGGTACGCGGGCCTCTCACCGTTGTGGCCTCTCCTGTTGTGGAGCACAGGCTCTGGACGCGCAGGCTCAGCGGCCATGGCTCACGGGCCCAGCCGCTCCGTGGCATGTGGGATCTTCCCGGACCGGGGCACAAACCCGTGTCCCCTGCATTGGCAGGCGGACTCTCAACCACTGCGCCATCAGGGAAGCCCTCCCCTTTCCTTTTATTCCCTCTCTCGTGTGAGTACTCTCTGCATAGCTCACTGTCTTTGTCTGTCTGCCATTCTCCAATCATTCCTTTTTTGCCTTTCTATCTGTTAATCTCTGAATTTCTGTTTCTCTGTCCTGTTTCTTATTTGAGTTTTGGTTCCTCCTTCTCTCTCTCTCTGAATCAGGCCCCTCTTTATCCCCACTCCCTCTCTGCACCCCACCTAGGAAGGCAAATTGCTTCTGCAGCCCCTCTATCCATGTAATTTTACACAGCACCGCAGAGTTGAGACCAATTGGAGGAGTGAGAGTCAAGGCTGATTCTCTCGTCCTAAGCTCACCCTGGTGTAACAAAACAGAAACATCAGCACTTGGGCCTGTTTAAATTGAATGTCCTTGTTTGTTTCATTTGTTTTACTTTTGAATGAAAACAAACAAAGAGCAGCAGAGGGAGAGGGTCCCCAGACGTTCTGACAGTGTGACCAGCTCTTGCGCCTTTGGGTTGTTGGAGTCCGAGGGTAACCCCGAGCAGGAATCTCCACTCAAGGTGGGAGGGTCCGCCCAGGCTGGGCACTCACCATCCCTGCCCTTGCCTGGCTGGAGGCCTAGACACCCTTTTTGTCGCCACTCCCCAATTTCCTATTGTCCAAGGTAATTAGCCTCTGTCTTGTCTTGGCTGCCTTGCTTTCTCTGATCGTGGATGACTGCCAAAGTGTCCTGCGCAAACACACAGCAGCAGCCAGGCCTAATTCCTGGGGTGGGAGCTCATTCCCACACATGCAGAGGCTTGCTCCAGGCCTGCCCTCACCTCCTTGGCCTCAGCTCTGTGAAAGGAATGCCAAGGGAGCCTGCGTCCTGCAACCACGTGCCAACATCCACGGTGGGACCAGAGGCTCAGGGGAAATGTTCCTTCTTATCAGGGGTGGCTGGAGTTGGAGGAGAGGAGTAAAAGGAAAACCAGGGCCCTGGAAGAGGGAAGAGCCTGAGGTCAGGAGTCAGACAGCAGTTCCCACGCTTGTTCCAAGCGAGACCTGGGCCCAGTTCCTCCTGCTGCTCGGGCCTTGATGTTCTCATCTGTGAAATGGAAAAGTTAAACTCAGTGAGCTCTGTGACTTGCACACTGAGGTAGAGATGGAGACTCCAGACCGGTGTCCTGATTCTCAGTGTCCCCAGTACTTCCTGGATACCAGGAGTGTAGTGATGATAATAGTTTATTGAGCACTCACTATGTGTCAGGAACAGTGTTTTAAGGATGTTACACGTGCTCTCTCATTTCATCCTCGCCATAACCCTGTGGAACTGGTATCATCATCATCATCATGTTTCATTTCACAGAGGGAAAAACTGAGACTTAAAGAAGTAAACATTTTGCCCAAAGTCACATGATAAAAAGAGATAGAGCTGAGAGTCATACCCAAGCTGACCCACCCTTCCCTTCCCCCACATGCTGTCCCTGCCCGTGTCCACTCACACATGGGGAGTTGTCAGAAGTACCTGGTAAGAATAGTGGAAGAGGGCCTTCTAACTGCAAGCAAATGTTTGCAATGGAAAGAACTTTGGGGACAAGAAGACCCTGATCCTCAGGAAAGGTACTTCACACCTCATCTTTCTCATCTGTAAAATGGAGCTTATTAATTCATCCATGAAATGGAGATAATTAATTATACCTCTGCAAGTTTTTGCAAAGATTAAACTCGATAGTATATGAGAAAGTGCTTTGAATTTGTCCTAAGACTGTGTGAACATGAAACGTTATGATCACTCTGTCAAAAAAAGCAGCCAAGGGACGGGCAATAGATATTTTGAATCCACATCCCTTCCCACACCCCACCACAATATACATATTTTTAAGTTAGGCCTTTGAAATCAGACAGAGGTGAGTTTTTACCTTGGCTCCAATACCTGCGCTGTGTGGCCTTGGGCAAATTTCTTAATCTCTCTGAGTTTCAATTTTGTCATCTTTAAAATGGAATCATGACAGGACCTATTTCATAGGATTGTGAGGATCCGATGAACTGAAACATGTAAAGAGCACAAGAGAGTGTCTAGCTCGTTGTCAGTACTTAATAAATGATGAGAGGGGGAAGGATAACCACTGTTATTACTCTTTGTGATTATATACTTTACCTAAGCTTCGTGCCTGGGGTTGCCACTGTTGGCCACTGTGTTCTCAGCATTCCAGTGGGGAGAGCAAGTTAATCCTTCATCTGGCACTGATTCCTTTATTCATCACTCCCTAGGCACACTTGCTAGAATGTATTAGAATGTACCTTCCATAAGGTCTTTGCTTCTACTGTTCTTTCCCCAGGATAGCCTTCTCCTGGCTCTTCCCATGATCAGTACCTTACTCTCCTTCAGGTCTAGGATTAAATGTCATTTCCTTAGAAAGCCCTTCTTTGACCACATTATCTACAACAGATAACACCTGCTATACACACAGACGCATAAAGCCATGGCACTTACTAAAGCTGTAGTGATTCAGTATCTAATTTATTGGTTTGTTGTCTGTCTTTTCACACCAGACCGTCAGCTGCATAGAGCAGGGTCTATGTCGGCCTTTGTCATCCTGTATTCCTGGTGCCTAGAACAGTGTCTGATGCCAGTAAAGAATCCAGTAAATCGTTGTTGAATGATTTGAACAAATTTCGAAGTCAATGCAGAAATCTGGAGATACTGACTTCTCCCCTTCACTCACTCACCATCTCTAACTCACTTTCTCACCAAATATTCAGGAGACAGCCACTGTGTGTCTGGCTGTGGTCTGGTACCATATCTCTACATCTATCTCTAGGTTTCTATGTCTCTGTATCTATCTATCTACCTATCTATCCATCTATCTACCTATCTTAAATCGTACCTAATTTAATCCTGAAAACAACTCTCTAAGGCAGTGACTGTTATTCTTGTCCAACAGATTAGGCTGTAAAGGCACAGAGAGGTTAGATAAGTTGCCCAGAGCCTCAAGGCTAGTAAATGGAGAAGATACAAGTTGAATTCAGCCAATTTATTTCCAGAGCTTGAACTTGAAATTACCACACTAGTTTATGAGAAGAATTGGACATGTAGAAGTAGCAAGGTTCAGGGGTGGAAGCTGTTTAAAGGGATCTTTTGTGCAGAGATCGATACTCAGATGAGCTGGAAACACTATGGAAAACAGATTTTGAGTCCTGACACCAAAAGCTACACGACTCCCACTGAACTCCAGACTTCTCCCTGCCTCTGCAACCCTGGTGATGCCACGTAAACAGTTGAGCCCTGAGTCTGCACAAGGACCCCTGCTCTTCCTAGGAATGTACTCCCAATGCCATTCTCGAGATGCCCAGTATCTCCAGCTCTCATCTGCTGGGTTGTTTCCCAACGTCCCCAGTCTGCCATGTGTTTCTGCAAACAAGTCCAGGCTCCCTGCCCCAAGATACTATTCCAAAAGCCCAGGGGGCGTGACACCTTGGATGGAGCATTGCTGAGCCCCCCATCACCTCCAGGAACCCCCCCACCCCCTGCCCGGGCACAGCCAGGGCAGCACATCGAAGAAGTGGCCAGGGCCACCGCCATGGATACTATAATTACATATTAGATGGAATCCCAAAGTTTCCTTTTATTTACATTCCTACCCTACCCTCTTCATTTCCTCTCTTTGTGCCAAGAATCAGCACAGAATTTACTGGAAAAAGCATGAAAGTCATCAGGAGCCCTTCAGGTCTGGCGTTTATGAATGCTTGCCCAGATGAAGGGAGGTGAGAGACTGGAGGGTCATCCTGCGTCTGGCCCTAAGCAGCTAGGAAGCCTTGGACAAGGAGTTTCCATTTTGGAGGCCTGCGTTTCTCCCTTTGTAGAAGAGGGATCGAATGGGGCCAACCCAAAGAATGTTTCATGAATTCAGGTGAATTCGCAGGCTGTGTATCTCAGGAGATAATGGAGGCAAGGATTTGGACTCCAAGCCCTGGCGATCAGAGAGGGAAGGGTTGGAGTCTGGGCGGAAGAGTTTCATTCAGCTTAAGGCTCCATGCTTCTTCCCTCTTCCAGCTTCAGTGACCCTGTCTATGCAGTGGGCCTCTTGAGCCAAGTCCCAGCGTGACCGGGCCAGCTTCTCAGGGGACTTTCAGCTCCTGGGAGGAAGGAGATATGCACAGAGGAAGCCTTCCATGCTGACCGGGGCCTGGGCTGTAGCCTCTGAGAGCTGAGGCTGAGGCCCAAGGTTGATCCAGGACACAGAAGGGAAAGAAGCCAGGACGGGTCTGACAATTCCTGCCTTGCTCTTTACTGGCTTTTTCTCCCCACTGTGAAACTCTCTCAGTCCTTTTTTTCTCTTCAACCCTCTCTCCCTCCCTTCCTTCCTTCCTCTTCCCCCCCCCCCTTCCTCTCTCCCTTCCTCTCTCCCTTCCTCTCTCCCTGAGTTTTCTCCTGTTTTTCTAACATCTCTCCTCTCCCCCCACCCCCGCCGCCCCTTTTTGTCCATTTCTGGTTGTTTCTGACTCCTCTTTCCCTCTCTTTCTTCCCGTCCCATCCTTGCTCTCTCTCTGCTCCGGGCAGGGATGCTGCCTCTCTCTCAGCACTCTGACTTCTCGTCTGTCTGTCTGTCTCAGTCTTTTGTGTCGGTGTCTCCTTCTCTTACACTCGCTCTCTCTGTATCTGTACATCCTGCCTCTTTCTCCTTTTCTTAGCACTCCTTAGTCTCTCTTGCTTGGTCCCATGATCTCTCTTCTTCCATGTTCCTGTGCGTTATCTACCCGCTCCACCCCTCCTACCACAGCCTAGGAACAAAGGTCTGCACCTATTATATGACACTGGGGTGAACAGCCAGTTGGGTGTGGCCAAGGGTCCCAGAGCTCAGCAGGGGCCGGGCGCCTCTGATGTCCCATAACCCAGATGGAATGTGAACTTTCTCTGGCTGTGGTGCCCTGTCCTATTGGTCAGGGGGTGGGGTGAGGGGGGGCAGCCTAGCTACTCAAGACTCAATTCCATCTAGCGTCAGGTCACACTAACCTCTCCAAAGTGTTCAGTTGGGGCCCCAGAGAGGGAAAGAGCTGTCCTCAAGCCAGAAGCAAATACAGCCGTGAGTCCCAAGCCAAGAGAGACTCGTAGAGGAAAAATAACGCTGTTTTTCAGCCGACAGACAGTGAGGCTCCTAAAACCTGCTGGGGACTCTCAGGCAGGCTGTTCTTTCCTCAAGCTGCATCAGGATTTCATCCAGGAATGGGACGCCAGCCAGGCTTCTAGAGGGACAGGGCACAGGCTGCTTGTGCAAACTCGTGGAGGGTGGAGAGATGGGACCTGAGGCCGTGCTGGGGAACTAGGCCTTGAATGCCAGGCATAGGAGCTGAACTTGGTCCTGCAGGCAGTGGGGAACCAGGAAAAGCTGTTGAGCAGGCCCAGGCTGTATTTACACCTGTGTTTTTGGTGACAACCCTGACTGGGGTGTGGAGAACAGGCTGCGTTGAGTTGAGAGACAGTGAGGCCATTTGGTGCAAGTAAAGGCGAGGTCCTCACACGTTGGGGATCCAGTGAGTGGTGCCCTGCGTAGGGCATGTGCTGGGTAGAAGTGGAGCAGCATGGGCTCAGCTCAGTTCTGGAAACATCCAGAAACAGCTTTTCCTCTTCTTAACAACTGGTGTCTGTGCTGAGCACTCAGGAAAAGGGCATATATGTTGGGTATCCACAATGTGCCTTATACTAAGCTAGTCACCTGGGATTCAGAGCTAACCAAGCCAAACAAAGTCTCTGCCCTCATGGAGCTCAGAGTCATGGTGGGGAGGCAGAGGAGACTAGCTCGATGATGCTTCACGTCATGCTCTGATGGGAAAGACTGGGGGCTGTGGAAATATCAAGGAAGGGTCGCTAACCCAGACGAGTCTAGTGCAGGGCCATTTTGCAGACCTGCTGTGAAGTCTTCCTGCAGAAGTAAGAGGAGGTGTTGCCCTGGGTTGAATAGCATCCCCTCAGAATTCATGACTACCTGAAACCTCAGAATGTGACCTTACTTGGAAATAGAGTCTTTGAAAATGTAATGAACTAAGGATCAAGATGAGATTTAACTGTACCTAGGTTGGTTCCTAAGTCCAATATAATATAGTGGCTGGTGTCACTCTAAGAGGAAAAGACACACAGAAGAAGGCCACGTGAAGATAAAGGTGGGGATTAGAGTTATGTTACCACAAGTCAAAGAACACCTGGGGCCCTCAGAAGCCAGAAAAGGCAAGGAAGGATCCTTCCCAAGAGCCCCCAGGGGGAGCCTGGCCCTGCCGACACCTTGATTTCAGACTCCTGGCCTCCAGAACTGTGAGATAATATGTTTCTGTTGTTTTAAGCCACTATGTCTGTGGTAATATGTTATGGCAGCTACAGGAAACTAATACAGGGGTTTCAGGCAGAGGATAGATTATGAGAAACCTGGAAACTGAGAGACAGCATGATGAGGCAGAGTAGATCTGGAGTCAGGAGGGCAAGGGGAGGTAAGAGAGCTGGGGCTACTGAGCAGGTGAGGGCCTCGCCAGCTGTGTTGGAGCCCCAAGGGCAGCGTGGCAAAGATTCAGTGGAGGATGGTATGAACAAGCCTCACGGCTGCAAGGAGAGTTGGCTTGCAAGGGGAAGACTAAACATCTGAACAACGCCCAGAGGAGAGGAAGCAGGTCAGCAGGGGCCCTAGAAATGATGCCCCTGGAGAACATTTCAGGGGCCTGGACGGTTTGTTCAAGTTAAGAGAGGACCCGGGAGGATGGCCCACCGTCTTCAGCCCTCTGTAGAGCCCCACAGGTATCAGAGGCACAGATGTGCTCACTCTGACCCTGGGGAACAGGATGAGGTGAATGGCTGCGAGGAAGGCAAATTTCAGGTCACTGTCAAGAAACGTTCCAGGGCTGGCCTTCGGTGGGCTGGTAATCTCAGGGGGTGGTAAGCCCCATGCTTGGGGAGCAGGAAGCTGAGGGAGATGGAACAAACCCTCGGCAGGGCTTTATAAGGAGGAACTGGCAAGTGACATGAATGGGTCAGTGTGACCAGATGCTCGATAGCAGGGAGCAGTGGGGACAGTGGTAAACTAGAAATGGAGCAGAGAATCCTTAGCTCCAGCTAACCATTACTATGTGAGAACGTCAGCCATAAACCTAGGCTTAAATGAAATCTCTTAATTAGTACTTGCTAGAAACCAACTTAATACTGGTCATATAAACCAATTTTGTAGGTCACAATTAGCCTGCAGGTTATTAATTTAAAATCTCTAAGTTAACTCTCTCAGTATATAGATAAGGGAGCCGAGGCCCAGAGAGACCCATAGGCTTCACAGTGAAATCAGAACCAGGATTAGCACACAGGGGTCCTGACACTCAATCCACGGCTCTTACCAGCAGGCCTTGACCCCCTACCTTTTACCTCGGGGGTGCTTTGGTAGGGGGAGAGCACAGGGACATCTCAGCGTGGAGAGGAGTTCCCAGGATGGGGTCACAAGCCACACTCGGCTCTGTGCCCAGCTATACTGCCCATCAACCAGGGGCCTTGGGCAAAGAGCTTCCTCTTTCTGAACCTCAGTTTCTTCCTCATCACAATGAGAAGACTGGATGGCAAAGTCCCTTCCTTCTCTGACCTTTTAGGACTCTAGGAACTCCTGAAATAGGAATGGACCCACACTCAAAGCCAGGCCTCTCCCTGCTCCCATTATCTTGGCTGTGGGTCCAACACCACATGCTGAGGGCCTCCCCGCCACCCACCCACTTCTAAACTCCCACCTCCATCTGTGAAGGAGGCTGTTGCTATGAGCAGTCTTGAGGTCATCACTGGAAAGGTGTTAACAGACTACAGGAGATCGCCATGAATGATGTGCAGAAACTCAGAGGCAAGACAGAATCCAGATTTCTGGCATTTTTCCTTTTGCTTTATTCTCCTTTCCCCCAAGGACAGATTCCCCCATGTACCAACAACCCCATTCTGCTTTCACATTTGAATCACAGCACAATAGAGCTTGAGGACTCAGACATCATGGACCTGATCCTTCTCTCTTTATAGAAGAAACTGAAGTTCAGGGAGGGCAAGGGCCTGCCCTTGGTCACTCAGAGAACCAACATCAGAGCTGGGCTGGACCAGGGCTCTAGATTCCACTATAGACCAGCTGCTGCTCTCTGGTCCTAGACCCGAGCACACACGCCCCCTATCATCTTGGGCATCTGAGAGGCTTAGAGTCTAGGATTTTAAGTTAGACCGTCCTAGTGTCAATTCAAATCTCAGTCACTTTCTGGCTGTACAACATACTTATTTTCCTGGGTCTCAATTTCCACATCTGCAAGGTGAGCGTATTGGTACTCCCTACATTAGAGTTTTGCTGTGATACAAATATAGAGTAGTTAACACATGCAAAGCTCCCAGGCATAGCAGGCCCAGCACACAGTAGGTGCTTAATATCAAGTGCATACAAGACGTTTCTTTAGTAGGACTTCATCAGGGATGACCATGAAAGAGAATCATGATTGGCTAATTGTCCTGCCCTCTGTGAAGTTGCTTACATGGCTCTGTTCTCTCTGAGCATCTTCCAGGAGCCCTCTGGACATGATGTGGCAATTTTGGTATCATTTTGCCCAAACATTTGACATAACAAGAGATGCCTTCTCTCCTTTTTTTTTTTTTTTTTCCTTCTACTGTTCCTTGAGCCCATCCCTAATGTAGTTCTCACAATCATAGAGAAATAAGATTGTCAGCAATCCAAGAGTAGAACAGGTTTTAGAAACCACGTTTAAGAGTCTGTGAATCCCTAACATATGGCCTGGGATTTGGTAGGTACTCAATTTAGGAAACACCAAAGGTCAGGAAGAGGTATAGCGGGTTGAATGGATGGAGTCAGGCCTTCCTGTAAACATCTGCAGCTATTAGCCAAGGACATACATAGCAACGCCACAACCACTTCCTACCGATCACTATTGTCATCAACCATTTATCAAGCTCTTACTACCTCTACGCAACGTGCCAAGGTCTTTATGTCCACTAGCTCTCTGAACCTTCACAATATGGTACTTTCTAAGGTAGGTACTCTAATATCCCCACTTTATGTGTAAGGAAGCTGAGACAGAAGGACTAAATGACTTGTTCAAGGTCACTTAATTAGTAGATGGCGGAACCATGAGTCTAACACAAGATATCTGGCTCCAGAGTCCACACGTGGATATTCCTTCGCATTTCTCTCATAGACAGTGGTGCAGCTGAAATTTGAAAACTTATGGCTTAGACCGAAGGAGTTTTGCCCAGTGTTGGGAACAAACTTGTAAGGAGCTAATCATCCTGGGATAGAGGGTGATTTGCCTCATAATAAAGCATGGGCGTTCTGAGGAGGCTGTGGTCTCTAATAGTCAGTGTACCTTGGGGGCCTGCAAGACCGGATAGCATTGAGCTGGGTCTGGAAGAGCGGATAGCATTGACCATTTAGATTTAGGGCCATTATTGCATCACCAGCAGAGGGAACAGCTGAAATAAAGACAAGGAGGTGGGGAATTAAAGGGGCACATAAGAGAACAGCAGGAAGTTCAGGATAGTTGAGATACATAGTATAAAAGCTTGGAGAGGCAGGACTTACAGGGCCTTGTTAATGCAGACGAAAGAACCATTGATTCGTTTTGAGTAGCAGTGAGGAGGCCACGTTTGGGTTTTAGAACGATATCTGTGGAGTGTGGGTTAGAGCAGGGAGAGTTAGGGGCCGTGGTAAGAGATACTGAATCTAGAATTAGGATGGCAGCAGAGAGGGATGAGAGGAGTAAGTGGATGAAGAGAGTCCTAGGATGTGAGACTGTTGTGTTCACAGTTTGCTTTGGGAATCTATCAAATGACATAAGCCTCACTGAGAAGACTTGGCACAGGATTTGAAAATTTTAAATCTGGGTTCAAATCCTGACTCTACCATTTTGTAGTTGGGTAGCCTAAGAAGAAATGCCTAAGTTTTGAGACCAAGCCTTTACCTGCATCCAAAAAGTGGTAATAATATATTCGACTTCAAAATGTGCGTGTGGAATTGAAAATATATGTATTCTATATGTCAGATTTGGGCACCTAGTAGGCCCTTTATTCCTATCAATTTCCTCCCATTCTTTCCATCTGCTTTAGTCCTCTTGTGGTGAGCATTCATATTCATTCTCTCTCTCACTCCACCCCCTTACTGCCCAACTTCCCTCTCACTGTCCCTCTTTCCCCAGGATGCCAGAAATGAAATAACATTCTTTGCATGTTTGTTCTAAAGCTCCTGGCCGCCTTCCCGCAGACCCCTGGCTGGGTCAGGACTCATTTGCATTAGCATGTGTGAGGCCAGCATGAAGGGGAGGGAGAGGCCCTGTTTTCAGGGATTTTCATCAGGCGCCCCTGCCAGAAAAAGGAGAAGTTACTATTTCTTTCTGGGAAACATTCACAGACTCAAACAGGCAAGGAAGGCCCAGGGAGCTGCCTCACTTGTGGAGAGGTTGATGGGTGGGTGAACTGCCTGCCTGACTCCCAAAACTGTATCCAGCTCCTCTCACCCTTATGACAGGCCTGCCCCCAGAAGTCTCTCCTTCAACATGTATAGTATAGTAACTGAAGACCATAAATAGATCTTTCTTAATCCTATCCATGGCCTGTAACAGGGAGAGGAGAGGGAGAGAGAGCACATAGGGGCAAGGAAGACACTCAGAAGCTACAGGATAAATAAACAACAATTTTGCTGGCTTCTAGAGATGGATATTAAATCCACAGAAGCATCTTTAAAAAAAAAGCAGTGGTAATCCCTGGAGTTTTTTGTTTGTTCTTGCTATAATCCTGTTAATTTTTAAAATAATACGATGTCATGGAGTTATACTTTCTCCCAGGACTCCCAGTAACCTTGTCCAAATCCAGACAACCAATGGCCGGCCAAAGGAAGTCCTTTGGAGTTGTCTCAGGAGTGCCATTGGCACCATGACATGTGCTGACTCTAGAGGCGAGGATTATACCATTTATAGAGAAGCAAATTGAGTTCCTGGTATTTTATTAGACAGCCTCCCGTTATTTCCCATTATTTTTCTCAGTTCCTAGCCTCATTATGTCTTGTTCAGGCAAGACTTTCGCCTCCTCCTTCATAATACTATCCATATAAATACTTCAGTGGAAAAATGAACAAATCAATGATACACATGGTTATTACTTAGAGTGCCTTCAATATGTCAGGCACTGTTCTAAATGCTTTACACAAATTAACTTATCCAATCCTCTCAATAATCCAATGAGGCCAGTATTTTGTTATTCCCATTCTTAGAGATGAGGAAACCAAAGCCCAGAAAAGTTAAGAAATTTGCTGAAGTCATGCACTAGTCAGTAGCACAGCCAGGATTTAAATTCAGTCAGGTTGGCTCCAGAGCCCAAGTTCCTAACCATTAACTAACCCAGCCTCCCCAGAAGTCACATTAGCATTTAATGAGCCGGTGCACACCAGATCTTGCGCTCTCACCCATCACAGGGCCTGGGTACATGCTACACCTCTTATTCAGTTCTCAGCCTAAATGTTGCTTCCTCAGAATGGCATCCCAAGAACCTGTAATCTCAGCCAGGTTCCCTATCCCTTTCCTTTATTGCAATTATTAAACTTTGCAATGACATGCATTCATATGTGTTAACGTCTGTCCCGTACTAGACTTGGCAGTCTATGGAGGTAAAGACGGTGTCTGTTTTGTTTGTCTCCATATACTCAAATGCACACATGCAGAAGGCACTCAGTAAATGGTTATTGGATAAAAAATTGAATACATGTGATATTACATTTAATCATAGCTATAATCTTAAGAGACAGACACTTTTTTCCCCTCACTTTAGAGATAAAGAAATAAAGGCTCACAGAGGTTCGATAAATTGGGCAAAGTCACTGAGAGAGTAAATGGCAGAACCAGTATTTGAAAGCAGGTCTTTTCTGACCTCAGAGCCCATGCTCTGAACCTCTGCACTGTATTCTCTTCTGTGAAGCCGTATAAGGGACACATAGAGGAATGAGACATAGTGTCAGCCCTAAAGAGCTCCCTGTTCTACTGGGAGGAGGCTACCATACCCCAAGCCAATTAAAACTGGTGAAGTGGTTCTACAACATCATGCAAATGATGACCTATGGAAAAAAGATGGAGGACAAGGAAGTTTTTGACAGCCAGGAATGACCTCCTGTAGCCTTTCTTAGACGATGTACACTTACTCTCTATGGGCACATTCAAATGTAGCATCCTCCCTATCAGCATTGGTGTTCATTCATTCCATTTGTTTCAGAGTATCTGCTTCTCTGTGGGGCTGTGTACTATATCCTGAAGACCCAGAGATGAACACAATCGTCCCTGCCACCTTAGAACTCCCGATAAAATGTGGCCCATGGTATGAGAGCTCAGAGGGGAGAATGCCTCCTACTCCAGTGAAAGTTGGCCAGAAAGAGTGACATTTTAGTTGAGTGTTAAAGGATGAACAGGATCAGTAAGGTGAAGATAGAAGGGACAATGGTTTTCCAGGGAGAGGAAATCATATGTATAAAGTTACTGAAGAACAAAGCAACTTAGCAATTTACAAACCCTACTCAAGTCACCATGAGGCAATGGGGCAAATCTGGGTGATGAAGTTGAAGAGGTTGATAAGACTCAAATCCTAAAGGGACGTTATCTCCAGGCTAAAGAGTATAGACTTTATCTTGAGGGGAAGGGGAACCGTTAAGGGTTTTAAGCTGCTCAGAAGACATTGTCAGATTTGCATTTTAGGAAGAGCACTCTGGCTAATATACCGGCAGTAGGGTGGAGGTGGGAATGAACTGTTGGAAACGAATAAGGAAGCTGTTCCCAAGGCCTGGGGGAGAAGCAGTGAGGTCTGGTATAGACCAGAATTGGAAGAAAGAAGGGTGGTTGAAATCTCCAGTCTCTGATGAACAGGATGAGAGAGGGTGAGTAGCGGGCCAGAAACAGCTCATCACCATGCACCAGTTTATCCTGCCTGAGGCTTATTGGTAAGGACTCAACTTCAGCCCTTGCTTTCTGGGCTAGCCCAAGATGGAAAGCTTTTTCTTTCTTTCTTTCTTTTCTTTTTTCTTTTTTTCTTTTTAGAAAGCATTTTCTAAGCACCTACTATGAACTATGACTGTCCTCTGGAAGATAAAAAATAAGCAAGCTAAGTAAGCCTATGTGAGTTGGCAACAGTCCCCATTATTCTATGTCTGATTTTTAAGAGTACTTGACTCTCGTCTGCTTCTGAAACAGCAAGAAATGATTTAGAGGTGCCATTACCATGTGAGAGGCTGATGGGGTTAAAAGGAGAATGAGATATGGTTTCTTTCCCCCAGAGAGCTCACATGCCAGGGGGATGACAGCAAGTAAAGGATAGATGAAGACAGTGCTTCCACGGTTTCATGTCCTAGGTAGTAAGACTAAGACACTCAGAGGATAAAGCAATTAGTCCCATCTGAAGAGGTGTGGGTCTTTCCCAGAGCCTGCAAAAGTGGTTCTGAGCCCAGTAGAGAGAGATCTGACCAAAGTCGCATGACCAGGCAGTGATAGAGGTTTTATTTGCTGGTCACTAAGCTGAGCTGCGGAGCCGAGCACAGGGACAGTCCTCCTTCTGGGACAAGAATCCACTACAGTCCTATTAACGATGATGGCTGTCTCCCCAGCCGCTGCTTGAGCATGTAGAAATGCATCAGATATTATGTTAAGTGTGTGATTAAACAGCATTAGCATGTTTAATCTTCACAATAACTTTCTAAAAGATATTTCAGAACAGTATGTAAGACTCTGAACCCTTGGATACAAGTAACAGAAACTCAAATCAAAATTGCTTATGAAAAAATGGAATTTATCCACTTATATCAACTGGGAAGTTCAACAGGTGTGCTGGCTGCAGCCCCAGAGACATCCAGGAGTTCAGGTGATGTAATATGGACTTTGTATCTCTGCCCCAACTTTCCTGTGTGTTGGCTGCATTCTGAGGTGGGTTTTCCTTCTGGGAGGACAGAGATGGAGGTGGCAGACCCCACTCAGGTGCAGCAACAAAACTGACAAACGAGGAGAGTCCCTGGAGAATGGCCTGGTGTGAATGTGAAGCAGGGTGCTGTAGAGAACTGCCTAGAAGCCCCAGCCTCACATCCAGGCTTCAGAAAACATTTGCTGAGCCAATGACATCAGGGCTCATTGTTGGAGAGCATAGTGACATGAAGGTACGTAGGCTGGCCGAGAAGCTGGAGATCAGAAGTGTCTTGGTACTGTCTTAGTCCTTGGACCAATCCAAACCTCAGAGATTTTTCTGCAAGACAGAACAGTTTTGTCTTCAAAGTCAAGGTGAATGCAGCAGCCCTCACCCAGCAGTTGATTAAGTGCCAACTCTATCACTCTGCCACTCTGTGTCTGTCCTTGATTGAAAAGCCCCCTCCTCACCCTCCCGGAAAACATCAAATTCTCTGAACGTAAAACGCAGGCAATAAACCCTGCTTTGTCTTGCTTTCAAGGTTATTTGTGTAATAAGCTTTGCAAAGTGTAAATTGATAGGTGTCAGGAATGCATTCATTTGTTCGCTTTAATCATGAAAATGAAAATAAAATGCAGAGAGTATGGAGACAGTACAATAAGCCCCCATGTGCCCACCATGCAGGATTAATACATGTCAGGACTCTGTCACATTTGCTTCAGAGCTCTTTTCTCCTGAAATAAATTAAAATTAAAGATAAACTTGAAGATTATTTTGCCTCCTCGTCACCAGTCTTACTCTGTCCCCTCCTTCCCTGCTAAGCTGTAACCCCCGTCCTAAATTTGTATCAGTCTAGTCCAAAGAACAGAGTGAGTTTCTGTTTGTTTATTTGTTTGCTTCTTCTTTCAGGTTTTACTTTCCACCATCATTCCTAGTCTCATATGTTGGCAAATTAAAACTGCAGCTGCCTCCAACTGACACTTTGCAGCTTTTGTTATTACTTATTATGAATCTTAATTTCATTTCTGTAACAACCATAGTCACAGAAAGTCCCACTGTGTCTTATCTCTCCTGGGAACCTTTTTTTCCCCCCTTTTTATGTCAATACCTGTAAGAAAATAAATAAATATGTTAATAATGTATTCTTCTAATCTCCTGCTTACGCAAAGGCTTACGTCTCTGAGAGCTTGTCCAGCCGTGGCGAGGTCTTATCAGGGCCGGATGCCCCAACCGTGCCCAGCCAGCCTGTTCCCTTATTCTGGTGGCTCAAGGTTTCCAAGGCCGTCATGTCCAATGGACCAGAGAGGCTTATCTTCATGGGGCAAAGGGAGCCGGATGGGGCTCTGAGTTGGGGCTCTGAGATATTAGACGAAGGCTGTGTGGGTTTGCCTGAGTTCACAGCAGGGATCAGACCTGCTGGCTGGAGCGAAGAGGGGCAGCATACTGGGGGGTATGTGGCCCTGGTGGCGGAGAGAGACAGACCTGGGTTTGAATCCAGTACTCTGCCGCGTCACTACAGGGCCCTGAGCCCCCAGTCTGCTTATGGCTGATGGAAAGAAGTTGGGCCCTACTGGCAAGCAAAGAACAGGGCGTGTGGCCCAGAGAGCAATCATCAAAGGAGTGAGAGGAGGAAAAAAGAAAATCAAAACAGCAACAACTGCCCAGTGTAAAGGCTGTCTGGGGACCTCACTGACAGCTCAGGCTCAGTGGGGTAGAGGCAGGGTGGTACCTTTGGGGAATGGCACCCCGCTGTCAGCACTGTTCTTAGTCCTCACTGTGAATCTGCTTTACCATTGCTAAGTGCCTGTACAGCATCCTGCCTTGGAGGCAGGGGACCTGGGTTCAAATTCTGGATTTGCTTTGAACTTACTATGTGACCTAGGACAAGTTGATTGCCCTCTCTGAGCCTTAGTTAAACAAAGGGTTTAAATGAACTACTTGATACGGTGCTCCCCTGGTGCTAACAATTGTTCAGCTTATAAGAATGCCTTTGAGTTCTCTTGAGGAACCTGGGGCTGACATAGGCCAGGCTTCCTTCAAGCTTTCTGGGCAGCTGCTTCCAGCCCCTCCGCAGTTCCCACCTCTGTTGAGAATTCTGAGATATCACAAGTCCAAGTCCAGGGTGTTTTCATCATCTTTAACCTTTTTACCAGCATTTGGGCTTAGATAGTTGATCTTTAAGTCATGCTGTTTGCGCCACCCACCTTTACCCTCTACTGCTTTGGCCTTCCTAAATCGGGGAAGCTAACAGCTTATAACTCTCGCCTAAGGAAAGGCTTTGTCAACCCCTTTTCACCTCTCTGAGTAGTTTTACCAGTGCTTGACTTTCTGTCCTGTCCTGTTCACCACTGGCGCCTGTAGACATGTCTTATCTGTTCAAGGAGGAGGGTGAGTGCCTTTTGGATTAGGACTAAAGTGCTGTTGGTTCATGGTGGGGCGCTGTGTAACACAAAGACCACAGATTTGGGGTCAGGTAGCCTCTGGGATGGCACCTGCTCTGAAACTGGCTACCCATGGGACTCAGGAATCTCATTTCATTCTCTGAGACTCTGCTTCTGCATCTGAAAATATAGTTAAATATAGATAACATGATCTAGTGCTTAAGATTGTTGTAAGGAGTAAATTAGCTAACGTATAGCCAATGATTGGCAAGGACGATATGTATGTGTGAGATTGTGTGTGTGTGTGTACGCGTGTATATATATATATATCGTCTAGTCGAGTATATCGGGAGCCCCTTGAAGGGCAAGGACTGTGTTTTATAGTATTTCTTTTTAATCTCATCTCACATAGTAGCCACTGGCACATAGGATTGCTGGGCTGCACCTGCTGCACTCAAGGCTCTTGGGTGCACATAGGTTTCTAGAAATACTGTGATGTGAGCAAACAAGTGTTACAGCAGCCACAGAGGGAGTAGCCTTCCTGCGTCTTTGAGGTTGCAAAACCATAATACCTTCTCCTCCTCTCTCTGCACCACATCCTTTCCCCAGCTTTCCAAGGGCTGAATGTGGGGAAGAAAAGGATCCACCTTTGCCCTGAGCAATGCAAATGTGATTTCTCACATTCTACGCCCCAGTCCACACACACACACACACACACATATTTATGTATATACATTTATTTAATAAACATTTATTGGAGGTCTACCATGTGACCTAGCACAGTTTTTGGCACTGGGGATAGCTCAGTGAATAGAACACATTATATCCTTGTTTTTGTGAATTTGATATTCAAGTGGGAGTGACAAACAAAATCAGTAAATGTAACAAACAAGGAAATTATGTATTAGAAGATCACAGATATTATGAAGAAGAACAGGGAGCTAAGTGAATGATATTCTAATAGACTTCTAGGTGCAGCAGTTGGGGTGGAGTTGAAATTTAAAAGGGAACCTCATCGAAAAGGAGACATTGGCACAAAGCTTGAAGGAGGTGAGGGAAGGAAGTGGGGAGAGAGAATCCCAGGCAGAGAGAGGAGCCAGCATGCATTGCTGGGAGTATGCCAGAGGTTCAAGGTGAAGCCCCACTGGATTGAAAACAGTTGTTTATTTTTGTTTATCAAAGAAATAGGAAATGCAGCTGAGGGTTATTAAAAATGCTAATTCTAACTATGGATTGAGAATTTGGCTAAGGGCATCTTATCTACTCTGAGGACTCCTCCTAACAATCCTGTGAGACAGGTGGAAATGTGTTTGTTTTATTAACAAGAAAATGAAGGTGAGGAAGTAAAGTACTTACCCAGTGTCACATATCCTGGGAGCAACAGAGAGGATATTTAAACACAGAACTTTCCCTACTTCCAAGTCTATGCCTCTGACCTCGGCATCATACTGAGGTTTTGAACAATTCTGCTGCAGTCCGCAGGCTCCTACCTTCACAGATAAACCAAAGCCATAACTACCCACTTAAGCTTCCATTGAAGGTCCTGTTTGCCCTTTAGAAACTCTGGGACAGGGGCTGGGGCAGGAGGGCTTGCTCAAATTCAGCCCTCAGAAAGCTGCACATATAAGAGACCCAGGCCCCAAATGCCTGCCATGGCCACCATTTGGAGGCAGGATGCTTCTAGATTGGCACCACTGGTTTTGTTTGTTTTTTTTTATAGAGTTTTTTTGTTGGTTTTTTTGTTTGTTTTTTTTACCCCAGTTCTAATCCACATACCATGAACTTTACCCTTTTAAAGTATATAATTCAGTAGATTTTAGGATATTCACAAATGTGTTCATCCACCACAATAATTCCAGGATATTTTCATCATCTCAAAAAGAAACTCAATACCCATTAACAGTCGCTCCCATTGCCCCCTCCTCCCAGCCCTGGCAGCCACTAATCTACTTTCTGTCTGTAGGAATTTGCCTGTTGTGGACATTTCATATAAATGGAATCATACAATGTGTGGCCTTTTCAGGCTGGATTCTTTCACTTATCATAATGTTTTCAACTTTCAGTGATATTGTAGTGTGAATAAGGACTTTATTCCTTTTTATGGTTGGATAATATTCAATTGTATGGATATACAACATTTTGTTTACCCATTCATCCGTTGATGGTTATTTGAATTGCTTTCCACTTTTCGGCAATTAAGAATAATACCGCTCTGAAAATTGGTGTACGAGTTTCTCTGCAGACATATGTTTTCAGTTCTCTTGAGTATCTGCCTAGGAATATAATTGCTGGGTCATATGGTCGCTCTGGATAGCTTTGAGAGGGATTGCCAAGCTCTCTTCCAATATGGCTGCACCATTTTTACATGCCCATCAGTAATATATGAGGGTTGCAGTTTCTTCCATCCTTGCCAACACTTGTTGTTTTTGTCGTTTTTATCATAGCCATCTTAATGGATAAGAGGAGATGTCTCATTAGAGTTTTGATTTGCATTCCCTAAATGACTAATGACGTTGAGCCTATCTCCATGTGCTTATTGACCATTTGTATATCTTTTCTGGAGAAATGTCTATTCAAATCCTTCGCCCATTTTTAAATTATTGAGTTGTAAGACTTATTTATATATTCTGAATATTAGACCTGTATCAGATAGATGATTTATAAATATTTTCTCCTATTATTTTGGTTGTCTTTTCACTTTCTTGGTAGTGTCCTTTAAAACACAAAAGTTGTTTTTGTTTTTTTTTTTTTTTAATTTCTGGTGAAGTCTAATAATCTATTGTATTCTTTGGTTGTGCTTCAGGTGTCATATCTAAAAATCATTGCCTAATGCAAGTTCATGAAGATTTACTCCTATGTTTGTTCCTAAGAGTTTTATAGTTTTTTGTTTTACATTTAGGTCTTTGAGCCATTTTGAATTTTTTTTTTTTTATATGGTGTAAGAATAGGGTCCAATTTCATTCACTTGCGTGTGGCTATCTGATTGTTCCAACATAATTTGCTGAAGAAACTATTATTAAAGAGACCATTCTTTCCCCATTGAATTGTCTTGGCACTCTTGTTGAAAATCAAATGACCATATTAGTTTATTTCTAGACTCTCAATTTTATTCCATTGATCGATATCTATCCTTATACTAGTAGTAGACGGTCTAGATTACTGTAATTTTGTAGTAAATTTTGAAGTCAGGATGTGTGAGTCTTCCACGTTTGTCCTCTTTTTCAAGATTATTTGGCTATACTGGGTACCTTGTATTCCCATATGAATTTTAGGAGTAGTTTGTCAATTTCTGCAAAAAAAAAAAATCAGCTGGGATTTTTATACGGATTGTGTTGAATCTATAGATAAATTCGGAAATATTTTCATCTTAACAATGTTACGTCTTCCCATCCATGAACACAAGATATCTTTCCATTTATTTAGGTCTTCTTTAATTTATTTCAGTGATGTTTTATAGTTCTCAGTGTGTATGTCTTGTACTCCTTTGTTAAATTTATCCCCAAATGTCTTATTCTGTTTGACAGTACTGTAAATGGAATTGTTTCCTAATTTTATTTTCTGATCATTCGTTGCTAGTGTATAGGATACAACTGATTTCTTTATATTAATCTTTTAACCTGTAACCTTAACTGAACTTTTCTTTTAGATCTCTGTGTGTGTGTGTGTCTGTGTGTGTGTAGATTCCTTTGCTTTTCTATATATAAGATCATGTCATCTGCAAAAGAGATAGGTGTTACATTTTCCTTTGTTATCTGGATGACTTATTTTCTTTTTTGTTCTAACTGCCCTGTTAGAATAGCACCTTCAGAACAATGTTGAATAGAAATAGTGAAAGTGGACATCCTTGTCTTGTTCCTGACCTTAGGAGGAAAGCTTTCAGTCTTTACCATTAAGTATGATGTTAACTGTGGGTTTTCTACAGATATCCTTTATCAGATTGGGGAAGTTCCCTTCTATTCATAGTTTGCTGAGTGTTTTTATCATGGAAGGGTATTGGGTTTTGTGAAAGCTCTTTTCTCTGCCTATTGAGATGATCATGTAATTTTTGTTTTTTATTCTATTAATGTGATATATTTCTATTGGTTGATTTTCATATGCTGAATCAATCTTCTTTTTGTGGGATAAATCCCATTTGGTCATGGTATATAGTCCCTTTTATATATGTTACTATACTTGGTTAGTATTTTGTCGTGTCTGTATTTATAAGGGATATTAGACTCTGTGCATGTCTGTGCGCGCGTGTTTTCCTTGTGATGTCTTTGTCTGTTTTCGGTATCAGAGTAATACTGGCTTCATACAGTTAGCTGGTAGTGTTACCTCTACTTATATTTCTTTTGGAAGAGTTTGTGAAGGATTGGTGTTAATTGGCGTTAACATTTGGTAGACTTCACCAGTGAAGACATCTGGTGGCCCATTGTTTCATAGGAAAGGAAAGGAAAGTCCACGGGGAAGGACTTCACCCAAGGTCATAGTGTTGATCAGGACAAAGTTGGAGCAGCCCAAGGTTCAGACCAAAGTTTAGCCAGTAGCTCCCTATATGCACTGTCTCTAATTCTCCTACTGCTATTGAAAGCAGGTATTGTTGTCACTATGTAACTGATGAGGAAACAGGCTCAGAGACATAGTATGACTTAGCTACACACCCAGCAGCTGAGCTAGAGCTCTAACCAAACCTTATGAAAAGCAGTGGTATTATTGCTTACAATACCCTCCAGGGTGATTTTCTTTGCCCAGGGGGTTGGTTTTCAAAAAAGCAATATTCCCACTTTATCTCACTTGAGTATCATGAATAAGCAAGGCAAGCAAGATAACATTTACCTTACCAAGCACTGTTTTAGGTGTTTTCCATGTTATTTCATTCTTACAACAATCTTGTCAGGCAGATATTATTGACTCCAATTTACAGGTATGGAAACTGAGGCTCTCAGGGATGACAGGAACAGGAAATAGAGCCATGATCAAATTCAGTCCTTCAGACTCCAAGCACAGGGATTGGCGTCTTCTCCCCCCATCCATCCATCCACCCATGGGGAAGCAAAGCTCACACATGTGGTGGAGACTGAGTTCAACCGGAAGTAGATAAGAACCATCCTGCCTATAGTGTTCCCTAACTCAGTGTCCAAAGGTAAATCCAAGTTGGTGACCTCTACTTGGCCTCCTTTCCTCTGCACTTGGCTTTGGCAAAATGCAATCTCAAAAGGCACCACAGAAGAAGAGAAGGACTCTAGGGTCAGATGTGGAAAGAGGAGCACTGTCAGTGTTGAAAGGGTGTGACGGCGATGGTGTTCCTGTACTAAGATCTCTTCCTTGTCAAAAGTTGGGAACATGGAGTTCGTCCTCCTAATAAACTCTAACCTCCTCTGAACTGTGACTCAAAACCAAGTTGGGACCAATGAATACCTAATAATTCTATTTGGAAACAGCACTGGACTTTGAGTTAGGAGACCTACACTGGGGCCTGGCTGAACTACTATCTGCATAGCCTTGGGAAAGTCAATTCAAATTTCCATGGTTCACTTGCCTCCTTGTAAATATGAACTTAATAATGCATATCCCTTAGACAGTTGTAAAGAGAACAGAAGACAACTGTATAAAAGTTCCCAGCTTTGTGTTTAATGCAGAGTAGGTGCCCAAGAATTGTGTGCGGAATCTCTAAGGCACTTTGCATCCATAATGACTGCTTGGTCCTCACAGCCTCCCTGTGGAGTTATCAATAGGTACCTGGGACACAGAGAAGTCAAATCATGTGACCAAAGCCACATAGCTAGTTGACAAGGTTAAACCTACAATTCATGTCCTCTGTCTCTCAGATCAACATATTTCCAAGTTATGCTTTCCTGTAAAAAGTTCTATAATGGAAGTCATTTAAAAATTATTGTTTTTATCTGGGTTTCAGAGAGGCTGTCCAGTATGCAATAAAGGTATAAGAAAAAGGCCACAGTTTGCTTTAAAAATCCCAGGAATACAGGTTGAAGTGGAATTGGGCATTCCATGCATAATTCATTCCTTCACTTGGAACCATAAATTTAGACTGTGTCTGCTTTACCTTAAAGCAACCTATTAAAAGATGAACATCCTCCAGCTAAGAGCTGTGGTCAGTCCAACTATGTGTTATCATGTTGTCCACTCCCTGCAAAAAAGAGAAGGAGGAAAAGAGAGGGGGTGAGAAGGGGAAGGGACAGAGAAGAAGAAAAGGCAGGAGTAAGGCAGGAACTGCTGCTAAAGCCAAGTCAAGTGTGGACCAGAATTTTTCTTTCGAGAGAGGTCAGGTTATACCTGATAGGTGAATGAATGAGTTTAGACAGGCCATGTGCATAGGACTTGTGTATTAAAATCCACTGGCATAGTCACGCCTCTAAGGCTTTCTGAGTGGGGAAGGTAAGGATTGTCCACCATGTTGTTTTGTAGGAGAAAATGAGATTCTTATAGATGGTTGACATTCCCTGTAGGTTGCAGCTGACAGAGGATTCGGGTGGCCCTTGAATGCATTTCCAAGGCTTAGTTCACTGTTTAAAGAAGGGGGAAGGGACACACCTGAAGCAAACGCAGGGGCAAGAATAACTTTTTATTGAACTGCCATAGCACTGCGTCCCATTTCTTGTCCACTTGACCATCTCCCTGCTCTCCTGTGACCTCCTTGAAAGCAGGACCCACACTCTTCTTATCCATGAGTGGCTCCTCCCCTGCTTGGCACAGTGCCAGGTGTCTATCCGGTGTTCCACCAGCGGCAGGCACACACACCGTGGAGCTGCTGAGATAGTCACTCGTTCCTCAGTGGGTTATTGGAGATACACCCGACATGTTTTAATTGTAAATCAGTTCATATCTATTTCATTTTAAATGTCAGTAGACGAAGCATTTGTTTCTGAGTTCTGGTATTCTTGACGCTGTGGGTTTTAGGGTAATGCTCATAACCCAGTGAGTTTGGGGGTCTTGGCAGTCAGAGCAGCGCATGTCTAGCACTGATTCTAGATTGTTGTTGCTTCTGCCTGAGCTTAGGCCCACACTGGTTTCCGAACTTGGCCTTCCCCCAGAGCTCTCTCTGCTGGCTTCCCTTTCCCCTGATTCTTTACCCGTTCTCTCATGGAGCTGGAGGGATTGAAAGGAGTGCAAGTGTAGAGAGCTGATGTTTGGAGTCCAACCGCAGACTGCCTCACCTTTGTCCCAAGCAGGGCCTCCCAATCACGGCTCAGACTAGGTTGTTTTGAAAGTAGAAACCTGGGCTAGAGTCCTTAATACCATGACGGTTTCTCTGTGCCAGGCATTGGAGTTAAATATTTATGTTGGCAGAAAGCATGGGTTGTCAGCCGAGTTAGGAGATAAGAAGGTTGGGTTTTGGTGTTGGGGAGTGTAGGTGGGCTGCATGTGGTATCCGTACAGCCCCTGGCTAATCATTCTCAAGTCCTACTTTGATATACCTGGACTAATAGAGATATTTTGCCTGGTGGAAAGCACCCAGCCGGGGGAAACTTTGGACATCTGAATTCTGGCAGCCAGTCCATACCATCTTGCCCAATGCCCTCATTTCATGGGCTGGGAACCTGAGGGCAGGGCATGCTCCAAGGTCACACTGCCCATTCAGTGGGTGAAACTGGAGTCCAGATCTTCAGCAGGCTGCTGAAGATCTGGGGTCAGAATAGCTTTGGACAAGTCACCTGAACGCATTGTGCCTATCTGTAAAGTGGGAATGACCATTTTACAGATCAAATGGGATCAAATGAAATAATGTAAGCAAATGATTTTAATGTTAAGTACTGTCAAAGCTCTAATTCAGGGGTCAGCAAACTTTTCTCTAGAGGTCCAGATAGTAAATATTTCAGGCTTTGTGGGCCATATGTTCTCTGTTGCAGTCACTCAGTTCCATCACTGTAGTGTGAAAGCATCCACAGAAAATAGATTTTAAGAAAACAAGAGTGGCTACGTTCCATTAAAGCTTTATTTACAAAAACAGGCAGCAGACCAGTTTTGGCTATGCACCATAGTTTGCTGACTCCTGCCCTGGATGCTTGGACATTGTTCTAGTGACTACTGATGACATAACAAATGACCCCAGAATTTAGTGGCTTAAAACAACCATTCGATTATGCTGATGGTTCTGTGGCTCCTACATTCAGACAGGGCACAGCAGGTCGGGCTGGCTTTGCTCCTTTAAGTCTGGGCCTCAGCTGCAAGGGTTCAAAGGCTGGAGGTGACTCAACTGCTTGAAGGCTCCTTTGTGCATCTTTCTGGGGATTGGCTGGAATGACCTGAACATCGTGCTGCTGAGGTGCCTGACGTAGCCTCTCTGCATGGCATGGCTTCCTCACACCAGGGTAGTTGGGTGTCCTGCATGGAGGCTCAGGGCTCCCAGCAAGAATGTTTCAGTGAGCAAGGTGGACGTTGTCTAGCCCTTTATGACCCAGATTCACAAGGTACACAGTGTCCCTTCCGCTGTGCTCTATTACTAAAAGCACTCATGAACCTGCCTCATTCAAGGTGAAGGGACATAGGCTCCTGCCTCTCAATGGGAACAATGTCAAAGAATTGGGGTGGGAGTGGGGCCTCATTTTAAAATCATTATAGAAGAGATTCATAATTTAAACACACACATTGAAAAATGGTGAAAGCTTATTTAGCACTTACCATGTGCCAGGCGCCCTTTTGAGCTCTTTATTCCTCCAGCATCCCTTTGAAGGGGGTGATATTATCATCCATGCTTTAACGACAAGATCACTGAAGAACAGAGAGGTTAACTAACTTACCCAAGGTCATAAAGATAGTACGGTGTAGAACCAACATTTGAGCTCAGGTAGTCAAGCTCCGAAGTCTGTTCTAATCATGACCTATCCTGCTTCTTTGTGATCAGGAAAATGAGAATTCTCTTTCTACTATTCAAGCAGAACTGGGTTAAGAACCTGAGTCTTGGGAATGTCAGGTGTCTAGCAGATCTTCCTGCCAAGAATCAGTTACAAACATTATTGCATACCTACTCTGGGTTCAGACTGTTCTGAGCACCATGGGTAGACCAAGGAAAGAGGTACGGTGCTCAATTTCATTCATTTTAATTTGAGTGGGGGGATTGAATTTTGATTTAATTCTCACAACCCTGTGAGATGGAACCTTGGTCCCCATTTTACAGATAAGGAAACCAAGGCCCAATGGTTCTTGCCCAGTAGCTGATGGAGTTCAAACTCAAACCCAGAGCCTGATAATGCAAGTCCATGCTCTTTGCCATAGACTCCAATGGAGAAAGATCTGGAATGGATCATACCAACTCTTTCAGAGGCAAACATCCTCAGCCCCTAGAAGATCAGATCTAGCCCATCCCTCAGCGCTGATCATCTTAGTTTAGTTCCCTCCTTGCAGAGACGAGAGACTGAGACCCAGAAAAGGGCAGTTAGGTGTCCCTGGCCATCTGACTGCACAGACCCCGAGCTGGAGCCGGGACTCATTGTTTTTCCCACCATCCCTGCCTTCCACATTGTGCTGGGAATGGCAGGGAGGGGAGTGATGGTAGTTGGTGGAGGGGGGTTGTGGGGGGATGAACTAACGGGAAGTTGTTTGCCAAAGCTGTGTGGGGGAAGGAGCATTTTACAAGACCAGGGCCTCTGGCCTGGAAACATCTGTTTCCCTTCAAATCAGAGAGGAGACTTCTGCCTCCCCAGAATGCCTAAATCACGCGGCGGCTGGGGAAGAGCAGGCGTTGGCCTGGAGACTTCAAACGCATTTTCCCGTCCTCTCGGGGACCTAGTTCTGACGTGGGCCTCTGAGCCCCTGTCCCTGCTCTTACCCCCTGTCAGATCCATGAGAAGCTCTCACCGCCAATTAATGTCTTGGTTTCATTCTCTCACCCCTGCTGTGACGGGGTTCCGGGGGTCTTGGATGGGACCAACAACAGCTTCCTTTCTACCTCCCTTCCTCTAATCTCCACTAGGACAACTTACTCTGGGTGTGGGCGGAGGGTGTCAGAGCCTTGGGCTGTGGCCTAACAGTAATAATAGTAATAATAATATTGGTAATGATACCCACAGCTCTCTCTCATTGACTGCTAACGTGCCAGGCATCAATGGTGAGCAGTCTCCTGCCATATCTCATTCTAACAGCTGCCCTATGTAATGGGTTTTAATATTACGATTCCTATTTTACAGGTGAGTTTACTGAGGCAAGGCCTCACACAGCCAATAAATGGAGGGCCAGAATTTAAAACCAAATTGCCTGATTCCAAAGCCATGCGTTGGCGCCACTCTGTTATTCTATCTCCTTTAATGACCTTTTAATCTAATCACCTTTTGTTCATTTTACAGATGGGGAAACTGATTTCTAGACAAGGGAACTACTACCTTATAGTTGATTGAGTCATTCATTCAGTCTGTCATTCATTCTGGAAAGTATCTGCTGAGCACCACGTGCTTTAGGTGTCTGAGCACCAGATGTAGGTGGACAGAGATGGGCAGAGCCATAGTCCAGTCCTGAAGACACTCACATGCTCATGGGGGCACGAGAGAAGTGTCTGGGCACTGACCTAGCCATGCCACATGTGCCGTGACAGGGCACCGTGCAGGGAGAATGGCTTCCCCAGAGGAGATGAGGTTTGATTGCTGCTCCAAGGACAAGGTGGAGAGGGTCAAGTGGAGAAGGGGTCGGGTGACCCAGATGGAGGGTGCAGCAAGTGTGAAGGCAAGGAGGTGGGATCCCTTAGCAGTTGGATGTGGTTCTACTATGAAACAGAGTAGGAAGCAGAGATTGTTAAACAAGGCTGGATCTGTGGCCAGAGTTTGGGACTCGGTGACAGAGTCTCAAACCGATAGTGTCAAATGAAGGAACATCAAGGAGTCATGCTGGGGGCGGGGGGGTAAGGAGTTTGTGCTTTGTCCTGAAGATGGTGAAGAAACATTGAAGAACACTTTGCATTTGAGTAGTCAATCCCAAGGCACTTCCCCACACATTGAAATCCCAATACACCAAGATCCTATAGCTGTAGGCATCTGAGATCTCACAACCCACAGTCTCTGGAAAAGCCGGGATGCAAACTCAAGTTTTCAACCACCTTGGCCAGTGTTCTTTCCCCTGAAACAAAGACAAAGGAGCAGCAAGGGCTTGAGCCTGGGATTCCCCCACTTCATCCTTGGAGTCTCCTCTTATTATAATTAACTTAGCCCATAGGTGCAAGTGGAGCTAAGTCAGTCAATTGCGCAAGAAGCAGGGTGGTGTCTAGAAGGGGCGCTGGAGGAGGAGGCGGGAAAGTCAATGTCTTTATTCTGAAATTATTGGCAGCGGGTCCTTGTGCAAGTCTGTTTCCTCTCTGGGCCTTGGTTTTCTCACCTGTAAAGTGAGGTTGTAGAGTTTGGGGATGGCTCAGGCGTTCTAGTCCACATTCAGTGGATCTCAGCCTGCCTCAGCAGGTAAAGATGAGAGAACCGAGCTGAGGTAACCGGCACCCTTCTGAGAAACACAGATCTGACCGTGTCCTCTCTCAATCTCTCCCTCTTTCCCCTTTTCACTCTGTTTTGTGGGTGTGTATGCGTATATCTGTTTCTCAGCCTGCCTCTCTCTTCTCATCCTCTTCTCTTTCCCCACATCAGGGGCTGCTACTTTCTACCCCTCTCAAAGAGCCCCTCCAAGCCCTGCCTGGTCTGCTAACAGCTTTCAGATGTGTCTCTGGAACAGTTCTACAATTACAGCTGAGACAGGCAGAAAGCACATGGCCTTGTGGCTTCTGACCCAGGCCCGTAAGGCTGACATCTTCCTCTTTCGGCACCCCTCCACCCCCACTGGCAGGGTGGCCTGAGGAATCGTCTATCCTGGGGCCTCTACTGACATGTTGGGTTACTCTAATAACACAAATAGAAACTACCTTTTGGGGAGCAAAGATTGAACCAGGCAATGCTGCAATCAGTATATCATTGAGCCTTGATCCCAAACTTGTGAGATACGGTTAACTTCACCCTGTTTTACAGGTGCAGAGACTGAGACTCAGAGACAGTGAAGTGACTTCCCAAGAACGCTCAGCCAGCTATTGGGGAAAGCAAGATTCTACCCAGGTTTTATAATTTGAAAACCTAAGACTACTTCTTTCCCAGCATGCTGCTCTTCATGCTGCTTGGCTAAGTAGAGAGGTGACCCTGGACCCTCTTGGTGGAGGAAATATATTACAGAAGCATCCTGGAAACATAATTGGCCAGTTTAAAATTTTTTCTAACTCCTCATGTTTGGAAACTCATTCACGTATTTACTACAGCCTTCTATGTTCCCCTCAGTTGAAATGCATCTCCTTCTCTTATACTCCAAGAAAGCATTTTAAAAATGTGTACCCTTGTCCAAATAAGTGCTCTTTATATGGCCTTTATTAGGATTTGCAACTTACAAGCCACTTCTCATACATCACTCTATGTAATTCTTGAGACAGCCATGCACTGTCTCTACAATTAGCCCCATCTTGTTGATGCAGAAACTGAAATTCAGAAATGAGATGTGATATGCTCAAGTTCATTCATTTACTCAAATATTTAAAGTGCCTATCATATGCTTAGTACTGTGTTAAGTGCCAGGGATATAGCTGTACCCAAGCTTCAGGCTAGGGTTTGGATTCTGCCTCTGCCACTTCCTAGATGTCGTGTGGGTAGTAAGTGCTTACACAGTGTTACCCAATACTCTCCTTACCTCCCTCCTTTGCCACTTACTAATTCTCACATCCTGGAGTTTGACTATGGTCTTGCCTCCGACCCTTCTTACTGGTCATAACTCACCTTGTATAGCACTTACATTTCACGTTCATCCACGCTGACCTGTGAAATGGACAGCAGCCTCCCTACCACAGATGCTTGATGCGGAGAGGTGAAATAAGCACAGAGGGGTAAAGGGACTAGTCCAAGGTCACAGAGCCAGGGAATAGAATGGAAAGTGAACGCAAGCCTGGCCATCTCCAAGAGCAGACTTCTTCCTCTGTCACCTACTGCTTCCCTTGACTGAGACAATACTGGACGTAGTAAGTGCTGGAACTGAGCTCCGCTCACAGTGCTGAGATATGACAGGTGGAGAGAGATAATCCCCACATCGTAATGCTGTTGTTCTCACGCCAAAGGCTGAACCCAAAAGGTCCAGAAAGAAGATGACTAGATTGGCTTGCATCTGAAGATGGGGCCAAAATATTCCGTATTTAGGCCTCTTAGTCACATCTATCAGGTTTAGACCCACACTTGTTTACCCTTGCCAGCACTCCAAGCCAGCTGATGAAAGATAAAAGGTGAAATGAGATTTGACAAGGTAGTATAGTACAATGTAGTTAAGAGTATAATCTTCGGATTTAGACAGACCTAAGTTCTGGTCCCCCACTGCTACTTACTTAATACGTAATAATAGGTCAATTACTTGACCTCCTTGGAACCAGCATCCTTACTGATAAAATGCAAACAGTCGTGGTACCTGACGCATACATTATGAAGATTAACTGGAGTAGTGCATACAAAGGACCCAACACCGATGAGCACTTATTAGATGGCAGCCGTGCCTATCATTACATTTAGGAAGTGGGCTAGTTTTCCTGCACTTGGACTGACAATTCTTCAGGGAGGGACTTGTTTCTTTTGTTTCACATTTGGGGAGACTTAGGCTCAGAGAGGATAATCAACCAGCCCAAGGTCATACAGCTAGTGAACCTCAGAGCCAAGGTTTGAATGGACGCTGAATGTCTGCAAGGCTCCTTCTGCTTCTGCGGCTCTGGGTGACCTGTTCCCTGCTTGACCCCTCACCCCAGTTCCCTTTGCAGCATATTGGTGGGACAGCTCAGTGCTTACATGCCTGCAGTGCTAGGAGGTGTCTCCCTGGGTCTGTCACCGGCCTAGCGGCCGTGGCCCATAGCAGTAAAGAATATGGAGCGTATATGGTTACGAGGCTTGCTGCCAGCCTGGCTCGTGGCGTCAGAAACACACACCTGGCATGACTGATTGATGAATTCCGACGTGCGCCCAAAACACCAGCTTCCCAGTAAAGGCAGGATGGTGCTAAGGTACCGTCTGAGTTACGACAAAACTCAGAATCACTATCAAGGAATAAGCTAAAAACACATTCTTGGGATGGCATGAGTACCTCTTACAGTTCTTCAAAAGAGAAATTGAGTTATTCTTAAAAAGGAGACTTTCACACAAAAAAGACAAATGGTAGTTTCTCCAGAAAGATACTGGCTTCTGCTTACTGTGCCCCTTGTACCAAGAAGTTCTGATTTATAGTGCCTTTAATAAACACAGCCTTTGGAGTATCATGTCATGAGGTATTAAAGCTGAGAGGCCCTCTGAGATTTCCAGGTTCAGACCTCTGAGCTAGTAGTGGTGGAACTGGAGCAGGAAAATGGCAGCTGAGAGTTCAGAGTATGGGTTTTAGAGTGAGACAAACCAGGATACAGGTCTTGGTTTTCTCATTGTCTAACTGTGATTTTGGACAAATTGCCTAATTTTTTGATCTTCAGTTTCCTCTTCTGAAAGATGGAGATAATGAGAGTGATTATTTTAGGAGGTTTTCATAAGATTAGAAAAACATGTGAAATGGCACTGTTTCAACATATTTGGAGTTTGGCAAGTGTACCTAATGGACTTGTATTTGTACAGAGGTGATATCCACAGACCTTTAGTCAGAGGATAGTAGCTGATAGTGGCTAAATGCATGGGCTTTGGAGTCAGACACACCTAGACTTAACTGCCAGTCTCAGTAATTACTGTGTGGTTCTGGGCAAGCTGCTTTCCCTCTCTGATCCCCGTATATAAAATAAAGAGAGTAATAGCAGTTATCTTTTAGGATCATCTGGGGGAATTAATAGCAATAATGCAGATAAAACTGCATAGGTCCCTGCTTGACACATATTAAGCACTCAGCACAAATTAATTAATTTGGACAACCAGCTCATATTTATCAACTACCTAATATGTGCAGTCAGTCAGGGTTCATCATTCCACAACTGGTAGTCACAGTGTTATGCCCATTTTATAACATGAGGTAAGTTGAGGTTTTGGAGAAGGGGGAGAGGAAATAGGGCCCCTGGGACTGTAGTTTCTTCTACCTGACCCAGAAAACCCTATTCCCACTCCACGCTACTGCTCTACCCTTGAACGCTGGTGAAAGAGGATGGCATGACAAGGACAGGATGCTGAGACGCTTAGCCCTTCTCCTTTCTATTCAGATTGTCGCTGGCCTCCAAGGATTACCTCTTCTTGAAAGTCTACTCACTCCTTTGACTTTGTTTAAACTTCAGAACTTGGAGATCTGGAGGTGTGAAGGGTCAGAGAGCCTTCTCAAAGTAGGCCAGACAACTGTGTCTACTCTAGAAAGAATTCTGTGCCCTGGATTGGACCTGAATCCACCAGGTCTGCAGTTTACCAATTCTCTCCATCGAATACCACACAGGCTGCCTATTCCCCCCAGTACAGCATGGGTCTGCAGGCAACAACGCTGAAAGCTGGGGACATGCCTTGTACCTAGAATAACTCCCAGACTCTATCATGGCCCAAAGGGTCCCCACCCACCCATCTTCCCACTCATCTCTCTTTGCTACAGCTGCACAAACCGTCTACTCCTCCAACAGTCTGGATCCTTCTCGCCTCAGGACCTTTGCACTTGACTGCTTTTCCTGCCTGGAATGCTTTTCCTCCCATAAGCTAGTTCCTTCTCATTTTCATGTCTCAGATCAAACCTCTCAACAAGAAGGCCTTTGTGGACACACCTGTCTAAAGCAGCCACATCCCCCTTCACTTTAATCTATTATCATTCACCATTATCTATTTTTTTGCTTACTTTTTGTTTAGCTTTATGCAAGCAGGGACCTTAACTCTCTTGCTCATCTTTATAATCTTAGCACCTAAAATAATTCCTGGCACACAGTTAATGCTCAACTAAAATTTGTTAAGTGAATGAATGAAAGAATATATAAATGAGTATATAAAGCCATACAAGATAGCATCGGGGTTTACTTCTCAAGTCCTGGATTCAGACTGCTCTGCCCCCCCGGTAACTGTGAGACCATGGTCTTTCTTACACAACTAAGTCTCAGTTTTCTCCTTGGTGAAATGCAGGTGAGAATAATCCCTGCCTTCTAGGTTTGCTACTTGTAAATTAAGAGATTATGTGCAAAATGCCCAGCAAGGCAGTTGGTGTTCAATACATGCTTAATAATTTTCTTTTTTTTTTTCTTTCCAAATCATTTTCCTGCAGCCTAAGCATCCCTGAGTTCTTTTTTTTTTTTTTTTTTTTTTTAATTTTGCTTGTGGCCTCTTTTCAAGTTTGTTTATTTATTTATTTATTTTTGGCTGTGTTGGGTCTTCGTTTCTGTGCGAGGGCTTTCTCTAGTTGCGGCGAGCGGGGGCCACTCTTCATCGCGGTGCGCGGGCCTCTCACTATCGCGGCCTCTCTTGTTGCGGAGCACAGGCTCCAGAAGCGCAGACTCAGCAGTTGTGGCTCACAGGGCCTAGATGCTCCGCAGCATGTGGGATCCTCCCAGACCAGGGCTCGAACCCGTGTCCCCTGCATCGGCAGGCAGATTCTCAACCACTGCACCACCAGGGAAGCCCCTCATCCCTGAGCTCTTTCAACTATTATTCCTGTGCTATGATTTTGTGTTCCTCTTTGGAACTTCCAGGACCTTTTCTGAAGTCACAGCCTTGTGCTCTGTTTTCTTGTTGTGCTACAGGTTCACTCTCTATGCAGTGGATACACGAGGGAGGCACTCAGAGCTCAGCACAGTGACCCTGAGGACCGCCTGTCCGCTGGTAGATGACAATAAAGCAGAAGGTAGGTGACCCATTTCTTCACTTCCGAGGTAACTCCCATCTTTTCGCTCTCTAAATTCTGCACCCAACAGTCACTAACCACCACTGCTTTCCTGCCTCACACACATATTGGCACAGGGAGAAGAAAGCCAAGGGACTAAGGAGGAACATGGAGATAAATTAATCAAAGCCATGAAGGAAATTGAGACGGACCAGCAGTATCTTTGCCAGTAGAAAGACTTGCTCCTCTGTTATAGAATCTGTGTTCTGACTTAGAGGCAAGGAGTGGTGGAGAGTCAGAACCCCATGACTGTGTTCTGCCCCTTGGCCTAGGCTTTTAGGGACCAATCCCTATCTTCCACTTCAGGCTACGCTAGAGCTGGCAAATCGGTGGCACCTAGAGGACCACTTGGCTTTGCTGCACTCATGGCAGATATCATTAGCTGATCACAGCACACCTTCCCATCTAGCCCAGGGGTGGCCTCAGAATCCTCAGCGTAGAGCTAGAGTCAGTAACTATCAGTCAGAATTAGCATGCAAGATGAAACCTTTTCTGCTATTCCTTGTCCATGGAGTTGTAAACATTAGGCAAAACACCTGTCAAAAAAAACGGAACCAATAAATCAGAACTACCATATACTTAGTTCTTAGACACTGTGTAGATACAGTTTCTACAAAAACATGATGGTAGCTCATGAGACCTGGTGGTCCACTTCAAGTTGAGCAGATATTTTCTAAGAACCCTGGTACAAGGAATGCAGAAGAGACATGCTCTTCATCTTTCAGGAGTTCACATTCTAGGGGGGAGAGAGAGAGAGACATTTCTTCAAATGGCTCAGTCATAAGCTTGATGACAGATGTTTGTGTGCTACCTACCAGACAAGAGGAGATGGCGAGATACTGAGTCTCAAAAGGGAGAGAATTTGAGATGGTTTCCTCGTAATTTTTTGAAGTATTTTTATTTTAAAATAACACATGAACATGGTTTAAAAAAATAAGAACAATAAAGATCAGGGTAGAAAACTTTACAAAGTAAATGCTCCTTCCATCCTGAACCCAAGTCCCCCAGACTGTCCTGAAATCGATTGCCATTAGCAGTGATGTGGGAACATATATAAATTTTGTTCAAAGTCTTCAAAGATGAAGGATGTGCCTCCTATTCAAAAGAGCAGCCCATAATGAATTTTAGTTACATCAATTAGTAGGAATGACTGAAAGAGTAGAAATTGCCATGAATGGCAAACAGAAGAGTCTAGATTTTCTTTGAAAGATTTTTGAATGGAGAGCTGTTAGACCTGATCACAGAAATGTGTTGGGAGTATTGCAGAGAGGAGATAGAAGTTGACTATTGAGATGAGCCCAAGACAGTTTATTTAAGCCTCTGCACTTGTTTGGAATTTTCTGTTAAATCATAGGCACAAAACTTATGTTAGTGAGTGCAATTATAAGCACTAACTTTGTGCCAGACCCTGTGTTGAGTGCTTTACATGCATGTTTTAATTTAGTCGTCCCAGTGCCTCTCCAGACTATATATCGTTATCTCCGGTTGATAGATAGGAAAACTGAACACAGCTGGTCAATGACATATTCAGGATGGAATTAAGGTTTGTCTGTCCCCAAAGACCACACTAGTGAACTCCTGCATGAATATGCCTTCCTAGTTGCAAGGCATGCTTTTGTCCTCCCTTTTTCCTACTGTCCGGTGATCTGTGCCTGCAATTCTTCCTCCCCAGAGATAGCTGACAAGATCTACAATCTGTACAATGGGTACACAAGCGGGAAGGAGCAGCAGACTGCCTACAACACACTGATGGAAGTCTCCGCCTCCATGCTGTTTCGAGTCCAGCACCACTACAACTCTCACTATGAGAAGTTTGGTGACTTTGTCTGGAGGAGTGAGGATGAGCTGGGGCCCAGGTACGTGGGCATATGAGCGCGAGTGGGGTGGTAAATTCTTCTTGCTTCCATTTGACTTTACTGGAGCCTTTCTTCCGTAGGCTGGGAATGGGCTTTATGAAGTAAATAAGAGTGGCAGTCACCCCGGTCATGCCGGGGCTCGAGAGGGGAAGTGGGTAGGGAGAATGAAAGAATCTTGGAATGTTAACTTCTTAGACTCCTGGAATGTCAGATCAGAGACCTCAGTGTTCTTTCAGTCAATCCCTCCCCTTACTCACCTTCCACCTGCAGTTTTAGAGATGGGAAGCGTAGCTTCCTTGAGGGGATATGTCCTAATCAACATCGTAGAAGAGCATGGTGACAGGGTCATGGCCCCTAATCTAGGGCTTCTCCTACTCTTTCATAAGAAATCCGAGGGTTTTTTTTTTTTTTTTTTTCTGGAATAAAGCCTATTGGTAACCAAGACTAAATACATTCATAACTTCAACACGTACTAAGGCACACTTTTTTGTCACCAGCACTGACCATGCCAACCACTGTGATAGTTGCCGTGGAGGATTCAACCATAACTAACACACAGTCGCTATCTTCTGAAGCTTCACAAAGTAGTATCTGAAACGGTGGCTGCATTTCATGCCTTGCACCCAACAATGACATCCATTCATTTATTCAACACAAGCTTAGTAGCCCCTCTTTTAGGTCGGTAGTTGATAATGCAATGTTAAAAATGTAGAAACAGTCCCTATCTACGCATAGCTTACTGTTGCAGGTAATTAAACAAGCAGTTGCAAAGAATAGGAATAATAAGGGTCAAAAGAATAGACGAAAGGGGCCCTTTGGGGAAGCAAAGCATAGACACTCGGTCTAGGTAATGCGGTGAAGCCCCCATAAAGGCTGAGACTCTGAGGCCTAAAGGGTGAGTTAAGGTCAGACCACTGGAGGGAGAGGAGGATTGGAGGGGTTAGGGCCAAAGGAGTAGGCTGTGAAATGTTCAGAGGAGATAATACTACATAGGCAGAGGTTTTCCTCTTAAATTTTGGTCATTTGCCTGCCACCTTTATGATTTTTGTCATATCGCCATACCATATGCAGTTCATTTATTTTCTATTTCTTCCTTAGGTCCACTTATTGAAAATACATTTGAAACGAAAACACTGTATCATTTTGTAAAGGGAAAACTAGCACCATCTACCCTTAATAAAGATTAAACTTAAGCATTCAGTACAATGGAAGAAAAACAAAACCAGAAAACAATGTAGTTCAAGCCTAGCTGAGCCTGAGGCTTTCCCTTTAAAAAGGGAGATTAGCAAGTGTCAGAGAAGTACTTAAGACACAGTCCTGAACTAAAACTCTCTTTCTTAAAGTACTCTGGAGGAGGGGAAGAGAGTGAAAATGGGAATCGAAATGCTTTTCCTCAGTGTGCTTCATTGTTGTTTAATACTGGATCTGTGATCTTCCTGAGTACCACCTAAAATCCTTTCTCCTGCCCCAGGGGAACTCCTTCTACACTTTGGTAAACACTGTGTGGAGGAACTGAAAGAATTTCTGTGTAGTTGGAGCCAAGTGTGTGACAGCAGGAGTGGGAAGAGATAAGAAGGGAGAGGTCAGCAAGGGCCAGTTCCGAATGCCCTGTAAGTAGGGTTAAAGAGTTTGGATTATCTCTCTAGGGTAATGGGAAGCTTTTCAAGTGTTTTTCACAGGGGGGAGATGTTATCAGATCTTCAAGGGATACAGATCCCTCTGACTGCAGTTAGAATCCTGGACTAGAGGTGTCTAGACCAGAAGGAGGCAGTGAGGCCATAGAGGCTCTTGTAACGCTAATCCAGGAGAGATGGTGCAGTGCCCTGGGTCTGTGCTAGTGTCTGTGGCACTGAAGAGGATTGCATGACTTCCTGAGATACTCAGTAGGGCAGCGTGTTATGCCTTAAATAGCTTTAAAATTACCCTGTAAACTAGGCAAAGTAGGGTATCCTCCCCATTTTATGAATGAAAAGGAATTGGAGGCCCCACAGGGTTAAATGAGCTGCCCAGAGTTTGCTATGGAGTCCGGTTCTGCCCCGAGCTTTCACCCTGAGCCCTTACAACACTTGCAGTAAGCCCCAAGAATTCAAGGCTTGGTTGAGGGATAAAAAGGCTCTTTCCCTGGGGCGGGGCCTTATCTGTTTTGCTGGGTCCTGGATTGTAACTTTCTCCCTTTCACATGAAAGAAATGTTCTTTAGATAAAAGCTAAAAGAGAGCAGACAGACAGAAGCACAGAGCCCCAGATGAAAGCTTCTGCATGAGTCATCGCGGCTGCCATCTTGCCTGTGGACAGGCAAAGGCATTCTGCTTTATTGGGCTTTCCCACAGGCTTCAGGGATTTTAGGTGGAAGCTAAACCAGAGCTTCACTCCTGACTTTGTCTTTATCATCTTCTGGGGTCCTTCCAGGACATAAATCTCCTGGAAAGGCTTTCTGGTCGCCCACAGAGGCAGAACAACCCACTCAGTAATGGACCCGTTCACCTCCGGCCAGCTAGTCACCAGCCACTATATGCCAACACCCACTGTGCCACCCAGCTCCCTCCTTCTTTGGTCTTTCTAGTCTCTTGAGGGAATCTGAGATTCCTCTGGTGTCCCACACTGGCATCAGCAGGAATCAAGGCAGCTGCACCCTAATCCATCCTGGCACTGCTAATAAACTGACTGTGCAACCTTGGCCTGTGGCCCTCTCTGGCACTCAGTCTCTTTATCTATAAAATTGTTGCAGGAAGGGGGTCCCTTTCCAGAGCCCGAGAGTGGGCTCTTGTCTAACACTCAGAAATGAATTGTCCGAGGAGACACATGTGCTGGCAAAGCAAGAGACCTTATTGAAAAGGGGTGCCTGGTCAGAGAGCAGCAGGGTAAGGGAACCCAGGAGAACTGCTCTGCCACGTGGCTTGCAGTCTCGGGTTTTATGGTAATGGGGTTAGTTTATGAGTTGTCTCTGGACAATCATTCTCACTCAGGGTCCTTCCTGGTGGCACTCGAGCATCGCTCAGCCAAGATGGATTCCAGCGAGAAGGATTCTGCGAGGTTTGTAGGACATACGAACTGGCTTCTCCTCTCTCCTTTTCGCCTTTCCCGAATTCTTCCAGTTGGTGGTAGCTTGTTAGTTCTGAGTTCCTTACCAGGACCTCCTGTTGTAAGATAACTCATGCAAGTGGTTACTATAGGGCTTGGCCAGGGCGGTGGTTTTGGTCAGTGGTTCCCCTAACAAGGCGATAGTAGTACTTTTTCTTTTTTCTTAGCAGTGAAAAAGCTGTTTTCTAAATAAAGCTTGCAAAGAACCCCAGGTCTTAGCTAGAAGTCACCTCCTCAGAGAATCCTCTAAAATTTCTACCCATTCACTTTATCACACCCTCGTGTTTTAATTTTCTGTGTCGTATCTACTAGTTTTAGTATCCTATATTGCTTATGTGTTTACTTCTGAGTTATCTATAAGATAGTATCCCCACTACAATGTCAGTTTATGTATAGCTAGTGATCCTTTATGTCCCATTCAACTCTTGTAAGTAGGTGCTAAATGATTACTTATTGAATAATTGAGTAATGGGGTGAGTAGATGTGTGAACCAGATGACTACAGAGTTGTTCTGGTAGAAGCTAGAGTGGGTGGCCTGGAGCCCCCCTGCTGGGTCTCCTCTTCAACTTCCCCCCTCCAATCCCAAGGGTCCCTGAGGTCTACCTGAGCTATCAAGGATCTATATAGATCACAGTTGGAAACAACTGAATTCCGCAAACTCTAAGGTTTTTCTAGCTTAAAAATAACATTCTAAAAATAAAAAAAATGCATTGTCCTTGCAAATATTAAGAGACTTGAGGATATCCTCACTTATTAATTTATGGATTCATCGATCCATTTAATGTGCTTACTCTGTGCCAGACCCTGTGCTGTGGGCTGGAAACAGATGAGCGAAGAAGACAGCTCCTGCCTCTACCAGGCTCAACATCCAGTGAGAAAAAGACTGGTCAGCAGGCAGGTGCAGTGAAATATGTCACAAGAAACACAGTATAAGGAGGGTGAGCAGTGTGCTGTAGAGTGGCGTTTATCAAACTTCAGTGTGCCGGCGAATCACTCAGGGGCCTGGTGAAAATTCAGATCAACTCCGTGGTCTAGGATAGGCCCGAGAGTCTGCATTTCTGACAGGCTCTTCAGTGACGCCAGTGTGGCTTGTTAAAAAGCACCCTTTGGGTGACACGGTTCTGGATGCAGCTGTCGGGGCAGCTAATCCAGACCTGGAGCTCAAGGAAGAATTCCTGGAGAAGAGAGTGAAGTGTATGCTCAGAAGTAAAGGGTGAACAGGAGTCCTCCAGGTGGAAGGGGAGGAGTGCTCTCAGTAGAAGGAGCAACCAGGGCAAGGGTGAGAGAGGGTGGGGTAAGAGAATATACCTTGGTCAGGAAGGATAAATCTCAGTGGGGCAGAGAGTTCAAGGTGAGAAGGAAAAGGGAAAAAAACAAGGCTGAAGAGTTCAGCAGAGGTCAGATCATAATGGCTCTAACGAGCCCTGTTCATGAGTTGTTCTTTCTTCCAAAAGCTGGGTAAAGGTTTGAAACAGAGGATCACTGTGGGCAAATGTACCGTGCTTCTTAAGGGTTAGCAAGTATGCAGAACATCAAAGTGTAAAGGAGAGAGAGCGAGACTCTGCCTTGAGTTCATGTCCTAGCTTTGCCACCCACTTGCTGTGTAACCTTGGACAAATTTCATCTCCATTCTGGGCGTCATTTGCAACATGAAAGAACTGGACTCCAAAGTCCCTTCCAGCTGCGAAGCCAAGGAACCAGCAAGCCCTGAAGGTCATAGAGACCAGAGAAGAGGCACACCATGCGTGTCCTTTCACCTCTAGCCCAGCATGGCTTGTTTCTCAGGAACCTAAGATGGCTAGGATAATAAGAACTTTTCCCAGGAGCACTCTGAGGTCTGGTATCATGGGATGACCTCTATTAGGATTTTGTTGGCCTATAATCACCAAACCCCAAAATGTTCTCTACTCCTCTGTGGATTTGTGGTCATGTACCCCCATAAAATGTAGTGACAAAAGGGTGACTCTTGCTGCTACCTAATAAATCCATCAGGCCAATGTCCTCCAGAGCCTGGTTCCCATGGCAACCACAGGTTACTGCAAACAGCTGTTCAGAGAAGACCCGCTGACACCCAGCTGTCCCAGCCATACGGTTCCTATTAGGAGAATTGAAAAACTGAACTTATAGGTGGCCAGGGACCAAAATTTGCTCCAGTCAGAATACCCTTGACCACTCTTGAGCTTCTCATTCCTCTCAGTTATGTCTGATTAAAATGATAGAGTAGGGAGAAGAAAGCAAGCACTTGAAGAGATTTGTTTCAGTGGAATTTATCTGGCTAGATTAGAAATGGTGTACTTCTGATGTCAGCCCCTCTTGCTTCCATGGCAGACATTGCTAATAGCTCACAGAAATCATCCCAGGATTGGTTCATTCTGGGATCTTTCTCAACACAGCCAGACAAGAAGCCTTTCCCATCTGAGAAGGATTAGCACATGCTATGAACTGTCATTGCTTTGTTCTTAGTGAAAATATTCAAGCCTGGGATATCAGCGTACCTTTTTCAGTCCAAGGTTATGTTAGCTCTTTCCTTAGATATCTTGGATTCGCTCTCTCGGAATTTCTAGGACGTTGGGAGCAAGAGCAAATTTAGGCTTCTAGAGCCATATTCCTGTCATCTCAGATGCACTTTTTTTTTTTTTTTTTTTTTTTTTTTTTTTTTGCGGTATGCGGGCCTCTCCCTGCTGTGGCCTCTCCCGTTGCGGAGCACAGGCTCCGGACGCGCAGGCTCAGCGGCCATGGCTCACGGGCCCAGCCGCTCCGCGGCACGTGGGATCTTCCCGGACTGGGGCACGAACCCGTGTCTCCTGCATCGGCAGGCGGACCCTCAACCACTGCGCCACCAGGGAAGCCCCAGATGCACTTTTATTTTTTCTGCATATTTCGGAAATCATGAAGGATTGTGCACAATAGATTTGCACATTAAGTGTTGTATTCTTTCTTCTTTTCTTGAAAGGCTGTGATTAAATCAATAGCATCTCTTAAAATTGATGATGTCTTAGAATGGACAAATACAAACAAGACAAACTATGACTTTTAACAAATGTCCCACAGAACATTTTCCCCACTGATAATATAGCAATGTACATAATTATCTTGAAGTTTCTGTCAGTTCAAAACTGAAATACTTTTGGGTTCATTGAGACTCAGTTATTCTTACCATCAGTTTAGGAATGAATTCTTGGAAGGTCTCATGGTTTCTTATGAGAGAACAAGGAGGAAACAAAGCCAAATGTAAATATTTTCACTAGTCACCTTACAAATCATATTTCAAACCTGATGTTGAGGAAATATATTTACATGGCAGTACCTGAGCTTCTGGTTTTCTGTTTGGTGGGGGTGGTCTGAGGTTAAACTTGATGTGGATTTATTCTGAAAGTAACCCCAGTGAACCACTGGGAAGCCATAAAACCATGACTTCATTGCACATACTCATCACACCAGCTTAAAAATATGTGTAAGTGTATGCATGTCGTCAAAATGGAAATGCCTTTATTGTATTTTATCCTAAAGTAATTCTTGTTCATTCTGTAACATGTAAATGAGACAGATATATATATATAAAATGGCAAGCAAAAATGTTGTACCCCTGAACCCCTAATCCCCACCCAGAGATAAAATTAAGTGTGCACGTACTTCTCCAGATATCGATGTGGATGTGACATGGATATGCTTATGAGTAGGGAAACGGGTACAGACTTAAGGATACATTGACATCTACAGACCACAGTTCCATTTCCATCAACTCTGCTATGTTTAAGAAGTACATACATTTTGTTCTGTTTTCTGCCTATTTACACACATGTACAAGCCTTTTCCTATGGATGCATGTGTAAATACGTTGTCTTTTTGAAGGGTCTTTTAGCCAGTTAATTATATGAATGCATCACATATTAATTTAGTCCTCTGCTAAAGACCAACTAGATTTCTTCCAACTTCTTTTCTATTATAAACAAATCTGGGTAAACATTTTGCCCACTTGCCCGATTACTTCCTTAGATCCACGTGATGCTCCTGTGTTGTTTCATTCCCTTTATAAACTCTGCTAGAAAAGTGCTGTATTTTGAAAGCTAAGGACTGGAAATTATTAATCCCTTCTCCTTGCACAATCAGGAGGAGCTAGATACCAGGGGAACTATATACTGTCCAAGAAGAAGGTGGGAAATATTAGTTGAACATTTATTTTGGCCCAGTCATTTTTATCTCATTTCATCTCCTGAACAATTAATTTTGAAGACGAAGTAACAGAGAATCAGTGGAGTTAAGTAAATTGTTCAAAGTTACACAACTAGTAAGTGTCAGAGCTCAGATTCAAAGTATTGTCTTCTGATGTCAAACTAGTGTCCTATCCAATATAACACATTGCATCCCAAAATATGTGCACAACTAACAGATAATATAGTATGAATCTCAACAGAGAAATGAAATGCTTCAGCAACAAAGAGGAACACGTGACTTAGGGTAGCTGGGAAGATCCGGAAGACCTCCTGAAGATGAAATTTTAGCGTGGCTTTGAAGCATGAATAGAATCTCAGTGAATGTGCTCCTCTCATCTCAGGAACCCGATGCTATGACAGTTGTCACAGCATGTTCTCTTGTGAACTGCTCGTCAGATGATATTTCTCTGTGAATCAAGAGATTCAAAACAAACAAACAAACAAAAGCAACAGAGATCTGCTCCAGCTCCCACTACCGTTAGATTCTGCTGTGGTCTGAATGTTGGTGCCGTTGCAAAGTTCATATACAGTATTGCAAACCTAATGCCCAAGGTGATGTAATTAGGAGAAGGGGTCTTTAGGAACTGATTAGGTCATAGGAGTGGTGCCCTAATAAATGGGATTAGTGCTCTCATAAAAGAGGCCTCAGAGAGTCTTTTGTCCCTTCTGCCATGTGAGGGGACAGTGAAAAAGTGCCTTCTGTGAACCAGGATGTGGTTCACCAACCACCACACCAAATCTGCCGCTGCCGAGATCCCAGATTTCCCAGACTCCAGGATATGAGAAAGATATTTCTGTTGTTTGTAAGCTCCCTAGTCTATGGTATTTTGTTATAGCAGCCCAAACAGACTAAGACAGACTCTTTCCTAAGGCATGCTCGATTCGATCATCTCCAGTGAAGGGGAACCCACTGGAGGTATAGAAAGACCCCATCTACATTTAGAAGATTTTAGTTTTAAGGTTTTTTATTGCGTGTGCGTGTGCCTTCTGTTAGTTTTTGAGTGGTTTGTTAACACTTAGCTGCTTTGCTGAAGCGATCTGAGATGCTGTTCTTACTCTGTTAACCCTAGTCAAATCGTATGACCAGCCTGAGGCTTACTTTTACCACCTGAAGACTGGGACTAAAGTATGCACTCTAGAATTGCAGTGAGGATTACACTTAAGATGATGTTGCCTATGTGATGTTTCTGGCACATAGTAGGTCCTCAGTCACCTGTAGTCATTATCATCCCTGACCCTCAGGGTTTCCCCCTCTTGTTTTCAGTTACTAGAACAACATACCCATCTTCCTAAATCCCCGCTTCAGTGACACATGATTCCTGCTTCCAGCACTTCCACGGAAGACTTGCTTTTGAGACAACCTTCAGCATCATGATCTGGCTGCAGTTTGCACATGTCCCTCTTACCAAAGTGAGTGGGGCTCTCCAGATGTGGCCTGACAAGGGCAGCGTAAATGGAAGTCATTATTTCCCTTAATCTGCCTTCTCAGCTTCCAGAGGTTGTGTTCCAGTTTTTTTGTTTGTTTTGGTTTTTTATTTATTTATTTTTTGCGGTACGCGGGACTCACTGTTGTGGCCTCTCCCATTGTGGAGCACAGGCTCCGGACGCGCAGGCCCAGCGGCCATGGCTCACGGGCCCAGCCGCTCCGCGGCATGTGGGATCCTCCCGGACCGGGGCACGAACCCGTGTCCCCTGCATCGGCAGGCGGACTCTCAACCACCGCGCCACCAGGGAAGCCCTGTGTTCCAGTTTTTTGCAACTACACCATGCCCTTGACTCTCATTAAGCTTGAGGTCGGCTAACACAGAGACTTTTAAGCTCAGCTCAGGAGACAGACAGGAGGGAGAGAGGCCAATGGGGATGTTTCCTTACTGTCTGTCCTCTTTTTCTCCATTCCAAGGCCCCCTTAGAATTAGGTCTGTGTCCGATAACTGTGTCAGCAGTGGATCGGGTAATGGTGATGGGAAGAGAATGGTCACTCCAAGGTTCTACAGTTCCCCGAAGAAGCGGCATCTGAGTCTAGCTGCTGACTCCTTCACAAGCCATTCCTGTCTCAATCTTGCCTTCTGGGACCGTGATAAATGAATGTGTGCTGTCCCTCCTTTACCTCTGACTTCCTATCCCACCAGGCCTGGGTCCTGTCTCCAAGGAGGAAGATTTCATTTCTGGTATTTGAGAAAAGTGGTCCTTCTGACCTGCGATTTCCCCCTCCAGGCAAAGCTTGGTGCATGCCTGGCCTTTGGTTTGTGAATCTCCATTGCCTACAATTTATCACCTAGCACTCTCACCTTTTGTCTCTCACCCATGTCCCCCTCCTCGGCCTTTGAGCACCTCCAACCCTTCTCTTCATGGCTTCACCTTCTGAGTTCTTCTGCCTTTGTTGTCTCACTGCAAACCAGGGTGCTGAGGCCTGGCGTACAGTGGAGAAGGAGCAGGGGACAGTTAGGCAAACTGACCTTGGTTTAGTGCGTATTATATGCAAATTCCTGTGCTAGATGCCTATGGCGGTAACTTCATTCCAGCCTAGCAGCGGCACTGCAAAGTAATGGTCTCTGTCCCCATTTTACAAATGAGGAAACTGAGGCTCATGGAGAAGAAGTGGCTTGCCTTAAGGGGCTCTGGAGTCTATGTCCTATCTACTATAAAATACTACTTTGAATCTTGGCTAACGTTTACTGAGAGCTAAGCAAATTACCCAGGTTATCTCATCTTCCAGAAACATTGTTATTCCCATTTGACTCTGCAGTAACTAAGAGTTAGTGTGAAGAGCTTGCTCATGACCCACATAGCTGAGTTATAGAACTAGGACTTGAGTCTGGGTCTCCAGAGCCAAGGAGTTCATCTTAGTTCTGTATACTTAGGGGCCCAGGTTCTAGCTTTGCCTCTGTTACTAACTTAAGGTGTTCCTTTAGGCAAATTATTTTCCAATTTCAAACCTTAGTTTCCCCATCCATACAAAGGCTTGGTCCAGTTGAGTTCCAAGGTCCTCTCTTTGGAAATAGCTGGGCCCTTGGAGACAAAGCATTTGGTCATGTTGGAGGACTTGTACTTCCCAACCTCATCTTGTATTTATGACTTAATCAGACAATGACTCTCCATCACCCAAAAAATAGAATACTTTACCATGGCTCAAAAGAGTCTGGATGGTCTGATCTCTACCAAACTGACTTGTCTCTCACCCATTCTGTGCACTTCACCATTTCAAAAGACTGATGCTTTATGCCCTCTTTAGCCCAACTTTGGATGAGCTATCTCCTCTGCCTTCCCATCTACCTGAAAAATTTGTTTCGTCATTGAAGACCTAGCTCAGATGTTATGTCCCCTGGCAAGATTTCTCGGAGCCCCCAAACTAACGATTGGGTGCCCACTTTATATATTCCCGTAGCACCCAGCATGTTTTCCAACCCAGAACTCTCCCCCTAAATTAGAGGCTGTTACTATTTCTGTCTGTCTGTCTCCTGCCACTAACTTACATAAGTGCTCAAAGCTTAAACCAGTACACAAATCCTGATGGTGGAGGTGGTGGTGATGGTGATGTACTTTCTGACATGTATCGGGGCTTAGTATGTGCCAACTACTTTTCTAAGAGAGTTTTACACTTATTAACTTATTTAATCCTCGCTTCAACTCCATGAGGTGGGCAAATGTTATTCCCTTTTTGTAAATAAGGAAATAGAATAAGTAGCTTTTTAAAAGCAAGAGGAGAAACAAGCTAGCACCCCTAAGTGCAGTGATAGGAAACACGTGACACCTGGCTGTGTCTGTTCGTGGTTCTCGCTGCTGGTCTTGACCTCCCCAGGTTTCATTCTCCTCAATGCAGCTAGAAACGTTTTTAAGCAGTTTGTCTCTGAACCTGCTACTTTGTTGCTTGAAAGTCTTCAGTAACCCCCCACTTACCCCTATTGAGGGCTTACTACAGATTCATTAATGTTTTGTTTTTTTAAACATCTTTATTGGAGTATAATTGCTTTACAGTGGTGTGTTAGTTTCTGCTTTATAACAAAGTGAATCAGCTATTCGTACACATATATCCCCTCCCTCTTGCGTCTCCCTCCCACCCTCCCTATCCCACCCGTCTAGGTGGTCACAAAGCACCGAGCTGATCTCCCTGTGCTATGCGGCTGCTTCCCACTAGCTATCGATTTTACATTTGGTAGTATATATAAGTCCATGCCACTCTCTCACTTTGTCACAGCTTATGCTTCCCCCTCCCCGTGTCCTCAAGTCCATTCTCTAGTAGGTCTGTGTCTTTATTCCTGTTCTGCCCCTAGGTTCTTCATAAACATTTTTTTTTTTTTAGATTCCATATATATGTGTTAACATACAGTATTTGTTTTTCTCTTTCTGACTTACTTCACTCTGTATGACAGACTCATTAATGTTTCTTTTTTATTTTTAAAACGACCTTTGTGATAGATGTAGTCATTATTCCCATTTTATGGATAAGGAAACTGAGGCATAGCTGGGTAAACAATTTCCTCAATATCACAGAGCTAGTAAGTGGCTGAGGCAGGATTTGAACCTGAGCAACCAGGCTCTAGAGCCTGTGTGGTACACCATTACTCTATACAACAAATGCCCCGGCTTCTAAGCTCCAGTGGCTGGGCTCCTGCCACTTCTCCCGTTTCCCACTGTGAGCCCACTTGCACACCGTATTTCACCATGAAATACCTTCTCTCTGTGCCTTTACCTAGGCTTCCTGTTATGCCTGTGCCCTCTTCTTTACCTAAACCTTACTCATTAATGAGGCTCAGCACAAGTTCCCCTTCTACAGGAAGTCTTCTTGGATTTCCCAATCCTACCTAGGCACTGTCCTCTGTTTCCCACAGCTCCCACGCCTTCTTTTATCATTGCTTTTGCCACGGGTGTTGCAATTTTACATCTGTCTGTCTTTTCCTACTGAATCGGGAGCTCTGCCGTATAATAAATGCTTTGTAAAGGAGCAACCAATTACTCTGTCTCCTTTAAATTCTCAACTGCCCCATTTGTCAAGTGAAGAAACAGGTTTGGAGACGTTAAGTAAAGTTCCCGAGGACACCGAGCTGCTAAGGAACAGAGCAGGAACTGAAACAAGGAGGACTGAGAGTAAGCTCCTTGGGCTCCCCCTGCGGAGGCGCCTGCTAGAGGTGAAAGAGGCCTGTGGGTCGAGTGGTAACTCGAGTGTGATTATGAAGCTATGAATTCTTGGCACCTCAGGAAATATTCCACCCAAGTGGTGAACTATACAAAGAGGACTTTTTGAAAGGCACCTCATAAATCGTGCCCACAAAAGCTACACGCATAAGCCCAGCCCTTTTCCAGCCGCCTCGCAGGTGCCTGAAACAGTCTCCCATTTGTGGGGTCTGTTGTCGTAAAACGCCCTCCCTCCTGGGGTCTCAGAGGGGCATGGAGAGGACAGCAGGAGAGAGCCTCTCATTTAGCCCCTCAGGATCCCTAGGCATCTTGAGGATGCTGAGATGTAGAGAAAAATGGATTCCACAAGGAGATGGACACCTGGACAGCAAAGCTGACTTAGGGTATGGCCCGCGAAAAGGTCATTCCTTTCCCTCTCTAAGCCTCCTCAGTTTCCACATCTTTAATGAGATTAGGTCCGACTAAGTCTCTGGTTCTCAAATGGGGTGATTTTGGTCCCCAGAGGACATCTGGCGATGTCTGGAGGCAATTTTATTGTCATGCCTGGGGCTGCGGGTGCTATTGGTATCTTGGAGGCAGAGGCCTGGTGGTGCTGCTAAATGTCCTGCAAGACTGTCCCCACAGCAGAGGATTATCCAGCCCACGTGTCAGTGGCGCTCCTGTTGAGAAGCCTCGGACTAGGTGATCGCAAAGATGCTTGCTTTCATTTTCTCTGCAGCCTCGGGTCTCCCCGAGGATCCGCTGTCTGGTGCTACAGAAGGAGCTCTAGATAAGTGCCTAATGATGACCCCCACAGTCCAGGGCGCTTCTTGCTGAGACTAGTGTCCAGTATGACCTTGACCCTGAGACATCATCACAGCAATTCTCTATAATAGAAGCTATGATTAATGGGAGCTTACTCAGGGCCAGCCTTTGGGCATTTCTCTTAGTTAATCTCACAGCCAGTTAGGCCACCATCACTATTTTAGAGATAAGAAAAATGAAATAGAGAAGTTCTGATTTGGGTATATACATATAAAGGCTTTCATGAATTTAGAAGCACAGAGGACAAGATTTTATTCTGACTATGAGAAAAGAGTATGAGAGAATTAGAAAAGTAAGAAAGCGGACAGAGGGGGGCACTTGGTGGGTGTTCAGGCCTAGATCCAAATGCCCAGCTCAATGGTCAACCTGATGTTTGACCTTGGTCAAGTAGTGTCACCTCTCTGAAACCTGGGCTCCATGGCCATTGACTATATGTGGAAATAACAATATTTTCAGGGCTGTTGTGAAGATTATATAGAAATTTTTAAATGTATGTAAAGTACTTACCCAGCATCTAGCTCATGGTGTTAATACGTTTTAGTTGTTGTTCTTGTCGTCATTTATCATTGTTATAATAATTTACACTTACTTGGTCAGAGTCCTCAGGCTGCTTACCTTGTAACGCTTGTATCTCAGAAGTGAAAGCGTTAGGTCAAAGGTTATACCGCTCTTCTACTTTTTACACATTGCACAGTTAAAGAGGACAAGTTCCAAGGGAATTTTGAACAGGCGTTCAAAGTACCACATTCAAGTCAGGCACGGCTAGGGGATTGTTGGGACAAGAAGTCCTCATCTGTCTGCTGACATTTACTCACCCCCCTCAAAGGCCTGGTGCTCGATCTAGGCCCCTTCCGTCATTACCGCCTCCTCTGTCTTCCAGGAAGGCCCACCTGATCCTGCGGCGTCTGGAGAAGGTGAGCAGCCACTGTTCCAGCCTCCTCCGAAGCGCCTACATCCAGAGCCGCGTGGACACCGTGCCCTACCTTTTCTGCCGCAGCGAGGAGGTCCGGCCTGTGGGTATGGTGTGGTACAGCGTCCTCAAGGACACCAAAATCACATGCGAGGAGAAGATGGTGTCCATGGCCCGAAACACGTATGGGGAGTCCAAGGGCCGGTGAGGGAGGGTGCTGCCCTCCGTGAGCACAGAGACTCTCCGTGGGAGGGGGAGCGGTGCTCTCGTGGATCCTGGGGCCTGGGTGGGCTGGGGGACAGCTGAGGACGGGCCTGGCGGATGCGGCTTGCCAGCAAGGCCAAAGCAAACTCTTTCTCTTGTGGATAGCCGACAGAGAACTTTGTAACCCCTGGAGTTATTCATTTCCCCCTATCTTTTATTTTTTTCTAAGATCTTATTTGACTCTATCACAGTCTCTCCTTTTTAAACACTTTCTTCTGGATGGTGGTCAGTCCCGAGGCAGGAGCTTTCAGGTGGAGACCAAGAGGCCTTTCCCCTTCTTCCTCCCTCCTGCTACACTCAGCTTCCTTCCTGCCGTGGACCCCAGCAGGAGACCTATGGAGAGACAACTGGACCTCTTGAGCAGCAGGAGGGCATCCCCGAGGATCGTTGCAGTGAGGAAGCTTGGGTCTCTAGGACTTTGTTTTTCGGACACGTTTGAGTCTGCAGGACCCCTGCCTCTTCCTGCTGCCTGTGGGTCTGCCCAGAGTCCCTGCAGGGCTCTCCATGCATTAAAAATTCCTATTGTCTCTCTTTCTGCTCGGGTGCTGTTTCTTACTGATGGGGGACTTCCGTCTGTTCACTCAACAGGTATTTATTTGTTCTCTCCTGTACACTAGGCACGCCACTAAAGACAGAGATGTCCCCTCTCCTCAGGGAGTGTACAGTCCAATGGAAATTATAGAGAGGTAGCCAGTTACTTCAGGCTGTGGTAGGGGAAGAGTGGAGGGTCTCTGAGCTCATTGCTGGGTCGTGAGACAGCCTGGAGGGGTTCTGAAAAAGTGATGCCTACGCCCAAAAGATGGGGGGAGGAGAATGGGATTTGCTCCAGGCAGGTGGGACACTGTGAATAAAAGCCCAGAGATAAGAGAAAGTATACTCCTTCGAGGGCTGCAAGCACTTTCATTGAGACTAGAGATCAAAGTAGGAAGAAGCAAGAGGTAAGGCTGGGAGCTAGGCAGAGCGTTGGAAGCCGTGGACAAAAAGTTTGACAGTATTTGAAGTAACTGAAAGCCACTGCGGAACGTTAGCAGAGGAGTCAACTTGCTCTTTAAGAAAAACCATTCCAGCGCCAGAATGGAGGTCGGACCGGAAAAGGCTTTGAAGTCGGTGACTGCTGTCCTTTTCCAGAAGTGAGGGCAGTTTGGATCTGAGGTAATGAGGGAAACCTTCCACCATTAAGTCTACTTTTAAATGGTAATTGTTTACTTCCGTTGTGTTCCCGGGGAGGGGAATGAATACAAAGAGGCTGTATATGTCCTTAACTCCCTGGCAGTCGCTCAGAGACGCTAGCTTGCTGGAGGAAATGGGATGTAGGTCAGGTGTTTCATGACGCGGGGACGACACCTGTTAGAGTGAAGGGCGCAATGGGAATTCAGAGGGGAAAATGCTGAATATCAGTAGAATAAAAGCAGTTGAAAATAAGCGTATTTCTCGGTTTTGACGAGTGCTGATGAGGTCCATAATCCCCTCCCCCAAAACCTACGTGCTGAGTTCCCACCAAAAGGACCGTAATAATCCCCATGGAGAAATAAAGCAGAAGGAGATCCTTCCAAACGACTCAGGTGCCTAAAGATCTGCTCAACCTCCAACAATCTAAGCTCAAAGGTGCTCTTTTAAGAAATTTTACTATTATTGGATTTACATTTCTGTAAGTATGAAGGTGGAATTTAGATGAATAAATTCCCACTACACTGTTCATGACTACTCTTCCAAGTGTAGTACAGTCAGAGAAGAATAAACGTCTTTCAAAAAAAGGAGGATGAAAAGAAAAGGAATAGAGTTCTTGCCTATCTTAGTCAGTTGTGGTATAAAAGAACATCATAGATTAGGTGATTTACAAACAATACAAATTTGTTTTTCACAGTTCTGGAGGCTGGCAAGTCCAAGATCAAGGCATCAGCAGATTTGGTGTCTGGTGAGAGCTGGTGAGTTCATAGGCAGCCGTCTTCTTGCTGGGTCCTCACGTGGTGGAAGGGGAGAGGGATCTCTCTGGGGTCTCTTTCATAAGAGCACTAATCCCATTTATGAGGGCTCCACCCTCATGACCTAATCATTTCTTAAAGGCTCCACCTTTGAATACCATCACAATGGGGATGAGGTTCCAACATATGAATTTGGGGAGTACACAAACATTCAGTCTGCAGTATTGCCACATGCCAGGCCCTACTCTAAATTGCTGTCATGTGTACCCTTTCCGGAGCCCTAGGTCCCAGGCCTTTACCGAGTCACCCCATTGCTATAGCTTTCCCCTGTGTTGACACAACCTGAGGAACAGTTTAGCTCAACAGTTGCATAAAGTTCAATTCCCCAGTGCGCTGGGGCTGTGGTCTGAGCCTGATTAAGTTTGAATCTGCATCTGCCGCTATTCACCAGCTATTGCCCTTGGATGAGTAATTTGATGTCTGAACCCCAGTGTCCCCATCAACAAAATGAGGTAAATGATAGTCTGTCCCCGTGGCGTTATTGTGAGGCGTGAGCGTGATAGCAACTCTAATGCACCCAGCGCAGTATAGAGTAGGGTCTTTTTTTCCTCCTAACAGACAATATGCGTAATGTTATTAATCTCGAAGAGATAAGTAGGAAACTGTCTGCGAAAGTCATAGAGAACTCTGATTAAGAGCAGGAATTAATGACTAGCATCCCTGTGAGGTATACGGGTTGTAAATAGTATCAAAAGTTTAACTCAGAGAGCAGTGGCCACGGTGGTGGAACTTAACACAACAGCAAGAGCCCCGAGAAGTATGTGCTTTTCTCTGAGGCTCTCACAGATGGCTGCGGCCTCTGGATAGCTGCCCAGTTTGCCAAAGGCAGCTGGGCCCTGTGCATATCCACCATCAGGCTGTGCCCAGCTCGTTCTCCCGTCCACGCCCCTCCCTGGTTTCAGCCTGCTTTTCCTGGCACTGTGGAGCCTCCTGCCCTTCCCAGCCACCATAAGGCCCTCAGGAGTGGGACTGAGAAGCATGGAGAGACAGGTGTGTGTGGGGGGGGGGGGGGCCTTGTCATCGCAGGCAAGGAAGTTAAACCAGTATTTGTTAAGCTGTTTCATTGGAAAAAGAAAAATTCTTGAGGTACAAATGAAGCTTCTGGGTCCAGCGCACTGTCCTCTGCACAGACAGATTGATTCATGCACTGCCACAACAAATGCCAGGGAAGCTCTTGTCTCACTCTGCTGGCAAAGATGGGACTTTCCATATGGTTTTCACCACTGAATAGAGGAGTCGTGAACACACAGAGGTGTGTGTTAGGGGCGCACAGGAAATCGCCTCTACATGACTCCCATCCTCCGTATGGTCAAGAAGTGTCTTCTCTAGGCAGGTTTCACGATGGAGAGCGCGTTTCACGGACAAGTGCTGATAGCTACCATTCGGGGAGTTCTCCTCGCAGTGACTGGACATACTTATCACATTTAACCATGTGCAAAACATGCAAAACACTAGCCACGTGCTAGTGTGGTTACCATTTTTCCAATTAAAGAAAGTGAGGTTTAGACAGGTTGAATAACCTGCTTCAAATCCTGTAGTTAGCAATTCGTGATGTTGAGATCCTGAGATCTAAACCTGGACTGACTTTAAGTATTTCAAACTGGTGAGTGCTGTGCTTACTACCTGCTAGGGCAAATGGGTGTAATGCCCCCCTTCTCCATCTTAAGTCAGAAACTAAGTCCCTCTAACTTCCAACCAATGCTTGAGTACTAATTTCCAGGTTTGGGGTACTAAGATGAACAGGACCCAGATCCTGCCCTTAAGAAACTCCCAGAACTTAGCTAACTAAATACAGTGTGATAAAATCAGACATTTTGGAATCAAGGCAATCTGAGTTTAACTACTGGCTGTGCAGTTTATGGTGAGGGAGGGCTGGACCCTGAGAGAAATATATGAAGCAAACTCAACAGGTCTTGCGAATTAAGAGGCTCAGGTTAGCTGATGTCAACTTAACTTCTCTAAGCCTCACTTTCTTCATCTATACAGGGGATGAATGCACTACCTCAAAGTACTGTTGGGAAGATTAAGTTAGATAATGTATATAAAGCCTTGAGAATAAGGCTCTCAATAAATAGTTATTACAGTGGCTTATTTACATGAGAAGGGATGGGTGAGATTAACTCTGCATCAAGAAGACAGTCACCAGGAAAGCCTTAACAGTCCAAGGATGTATAAGTTCAGTGAGTAGAGTGGAAGAGAAGGGGCATTATGGGCAGAGACACCAGCATATTTCTGAGTGTGCCATGATTGAGGGATGGTGAGCAGTTGGTGTGGGCTGAGAGGGGAGGGTGTGTTTGGAGAAGTTGGCAGTATAGAGCACACCAGGCATTAGAAGGCATTAGATTGAAAGCAGGAGTGTGACATAGGCAGATAAGCATTTTGAGAACATGCTTCTGGTTGCAAAGTAGGAGACTGGGGAGAAGGGAGAGAGCCAGTGGCACTAGACAGCATAGAGTAGGGTAGGGTAGGGTAGGGTAGGGTAGGGTAGGGTAGGGTAAGGTAGGGTAGGGTAAGGTAGGGTAAGGTAGGGTAGGGTAGGGTAGGGTAGGGTAGGGTAGACTAGATAAGTGTTTAGGAAGGAGAACAGAATGCCTGAGCTAGGGCCATTGCAGTGGTGAGGCTGGATCTGAGGTGAGTCAACAAGATTTGCTAACTAAGAGGCCCAGGGACTTGGGGCTTCCCTTTCTTCTCTGGTGTCTGAGCGTTAGACTGGGCAGAAAGTGGGACATGAAGTGGATGACAAATCCACTTGGGCTCAGTGGACAGTGCATGGATGAGGCAGGATTTGTATCATGCAAATATAGTCATTGGAAGGTAAGAGAGCCAAGAATATAATTTAGCTTTATGTGGAAGCCATGCATGGAACCGTGTGTCACTCTGCACAAATGCGTTATGAGTTCCAAACGTCCCCTAGTGAGGGACTATATAAAGCCAGCAAAGAATCTTGTGGAGGAGTTAAGTACTGAACTTATGAAAAGAGTGCTGGATTCTTCATCATCTCTTCCTCTTCCTCTCTGCTTCCCCCTCCCACTCCACCACCACCACCACCACCACCACCACCACCACCACCACCACCACCATCACCATCACCATCACCATCACCATCACCATCATCATCATCATCATCATCATCACCATCGCCATCACTGTCCTTATCCCCATTATCATTTAATTGATTGATTGCTTACCATATGCCGGATTCTTTACGTATATATTTCATATACTTCTTACAACAACTCTGTGATGTATAAATTATCACCCCATTTTATAGATGAAGGAATTGAACCCTAGAGGATTTAAGAAACTCCCTGGTCTCAGGCAGCTAGTAAGTGGCAGAACCAAAATTTCAATCCAGGTATCATCTGACCCCAGAATTTTAACTACTGTTAGAACAACTCTGTTGCCTTCTGAGGTGGGGGGCGGCTCTGGGCTCTGGTCTCGCCTGTGTAGTAGAGCAGCCGGGTGACCTTGAGCAAGCCATTCCCTCTCTGTGGGCCTTGGGTTCTCCGTATGCCCCCACCATAGTGGGGAATATATATGTGCCATGGACCTGAGGAAGTATATTAGATGATGACTCATGCATAAAGAACATTTTCACCTCTCTCTCCCTTTAATCTTCACTACCTCCCTTTGAGGTTGACAGTGGCAGAATGAATGGCTCCATTTGGCCAGTCTAGACAAGCTTAAGGTCGCAGCAGGGCTATAGATCCTGGATCCCCAGCCAACTCTAGTGCCCTAGAACAATCCCAGTCCCACTCGTGGTCATACAACCACCGGTTGCTAAGAGTCCGACAGCCTTGGACAAGTGACAACCTCTCCACGCCTTGGTTTTCTCCTCTGCCCAATTGAGGGAAATAGTAGCACCCCTCATAAGGTTAGAGTGAGGATTAAATGAGTCCACATATGTCAGATATTGAGAATAGTACTTGGCATGTGACGAGTACTATGTAAGTGTTAGTTGTTGTTGTCATTCTTGTACTCAACACCCTACTCTGCAGCCACATTGAAAAATCCCCAGAAATGCCCTCTCACACCTTCCTTCTTAGCCTTTGCATATTCTGATCCCCCTCTTAGCAATGCCCTTCCAGCTTGGGCATCTCCAGCTGAAACGTCTTTCACTGTCTCCCTGAGACCTTTTGCCTCTGCCAGAGCGAGTTGGTAACTCTTTCCTCTGGGGTCTTATGGCGAGGATTCCCTGCCTCCATTCCAGTGTTTTCCTCACTCAGTGTCACTGTCCCCCATAGGACCATGAGGAATGCAAGTGCGTGGACTGGGCAGGATTCTGTCTGTACCTTAGAGCCTCTCACTGGGCCTAGTTCAGAGCAAAGTATATGTTCATCCAGCAAAATCGAGCTTGATGCCTAGAATGAGGGGATCCTGAGGGAGGATCCTGGGAAGCACATGAATGCCCAGGACCCCTTGAGAACAGTGGCCCTTCCAATCTGCACCATCAGTGCCTCACAGGAAGGTTCTGGAAAGAAGGTCGCAGCCATCCAAAACCCATGGGCTCTGTGTGGGGTGTGCTTTTTAATTGGCGTCTGCCCATAAACCTGCCAGACCTGAAAGGCGCCCACTGTCCCTCACTCTCCGTATCCCTTTGGAAACTTTGCTGCGTGTGTTTGTACATGTTACAGCTGAAGCCAAGCTGCTCTGTTTTCCTGTTTTACAGGAGTTGGCAGGAGGAGAGGGCGAGGGCCCACAGGTGTGCTCTGCTGGACAAGCGTGTGTGTACGTGTGCGTGTGTGTGTGTGTGTGTGTGTGTGTGTGTGTGAGAGAGAGAGAGAGAGAGAGAGAGGGAAGAGCGAGGAAGCTGGCGAGGAGGTTGTCAGCAGGTGCCCCAAATTGTAAGAATTCAGTTCTGGACCCAGCTCCAACGCTAACAGGCAAGGGGACCCCGGGCTAGTTTCTCCCCAGTCTTGCCTTTGGTGTCTTTTCATAAACACATTGGTAAGAATAGCACTTCACTGACGAACATTCGGCTCTAACATTCTAGGTTCTCAAGCGCTCAGGGCCCACACTGGAAATGGAGAGTAAACAATCCTATGTATTTGTAGAGGATACAGTTGTTTACAAGTCAAACCCCCAGAGGAGAAGTGTTACTTATTCCAAGAAAGCTGCTCTGACCATGACCCCCAAATCCAGAACAGGGGCTCCTCCTTTTGCTTCTCACAATCTCCATACTTCTGTGATGTTTCTACTTAGTCCACTGAGTTCTAATTATGTCTGTAGGATTCTGTTTTCTCCTAACATGTGAACTCCTGGGTCAGACCATGTTTTATGTCTTCTGTGCCCAGGACTGGTCAAGCCACAGGGCAGGTGCTCAGAAGATATGTGCTAATGCAGCTCTGCATAGTCTTGAAGCCATTTTTATGTGAGTCTTCTAGGACAGGGCTAGAAGATCTGTACTTTTAATTTTATTATTTATTTATTGTCCACGGCATGCGGGATCTTAGTTCCCCGACCAGGGATCAAACCCATGCCCCCTGCAGTGGAAGCTCGGAGTCTTAACCACTGGACCACCAGGGAAGTCCCGATCTGTACTTCTTAGACAAGGAAACTGAGGCTGGATTTGTGGTCACACAGGATCTCCAGGCCAGAACAGGTCTTTGGGCCTCTTACTTCTGACCCCAGAGCCAGCCAGCCCCTTTGGGTTATGCCAAGACATCCTTTGATGGAGTTGCCGAGGAGCCACTGGGTGGCTGGAAGACCTCTGTATAGGAACTGAAGTGTGTTCAAATGTAAGACCTCAGCACCCTCCCCCTGGGCCAGAGAGGCTGGCCTCTTGGGGGTTCAGATGAGAAATGACAAATTTCGATAACAACAAGAGCAGTAATTACCATTTGTTGAGCACTTTCCAGGGCCAGGGTCTGTGCAAGTGCATTAGTTGCACTATCTCATTTAGTTGTCACACCCCCCCCCCATGACATGGCTACCAACATCCCCATTTTACAGAACACGTCCTGAGGTTCAGGGAGGTTAGGGGATGGGCCTGGGTCACACCGTGGGTAAGGAGCTGGGATGCAGTCTAACTTAAGACGTGGTGACTCTGCAGCTCTGTTCTCAGAACCACACCAGAGGCCAATGCTCCCATTCTATAAATGGGAAGACTGAGGGCCAGAAAGGAAGAAGTACCTGTACCAGGTCATGCAGCTGACAGAATCGAGGGTGGAATATTCCGATTTTATCTCCAGTGCTCTTCTGACCCCTTGGTAACCTCAGGCCCATCCTCTTTCCTGACGTCTGGGCAGGTGGGCAGGGGCAAAGAAGAAAGCCTTACCTCTGTTCAGGAGGCAAGGCCAGTGCCAAGCCAGGCCGGCCTCCCCAGGCAGTTCTGTAGTCCAAATACCAGCCTGGTTGCGGCTCACCAGGTTTTATGATCGGGGATGACGTAGTTTCTTCACTTGCTTGCAAGCTATTCAAACTGCACAGTCAACGCACAGCCTTCCATGGGTGGAGCAAGAGCCGGGGTTGAGAGGGGCTGTGCGAGGGGATCAGCAAGGGGGGCCCTGCCTGCTTGGAAAGTAAAATGTGACTCGTTGGCTGCGTGGCCTTGGGCAAATGTCTTCCCCTCTTCGCTTCTTGATCTCCCACGTAATATAATTTGGAGAATTGGATTGAAACGTCCAAATAGCCTGAGAGCTTAGGAGAAATACAGATTTTTAGTCCCCACTTGTTGAGATTCCAATCGAGTAAATCTTGGGAGAGCCCTGGGAATCTGTATTTTTACATGAGCCAGGCTGACTTCGATGCATGCCATGTTTAAGAACCACAGGTCTAGATGATTTCCAAGAACCTTTCCAACCACAGCACAAAGAGTCTGTGAGCTTACACAGAGAATTCAGAGTCCCAATCTCATCTTTAGATATTGTAATAGTAGGCGTGCAGCTGGAGGAATGGACTCTTCTGTTGGGGCTTAAGAGAATAGAGTAGGGACCAGAGGTTTGCCCAGGGAGGCTGGTTTTGTCTCCGTATGAGGTGCTTACCTTCCCATAACTAGACAGGTACAAATTGAGAGTCAACCAGGTTGAGATTCAAGTCTCTGGGATGAGGGGTAAATAACTACAGAAAGAGGTGTTAAGGGATAGAGTCATTCTGGGGAATGAATAGGGGTCTTTAGAGTCAGGCAAAGTTGGATTTAAATTCCAGCTTCACCAAGCATGGGAATTGTATAGACCTGAAGCTAGACTTTCTCACCAGAAAAACAGGAATCACCAGATTCACCTACCTCACTGGGACATTGTAGGGAACACACTGTAAATAAGAAAGGGCCTGGCATAGAGCTGGGCACACAGTAGGTGCTCAAGAAAGGCCTGTGGTTTGCTTTTGCTTCAGTTTTCACTTGCTCGTTCCTTTGGCATCACTGTTAGTTCCAGGAAAACCTAACTTCAGGGAGAAAGAGCGTCTCCCCCAACCACACGACCTGTTACGTAAGAAACTGGGTCTTGTGCTAAAAACAAAATCAGCAAAGAAAAACAGAATAAAGGATGATTATTGGACAGCAGAGGTTTCCTTAGTTGGTTGGGGGCTTGGGGCATGGGCCTCTGATGAGAATTGTTTGCCCGCGTTCCTTTTAAATGTTCAAGTGAAACTTCCAGCTGGGGACGGGTCAAGCTCAGAGCCCGCTCAGCACATCTGTAATTGGGTTAATGGTATTTGGACTTGTTTAATCTATTTGTCCCAGTATCAGTGGGCTGTAACAGTTACAGAACACGCTGCAGTCCTTGACGCTGGGCAAAAACAACGTAATATTTCCAGGCAGCAGGGACACAGGCAAGAGTGGCATTCCCTCGCCTACCTTCATTATCCCAGTCACTCCACGGTGCAATTTCAGGTTTAAGCATCACCATGTTGTGCCCCTGTTCGTACCATTACTTTTTGTCTCATGCCTTATATGTAAGTAACACCAAGTTGCTTGAAATTCCTTGCCCATTCCTTATTTTTCCAGACCTCCGTAACTTTCCTCATCCTGCTTCTGTGAGAGTGTGCGTACTCTGGCCGTCTTTATTCGTCTGCCTGAGTCTGTTAGGTAGTTGCAATGTCTTTTTTGGCTGTTCAGCCACAGTTACTCCTTCTCAGCAACACCCTGATTTTTTTGGAAGGAAAGGGTGGGAACCACCCCACTGGGTATGGTCTTGGTGGAACGTAAATTGCAGTGTTATATTCTCCCACTACTGATGATTCCTCTCCTAAGCCAGGCAGAGGTGCCAGCTAGAGCCTCACTCTCAGGACTCTGAGTCTTGAGCAGAGTGAGGCACGAGAGGAACAGTGCAGGGTTAGCCATGGAGCCTGGACGAGATTTTTGAGCTCTTCCTGGTACTGAGCCCCTGACCCCTGACCCCACCTGGCTTTCTAGCTCTTTCAAGTCTTGTTCTCCAGCCTTCTTTTCTGCACAGGTGGAAACCTGTGGACCAGGCTCCCCCAGATGCTCATGATGAGTTCTCCTCGTGTCAAATTCTGTTGCTGCCGCTTGCAACCTATGAACCCTGGCACGGATATTCAACCGTGACGCAAGAGTGTTTTCCTTGGGAAGCCTTCCTTGAACTCTCAGATATAGGGCTCATGTATTCATACATGATATTCCTGTGCAGGACCTACTACGTGCTTGGTCCTGTGCTGGGCTCAGGCAACACAAAAGCTAGGTACCTGCCCACTCCTCTGAGATTCCTCAAGTGCCAGGGCTCACATCTACGTTAGCCCTGCCACAGCAGTTCAGAGACCTCCGGGTTTATGACTGTCTCCCCTCCAGGCTGTGTGACCTTCAACAGCTGGGCAGTGCTTCGTTCACGTCGGGGCCTCTGAGGCCCCGCACGGTGCCTGGAGCATCCTTGATGCTAAATAAATTTGTATTGAACAGAACTGACTTACTCTGGGGGACTCCCTACAAAGCAGTCTCAGCCTTAAATCCAAAACTGCTTTGAGAACTAACCTAGATGGTGGTGTATTTCGGAAAGCAAAGAGGGAAGAAAGGTTGGGGAAAAAAATCGCAATGTTTGTGTGCTTCAATTCAATGAAGCATTCTTTTGCTGTTGGTCTGTTTTTAAAAAATCACATTCTAGCAGTAGCCATGACCCACTGAGGGCTTTGGTGACTAGATGGAAAGATTTAATCCAGGGGTTCTAGTAAAAATACCAGTGAAAGGGATTCCCATTCTCCCTCTCTCTCTCCACACCCTTCTCTCTTCCCATAAGAAGCCTTAATGGACCTTCATTGCAACTCCAACATGATGGAAATTACAGAGATGGAATTTCCACGTTGGGCGGAGAACAGAGGAATGATATTCTTCTTGCTCCAACCCTGGAACTGGCAAGCTGCCCCTGGGTGGGAGAAAGGACTTTGTGAGGGCAGGAACTAGAGCAGGAGGGAAAAGGAGGCAGAGGCTGAGATGATGGAATACCAGGCCTACAGATGTCTGCTCCTTGCAGATGTGCCCGTGATGGCATGGCCCACACATCTGGGAGATAATCGTCCCCGTGGCTGGCATCTGGAGAGCACTTTACAGGTTATGAAGCCCTTTCACTGTTGTCTCTAATCAGACTCCCACAGCAAAGTGGGCAGAACAGATATCACTGTCCCCATGTGACCAATGAAGCCCCTAACGTTGTCACATGCCCCTGCTTAGGCAGTGATGACAACAGCAGTGACAATGGTAATAATGAAAGACGACACTTACAAAGCACTTACTATGGGCCAAGCACTGGTCTGTGCATTCTGCATACACAGTATTCGTTATCGAATCTACATGGCATTTCTGCAAAATGGCTTTGTTTTTTAATCCCCACTTTATAGACAAGGAGAATGAATCACACCAGGTTCTAGCAGCTGACCCAAGATCACACAGAGAGCCAGTGGCAGAGCCAAGATTCAAGCCCAGGAAGTTTGCCTCCAAGATCTATGTTCTGAACCATTATTTTATGTCCGCCTGCCTGTCAAAGCAGGGCACAGAAACAGCTCTGACTCCTAATTTCACTTCAATGTTGATAGCATTGTGTAAAGATAAAAGTGTGATTCTGGGGGGAGACATTCATTCATTCACTCAAACATGTGCTGGGCGACTACAACATGCCTGGCCCTGGGTCGGACAGTGGGGACAGAGTTGAGGGGGAGTGGGCTCACTGCCCATCGCACTGGTTATAAGTGCCATGAACATCATGACCACTCTGTCTCTAGCTCCTGAAACATGTTGGGTGCTTAATACATAGTGCTGAATGAATGTGTTGTTCCCTCTCTTGAGTGGTTCACAGTCTAGAGGAGAAAGACTTAGAAGTGAATATATAGTCATTTTTATAATATATAATTATAATTGCAGTATACATGTGTTTATATATACATACACACACACACACACAACGCATATATATATTTATATATATGGGAATGTTGAGAGCTACAGTGTGTACTGGAGATGGAATGGAGGGACACCAGTGTGGGAGGTTACTGGCACTGCCAGTAGTTGAACACACCTGAAACAGAGAGGTATTGTAGGTGGAGCACCGTCAGATAAGGCTGGACAGGTAAGCCGTGATGTGTCCTGAAGAGCTGGGCATTGTTTGATAGGGTTGGGTTCAGAAACTTTCTTTAAAGGGTCCTGCAGTGAGTATTTTAAGCTTTGTAGGCCGTATGATCTCTGTTGCAACTACTTACCTCTACTTCAAAAGTAGGGCTTCCCTGGTGGCGCAGTGGTTGAGAATCCGCCTGCCGACGCAGGGGACGCGGGTTCATGCCCCGGTCCGGGAAGATCCCACATGCCGCGGAGCAGCTAGGCCTATGAGCCATGGCCGCTGAGCCTGCGCTCCGCAACGGGAGAGGCCACAACAGTGAGAGGCCCGCGTACCGCAAAACAAAAAGTAGACATAGATGGTATGTCAGTGAATGAGCATAGCTGTGTTCCCCCCCCAAAAAAATATTTACAAAAATAGGTGGCAGGCTATATTTGTCCTGGGGCTGTAGTTTGCTGATCCCTGTTGCAGGGTGTTGGGTGCTCTTGAGGCAGTATGATCAGATTAGGTGTCCTTCATTCATCCCTTTAGTATTTCTTGAACACCTAATATGTACCAGCTATAGTAGCAGTTCCTTCACTCTTGTTGCTTACAGGCTGGAGGGACAGAAAGAGTTAGTCACCACAGCCTGGCAAGTGCTGTGATTGACTGAAACAGAGGGGGTTGTGACGTTGCAGAGAGAGGTCCTTAAACCCAAATTTGAAAGGCTGAACACGCACCACACTACTCCAAGTAAATAATATTTGAACTCTGGCCCAAAGGATGAATAAAAGTAAATGAACTGAAAAAATGTTCCAGCTAAATAAGGACTGGGTAGAGATAGAGGACATTCAAGGCTAGAAGGCCTGGGAGGCGTTCAGTGTACCTGGAGCGTGGATTGTGGTAGGAAGAGCAGCAAGAATTGAGGCTGAATATTTAGCATTCGTTAGATCAGTGACACCCAATAGAAATATAGTGTCAGTCATGCATGTGATTTTAAAATTTCTAGTAGCCACATTAAAAAAGTTCAAAAGAAATGAGTGAAATTAAATTTAATAATGCAGATGGTCCCCGACTTACGATTTTTCGACTTTATGATGGTGCAAAAGTGATAGACATTCAGTAGAAATGATACTTCACGTTTTGAATGTTGATCTTCTACTGGGCTAGCGATATGTGGTCTGATCCTCTCTCGTGATGTTGGGCAGTAGAAGCCACAGTTCCCAGTCAGCCACACGATCATAAGGGAAAACAACCAATACACTTATAATCATTCTGGACGCAATCATTCTGCTTCCCACTTTCAGTACAGCATTCAATCAATTACATGAGATATTCAACACTTTATTATAAAATAGGCTTTGCATTAGATGATTCTGCCCACCTGTAGGCTAATGTATCTGTTCTAATCACATTTAAGGTAGGCTCGGCTAAGCTGTGATGTTTGGTAGGTTAGGTGTATTAAATGCATCTTCAACTTACGATGACATTTTCAACTGATGATGGGTTTATAGGACGTAACCACATCATAAATCAAAGAAGATGTGTATGTTTTATTTAATGCAAAATATTCAAAATATTATCCTTTCAACATGTGATTAATAGAAACAATTATCAAAATTATTTTTCTGGTGCAAAGTCACTAAAATCCAATGTGTATGTTCCACTTGTGGCACATCTCAATTCAAACTCACCATGTTTCAAATGCTCAGTAGCCACATGTGGCTAGTGGCTACTGTGTTGGATGGTGCCAGGCTAGATCACGCAGAGCGATCTGGGCCGTCAGTGGAGTCTGGTCTGTAGCATAAGTGCAGTGGGATTTTTATGTATCATTCTGGTAGCAGGATAGCCTGTTATCTTTCGGTTTGCAGCTTCCTTCTGACCAATTGCCTTAGGATAAGAAGCTCAAAAAGAGAAGCAGGAGGGAGGGAGACGCAAGAGGGAAGAGATATGGGAGCATATGTATATGTATAACTGATTCACTTTGTTATAAAGCAGAAACTAACACACCATTGTAAAGCAATTATACCCCAGTAAAGATGTTAAAAAAAAAAAAAAGAGAAGCAGAGAGCAGAAGGAAGAGGGGGAGCATGGCCACCTCCGGGTGGTAAGGAAAAGGAGAGTGTGTGGCTTTATTAGAATACCTGTGAAAATTGAGAAGAATAGAACCAAATTTCCAACTGACCTAGACAGGTGATGGTCAGGAGGTCAGATGTCTGAGATATCCTGTTCACACAATGAGGAGTCAAAGCCCACATGTCCAGTCAGTCATCAGCTCTGTTAACTACCTGATAACCAGCAACCGTTTCATTGGGAACCTGAGGATGTCAAGAGAGGGAAGGCAGGTCAGTCCAGGAAGCCGCCTCATTCCCCTTGCTGCCCGCTGGAGGTCCAGATTGCAGAACCTGCCCCGGCCTGAGGCACAGAAGCTTGGCAATCCCTCACATCTGAGCCTCTGAGGGCTGAGACCCATCTTCCAACTGAAACTCACTAGATGGCCTGGGCGGGTGGGCTAGTCTTGGTTATAACAGTCCCTCCTCAGATGCTCAGATGTCCTTCTGTTTGCCCAGTTCCCCACCTGCCATCAACACTTTAAGCATAGGCTTCTACTTGATTTTCCATACTTGACTCTATTCAAATGCAGGCAATTGGGCTGTGCTAAGTGTTGGAATTACTGATCATTTTTTAAAATCATGTTTCTGTCTCTAACCACATGCTTGTCTTGGTTAAGTCCGAGCAATTGGAGGTCTTCAGGGCGCCTTTTTTAATGAGAAAATGAAAAAGGTTGGTAATATAATTTTTGTGTTAGCACACTTCACCGAAGTGCTGAAAATTTTTGTTTTCTCCATTGGTTTAGTTACAGCCTGGAGTTTGTATCACTAACTGGGTTAACACGTGTTTTCTTCATGAATGGCACCTAACTCAGGCTCTGTCCATATTTATTCATGTATTCCTCAAACAACCCCAGAAGACCTATGGTGAGCCAGGAGATACAGGTTGAACGGGAAGCAGCTTGTGTGTTTGGAGAAATGGAAGAAGTAAATGGACAACTGGTGTAGTATGGTTGAGGCAGTTTGGGAGGAAATAGGGGCTGGAGGGGACTCACAGGTCTGCCAGGCTGGGTTGAGCTTGGAGAAGGCTTCCAGGAGCATCATTAGGCATAGTTATGTTGGGGGTTCAAACCCAGATTTCACCCCTTAATGGTCTTAAGACCTTGGGAAAGTTATTTAAAAGTTCTTGCCTCAATTTCCTCATGTATAAAATGAGACTGCTGATAATTGTATCTATTTCAACAGACTATGTGTGTGCTAAATAAGTGAGTGCGTACGTAGTACTTAGCTCCGTGTCGGGCATGCAGGGAGCCTGCAATCAGTGTAAGCTGTAATACTAATTATTAATACACTTATCTAAGCTGAGACCTGAGGAATGAATAGCAGTGAGCTCTGTGCAGTTAAGGGAGAGTGTTCCGGGTAAAGAGCAGAGCCTGAGTCCAAAGCTCAGATCTAAGAGGACACGGCACTTTACAGTAACCAAAGGAAGCTCAGTTTGGCTGGAGCATAAAGTGAGTGGTGGGTAGGTGGTGGCGGGGATGGGAGCAAAAGACCAGCCTTGCAAGGAAGGCAGAATCTAAAACTTTGGGCAGCTGTATCCTTGAGAGGTGAGCCTGTTTCCAAGTCTCAGGCTCTGAGACAAATTTACAGGTGAATGGAGTCCCCATAACTGATGCTTTGTATGTGTTAACGTGAGTTACAGGAGAGCTGCAGATGTTTGAGATGAAAGCATTTGGCAGGGAGCTTCATGGAAAATATTTTTAAAGTATCAACACAGAGAAAAATCAGTAATGGCTCGACAGAAAGCTATTCCCCTAGTGGAAGAGAATAGCAAGGTTTTGGGTATGGGTCTGAATGGTGCACTAAATGTCTGGAAACTAAGTTTTCTCCTTGGCTCCTTGGGAAGAGGTTTTGAAATTGGTCCTTGGGAATTCTGCCCCCTGGCCTGTGCTTGGAGAGAGAGAGAGAGAGAGAGAGAGATTGTGTGTGTGTGTGTGTGTGTGTGTGTGTGTGTGTGTGTGTGTGTGTACAGATGAATGGATGGATGGACACACTGTGTCTGTCCAGGAATTGGAGAAAATGAGATGTCTGGTTACTTCTTGTCTACACGTGGTCTGTGTTACCTCGGTATGTTTTTAATCCTGGAAAGGAATGTGTTTGTTCAGTGCAAATGTATTGAGGAGAATGAGCTGCTGCTTTTCCTTGCAAAGCCCAGACAGGTTCCTGGTAGGAGCCACAGGGGAGGACCCCGCCTCCTAGACTAACTTTGGTCAAAGGACCACATCTGTGTGCTCCCTCATACGTTGAAGAAGGAAGAGGAAATGAGGGAGACAGTATAGGGTCCCTGGAGTCAGAGGAACTTGAGGTTTTCTCAGCCAGCATACCCTTCCTTCTCTTTCCTAAAGCCTTACTCATTCTTCAAGGCTCATCTCAAGGCTCCTCGAAGAAGCCTTCTGGGTTCTTCTCCAGCCCCAGCTCCTCTGATTGCTCACGTGTTGACAATATTCTGCCTCAAATTCCTCACCGTGCGTCTCCCACCAGCATTCTCTTATCCAGGCTCCTCCCTCTGCCTGGAGCCCCCTTCTCTCCCTCCTTGGTCTTCATGTTCGAAGCTCCATTTGATCATCACATCACATTCTTATCCTCAAGCCTGAGTCCCTCTCAGTCTTGGCCTTTGACATTAGAAAACATGTGTTTCCACTCTCATGTCTTTACCCATAGACCGGGAACTCCCTGAGAGCAGGGGCCATGTGGTGTTTATTTTATCCATTTAGAATCCTCGTCACCTAGCAGAGTAGGTGTGTGAGTATATGGACAGTTGAGAGATTGGATCTGTGGTTCTCAAAGTGTGGCCCCTTGATCAGCAGCAACGTGTCTCATGGAAAGTTTTCAGAAATGCACATTCTTGGGCCCTACTCCAGCACTACTGAATCAGAAGCTCTGGAGTGGGGCCCAGAAATATTAACAAGCCTTTCCGGGGATTCTGATGCATGTGAAAGTTTGAGTGCCACGGATCTAGAAAAAGGGATTGGACCACTGTGCTGAGAACGCCGCAGTTCCTAAGGCGTTCTGCTAACGCTAGCTTCAGTAGAACTCAGGGACATCGTGAACTATGGACAAAAAGTTCTTTACTCTGTGAGGAAGCTAATTTGGGGAACTCTCTGGGCAGTTTTCTGTGGATTTAAACTGTTAAAAGAACTCATGCAGCCATCCTTGTCCGTCATGACACATATCCTAGCACTCAGTTCTCCCTTTCTAGGAAAAATGAATTGCTACTGATTTGACCCCTCGTGGCCCTTATACCTTTTCTGGCTACATTTGGCCCTGAAAAATCCTGGATTATCCAGTTGTCCATGGCAAGTGTGTACATTCTAAGTAAATCATACCACTTTTTTCCCCCACTAGCCATCAATATCAAAATAATCACCGATGCTATCTTACTATTTCCTACAACTCTCTTGATCCCAGCTGCTTTTTTCCATTATTTCCCATCACAACCAGGCCATTTCTCACCTGTGCCGCTGCTCCAGCCTCCCATTTGGTCTCAGCACATCCTGGTTCTGCCCTACAACCCTTGTTCTACACAAAGCGGTCTACCTCAAAATTTAAATGTGTTTCTTACGTCCCTTTCCCTGAAAATGTGCATGTCTGTCCATCACCCTCAGAATAACGTTCAAACTCTTTAGTGCTGTACCAGAGCCCAGTGAATTCCTGCCCGTTTCCCTGAGCTTTGCCACCCTGGAGTGTTCAGGTCCAACTTCCCATGGTCAGCATCCACATCTCTTTGCCTGAGAGCCTTTTATGATGGCCTGAATCTATGCTTCCCACCAGCATGAAGTACAAATGTGCTGAAGGATTAATGTTCCAGGGGAATCCCTTGATGGGAGTGACTGGATAAGTACCCCCATTACCTAGCATCTTGGGTGCTCTCCACTGGCTCAGAGTTCCCTAAGGGGATTAAGCTGCAGTTGCTCACAGTAGTAACATGTTGGATGATATATCCTCTCTTGGCTACCTTCCCACGCGTGTTTCACATCTCCTCTCCTCTACTGTAGCTACTGGGATCATTATACAGATAAACTACTTGCACTTAAATACTTGCCTCTGGGTTTGCTTCTGAAGGAACCCAAACTAAGACACACAATTTCAAAGCTCTTGGCAAGTTGGTGTCTATATAACTCTGTCATCAGCTGGCACATTTCTTCCCCAGTGTGGTTCTTTGATTATTCTTACACCCAATCCAGATTCCAGGAGCCTGAACACTTGCCATTCCCCAAGCAGGCCATGCCCTATTTCACCCTGTTGGTCTTTGCACATGGTGTTAACCATGCCTGCAACATTTACCATTTTCCCTCTGGGATGGATTCCCGCATTTACGACACTGCACACCAATGACCTAGTTGCTTGGCTTTCTCTGTATTTGGATAGTACACTCTGTGGGGGCTTTGACTGTGGCTGTCCGTCTTGGCCATCGCTCTTACCTGTACTTAGTCTAATGCGTTACACATAGTAGTGCTCAATAAACAGTTGTTCAACATGCAGTTGAATAAATGAATATCTTTAAAGGTTAATAAATATATTTTGTGAACTATTAAGCGATGTGCCTGTGGAAGGATCTATTTATACTATGATTTCAGCACGGTGACAACCAGAGTTTGTTGAAAGGACTTGTTGGTTACCATCTCTGCAGCCTCTGGGAAGAATTCTGCTTAGCTTGGAGAGCAATGAGTTAAGGAGGGAAGTGAAAGCACTTAGCTAGGGGGGTAGCCTAGGCTGGACGATGCGTGGTGCAGCCCCAGAGTAATATGGGGACAAGAAACCTCTCACTCTCAGTGGTGGACCACAGCCGGGTGTGTGTCAAGCAGAGAGAAAACAGAGAATCTCAAAAAACCGTGAGCCTTGACTGCCTCCAGTCCCCCTTTATTTTATCTCTAGGCATGGAGTCCAGTCTTCCAAGACCCCATAGATCATGCGTCTCATCAAGAGCCCTGTGGGGAGAGCCCAGATACCACGTGGCAGCAAGGCAAGTCAGTCAGCAATGTCACCCTGGCCCCTGCTCAGGGGTTCTGGGCAAGTGACAAGTTCAAGTTCCGACTGACCCTTTGTCAATTTCTCCATCTGTTAAAAAAACAAAACAAAACAAAACAAAACAAAAGATCAGATTAGATCAGTTGCTTTTACATCATGTTCTTTAGAATCCCAAAGCTCTAGGGAGTTGTCACTGGAATGATCCTGGTTTTGTTAGAGGAGATAGAAATGGGCTAACTAGGAGGGTCCCTCATCCCCTCTTTGATTAGAGAAGCTCTTTGACTTTTGATATTTCATATTATATTGCACTTGAAGAATGGATTGCACGGCCAAAGAGTCTGAAAATCATTGACTGACGTAATTACGTCTGAGCCAACCTCCCAAGAATATGAAGCCCAGAGAAGTAAAAGGCAGGCATCAAAACCGGATAGTTGGTGGCAGGGGTGCATTATTATTACATGGAAGCTCCTTGGGTAAAGCAGATGACAAACTGCTCCAGCTCTGTTTGGGGTAGAATGTGGTTCCCCAGGGAATGAGCTCCAGTCTTCTGGCTGCTTCTCCAGCCACTTCTCCATGGCACTTTTCACAGTTCCATCACAGCACTCGCTCTGAGAGCAAAAGACCCAGATCAGCTCATTTTATCTGCCTCTTGGTCATCATCATCCCCAGTCTCCAGAGGAGGAATCAGGAGTCTCAGAGGTGAGATAGCTTGTCCCTGGTCCCAGTGCTATAAGGCAGAACAGCAGAACTGGAACCCAGGAACCCTAACTTTTCATTCTTCCACAATACCAGCACACGTTGCTTCTCTTCCCCACACTTGGGGGAAGAGAAGGGTCAAGCTTTGTTGTATTTTAAAGAATCGTTGCTAATTTGGGGGAAAAATGTAGGTGCCACTTCCTGCTGAAGTGGGGTCTTTTTCCACTTTCAATTCTTTTAGAAAAAAAGTCTTCTTTCTTATGGAGCGTTTTTGCCAATGGATCTTTTAAAAAACTTTTATGTTGACTTACAATATACATACAGAAAAGTCTGTGCACTTATGGTAAGTGCTTGATGAATTTTCATAAACTGAGTAGACTGGTGTAACCAGTACTCAAATCAAGAAACAGGACATTACCAGCATCCCCAAAGGCCCTTATTGTCCCCTTCCAGTGACTACCCTTTCTACCCCTGAAGGGTCCCACTATCCTGATGTCTAACAGCATTGAAGTTTTTCTTCGTCCTCTTCTTCTTCTTCTCCTCCTCCTCCTCCCCTCCCCCTCCCCCTTATTATTATTATTATTATTAGTGTTGCTATTCATGTTGAGCTTCTTTCATTCTCTTTTTAAAAGTAATTTGAGTGAAATTCACACAACAAAAGGAACCACTTAAAACTGAACAATTCAGTGGTATTTAATGTATTTATAATCTTGTGCAATCAGCACCTTTATCTAGTTCCAAAACATTTCCATCACACCAAAGTAAAACCCCTTACCCAGCAATCAGCTTCTCCCCATGTGCGCCTCCCCAAGTCTCTGGCAACCACCAATCTGTGTTATGTCTATATGGATTTATCTGTTTTAGGTATTTCATATGAATAGAATCCTATGTAACATTTTGTGTCTGGCTTCTTTCACTTAGCATAATGTTTTGGATGTTCATTCACTCTGTAGCATGTATCTATACTTCATTCTTTTTTGTGGCTGAATAATATCATTTGTGTGTACCACAATTTGTTTATCCGTTCATCTATTGATGGACATTTGGGCTGTTTCGCGTTTTGGCTATTATGAATAGTGCTGCTATAAACATATGTGTACATGTAGTAGTTTGAATATCTGTTTTCAGTAACTTTGGGCATATATCTTGGAGTGGGATTATGGAATCATTAGGTAATTCTACGTTTAACTTTTTGAGGAACCAACAATCTGTTTTCTACAGCAGCTGAGCCATTTTATGTGACCACCAGCTTATGTACAAGGGTTCAAATTTCTCCACATCTTTTTTTAACTCTCCCATTTTTAAAAATTAAAATTAAATTTTATCCGTCCTATGTCTGCAGTCTTTGGGGAAACATCTATTCAAGTTAATTGCACATTCTTAATTGGATTCTCTGCCTTTTTGTAGTAGTTCTTTTTTTTTTTTTTGCGGTACGCAGGCCTCTCACTGTTGTGGCCTCTCCCGTTGCAGAGCGCAGGCTCAGCGGCCATGGCTCACGGGCCCAGCCGCTCCGCGGCATGTGGGATCTTCCCAGACCGGGGCACGAACCCGTGTCCCCTGCATTGTCAGGTGGACTCTCAACCACTGAGCCACCAGGGAAGCCCTGTAGTAGTTCTTTACATATTCTTGATAAATGATTTGGAAATATTTTCTCCAATTCTTTGGTAATGTTTTTTGATGTACAAAACTTTTTTTTTTTCCTTTCAATGAAGTAAATAGATTTTTATCTTTTGCTGCTTATTCTTTTAGTGTCATATCTAAGCTCCGCTGCCAAATCTAAGGACGTGAATATTTGCTCCTATGTTTTCTTTTAAGAATTTTATGGTTTTAGCTTTTATATTTAGGTCATTGATACATTTTTAGTTCATTTGTGGATATGGTGTGAGGTAGGAGTCCAACTTCATTGTTTTGCATGTGGATATTCAGTTTTCCCAGTGCCATTAATTGTGCTTTGCTTATTCTTGTACTTCATAAAATGGAAAGCATATAGTATGCATTTTTTTGTGTCTTGCTTCTTTTGTTCAATACCATTTTTGTGGGATTCATTCATAAAAAGTTGTAGATCATTTGTTCTTATTGCTGTATAGCATTTCAGTGCATTAAGATGTACCACTTACTTGCCCATGATACTGTTGATGGACATTTGGGGAGTTTCCAACTTTGGTCTCTCGTGAATAGTGCTGCTATAAACATTCTAGAACCTGTCTTTTGGTGAACATACATAAGAATTTCTGTTGGTTGTACTTGTAGAAGTGGAATTCCTGGATTTTGTGACCTGCTTATCTTCACCATTAGATACTGTCATAGCATCTTTTTAATCAAGAAAATACTAAGAGGTAATTGTTTAAATGTCTCTCTTTATGAATGGGTATTCTACCTATTTTTCTTGAATATGGGAAGTAAGGCAATGGGGCAGGTAGATATGTGGAAATTGAGTGAGCTAGAAATAAAGGTAACATTTCCCTACCGAGTGCTTTAATTGCCAGCCCAAAGGTTCCCTTCACTGTGGACTTCTTCAGTTACAAAATGAAAATTCTATAAATCAACATCGATCCTTTCCAAAAATGGCATAAATGATGCTCTCAAAAGCAGCACCTCTGTGGATAAATTGGAATGGTTTAAACACCCTCCTTCCTTTACCTTAGGTAAATTCTGCCTTTATGTCCAGAACTTTCCAGTCTCTATCCATCACAGAATCACTAACCATAAAAAATGAAAAGGTTCTTAGAAACCTAAACTTCATACTGTTTTTGCAAATGAGTAAAGGGTGATTTCTCAGTAAATGGAGATTTTCTTTCTTTATCATTTTTTTTTTAATTGAAGTATAGTTGATTTACAGTGTTAATTTCTGCTGTACAGCAAAGTGATTCAGTTACATATATATATATATATATATATATATATATATATATATATATATACACACACACACACACACACGTTCATTTTTAAAATATTCATTTCCATTATGGTTTATCATAGAATATAGTTCTCTGTGTTAGACAGTAGGACCTTGTTGTTTATCCATTCTGTACATAAAAGTTTATATCTGCTAACCCCAACTTCCCACTCCATCTCTCCCCCAAGCCCCGCCCCCCCTCAACTTGGCAACCACCAATGTATTCTCTATGCCTGTGATTCTGTTTCATAGATAGGTTCATTTGTGTCATATTTTAGATTCCACATATAAGTAATAGCATATGGTATTTGTCTTTCTCTTTTCTGACTTAGTTTGCTAATCTCTAGTTGCATCCATGTTGCTACAAATGGCATTATTTTGTTCTTTTTTATGGCCGAGTAGTATTCTGTTGTATATATTGGGTGGGCCAAAAGGTTGGTTTGTTTTTTTCCATAAGATGGCTCTAGTAGCACTTAGTTGTCTTTAACTTCATTTGAAACAATCTTGTTAGACTGCATGTGACAGTTGTCATATCAGTGTGCATTTAAAAAAAGACTCATCAAAATTGGTGGATTTTTGTGTAGCCATTTTAATATTGAATATGGAAGAAAAAAGGCAACGTTTTTGGCACATTATGCTTTAGTATTTCAAGAAAGGTAAAAACACACCTGAAACACAAAAAAAGATTTGTGCAGTGTACAGAGAAGGTGCTGTGACTAATCGAACATGTCAAAAGTGGTTTGCAAAGTTTCGTGCTGGAGGTTTCTTGCTGGACGATGCTCCACGGTTGGGTAGACCATTTGAAGTTGATAGCGATTAAATTAAGACATCAGTTGAGAACAATCAATGTTATACCATGTGGGAGATAGCCGACCTACTCAAAATATCCAGATCAGGCACTGAAAATCATTTGCACCAGCTTGGTTATGTTAATCGCTTTGATGTTTGGGTTCCACATAAGTTAAGCGAAAACAAACTTCTTGACCATATTTCCACATGCGATTCTCTACTCAAACGTAAAGAAAGTGTTCTGTTTTTAAAATAAATTGTGATGGGCAATGAAAAGTGGATACAGTACAATAATGTGGAATGGAAGAGACCGGGGGCCAAGTGAAATGAACCACCAGAACCACACCAAAGGCTGGTCTTCATCCAAAGAAGGTGATGTTGTGTATATAGTGGGATTGGAAGGGAGTCCTCTATTATGAGCTCCTTCTGGAAAACCAAACAATTAATTCCAACAAGCACTGCTCCCAGTTAGACCAACTGAAATCAGCACTCGAGGAAAAGCATCCGGAATTAGTCAACAGAAAACGCGTATTCTTCCATCAGGATAACACAAGACCTCATGTTTCTTTGATGACCAGGCAAAAACTGTTACAGCCTGGCTGGGAAGTTCTGATTCATCCAGTGTATTCACCAGACATTGTACCTTCGGATTTCCATTTATTTTGGTCTTTACAAAATTCTCTTAATGGAAAACAATTCAATTCCCTGGAAGACTGCAAAAGGCACCTGGAACAGTTCTTTGCTCAAAAAGATAAAAAGTTTTGGGAAGATGGAATTATGAAGTTGCCCAAAAAATGGCAGAAGGCAGTGGAACAAAAGGGTGAATACGTTGTTCAATAAAGTTCTTGGTGAAAATGAAAAATGTGTCATTTATTTTTACTTAAAAACCAAAGGCACTTTTTGGCCTATCCAATATATATCGCATCTTCTTTATCCATTCATCTTTTGATGGACATTTAGGTTGTTTCCATGTCTTGGCTATTGTGAATAGTGCTGCTATGAACATAGGGGAGCCATGTATCTTCTGAATTATAGTTTTGTCCAGATATATGCCCAGCAGTGGGATTGCTGGATCATACGGTAACTCTACTTTTCTGAAGAACCTCAGTACTGTTTTCCACAGTGGCTGCACCAACTTACATTTCCACCAGCAGTGTAGGAGGGTTCCCTTTTCTCCACACCCTCTCCAGCATTTGTTATTTGTAGACTTTTTAATGATGGCCACTTCTGACCAGTGTGAGGTGGTACCTCATTGTAGTTTCGATTTTCATTTCTCTAATAATTAGCAATGTTGAACATCTTTTCATGTGCCTATTGGCCATCTGTATTTCTTCTTTGGAGAAGTGTCTATTTAGGTCTTGGAGCCTTTTTGTTTTAAAGATTATCATGAGAGTTGTCTTTCCCACACTAACTGGTCAATAGAAGATAGGGTAGTTAGGGAAGTGAACATATTCCGTTCTCCTCTTGGGTTTGGAACATGGCCAGTGCCGTGCCCAGAACCAAGATTCTGCTAGTCATGGAAGGCAACTTTTGGCAAAAAATGCTCACTTAGCAGCAGTTATGGTACAAATTGTTAACTTGTTCAAGGGGGTGAGGATAGTACAAAGACGATGATATCTCTAATCAGGTTAGACAAGAGGCATTCTGGACAAGAAGGAGAGTACTGGTTAGGGAGGCAGACCTGGGCCTCTGCGGCTGCATGATGTGTAGCCCTAGAGGATCTCCTCCCCAACCCAATCTTCAGTTTATTGTTTGACAAATAAACTAAACACAGAAAAGCAAATGTAACATTTATACTGACACTGCCCTTTCCATTTCCATGATGGGCAGCTATGGACGAGGAAAGTTCAGAGAGATGACTTTCCCAAGGTCGCGTTACCTTTTCTCTGGAGCCTGGATGTGTTATAAAAACCCTTCTCCTCCCAGCACTGCAATCACTACCAGTCAATATGTGTTGAGATTAAGTTAAAACAATTTCCATCCCTGGAGTATTTAAATAATTGGTTTTGGCTTAAACAAACTTAAGATAATCATGAGAAGAGAGAATCAGTGTAATGTAGTGTTTACACTTCAAAGAGATTGGGACTTGATTTGGGGCCACTCACTATGAACAATCACTTAAACACTGAGGCTTAGTTTCTTTCACTTGTAAACATGAGACTCATGATCCCTAGAACAGTATTTTTGTGAGAATTAAAAAGAGAAACTAACCTGCTTCCATGTCTTAAAGAAAGACATCCCTTCCCTACTCCCACTCTTGTTGTGATCCTTTTGAAGTACAAGCTAGAAAGTAGAATAATACTGATTTTGTTTTTTAATTTGTCTTCACCGTGGGCCTGTTCAATTTCATGGGCGACTAACTGAGATTTGTCATTTCACAGAGATGGAAGCAAGTTTAATACACTGTACAACCTCAGGCCTGGTGGTGTAAAAGTGATGTACATTTTCTCCATGTAAATACTGGAGAACTAGGCTGAGTGTATTGTATCCGTCCCCCTACAACCTCACTTCTCCTGGAGAGTGCTGCCTGCGATGGGAGTCATATTTACCCAAGGAGGGGGTGGAGAGGTATACTGAGTACCTGCTATGTGACAGCCCCCTGCTGGGTTCTTTACTTAAATTATGATATATTTTCCTTAGGACAGCCCTTTTAGGACAGAAATGATGAATCCATTCTATAGACAAGGCTACTGAAATATAAACAGGTAGAGAACTGCCCAGGATAACGTAGCATATAAATGGCTGTCATCCCAGATCCCATCTGACTCTATTCTGATGCCTTCCCCAAAGCCACCTTCTTTGATCTTAAGACATCATCACGACAAAACCACTGAGAGGTCATAAGGAATATTACTTGTATTTCCAGACCTACACACTTGATCACATGGTTTTAGATTTTCAGATTTCGTGAGAGCTGATCCTAGAAAATAGCTAGATTTCCCTGTCCCGATATTTCATTATTTAAAGGGAAATCTAATAGGAACTCTACTTTCTACTCAATTCATCTGTAAACACAAAAATTCTCTAAAAAATGAAGTCTGTTGATTGAAAAAACAATTAAAATCAGTGAATAGCAGAGGTGTGTAATGACTTACTAGAATCACAGAATGTTAGACACTGAAGATCATTTTGTCTAATTTCACCATTTAATAGAATGGGTAAAATCCTCTGTCCACCTACTGTCCCCACTTTCATCCAAACAGCCATCATTTCTTTCCTGGACTACGCATCATCCTCTGACTCGCTACATCTGTTCCTAGCTCCCTCCATTTTCTTCTTCACACTGCCACTTGAGGGGTCTTTCTCTATACAGCACTTCCTTATTAGTTATCTATTTTATATATTGTAGTCTGTATATATCAATCCCAATCTCCTAATTTATCCCGTCCCCCCTTATCCCCTAGTAACCATAAGTTTGTTTTCTACCTCTGTGACTCTATTTCTGTTTTGTAAATAAGTTCATTTGTACCATTTTTTTTTAGATTCCACATAAATTATATCATACGATATTTGTCTTTGTCTGACTTACTTAGTATGATAATCTTTAGATCCATCCATGTTGCTGCAAATGGCATTATTCCATTCCTTTTTATGGCTGAGTAATATTCCATTGTATATATGCACCACTTCTTTATCCATTCATCTGTTGATGGATACTTAGGTTGCTTCCATGTCTTGGCAACTGTGAATAGTGCTGCTATGAACATTGGGGTGCATGGATTTTTTGAATTAGAGCTTTCATCTTTTCCAGATATACTCCAAAGAATGGGATTGCTGAATCTATTTTTACTTTTGTAAGGAACCTCCATACTGTTTTCCATGGTAGCTGCACCAATTTACATTCCCACCAACAGAGTAGAAGGCTTTCCTTTTCTCCACATCCTCTCCAGCATTTATTATTTGTAGACATTTTGATGATGGTCATTCTGAGCAGTGTGAGGTGATACCTCATTGTAGTTTTGATTTGCATTTCTCTAATAATTAGCTATGTTGAGCATCTTTTTTTTTTTTTTTTTGTGGTACGCAGGCCTCTCACTGTTGTGGCCTCTCCCGTTGTGGAGCACAGGCTCCGGACCTGCAGGCTCAGCGGCCATGGCTCGCGGGCCCAGCCACTCCGTGGCATGTGGGATCTTCCCAGACTGGGGCACGAACCCGCGTCCCCTGCATTGGCAGGTGGACTCTCAACCACTGCGCCACCAGGGAAGCCCTGTTGAACATCTTTTAATGTGCCTGTTGGTCATCTGTATGTCTTCTTTGGAGAAATGTCTATTTAGGTCTTCTGCCCATTTTTTGATTGGTTTGTTTTTTTGTTATTGAATTGTATGAGCTGTTTGTGTATTTTGGAAATTAAGCCCTTGTCTGTCACATTGTTTGCAAATATTTTCTCCCATTCCATAGGTTGTCTTTTCATTTTGTTTCCTTTGCTGTGCAAAAGCTTCTAAGTTTGATTAGATCCCATTTGTTTATTTTTGCTTTTATTTCTATTGCCTTGGGAGACCGACCTAATAAAACATCACTATATCAGGGAATGTTTTCTCTATGTTCTCTTCTAGAAGTTTTATGGTAGCATGTCTTGTATTTAAGTCTTTAAGTCATTTTGAGGTTATTTTTGTGTATGGTGTGAGGGAGTGTTCTAACTTCATTGATTTACATGTGGCTGTCTAGCTTTCCCAGTACCACTTGCTAAAGAGGTTGTCTTTCCTCCATTGTGTATTCTTGCCTCCTTTGTCAGAGATTAATTGACTGTAGGTGGGTGGGTTTATTTCTGGGCTCTATATTCTGTTCCATGGATCTATATGTCTGTTTCTGTGCCAATACCACACTGTTAGACTTAAGTGATATCTACAGGACACTACATCCAAAAAAAAAAAAAAAAAAAGAAGAAAGAAAGAAACTAGAATACACATTCTTTTCAGGCGCACATGGAATTTCCTCTAGGATAGACCACGTACTAGGATGCAAAACAAACTTTAAGAGGATAGAGATTATTCCAAGCATCTTTTCTGACCACAACATCATAAAACTAGAAATTAACCACAAAAAGAGAAATGAGAAAAAAAGATTGCATGGAGACTAAAAACCATGCTACTAAAAAAAAAAAAAAAAAAAAAAAACAGGTCACAATGAAATCAAAGAGGAAGTAAAAAGTATCTCAAGATAAATGACAATGAAAACACACCCATACAAAATCTATGGGATGCAGCAAAAGCAGTTCTAAAAGGGAAGTTCATAGCGATACAGGCCTTCCTCAAAAAACAACAAAAATCCCAAATAAATAACCTAACATACAACCTAAAAAACTTAGAAAAAGAACAAACAAAATCTAAAGTCAGCAGAATGAAGGAAATAATAAAGATCAGAAAGGAAATAAATAAAATAGAGATTAAAAAAATAGAAAAAAATCAATAAAACCAATAGCTGTTTTTTTGAAAGGATAAACAAAATCAACAAACTTCTGGCCAGGTTCACCAAGAAAAACGAGAGGACCCAAATAAACAAAATAAGAAATGAAAGAGGAGAAATAACAATTGATACTGCAGAAATACAAAATACTATAAGAAAATATGAACAATTATATGCCAACAAAACAGACAACGTAGAAGAAATGGATGAGTTTCTAGAAACACACAGCCTGCCAAAATGGAATCAAGAAGAAACAGATAATTTGAACAGACTAATCACTAGAAGTGAAATAGAATCTGTAATTTAAAAACTTCCTGAAAGCAAAAGTCCAGGACTCGATAGCATCACTGGGGAATTCTAGCAAGCCTACAAAGAAGAACTTATACAGATCCTTCTCAAACTCTTCCATAAGACTGAAGAGGAGGGAACACTCCCAAAGTCATTCTGTGAAGCCACCATCACCCTGACACCAAAACTGGACAAAGACATGACCAAAAAAGAAAATTACAGGCTAATATCTTTGATGAATATAGGTGAAAAAAATCCTCAACAAAATATTAGCAAACCGAACCCAACAACACATAAAAAGGATCATACACCATGATCGAGTTGGATTTATTCCAGGGTCACAAGAATCGTTCAACATACACAAATCAATCAATGTGATATACCACATCAAGCAAAGAAAAACAAACAAACAAACAAAAAAACCCATGATTGTCTGAATAGATGCAGAAAAAGCATTTGATAAAATTCAGCATCTATTCACGATAAAAGAGGGAACATCTCTCAACATAATAAAAGCCATTTATGACAAACCCACAACCAACAAAATACTAAATGGTGAAAAGCTGAAAGCCTTCCCACTTATTTCTGGAATAAGAGAAGGATGCCCACTCTCACCACTTCTATTAAACATAGTATTGGAAGTGCTAGCCACAGCAATCAGACAAGAAAAAGAAATAAATGGTATCCAAATCAGAAGAGAAGATGTAAAATTGTTGCATGGTGATGAAGATTCCACACAAAAACTATTAGAACTGCTAAACGAATTCAGTAAGGTAGCAGACTACATGATTAATGTACTGAAATCAGTTGCATTTCTTTACACCAACAGTGAAATATCAGAAAGAGAAAGTAAATAATAATAATAATCCTCTTTAAGATTGCATCAAAACAAACCCTGGGAATAAATCTAACCAAGGATGTGAAAGACTTATGCAATGAGAACTATAAAACATTGATAAAGGAAATAGAAGATGATTGAAGCAAATGGAAGGATATCCCATGCTCTTGGATTGGAAGAATTAATATAGTTAAAATGGCTGTACTACCCAAAGCAATCTACAGATTTAATGTGATCCCTATCAAATTACCCATGACATTTTTTTCACAGAACAAATTATCCTAAAATGTATAGGCAACCACAAAAGACCCAGAATTGCCAAAGCAATCCTGAGGAAAAAGAACAAAGCTGGAAGCATCACTCTTCCAGACTTCAGACAATACTACAAAGCTATGGTAATCAAAACAGTGTGGTACTGGCATACACACACACACACACACACAAGACTTTCTTAATCTTTCTATTTGGGAAATATTTGCCTCTTTTCATAACTATTCTTTAAATCTTGTTTCAATCTTCACAGTGAACTGAATTGAACTGAGTAAAACATTCTCTTTAATAATTTATATAACTTCAGAAATGGCCAGTTACCTGGTAGAATTTAGCAATGACTCTTGTTTTATTATTTGGTGCCCTCCCTCGTGTCTCCCAGTGGCTTGTGTTTGTAAAGAGTCCGAAAAACCTCTGGGTAGTTCTTGACTCCTCTCCCCCTGCCCTTTTATGTCATTCACAGTGATGTCCCCAAACTACTCTTTTGTGCAGAATTCAACATTTCAAGTATCAGCAGATAAACCTATATTATGGTGGTACTGCCAGCCCATAGCTCAGTGTACAGTGCATGCAATGCCTGTGCAAGTACTTGAATGCTTTAGTGAATCTTGTTTTTATGCTTCTAAAAAACAAGTCGATATTAGAAAAATTAGTGCATTATTAATACTTGTCATAAGCAGCTGTATCTCATAATAACCATAACAAGAGTTAATATAATCTGTGTCTGGCACAGTTCTAAAATCTTTGCGTATCTATCTTAGTTCATTCCAACAACAACTTCATGAGATGGGTACTTTTATTTCCATTTTACAGATACGAAAACTAAATTTTAAAGCAATCAAATAGCTTTCCAAAGATTGCATAGCTACTAAGTGATCTCATGAAAAATGAGATCCAGTGGGCAGCTCAAAATCAGCAATACTTTGGTCTCAGCTGCCAGTTCATTTGATAAACTGGATGACTTGAGTGTTCAATTATAGTATGAAGAAAATAAATGAAAATAATGAATATGCTGAAGTTTATCATTGGAGAGAGCATCAAAAATATTGGACATGACTGGAAGTGATATTCGTTTTAGCTCCCTGGAAATGAACTTTCTTATAACATGTAAGAGTGTTTTTCAATTTTTTGCACATGCAAAGTGTAGATGCCTTCAGGAATTATTTCTGTAGAAGATTGGGTGTATATTAGTTTCAACTTCCTGCTACCATTGATCTTCTAATTCTAGGCGCTGGGATTCTCTTCCATGTTAGTGTGTATATGTGAGAGTCTTTTAGATTTCCACAAGAGACAAAAACCACACCACTACTTTTGAAGCATACAAGCTATTATATATTTTCATAATATAGAACTTTTAAGGTATAGTAATCAACAGTGGCAAAATATTTCTGTCTTTGACATTATTTGTTTGTGAGATCTAACCTGTAATTGAGACCAGAGAAAACAGTATGGAAAAACAAATCCATGAGAACAGGATAAAAATATCATGAACAGCAAAATATGTCTGAGTATTTAAAACCGTATAGAAAAAATAAATTAGATGAACAATTGTGTAAATATAAATTAAAAAAGATGACATTCTTAATAAATAAAGTTTACTATTTACATTTTTATATATTGCTGAAAGACTTAACTTAGATCCATAAAAACACATAAACAGGAAAAAATAAAACCCAAAAAAGGAGCAGCAAATTTATGCGCGTGAGGTACAGAAAAAGGATTGGAATTGTGTTTTGTTTTTGGTGCTTAGATTTTCTTTTTTCTTTTTTTTTTTTTCTTTTTTATAGTAGGCCAGTAGAATTCTCTTGAGAACAGATTTTAAGCACATCAATGGAAAGTCATTTTTTGGTAGTTTCCAGAAGATGTGAAACAGATTTCAACATCGTAATAATTAGAAATACCCATAATAATTATAACAATAATAAAAAGGTATAATATGATACATAAATATGGAAGAGCAGTTTGTAATATGAATACATTTTCTCTAGACGAGATCACAGTTTTATTTTGTAAATATTACATTTAAGTATATATATACACACATATATGTACAACTATATATACATGTGCATATATATGTAAATTTATATTTATATATAATATCTTTATATAGATAGATATCTGCGGACAGGTTATTGATTATAGAGACCCAAGGAAGCAAGTCAATAATTGTTCAAACTTCTCCTCAATGACTGCTGGTGTAGAGTTTAAGAAGCCCCGACTTTGCACTCAGAATGCTGTATCTTTTTCTAATGGAACACTCGATGTGGAATTTTAAGTCTGAGAAGAAAAAGCGATTTTAGGGACTCCCTTCCTCTATAAAGTTGGAAATGGCCCAGAAGTCTTGAACAAGCAGTAAGCTGACTTTTACACGGTAGGAAGTCACTGTTTTCTTTCTTTCTTTCTTTCTTTCTTTTTTTTTTTTAATCAAATTATAGAACCGGTAAAGGCCAGAATAAGGGGGGAGAAAGTCCAATTTCTCTACAAGTGAAATATTCTCAAATGCAAGCCTCTCTCTTAAGGTGGATTCTAATCTAGGAGCTCCACCTTTATTCCTTGATATATCAAATGAGCACTCCCTGTCTTTCTTAAGTGGCCAATGGGCCTGTGCATTCTTGAAAAGTAACCCATAGACTTTGTGTCAAGCCTTGGCTCTCACAGATTGCCACAGCCCCTTTAAAACCTCAGGGCCTCACAATCCCCGCCCTCCCACTGTGAGGTAGGTAAGTAGTAGTATCCCCATTTTGCAGCTGGAGAAACTGAGGCAAATGGAGAAGCAATATGATGACTTGTTCAAGATCACTGAGCAAACTGCTGCCTGGAGTCAAGAATTCTGTGTTCTTACTCTAGGGACACAATTCCTCTCTTGGCTATTACACATTTCTTTTAAAGGTCAAACAATGGGTAGGAATTTGGCGAAACTTGAGCAAATTACAAGAACAGGCTTTTTAGTTTTATGTTTGTTGTTTGCTTTGTTTGTTCTGTTTCTCAAAAACCATGGGAATTACCTGTCTGGTCATGTAGCAGCTTTTTAGGAAAGTGGACTGTGCAGTGTGATTCTAAGTGCAGACTTTATAAAGCCCAGTGCTCTAATGGTAAATACAAACATTTTATAAGGTGAAAAGTGTGACACAATATGTCCCCTTAATATTTGGAAAAAACCAGTTTCAAGCCCTCCCCATTCCCTGCTATCACTGATTGACACCAAACAAATAGACAAAATGCCCCCCCCCCACCCCGCCAAACAACAACTACATATTAAGGGGAAAGATGCCTTATTTCCTGGACCTACCACAATGTACAGAAAAAAACAGACAGCAATATAAAATCCCACTCTACTCCTGCTAGGGAAACCTTTATGCTTGTGTCTACCTACTGAGTCTGTAGAAAGCACAAAAATAGGTTTTTAAAAAAATTCTTATTTTTAATCATGCATTTTATTTACTTTTAATCTCCTTATCTTCTATTAATCTCTATCTGTACAGCCCTGTCACCATCAATTTCTTCTTTTTATTTTCCCACTTGAAGTAGTTCCAGAAAAAAAAAACAAAAACAACAAAACAAACTGTTCACTGGAATTTATGGTTTCCTTCCTTCCTATCTCTATTTCTCTTTCTTCCTTTCTTTCCTTCCTTAACACAGGTAAGACCTATAACAAATTGACAGTTAGAACCAAGTTAAATCAAACCTGGAAGGGAGGTAGCCGAAATCTGTCTCAAAGAATTATTTTCAACAAATAGCATTGAAGCGTTGGCCAAGGTGGGAAGAAGACCAAGAGAACTGTCTAGGCAGTGACTCAACATGCTGAAGCCAGGACTAGCAGCTGATACCCTCCATCTTCAGAGCCTTACTATTTACAGTCATTGATCTCTCCCTTTCATAACACCCCAATTCAGCCACCAGAATGGACTTCCCAAGGACAGTCTTCCCTTAAAAGGTGGTTGGCACAGAATCTGGGGGGTCATGCAAGTCCTCTGGCAGCCAGCAGGGTTGCGGCTTGGAAAGTCTTCCTAAGAGAAGGCTTGGAGAACTGTCCACCTTATCTTTTCTTTCTTGCTGTTAACAGGCTAATACTTCTTCAGAACTTCCAAGTTCTGAAGAAGCTAATACATCTTCAGAACCTCCAAGTGCTTTAGGACCTCTGAGCTGCTGACAGACAACAGTGTTTCAGAGCTGCCTCCTTGTGAGTACTCCACTGTCCTAAACTGGAGATGATGATCAGGGGATGAGATACTGAGTTTATCCCCAGAAAGAAAATGAAACCGAGAATCAGTGCATTGCCTGAACAGAGCTGACTGTCCTCCACTAAGGTTTGAGGAGGGCCTATTAATGACACCTTGCATGTGGGCCCAAGGCTGACTGTCAGTCAAGCAGCCTCTCCCACGTAATATCCTTGGCAAATATGAATCTGTGAGTAACAGGTTGGAATGATGGCAAGGAGGAGACTGGAAGGCTCTTTGCTCATAAGGGCTCGATCAACCCGAGAATCTGAAGGTAGAAGTCAGCCTTCAGGAAACTCTTCTCAGCTGAAGTGTGTGTGCAAGTGAAGGAGGAAAGAGCATGAGAGTCGATTTCAGGGAAGCTGGTGAGGTTCTTCTGTGACTCCTGCCACCCCACCGTTAGTGATGTTGTCTTTGGGTCTCCAAGGCTTTGCACTACTTACTGATGTAAAAAAAGCAACTGGGAGGGCTGACTGTTATCTTTCTTAGTTTTTCCTTCCTACCTAGCACCACCCAGGTTGATAACTCAGCTAGGGCAGAAGAGGGGCTTTAAGAGTTGGCAAGAGTTCTAAGATACTGGAGAGGGGTACAAAATGGGATCAATGCTTACATGATTATTATTATTTTGCCAAGGATTGGCCCTGGTAATTAGAGGAAAAAAATGCCCTGAATATAAATGAGATATAAGTTTGTAAGAGGAAATAGAAAGGATTTGAGCCAGGCCTTAACAGTGGAGAGCCTAGAACTCAATCTCAGAGTCTGTAATATGGTACAAGCCACACAAAACTACCTAAGCACTGCATCCTTATTTGTGGGCACCTGTGCAAAAAGCACCTTGATATATTTCTTAATATAACAGACCACAGATGGCCAATAGATATCTTCTCAAGTGTTCTTGATCAGTAGGTAATTGCTGTTGGGAGTGATACAGTAAGAAGGTTTCTGAAGCTATTTTTGGTCCCTGGAAAAAGGGCTATAGCTGATTAACAACGCCTGCGTCAGATGCAGGAATGAGGAAGGTCAGCCCATGTGCCTAGTATTTTCCATCTCTATGCTAAACTTTGTTTTTGTTGGTTCACTAGACTTGAGATGATCTGTAGCAATCTTTACGCGATATATCTAGTTTAGATACTCCCATCACCTCACTTTCTCAGTTTCAAAAATCACGTCCAACTTAAGCATTCTCTCCACCTCATTCTGGATTCACCTCTTCCCATATTAATTCAAAAGGAGTGGACAGGTAACTGGCTGAACAGAGGCAAAGAGGACCCCAAAGAGGTGGAGGCTTTTATGCGCGTTTGGCTAATTTCCTCTTAACTTTTGGAGGCTGAGCACAGGAGAGAGGGAAGGGCTGCCCCACCACAGGTGTGGCTGGGGTACCGGGAGCTGGAAGACTGTGGAAAGCACGATGGCCGTGCTGGGGTGTTGGGGACCGAGGCTGTGAACTCTGGCTTCCCTCTGACAGCCCCTCTGGAACACAGTCCAGACAGATCCCATCCAAGACGGTTGTCTGTCCCAGGACTCTAGCTACTCGGGGCAGCAGTGAGGTCCTCAGACCCAAAGCCTGCTCTAGCCTGGAGGGGCAGGAAGGCTTGGATAAGGATGATCACTCAAGAGTCCCTAAAATTCCAGCAGTCTCTGGAGGGCTCCGACATCATAGAAATTTAACACTGTTCCACTTGGTTGTAAGATCTAACACTGGCTTAGACATTCTGGACTCTCAGTGAGGGTTCCAGCATCTTAAGTCCCTCAGTTCCCTTCCAGAATGAGCAGCCCACCCCTGGGGGACTTCACTTCTCACCACGTGGGCCTATGAGGGGTCTTCTCTTGCAGAAGGGCTAAGAGGTGAGGAGCTGTGGAAAAATGTGGGTCACTTTTAAGGCAGACTGTTTGGTTGTGTGGGGTTTTTCCTAACCTAGTCCTACCATCTTGGGGTACTCAATGTATAGGATAGAGCAGCCGGAAAAGTAGCAGCAAATGTGGTCCCAAGGCAAGATCTGGGGAATGGGAGGGATATTATGGCCTCAAGCCTCAAGCAGGGGGCTGTTATAATACCTTGACATTGCAATCCTAAGCCATTTCCAGCTTGGCCTCGAACCCTGGAGTTGGGGTAAAATCCCCCACGGCAGCGGAAGCATTTGGGGGCTTTGCATACCTTGGATTCTCTACCTCTTCCTGGGTCCTACTTCCCTAGAAGGTAGGTGATCAGAGACCGTTTCACGTCCAATCCCGAAGGACTGCACCCTTGTGCACACCTTCCATATTGTAAGCCACAGGCTGTGAGCTATCTTAGCATTTCAACACTTGGTCCTGGCAGTTTCTCTAACTCTCTTTCTCCCAAGGACAGTGTCGGCTAGGAGCCCGGGAGAGGAAAGACTGAGTCTGCCCCAGTCTCTCTCTGCTCTGTCTCCAAAACTGCCCTCACGCGGGTGTTCGCGCAGGTGCGTACGCAGGCACACCTACTAACCGCAGGTGGGCACACTCCTAGATACGTAACTCCTACATACATGTTTCTTGCTGTGGTCGTGTGACAAACGGTTAGAATTTTAGGAGGCTCAGGGACTGCACGCCGTATATGCAGTCCGTCTAAGACTTTGGGATGGGATTCCATTCCGTCATTCAGCATGGCGAGACTTGGTTCACGTGCCCCCACTACGAGTCCTTCCTGGGTGAAATTAAAGGCAGACCGGTTGGGTGCTAAGGATCCCTGGTGTGGAGAGGCCATTCCGTTGAGCAGCTGACTGTGAAATCAATACCAAAGGGATGCGGGTCCTGGCATTGGGAATTCTTTGACAACTCCTTGTCCTTCCTTAGCCATGGCTGTATCCTCGGAGGTCTTTCCGGCTGTGTTCTTGGGCCTGGGGGTCCCGACAAGCACAGTCACCCTGTAGGTCACAAGACATAGGGAAGGGGGTGACCTGCAGAGAGAAAGATAGAAGAAGTGAGCCAGGTGGTTGAGGCCAGAACAGCAAATTCCAGAGAGGCAGTGCAGGGCAGAGGGCAGATCACTGGATTTGGGGAGCAGCAGATTCAAGACACGACTCTGCTTCTTACTAGCCCTGTGATAACTTTTATCAAGGTCACCATGGTCATTATCATAGCGCTTCCCATTTTCAGGGGCATGTATTACAGGTCAGGCAAAGTGCTAAATGCTTTCCAAACAGGAAAACACTGAATCCTTTGACAACTCTGTAAGATAGACACTAAAACAACCACCCTTTGATAGGAGAAACCGAGGCGGAGAAAGGGGCAGGCATTTGCCCAAAGTAATAAGTGACAAATCTAGTATTTAAAGTAGAAAAAGCAACCTCCCCCGGAGCCCCAGGTTCCTAGCTGCGGAATCAGTAGAATAAGACAGACCTTGCACTGTGGACTCTGAGGGCCGAATGAAATCATGGGTGAAAAATTGGAATGTACTACACCAGAGTTGGTTAATAGACTTGTACAATGGAATATCTAACTTATAGGGCTGTTGTGGCGATCAAGTGATATAAAGGATGTGACAAGGTCTTTTAAGAAAACATAACTCTCTGCATATATCGGTAATTTTGATTTTGAGAGGCAATGATGAAAACAACAAAAGCATTCGTCAGCAAGCTCAGACCACCTTCTAGGGGGCTTAAATCCTGGTGGGGAACATTTCACAGAGAGACTTTTGCAGAAAATTCGGTTGAAGGATTCCAGGAGCGGATTTCAGCATGGGAAAAAGCGAGAGGCATACAACACGACAATTCGATATATGTATATATTATGAAGGTTAGAAAAAAATTAAAAGAAATTTAAAAAGAGAAAGTGAGAGGCCCACGTTTCAGTTCCGAGTCCATCCCTTCACACGCGGTGTGACCTTGGGCTGGCTGTCCTTTCTAGAAACAGTGAGAAAGAGCCCAGTAGAGTGAATGTCCTCCCCACACAGCGGAGGATCTGTCTTTCCAAAGAGCGCAGTGCTGTCCCTGCTTGAGCCCCAGCCTGGGCTGACGCGAGTGGATTTCACCTCATTGCATCGTGACATTTGCATATAACTTCCCCCAGAGGGTCCCCCATCTGCACAGATGGATTTAATGACCTCATTTGCCTCCTGCCCGGGGAAGGGTCTCGAGTGCTCACACAGGCCTGGAGAGCATCTTTGTCTCTCTAGCCTGTGGGCTCATTCTCTATAATTCTTTTTCTCTCTGCCCCTGTGCCCACCCGCCCTCTCTCCCTCCCAACCTCTCTCCACCCTGCAACTTTCTCTCCCTCCCAACCTCTCTCCACCCTGCAACTTTTCAACAATTTAAAGTGTAGGAATGAACAGGAAGACTGAAGCAGAAGCCCCAGCTCTCTCACCTAACTGAGGTGTGACCTTGAGCACGTGACAATTTCTCTGAGCCTCAGTTAACTCCGTCATGAAATGGGAGTGATGAAAGCACACACCTCCAGAGGTGGTGACAAGGGGTAATGAACTAACCAATGGAAAACCCCTAGCAGGCAGTGCGCGCCGCATGCCGTCTCGCTTAGCGGGACGGGGACTGCGTCAGCCGTGTTCATTCTTGTTTCCCCAGGGCCTAAGCCACAGAATACGAATACAGGCCTGTTTGCCTCTCCATCTCTCTCCGACTCTCTCACTGTGCTCAGGCTAGTGCACTTGTTTCTCTTTTCAGTTTAAGCTCACAGGTGCGTGACGCCATGGTGAGTATCCCCGGAGCTGCGTCCATGCAGAGCCTGCCTTGCTGCTTCCAACTGCTCACTGTGCCCTGTTCAGGACACTTCCTAGCCTCCATGCCTATGCAGAGGTGGTACCGTCTGATCTAGAGCATTCCTCTGCAACTTCTTCACCTCTAAGACAAGCAGAGAATGTTAGAATTGGAAGAGACCTAGAGAAAACCCTCTAGTCCGTGTGGGGAAACTGAGGGCAGAGCCACGTCCAAACCTCACAGCTGAGGTCCAGTGGGGAGACCACCACCATGTGAGCCGAGAGGCCTGGATTAGCATCCTCATTTGCGTCATACTCGCTGAACAACTTTGGGAAAAACTCCTTCACCGCCATCACCCTGAGTCTCTGCGTCTACAAAAGGTAGATCATTTTTTAAATGATTTAAAAAAAATGTATTTCATGTGGTTGTGAGCAAAGATGAAAGAGGGAAAAACCCACCCTCCTGCCCATGCTAACGTTCAGATGACCCAGTTACCGCGCATGTCTTCTGCACAGTTAGTTTTCTCTGCAACTAACTCTTTCCCACTGGGCTCCTCGATTCGTTAGGGACGGCTTCACATCTGGTCTGTGTCTCATGCTTCCTGCTGCGCCTCACACAGGCAAACATGCAACAGATTCTCTCTCTCGGAATAAGACACAAAGTCCTTAGCAAGAGTTCAAGGCCTTGCGTGGTCTCCACACACTTCTCAGACCTCACCCGGTTCCCTTGGTCCCCTCACTCTCGGTGGCTTTATTTACTGGTGTTTGTTTTCCTGCTTTTTCAGCCATTCCTGCTCCTCCCTTTTCCTGGCCAGCTCCTCTTCCTGTGCCAGGTCGTATCTCAAGCACCGCCTCCTCCCTCGTTAGTCTGGCCAGAGACGGCACCATCATGCTCATCCCATATCCCAGCCTCCTCTCCTTACACCATTCTTGTGCGGAATCACTTCTGCGCTTGTGTGCCAGGGCAGTCCGGGCAGGGACCATGTCTGTCTGTCGCTGAACTGAGTCTTTATCTACCATATGGCAGGCATTCAGTGGACGCACGGATGGAGCGACATATGAATGCACAAATATACAGGAAAAATACAAGTCACGGGGCCTCTGTTCTTGCACTCATGTGCTGTGTGACTTTGTACAAGTTACCTCCCTTCTCTGGGCTTCAGGTTCGCTGTCGATCTGTACATTAAGAGTTGATTTTAATGATCTCTACCTTCCCTTCTGTCTGAAAATCCTTCACAGTCTGAGAAAGGCAGAAGGCAATGCCCTGGGCAGAAAAGATGCAGAAATGCAGACTTTCTCCACAGCTTTGTGTCTTACACGTTCCCCTTTCTGCCATCTGCAGTTCCACTGGCTTCTCCAAAGCTACCGGCTGGCAGGGCCCCACACCCGTTAGCTTCTCAGGGCCGTCTGGCCAGTCTGGCTGTGAGAGCATAGTGTGACCATTTGCTTTCCTCCCTGGGCCAGCCCAGGGAGTTTCAGCGTTTCCCTAAAGAAATGGGTCTGGAACCTAAGGGAAGGAATTTCGGTCAGAACACAACGAAGTCTAGAAGGTTTGGTCTCAGGGAAAAGAAAGATCCAGGTTCTCCTTGTGGCCCCCGACACGCTTGTAAACGCAGCTGCGTCTACTGAGCCCCCGCTAGGGGCCTGGAAGGCAGCGCTGCACGGCTTTCGGCAGGTCCTTGGCACCTGCGGACTTGGACTCCCCTCTGTGAGACGAGCGTTCTGGTGCGAAGCCAGTGAGGCGATGCTGCCTCCAGACCAGCTCGTGGAGGTCCCCGTGCAGAGGACCCGCACCGGCACCTTGCCCTTCCTCTAGCCTCTCAGTGAACTGCCTGTTCAGGGCCTGCCTGGCGGGTGGGGGGGCTCCTCTCCTCCCAGGTGACTTCACTGATCGAGGGCCTACAATGGGGAAGAGAGGGTGGATATCGCCAGCCCTGCCCACTCCCCCAGGTGTTCCCAGGTCTGACCTGGAAGAGACGGGGAAGCCTGTCTGTCCAGGTACGAGGCTGTGAACACCACTGTACACACACATACACACGGGCCCCTCCGGAGGCTGTCCGCGCGTTGGGTGATTCCCATGTGCTAGCTCATGGGTTCCACACAACCTCGGAAGGCTTACAGATGGGAAAATAATAGAGGCTTCTGCATGTTTAAAAAGAAACAAACTTGCCCTGGGCCTCACTTAGTAGATGCTGCAGGATTCTAACCCCCCCGCTGCAAACAAACACTGAGAGCTTGTCAGCAAGTGAGAGGAAGGGGAAGGCACCTCTTCACACCCCGACCCGGCTGACCGCCGCGTGGTCTGTTTCACAGCCACTGGCCTTTCATCCCTTATTTTGTGCCTGGCACCCAGTTACTCACTCTTCCCAGCAACACTAATAAGGCAGCTATTCTTACTATCCTCGTTTTACGTCTCAGAGGAAACGAAGATGCAAAGCGGTGAGTCACTGGCTTGGCGTCTGCACCCATTTGTAACCGCCCCTCGGCACCACCCCCACGGGGCAGGTAGAATGGGAGTCAGGGTCCCCTTTTCACAGAGGGAGTAACTGATATGGAGAGAAGAGTCCCATCCTGATAAAGCCGGCTCTCAGCCCGATTCCCAGATGCCCTGATTCCCCAGGCAGACAGCCTCCCAAGAAAACCTACCACCCACGGCACCAGCGCCGCGGTGGCCGGTTTACATCTGGGATTCCCAGCACCATGTGGCCAGGCTGCCCCATAAACGGCTTGGCCACCCACTCTGGGATTCTGTCAACAAGCCCAGGTCGGTGACTGAAGGCCAGGATCCTCTCTTTTTCCTCTAGGCTGGAGATGGTGCTCAGCACAGGGGTTTCTCCCAGTGGGTGAGCTGCCCAGGATAACACCTCCGCCCGCGTGTGTGAGCGGCTCAGGAATGCAGCCTGGCAAACGCCACAGGGCCCTGGCTGAAGGTCTGTCTGAGGCTGAATTGTGAATCAGACTCAACAGGGAGGTCACAGGCAGAGACTGTGCAGTGTGGGGCAGCAGGAGGCATCCTGCACTGACGGTCAGAAAGCCTGGCTGTCCACCCACCCACCGTGGGGTCCTGGGCGAGTCACTGTACCACAGTGAGTCTGGGGGGCTTCATAGTGTTGGTGGAAAGACTTGATGACATCAAGTAGACCAAGGCCTGATGCTGAGGATGAGGGCTCCCCTGCAAGCTCCTTTGGGGTAGGGTAGATCTGTGTCTGGCACGGGGCATGCAGCAGTCAAAGAACACAGAAGCTTGTTTAAACGTGGATAAGTGGAGGAGAGAATGGAGAAAAAGCATGGGTAAAGTGGAGGAACACACCAGGCTAGATGAGAAGGAGACTTGGCTTTGATTCCTTGCACTGTTAGTCATGTAGTAGTGTATGCTAGTAGGCAAGTTACTTCTTTTGGCCGGAGGGGAAGCTGGGTGGGGGGGGGGGGGACTTCAGTTTGTCTATAAAATGGGGGAAATAACAGTCCTGCCACAGAGAAGTATTTTGGATAAAGTATAAAATTCAAGTAAAAGCACTTGCACAGTGCATGGTGTATAGTATGTGCTCAGTAAATAATGCTGGTGATGGTGACAGTGGTGATGGCATTGACAATGGATAATAATTTGGGGGGATAGAAAGGTCTGATTCCTTTCATAGGATCAAGTTGAAATGAGTGTTTAACTCACCCACAGGAAAAAGTCAAAGCTGCACCCCAAATGGGGGAAATCATAATACTCCAGAAAGCAGTGAATTTTGGACAAGGAGATTAGTCTACTTTGCTTAGTCATTTGCCTGTTATTTCTTACTAATCTTACAAGTTGAGCACACCCGTCCCCTCTTCCAGGAAGCCTTTTAGGATCCTCTAGGCTGGTTCAGTGCTTAAAATCACTGCTCCCTGGATACAGTTCAAATTCCGCAGCATGGTTTATAAAAGCCTTGCTCATGCCTCTAGTCTCACCTCTCACCCGTTCCCCTCTTGCACTGTGCTCTAGCCATATTCAGGGTTTAGGGTTTCCTTAATGTGTTCCCTTGTTCTGGGCTTTTCACAGACTCTGCCCTCTACCAGAAATACTCTTCTCTCTCATCTTTATCTCTGGCCCTCCTCCTACTTCTTTTACCTGAGTAAGACCTACGGCACCTTCCATGTCTCACCTGATGTTGCCTTTCCCTAGGAAGCTACACTGACGCTCCTCAATCGCTGTGTCTCCATTAGCATTTACTGTGCTCTTAATGCCTGGCCCACTGGTCCCCAAGATACGAACACAGCATGGATAGGCCCAGGTCCATCTCGCTCGTGGCCTAGCACGGTATCTATCACACAGCAGGTTCTCAGCAGTGGGGTGCACCAGAACTTGGGATATAACAGTGATCAAAATAAATGCACCTTCTTGCTCTCATGAGATTTTCATGCCAGCAGCCAAGAGGTATAGAGACTGCCAGACGATAAATAATAAATACATTTTACAGTATGTGCCGAAGTGATGTGTTATGGAAGGAAGAAAGCATGGAAGCCAAGGTAAACGGGTGTGGGAGTGCCAGAGGTGATGTAAGGTGGGTGGTCAGGGTGGGGCACATTGCGAACACAACACTTGGGCAAAGACTTGGAGTGAGTCATGAGGATGAACGGAGAAGAATGTTCTTGGCCAAAAGCACAGCTAATGGTGAAGACTGGAAGGTAGGAGGATGCCTGGCCTGTGTGTGGGATGGCAAGGAGTCCAGAGGGCTGGGGTGATGTGGGGCAAGCCACCCATGGTGGGGGGGTGAGGGCAGAGAGGTCTGGGGGTGGGCAGAGCACGCAGGCCATCATCAGGAGGACTGGTTTTCACTCTGGTAAACGGAGGGGCACGGAAGGGCTGTGCATAGAGGTGTGAGGCCGCCTGACTTCTTTTCTGATGACCATTCTGGCTGCTAAGCTGAGATGTTAGACCTGTTGATGTATATCCCCAACTCTGCAACTCAACATCCAACCCTCTATCAGCTCTGCTAAGACGGCTGCTTTCCATCCCATGCTTTTGGTTATCTTCCCATATCTTATAGAATCGCTAGCCTCCTTGGACCAATGGACTACGTTTGGGTTTCATGCCCTTTCTCAAGAAAACAAACAGGTTTTCACTTAGATTAGCGAAGGCATGTGGCAACCCTACATTTAATGTCATCAGTTGGGTGTGCCGTCCTGTGCTGAAACATGCTCCTGGGCTTATTTCTTTCGTTCTGCCCTGAGCCCAGCCCTGATCAGCCCTCAAGCTCCTGTTCACTCACCACCTCACTCAGGAAGCCCTGTGGAGGGTCCTTAGACATGAATCTAATCCAAACATCAAGAGAGAAAAACCTAATGAACCTGGTGCCCAAGGCCTCAGAGCTAAGTTGTCGAACTGGGACTACATCCCGACTCCCCAGACATCTTCCAGAATCAGTCTCTTAGCAGCCGCCCGAGACATGACCGTAACCAGCGTTCCAGGCCACCACGCCTTAGAAAGCCCTGGTATGTCCAACATTTTAAGGTTGTCTCTCCTTCCTCCCTTACACCCCCAACACATGCTTACTTAGAATGATTTCAATTAGAAATGAATATGTTTTTGTTATTGTTACAAGGGGAAACTGTTGAAGCAACCGTTCTGGAAATCTGCTCTGTATTCTAGACTCAGGGCTCCAACAGGAAAATAATAAGCTGGCATGTGAGCAGCTGAGTCCCTCCCCTTCCTGCCTGCCTTGAGCTGCACACAGGTGTCTGGGCAGGAAGCTGGTCACCCCTGTCGGATGGAGTTTCCTGCACTGTCTTGCTCTTGTCGGCCAGCGGGGCCCAGGTCACCCCACAAGGCAAACGTGGGGAACAGCTGGTGTCTATCCAGACAAACAAGGGGAGGAAGGCTGGAGAGAGCAGACAGACATCATTCTGGCCCAAGTGACCGGGAGGAGGCCTCAGCTCTGGGGACTGGGGAGAAGTTTAGGGGGAGAGGAGGCAGGAAGGCAGTCCAGGAGAAAGTGCTTAGCTCTGGGGCTGCAGTTCATACCTAGGACCAGGCCAGGAGGACCAGGAAAGCAAGAGGCCCATCCACTGAAGGAAGGGCACGGTGCAAGCCCATTGCAACTAGATGCTCAGAACGGGGGTCAGAGGCAGGTGCTGTGCGGCGCAGAGCCCCGAGCTTTGTGTCTCAGCTCGACCACTTACTGGCTGTATGGCCTCAACCCTTCTAAGCCTCAGCTGCATCATCTATAAGGTGAAGATAAAAGAGACCACACCTACAACAGGGCTCCTGTAGTGATGAAATGACACATGTAAGGACAGGGGACACTATGCTTGGTAAACAGTGAGCTCTCGAAAAACAGTAACTACTATTATTTGCTTGGAGTCAGGAAATCCTAAATCCTACACAGAGATCGGCCACCTGTACAAGGGATTCCACCTGAGTCTCAAATGTGTACTTTGTTGGATGGTTCTGGAGTCTAAATGGAATAATATGCACAGAGATTCTAACCCATGGCCAAGCACATGGTAAGTGCTCAATTACTGTCACTTGGGAAGGTGCACGAGTCAGTCTGTGCTGCCAGTGAGATTCGGAGCACCAGACTCAGAGTTTACGGGCAGGGAACTTCCCACGATATGGAACTGGGGCCAAGGGTACAGGTGGGAATTAAGCAGGCTAGCAGGTGAAGGACAGGGGGAGGAGAGGAAGGAAGCCTGTCTCTGGCCCCTCTCCTGCCCTGAGAGCTTCCTGCTGTGGAAGCGGGAGGCAGAAACCAGGACTTTGTTGTGTTCAGGGGAAACTCCTGTCTGGGTAGTCGGGATTGACTGGTAAGGCTGGGGGCCTCAGCTATCCCCCACCCTGTCGCTGCTCCTGAGAAAAGCTGCTTTCTCCTTCTGAAGGGGAGGGGGTCCCACACCCAGGGTTCCCTGGCTGTCTGGGTCCACAGTGAAATGTCTCCAACTGGAACGGGCAGGGTCCTGCCCAGGTGCACTGAGGACAAGGTTCTGTCCCCACCTGCTTTCCTCTTCTGAGACTCAGCCCCACGCAGGAGAAAGAAAAGAGCTGGGCTTGTGAGTCAGACAGAACTGGGTTCGAATTTGGGCCTTGGCATTTGCAAACAAGTCCTGTAAGTAGTCTGAACCGAAACTGGCTCCTCTGTGCAACGGGGCTGAGGGTTGACATGAGCATTAGGAAGATAACAGAGGATGAGTGTCTGGCAGTGTCTGATGTGCGGCCACTCACTCAGGGGTGTTCCGTCTTATTATCAACTATCTACCTCCGTACAGCAGCTCACTGCAAGGATAACTGGTTGTGGATGAGAGAGTAGAAAGGTTCCAAGAAGTTGGAGTTTACGTAGAAGTTAGGTTGGGAAATTTAAATCGTAGGAATATGACCTTAATTCGAATCACCTTTCTTCTCCAGAGGTCAGATTTCCAGGAGTCTTGAATCTGAAGAAAGTTCCAAACACTTCTGAACAACAAATAACTATGACAAAGCCACGTGCACCATGAGAGAGGTCATCCGGCTCTCTAATACACAGGTCACACATAGTTCCAACAGCTGTCTCCACTCTGCCCCTAACCACTACTCAACCTTCACCAGGAAAGTTCCTACTCATTCTTTAGGACTCAGTGTAAATGTCTCTTCCTCAGGGGAGCTTTCTCTGACCTTCACACTGTTCTCCAAAAGATCCCACACCTTTCCTTCATTGTCCCTTCTGCAAAGGTAATCAAATACATAGCTGTATACCTCACTGCTGAAAATCTGGCTCCCAAAACATACTGCGAGCTGTACAAGGGTAGGTATGCTGTCTGTCTGGACTCTACCATGTGCACACAACCTGGTCCAGTGCTCAGCCCATAGAGATACTCCATGAACACACATCTCCTTTCACGGAGGGAGCCTGGTCACCTGCACTCTGAGGCCTAGGCCGACAGGAAGAAGCAACAATTTAAAGTGGGAGAAGGTAATCTTTTAACACAAAAATCCAAAATTGCATTTATAATGTGAGTAGAAAAGAAAAGGGGGGGGGGGAAAGACTAGGGAGCATGTTCAGAACCAGCAAAAAGCTAACTAACTCTGGGTCCCTTAGTAAAGAGACAGCACTCATCTCAGGGCCCTGGAGCCTGAAATTGCTGTAGCTGAACCCAGTATAGAAATAGAGTCAAAATGGCCATTTGAGATATATATCTGTATATTCAAATGACTGTAATAATTTGGAATCTGCACCTGAACCTCAATCATGACTTCACGTCCCTACCACGTACTCCCTAGAAATAACAATCCACTTAAGGAAGTTTCCCACTAAAATTAGTTTTATTTTTTAATGTTTTAGTATGTAAGTTATAGTTGGTAGGAAAATTCTTTTAATTGGAGCTGCTCTTTCTCCAGCTGATGGTGTCAGGTGAATAACATTTCGTAATTCTACACAAACTTCTAGAACACAAACTTCATTGTCTGTTCACTGTTAAAGTGGCTGACTCCAAGGGAGTGAAAGAGACACACTGTATTCGTTTGGTAACAGGTATCAAGGGCCTTAGAAATGCTCACACCTGGAGGGGGGATGGAGATGGTGGAAGAGTAGGACGTGGAGCTCACCTTCTCCCACAAAACATTAAAAAATACGTCTACAAATAGAACAGTTCTCACAGAACAGCTACCAAACGTTGACGGAAGACCTCAGACCTCCAAAAAGACAAGAAAACCTCCACATAACCAGGTAGGACAAGAGGAACAAGAAAAAGAAGGAATCTGGATGGCGCCTGAGCCCCAGGGAGGGAGCTGTGAAGGAGAAAAGGTTTCCACATGCTGGGAAGTATCCTCCCCTGCAGGGAGTGCAGACTGGATGGAGGGGGAGGTTCAGAGCCTGGGAGGAGAGCACAGCAACTAGTTTGCGGACAGCAAAATGGAGCGTAACCTGCACAGAAGGTTGGCACCACTGCCCTGCAATCCGTAGCCTAAAACAAACACCCCTCTGTTAGTGCAGGTGGGGGCTGGGTGCTGAAGCTCAGGCTTCAGAGGTCAGACCCAAGGAGAGAACCAGGGTTGGCCGTCTGGAAACAGCCTGAAGGAGCTGGACCGTGGCAACCAAGGGTATACTCAGAAGAAGACGGGGCCCACCAGAGAATCAAGGCACCATTATTGTGGGGGGGGCGGGGATGCATGAGGAGAGGGGCGGGACCACTGTAAGAGCTTCGTGAGCACTCCCAGGCAACAGGACACCACCTACAGGAGCTCTGGGGGCGGGTGCAAGTCACTGCTGCCATCGTGGGCTCCAGAGGCAGGCACAGGCCACCACCACGAGACCTGCACGCAGGAGCCTGGCCCTGTCCCCGCTGTCCCAGGAGAACTCAGCACCCGCCCTTAGGAAATCTGCGAGCAGGCACCAGGCCCTACTGCCAGTGTCCCAGGAACGTACAAGGGCCGCTGTACCTGCATACCCGATATCAAGGGAATAACGGACAGCATGTTCTGAGGAAAGAGGCCCCAAGCGTCCACACTAAAAGCAGTCCCTCAACTCTGGAAAAGAGGGTGGAGTAGAAGGACTTGAGCTCACCTCCTCTCATGAAAACACCAACATCACAACTAACTGCTGGACAACCATCGATAAAAAAGACTGGAACCTACCAAAGAAGATATTTTACATTCAAAGACAAAGAAGCCACAATGAGACAGCAGGAGGGGCAGTTTCACAAGATAATCAAATCCCATACCTGCCAGGTGGGTGACCCACAAACTGGAAAGTAACTATATTGTAGAGGTTCTCCCACAAGAGAATCCTGAGCCTCACATCAAACTTCCCAGCCTGGGGGTCTGGCATCGAGAGGAAGAAGCCCCAAAGCATTTGGCTTTGAAGGCCAGTGGGACTCGAGTGCAGGAACTCCACAGGACTGGGGGAAACAGAGACTCACTCTTGGAGGGTACACTGGGACCCAGCACAAAGCAGTAACCCCATAGGAGCTGGGGCTGGACCTACCTTCGAGTCTTAGGGGGTCTCCTGGGCCGGGCGGGGGTGGGGGGCAGAGTAACACTGGTGGCAGAAGCCCCAGAGAATAGGGGCTCTCCTAGGCTCTGATTGGTGTGAGCTCTCCCGGAGGTCCCCATTTTGGCATCACATTCCTGGCCCTACCCAACAGCCTACAGTCTTCAGTGCTGGAACACCTCAGGCCAAACAACCAGCAGGATAGGAACACAGGTCCACCCATCAGCAGACAGGGTGCCTAAAGCCACCTAAAAACACACCGCTTGACACAGCCCTGCCCACCAGAGGAACAAGACCCAGCTCCACCCACCAGTGGGGAGACACCAGTTCCTCCCACCAGGAAGCCTGCACGAGCCTCAGGATCAATCTCAACCACCAGAGGGCACACACCAGAAGAGGAGCTATAACCCTGCAACCACCAGAAAGGAGACCACAAACAAACACCCAAGTTAGACAAAATGAGATGGCAGAGAAATGTTTCAGATGAAGGAACAAGACACAAACCTACAAGAACAACTAAATGAACAGGAGATAGATAGGCAACCTACCTGAAAAACAGTTTAGAGTAATGACAGTAAAGATGATCCAAGCTCTCAAAAAAAGAATGGAGGAACACACAAAGAAGTTATGAGAGATAATTAACAAAGAGCCAGAAGATTTAAAGAACAAACGAACAGAGATGAACAATACAATAACTGAAATGAAAAACACACCAGAACGAATCAATAGCAGAATAACTGAGGCAGAAGAACAAATAAGTGACCTGGAAGAAAGAATGATGGAAATCACTGCCATGGAACAGAATAAAGAAAAAGATGAAAAGAAATGAGAACTGTCTCAGAGACCTCTGGGACAACATTAAACACACCAACATTCACATTATGGGGGGGGGGGGAGTCCCAGAAGGAGAAGAGAGAGAGAGAGAGAGAGATAAAGGGCATGATAAAATATTTGAAGAGATTATAGCTGAAAACTTCCCTAACATGAGAAAGGAAACACTCAAGTCCAGGAAGTGCAGAGAGTCCTGAACAAGATAAACCCAAGGAGGAACACGCTGGGACATATTAATCAAACTAACAAAAATTAAAGACAGAATAAATATTAAAAGCAACAAATAACATACAAGGGAACCCCCATAAGGTTATCAGCTGATCTTTCAGCAGAAACTCTGCAAGCCAGAAGGGAGTGGCAGAATATATTTAAAGTGATGAAAGGGAAGAACCTACAACCAAGATTATTCTACCCAGCAAGGATCTCATTCAGATTCGACAGAGAAATCAAAAGTTTTACAGACAAGCAAAAGCTGAGAGAATTCAGCACCACCAAACCAGCATTACAACAAATCCTAAACAAATTTCTCTAGGCAGAAAAGAAAAGGCCACAAAAAGATACAAGAAAATTACGAATAGGGAAGCTCATGAGTAAATGCAAACATAAAGTAAAGGTAGGAAATCATCCGCACACAAATATGATATAAAAATCAGCAGTAATGAGAAGAGGAGAGTACAAATGCAGGATATAGGAAATGCATTTGAAATTAAGAGAGCAGCAACTAAAAACAATCTTGTACATATAAAGCCTGCTATATCAAAACCACGGGAACCACAAACCAAAACTCTACAATGGATACACATACAAAAAAGAAAAAGAAATCTAAACACATAACTAAAGATGGACATCAAATCACAAGACAAGAGAACAGAAGAGGAAGGGAGGAAAAAAGACCTTCAAAAACAAATCCAAAACAATGAACAAAATGTCAATAAGAACATTTATATTGATAATTACTTTAAATGTAAATGGATTAAATGCTCCAACCAAAAGACACAGACTGGCTGAATGGATATAAAACCAAAACCTGTACACTTCAGACCTAGGGACACATACAGACTGAAAGTGAGGGGATGGAAAAAGGTATTCCATGCAAATGGAAATCAAAAGAAAGCTGGAGTAGCAGTACTCATATCAGACAAAATAGACTTTAAAGACTGTTACAAGAGACAAAGAAGGACACTACATAATGATCAAGGGATCAATCTAAGAAGAAGATATAACAATTGTAAATATATATGCACCCAACAAAGGAGCACCTCAGTATATAAGCCAGTGCTAACAGCCATAAAAGGAGAAATCAACAGTAACACAGTAATAGTGGGGGACTTTAATACCCCACTCTCATCAATGGACAGATCATCCGGACAGAAAATCAATAAGGAAGCACAGGCCTTAAATGACACATATTAGAACAAATGGACTTAATTGATATTTATGGAACATTCCATCTGAAAGCAGCAAAATACACTTTCTTCTCAAGTGCTCATGGACGATTCCCCAGGATAGATAACATTTTGGGCCACAAATTAAGCCTTGGTAAATTTAAGAAATCATATCAAGCATCTTTTCCAACCACAACACTACTGGATTAGAAATCAAGTACAGGGAAAAAACCTGTAAAAAACACAAACACATGGAAGCTAAACAATATGTTACTAAACAACCAATGGATCACTGGGGAAATCAAAGAGGAAATTAAAAAAAAAATACCTAGAGACAAACGACAACAAAACACAACAGTGCAAAACCTTTGGATGCAGTAAAAGCAGTTCTAGGAGAGAGGTTTAGAGCAATACAATCTTATCTCAGGAAACAAGAAAAATCTCAAGTGAACAAACTAACCTTACACCTAAATTAACTACAGAAAGAGGGGCAAGCAAAACCCAAAGTAAGTAGAAGGAAAGAAATCATAAAGATCAGAGCAGAAATAAATGAAATACAGATGAAGAAAACAATAGCAAAGATCAGTGAAACTAAAAGCTGGTTCTTTGAGAAGATGATAAACAAAATTGATAAACCTTTAGCCAGACTCATCAAGAAAAAAAAAGGAGAGGACTCAAATCAATAAATTAGAAATGAAAAAGAAGTTATAACTGACACCACAGAAATACAAAGGGGCATAAGAGACTACTACAAGCAACTATATGGCAATAAAATGGACAGCCTAGAATAAATGGATAAATTCTTAGAAAGCTACAACCTTCTAAGACTGAACCAGGAAGAAACAGAAAATATGAACAGACCAATCACAAGTACTGAAATTGAAACAGTGATTAAAAAACTTCCAACAAACGGAAGTCCAGGACCAGATAGCTTCACGGGCAAATTCTATCAAACATTTAGAGAAGAATTAACACCTATTATTCTGAAACTCTTCCCAAAAAATTGCAGAGGAAGGAACACTCCAAAGCTTATTCTATGAGGCCACCATCACCCTGATACCAAACTCAGACAAAGATACCACCAAAAAAGAAAATTACAGGCCGATATCACTGATGAACATAGACGCAAAAATACTCAACAAAATACTAACAAACCGAATCCAACAATACATTAAAAGGATCATACACTGGGATCAAGTGGGATTTATCCCAGGGATGCAAGAATTCTTCAATATCCACAAATCAATCAGTGTGATACACCACATTAACAGACTGAAGTATAAAAACCATATGATCATCTCAATAGATGCAGAAAAAGCTTTTGACAAAATTTAACACCCATTTATGATCAAGCTCTCCAGAAAAGTGGGAATAGAGGAAACTTAACATAATAAAGGCTATATATGACAAACCCACAGAAAATATCATTCTCAACAGTCTATTCAACATAGTTTTGGAAGTCCTAGCCATGGCAATCAGAGAAGAAAAAGAAATAACAGGAATCCAAATTGGAAAGGAAGAAGTAAAACTGTCACTGTTTGCAGATGACATGATACTATACATAGAAAATCCTAAAGATGCTATCAGAAAGCTACTATAGCTCATCAATGAATTTGGTAAAGTTGCAGGATACAAAATTAATACACAGATATCTCTCGCACTCCTATACACTAACAATGAAATCTCAGGAAGAGAAATTAAGGAAACAATCCCATTTACCATTGCACCAAAAAGAATAAAATACCTAGGAATAAACCTACCTAAGGAAACAAAAGATCTCTACTCTAAAAGCTATAAGATGCTGATGAAAGAAATCAGAGAGGACACAAACAGATGGAAGAATATACCACGTTCTTGGATTGGAAGGATCAATATATTCAAAATGACTATACTACTGAAGGCAATCTACAGATTCAGTGCAATCCCTCTCAAATTACCAATGGCATTTTTCACACAAGTAGAACAAAATTGTTTTGTTTTTTTTTTTTTTACATTTATATGGAAACACCAAATAGCCAAAGCAACCCTCAGAAAGAAAAATGGAGCTGGAGGAATCAGGCTCCCTGACTTCATACTATACTACAAAGCTACAGTCATCAAAACAGTATGGTACAGACACAAAAACAGAAATACAGATCAACAGAATGGGATAGAAAGCCCAAAAGTAAACTCACACACCTCTGGTCAATTAATCTACGACAAAGGAGGCAAGACTATACAATGGAGGAAAGACAGTCTCTTCAATAAGTGGCGCTGGGAAAACTGGACAGCTATATGTAAAAGAATGAAATTAGAACACTCCCTAACACCATACACAAAAGTAAACTCAAAATGGGTTAAAGACCTAAACGTAAGACCGGACACTATAAAACTCTTAGAGGACAACATGGGAAGAACACTCCTTGACATAAATCGCAGCAAGATCTTTTTAGGTCCACCTAGAGTAATGAAAATAAAAACAAAAATAAATGGGACCTAATTAAACTTAAAAGCTTCTGCACAGCAAAGGAAACCATAAATGAAATGAAAAGACAACCCACAGAATGGGAGAAAATATTTGCAAGCGAAGCGACTGACAAGGGATCAATCTCCAAAATATACAAGCAGCTCATGCAGCTCTATGTCAAAAAAACAAACAACCCAATCAAAAAATGGGCAGAAGAGATAGACAGTTCTCCAAAGAAGACATACTGATGGCCAAAAAGCACATGAAAAGATGCTCAACATTACTAATTATCACAGAAATGCAAATCAAAACTACAATGAGGTATCCTCACACTGGTCAGAATGGCTATCATCAAAAAGCCTACAAAAAATAAATGCTGGAGAAGGTGTGGAGAAAAGGGAACCCTCCTATACTGTTGGTGGGAATATAAATTGGTACAACCACTATGGAGAACAGTATGGAAGTTCCTTAAAAAAATTAAAAATAGAACTATCATATGATCCAGCAATCCCACTTCTGGGCATATAGCTGAAGAAAACCATAATCTGAAAGGGTACATGCACCCCAATTTTCATTGCAGCTCTATTTACAATAGCCAAGACATGGAAGCAACCTAAACGTTCATTGACAGAGGAGTGGATAAAGAAGATGTGGTACATATATACAATGGAATATTACTCAGCCATAAAAAAGAATGAACTAATGCCATTTGCAGCAATATGGATGGACCTATAGATTATTATACTAAGTGAAGTCAGACAGAGAAAGACAAATATCATGGTATCACTCATATGTGGAATCTAATTTTGAAAGATACAAATGAACTTATTTACAAAACATCAACAGACTTACAGATATTGAAAGCCAACTTATGGCTACCAAAGGTGAAATGTGGGGGGGAGGGATAAATCAGGAGCTTGGGATGAACACACACACATTACTATATATAAGATAGATAACCAACAAGGACCTACTGTATAGCACAGGGAACTCTATGCAATATTCTGTGATAAGGTATATGAGAAAATCTAAAAAAAGAATGAATATATGTATATGTATAACTGAATTGCTTTGCTGTACACCTGAAACTAATACAACCTTGTAAATCAACCTTGTCAATAAAATTAAAATATTACAAAAATGCTCACACCTTTTATCCTACTCATGTTAATTCCAAGAATCAGTTATAAATGAATAATTACAGCTATAAAATATTTCCGTGTAAAGATGTTCATCAGCATCATTATCATTGTGAGAAAATGAAAACTTAAAAGTTAAAATCAAAGTTGGAGATAAATGATTACATAAATTATTGTACATCACAACCATATACTAAGTATACTAACTATGTACAGAAAAATGCAACTAAAGAAGCCTGGAGCCAACCAGGAGATACAGTAACAGTTCTCCAACTTGAGTGTGTTTCTTGGATCTTGCCCTGTTCACCCCTGTATTTTAGAATCAGAGCCTCTCTCTTGAAGGAACAAATTCTCTTAAGGACGCTACAGTATAAAGGGACTAGGATAGGAAGCCAGGAACCTTGCTCTATTTCTATCACTCACTATGCTACCTTGGACAAATCATGCCTCCTTTACGGGCCTCAGAGCCCCCATTAAGGAAACGAAAAGTTTGGACTAGATCATCACAGAGCTCTATAGCCAAAATGACTGCGATTCTTTGCCCTTCACATCTCAAAACCCGTTTCCCCTCTTTAAAATGAGAGATAAGATCAAATGTTTTTTTCAGCTTAGAATATATATGAATATAAAAATAGAAATAGTTCAGAGACCTTCAAGATGATGGAGAAGTAAGACGTGAAGATCACCTTCCTCCCCACAAATACATCAGAAATACATCTACATGTGGAACAACTCCTACAGAACACCTACTGAATGCTGGCAGAAGACCTCAGACTTCCCAAAAGGCAAGAAACTCCCCGCATACCTGGGTAGGGCAAAAGAAAAAAGAAAAAAACAGAGACAAAAGAATAGGGACAGGACCTGTACCACTGGGAGGGAGCTGTGAAGGAAGAAAAGTTTCCACACACTAGGAAGCCCCTTCACTGGTGGAGACGGGGAGCGGGGGGATGGGGTGGGGGGGAAGCTTCAGAGCCACAGAGGAGAGCGCAGCAACGGGTGCAAAGGGCAAAGCAGAGAGATCCCTGCACAGAGGATCGGTACCGACTAGCACTCACTAGCCCGAGAGGCTTGCCTGCTCAACCGCCAGGGTGGGCGGAGGCTGGGAGCTGAGGCTTGGGCTTCAGAGGTCAGATCCCAGGGAGAGGACTGCGGTTGGCTGCATGAACACAGCCTGAAGGGGCTAGTGCGCCACCGCTAGCTGGGAGGGAGTCCAGGAAAAAGCCTGGACCTGCCGAAAAGGCAAGAGACCATTGTTTCGGGGGTGCGCAAGGAGAGGGGATTCAGAGCACCACCTAAACAAGCTCCAGAGACGGGTGCGAGCCACAGTTATCAGCGCGGACACCAGGCATGGGCATGACACGCTAAGGCTGCTGCTGCCGCCACCAAGAAGGCTGTGTGCGAGCACAGGTCACTATCCACACCCACCTTGCGGGGAGCCTGTGCAGCCCGCCACTGCCAGGGTCCTGGGATCCAGGAACAACTTCCCCGGGAGAACACAAGGCGCGCCTCAGACTGGTGCAACAGCATGCCAGCCTCTGCCGCTGCAGGTTCGCCCCGCATTCCGTACCCCTCCCTCCCCCCGGCCTGAGTGAACGAGAGCCCCCTAATCAGCTGCTCCTTTAACCCTGTCCTGTCTGGGCGGGAACAGACGCCCTCGGGCGACCTACACGCAGAGGCGGAGCCAAATACAAAGCTGAACCCCTGGGAGCTGTGCGAACAAAGAAGAGAAAGGGAAATCTCTCCCAGCAGCCTCAGGAGCAGCAGATTAAAGCTCCACAATCAACTTGACGTACCCTGCATCTCTGGAATATCTGAATAGACAACGAATCATCCCAAAACTGAGGCGGTGGACTTTGGGAGCTACTGTAGACTTGGGGTTTGCTTTCAGCATCTAGTTTGTTTCTGGTTTTACGTTTATCTTAGTTCAGTATTTAGAGCTTATCATCACTGGTAGATGTGTTTACTGATCTGGTTGCTCTCTTCCTCCTTTTATATATAGATCTATTTTTTTTCCTTTTTCTCTTTTTGTGAGTGTGTACGTGTATGCTTCTTTGTGTGATTTTGTCTGTACAGCTTTGCTTCTACCATTTGTCCTAGGGTTCTGTCTGTTGTTTTTTGGGGATTTTTTTTGTATACTTTTTAGCACTTGTTATCATTTTTGGATTTGTTTTTTGGTTTGGTTGCTCTTTCTTTTTTTATTACTTTTAAACTTTTTTATTTTTAATAATTTTAAATAATTTTTATTTTAAAAACTTTTTTTTTTCTTTTTTTTCTCCCTTTTCTTCTAAGCTGTGTGGCTGACTGGGTCTTGGTGCTCGAGCCGTGTGACTGACAGGGTCTTGGTGCTCAGGCCTGTGTCTCTGAGGTGGGAGAGCCAAGTTCAGGACATTGGTCCACCAGAGACCTCCTGGCTCCACATAATATCAAACGGTGAGAGCTCTCCCAGAGATCTCCATCTCAACGCTAAGACCCAGCTCCACTCAACGACCAGCAAGCTACACTGCTGGACACCCTATGCCAAACAACTAGTAAGACAGGAACACAACTCCACCCATTAGTAGAGAGGCTGCCTAAAATCATAATAAGATCACAGACACCCCAAAACACACCACCGGATGCAGTCCTGCCCACCACAAAGAAAAGATCCAGCCTCATCCACCAGAGCACAGGCACCAGTCCCCTCTACCAGGAAGCCTACACAACCCACTGAAACTAACCTTACTCACTGGAGGCAGACACCATAAACAATGGGAACTACAAACCTGCAGCCTGTGAAAAGGAGACCCCAAACACAGTAAGTTAAGCAAAATGAGAAGACAGAGAAACACACAGCAGATGAAGGAGCAAGGTAAAAACCCACCAGATCAAACAAATGAAGAGGAAAGAGGCGGTCTACCTGAAAAAGAATTCAGAGGAATGATAGTAAAGATGATCGAAAATCTTGGAAATAGAATGGAGAAAATACAAGAAACGTTTAACCAAGGACCCAGAAGAACTAAAGAGCAAACAAACAATGATGAACAACACAATAAATGAAATTAAAAATTCTCTAGAAGGAATCAACAGCAGAATAACTGAGGCAGAAGAATGGATAAGTGACCTGGAAGATAAAATAGTGGAAATAACTAACACAAGCAGAATAAAGAAAAAAGAATGAAAGAATTGAGAACAGTCTCAGAGACCTCTGGGACAACATTACACGCACCAACATGCGAATTATAGGGGTCCCAGAAGAAGAAGAGAAAAAGAAAGGGACTGAAAATATTAGAAGAGATTATAGTTGAAAATCCCAAATATGGGAAAGGAAATAGTGAATCAAGGGCAGGAAGCACAGAGAGTCCCATATAGGATAAATCCAAGGAGAAACATGCCAAGACACATATTAATCAAACTATCAAAAATTACATACAAAGAAAAAATATTAAAAGCAGCAAAGGAAAAACAACAAATAACATACAAGGGAATCCCCATAAGGTTAACAGCTGATCTTTCAGCAGAAACTCTGCAAGCCAGAAGGGAGTAGCAGGACATATCTAAAGTGGTGATAGGGAAAAACCTACAACCAAGATTACTCTACCCAGCAAGGATCTCATTCAGATTCAACAGAGAAATTAAAACCTTTACAGACAAGCAGAAGTTAAGAGAATTCAGCACCACCAAACCAGCTTTACAACAAATGCTAAAGGAACTTCTCCAGGCAGGAAACACAAGAGAAGGAAAACACCTACAATAACAAACCCAAAACAATTAAGAAAATAGTAATAGGAACATACATATCAATAACTACCTTAAATGTAAATGGATTAAATGCTCCAACCAAAAGACACAGGCTCGCTGAATGGATGCAAAAACAAGACCCGTATATGTGCTGTCTACAGGAGACCCACTTCAGACCTAGGGACACATACAGACTGAAAGTGAGGTGATGGAAAAAGATATTCCATGCAATTGGAAAATAAAAGAAAGCTGGAGTAGCAATTCTCATATCAGACAAGATAGACTTTAAAAGAGAGACTATTACAAGAGACAAAGAAGGACACTACATAATGATCAAGGGATCAATCCAAGAAGGAGACGTAACAATTGTAAATATTTATCCACCCAACACAGGAGCACCTCAATACATAAGGCAAATGCTAACAGCCATAAAAGGGAGAAATTGACAGTAACACAATCATAGTAGGGAACTTTAACACCCCAATTTCACCAATGGACAGATGATCCAAAATGAAAATAAATAAGGAAACACAAGCTTTAAATAATACATTAAATAAGATGGACTTAATTGATATTTAAAGGACACTGCATCCAAAACCAACAGAATACACTTTCTTCTCAAGTGCTCATGGAATGTTCTCCAGGATAGATCACATCTTGGGTCACAAATCAAGCCTTGGTAAATTTAAGAAAATTGAAATTGTATCAAATATCTTTTCCGACCACAACACTATGACACTAGATATCAATTAAAGGAAAACACCTGTAAAAAACGCAAACACATGAAGGCTAAACAATACACTACTACATAACCAAGAGATCACTGAAGAAATCAAAGAGGAAATCAAAAAATACCTAAAAACAAATGAAAAGGAAAACACGACACCCCAAAACCTATGTGATGCAGCAAAAGCAGTTCTAACAGGGAAGTGTATGGCAGTACAATCCTACCTCAAGAAACAAACATCTCAAATAAACAAACTAACCTTACACCTAAAGCAATTAGAGAAAGAAGAACAACAACAAAAACCCAAAGTTAGCAGAAGGAAAGAAATCATAAAGATCAGATCATAAATAAATGAAAAAGAAATGAATGAAACAATAGCAAAGATCAATAAAACTAAAAGCTGGTTCTTTGAGAAGATAAACAAAATTGATAAACCATTAGCCAGACTCATCAAGAAAAAAAGGGAGAAGACTCAAATCAATAGAATTAGAAATGGAAAAGGAGAAGTAACAACTGACACTGCAGAAATGCAAAGGATCATGAGCGATTACTACAAGCAACTATATGCCAATAAAATGGACACCAGGAAGAAATGGACAAAGTCTTAGAAAAGCACAACATTCTGAGAGTGAACCAAGAAGAAATAGAAAATATAAACAGACCAATCCCAAGCACTGAAATTGAGACTGTGATTAAAAGTCTTCCAACAAACAAAAGCCCAGGACCAGAGGGCTTCACAGGCGAATTCTATCAAACGTTTAGAGAACAGCACCTATCCTTCTCAAACTCTTCCAAAATATAGCAGAGGGAGGATCTCTCCCAAACTGATCCTACGAGGCCACCATCACCCTGATTCCAAAACCAGAGAAAGATGTCACAAAGAAAGAAAACTATAGGGCAATGTCACTGATGAACACAGATGCAAAAATCCTCAACAAAATACTAGCAAACAGAATCCAATAGCACATTAAAAGGATCATACACATGATCAAGTGGGGTTTATGCCAGGAATGCAGGGATTCTTCAATATATGCAAATCAATCAATGTGATAAACCATATTAACAAACTGAAGGAGAAAAACCATATGATCATCTCAATAGATGCAGAAAAAGCTTTCAACAAAATTCAACACCCATTTATGATAAAAACCCTCCAGAATGTAGGCACAGAGGGAATTTACCTCAACATAATAAAGGCCACATATGACAAACCCACAGCCAACATCGTCCTCAATGGTGAAAAATTGAAACCATTTCCACTAAGATCAGGAACAAGACAAGGTTGTCCACTCTCACCACTATTATTCAACACAGTTTTGGAACTTTCAGCCAGAGCAATCAGAGAAGAAAAAGAAATAAAAGGAATCCAAATCAGAAAAGAAGAAGTAAAGCTGTCACTGTTTGCCGATGACATGATGCTATACATGGAGAATCCTAAAGATGCTAACAGAAAACTAATAGAGCTAATCAGTGAATTTGGTGAGGTAGCAGGATACAAAATTAATGCACAGAAATCTCTTGCATTCCTATACACTAATGATGAAAAATCTGAAAGAGAAATTAAGGAAACACTTGCATTTACCAATGCAACAAAAAGAATAAAATACCTAGGAATAAACCTACCTAAGGAGACAAAAGACCTGTATGCAGAAAACAATAAGACACTGATTAAAGAAATTAAGGATGATACAAACATACGGAGAGATATACCATGTTCTTGGAGTGGAAGAATTAACATTGTGAAAATGACTATACTACCCAAAGCAATCTATGGATTCAATGCAATCCTTATCAAACTACCAATGGCATTTTTCACAGAACTAGAACAAAAAGTCTCACAATTTGTATGGAAACACAAAAGACCCCGAACAGCCAAAGCAATCTTGAGCAAGAAAAACAGAGCTGGAGGAATCAGGCTCCCGGACTTCAGACTATACTACAAAGCCACAGTAATCAAGACAGCATAGTACTGGCACAAAAACAGAAATATAGATCAATGGAACAGTATAGAAAGCCCAGAGATAAACCCATGCACATATAGTCACCTTATTTTTGATAAAGGAGGCAAGAGTATACAATGGAGAAAAGACAGACTCTTCGATAAGTGGTGCTGGGAAAACTGGACAGCTACACATAAAAGAACGAAATGAGAGCACGCCCTAACACCGTATACAAAAATAAACTCAAAATGGATTAAAGACCTAAATGTAAGGCCAGACACTATAGAAGCCTTAGAGGGAAACACTGGCAGAACACTCTATGACATAAATCACAGCAAGATCCTTTTTGACCCACCTCCCAGAGAAATGGAAATAAAAACAAAAATAAATAAATGGGACCAATGAAACTTAAAAGCTTTTGCACAGCAAAGGAAACCATAAACAAGACGAAAAGACAACCCTCAGAATGGGAGAAAATATTTGCAAATGAAGCAACTGACAAAGGATTAATCTCCAAAATTTACAAGCAGCTCATGCAGCTCAACGTCAAAAAACAAACCCAATCCAAAAGGGGGCAGAAGACCTAAACAGACATTTCTCCAAAGAAGATATAGATTGCCAGCAAACACATGAAAGGATGCTCAACATCACTAACCATTAGAGAAATGCACATCAAAACTACAATGAGGTATCACCTCACAGCAGTCAGAATGGCCATCATCAAAAAATCTACAGACAATAAACGCTGGAGAGGGTGTGGAGAAAAGGGAATCCTCTTGCACTGTTGGTGGGAATGTAAGTTAACACAGCCACTATGGAGAACAGTATGGAGGTTCCTTAAAAAACTAAAAATAGAACTACCATACAACCCAGCAATCCCACTACTGGGCATATACCCTGAGAAAACCATAATTCAAAAAGAGTCACGTACCACAATGTTCACTGCAGCTCTATTTACAATAGCCAGGACATGGAAGCAACCTAAGTGTCCATCGACAGATGAATCGATAAAGAAGATGTGGCACATATATACAGTGGAATATTACTCAGCCATAGAAAGAAACGAAATTGAGTCATTTGTAGTGAGGTGGGTGGACCTAGAGTCTGTCATACAGAGTGAAGTAAGTCAGAAAGAGGAAAACAAATACCGTATGCTAACACATATATATGGAATCTAAAAAAAAAAAAAAAAAAATCCTGAAGAACCTAGGGGCATGACAGGAATAAAGACACAGACATACTTGAGAATGGACTTGAGGACATGGGGCGGGGGAAGGGTAAGCTGTGACAAAGTGAGAGAGTGGCATGGACATATATACACTACCAAACATAAAATAGATAGCTAGTGGGAAGCAGCTGCAGAGCACAGGGAGATGAGCTCAGTGTTTTGTAACCACCTAGAGGGGTGCGATAGGGAGTGTGGGAGGGAGGGAGACACAAGAGGGACGAGATATGGGGATATATGTATATGTATAGCTGATTCACTTTGTTATACAGTAGCAACTAACAGAACATTGTAAAGCCATTATACTCCAATAAAGATGTGAAAAGAAAAGAAAAGAAAGAAGAAGTAGCTCCCCGTGAGCTCGTTTGTCACAGGAAATACTTTTCAACTCACATTGGCCAGGTTGGCCACCTCTCTCCCAACTCTCGGCTCGGGCCCCAAACTCTGGTCCCAGCTCTCATCAGGAGGAAAGTGGAGGTTGCCACTCTTCTGTGGGTGGGTGAGATGCATCTCAGCTGGATGTTCCAGTTTCACTATAAATACTTAAATCACTCCTGTAACATCCTAATACCCTAAGGAAGACAATGGCAACCAAGACCACACCCCCTAATTCTACAGGTGTAAACAACAGAAGAGATTATAAAATGCTTAAAGGCCATAGCTCACCTCGCTGGGAGTGTCCCATCTTCCCTCTTCCCCTAGACTTTCGCCATGCCCCCTGAACGTGTGTGTTCTCTCTAGGGTTTTACACGCCGGTCTCCCGCCCCAGACACTTCTCCTGGCCACCTGTCTGCCCCTTCTCCTCGTACCTCAAGTTTCAGCATTGATGCAGATCCCTCTGCAGAGCTTTCTCCAGCCCTTTGCCTGGGCCCTCAGAGAACTCTGTCCTTTCCTTTAAAAAGTGTTGCACTTTAGTTTGTCTGCTTCCACAGCTGACTCTAAGCTTTGAGGAAAAGGGACTACATCTACAAAGATTATCCATGAACCTCCACATCTAGTTCAGGGATTAGCACATGATACTAGCTCAACTACTGACTAAAAGAATGAAAAATACAATGGAACGTAATACAATAAAGCTTGTAGGTGAGTGCTGACACAACCAGGGCAACGGGTTGTCCAGCACGTAGGGGTGATCCTGGACCAGTAAGCTGGACAGGCCTGCATAGCTGGCTGCAGAGGGGGGGCGCACTGGCCTACCTTTTTGGTTTTCACCGTAGAAGCGCAGCAGTCCCCACCGTCATAGTTGCAGAAAGCTCGGTTGTTGATGGCATCACAGTAATTGTCTCCCATGAAGGGCTGTACATGAGGAGAGAGGCAGGAAGGAAAGGAGGCCTGGTTAGCATGCTGGAGTAAACGGGGGCTGGCCTCTGTAGATATTTAGCTGTATCTCATCTTCTCACAAACCTCCACAGTCAGCCTACCTGGCTTCAAATCCCTATACCCTTTTGGACAAACTACCAGTCCTAACTTTTTTTTTTTTTTTTTTTTGGCTGTTTTGGGTCTTCATTGCTGCACGTGGGCTTCTCTTGTTGCAGAGCACGGGCTCTAGGAGCACGGGCTTTGGTAGTTGTGGCTCACGGGCTCTAGAGTGCAGGCTCAGTAGCTGTGGCGCACGGGCTTAGCTGCTCTGCGGCATGTGGGATCCTTCCGGACCAGGGCTCGAACCCGTGTCCCCTGCATTGGCAGGCAGATTCTTAACCACTGTGCCGCCAGGGAAGCCCACTTCTACCATTTTTAAAGACTCTTATCTAGCCAAGTTTTTCCCAACCAAACTATGGTTATGCTAGGAGACATACTCTTATATGCTGGGTATGCAAAGGCAGCAGGATAGACCACTATGCCCTCCTGAAGCAGGGGGCTCATTTCACTTGAGGAAATGGTATGAAAATTTGAGCCCCCTTTCCCCCACTTTCCCTGGTAGCAGGTAACTACAAACATAATTTACAATAAATACATATGCAAATATATTAGGAAGCTGAATGTAAACTACTCAAGAATTGTAAAGACTGAACGGAAGAATCCCTAGGAACTTGGCATGATGGCTGGTGTATGATTACGGGTGCTTTCTTCGCTAACACAGGAGTACAGATGTACTTGATGTCACACACTTTCCATGTTTGCTTTCTTCTTTTGTTCTCAAATAAAACAAGTAAGGTAGGCATTGCTCTTCCCACTTCACACATGAAGACCCTGAGGCTCAGAGCAGGAAAGGGACTTGGCCAAGAGCAACTGGCAGAGGCAGAGTAGTGATTTCAATCTAAGTTGGTTTCTCATTTATTTTTACCCTTCTAGGCTATACCTAGCATATGTTGATTTCTTTCTTTTCTTCCCTGTGCTCCTCCAACTCTGTGATGCTTGAAAGATGAGGAAAAGATGATGGAGTAAAATTATTACTGATCTGAACCCAGAGTCATCTTAGGGGAAAGTCAGGGGTCTCTGCAACCCCCCAGCACTTGCATTTCCCATCTGAACACTTAGCATGCTGTCTTCTACAGCTTGTGAACCTGTAGTTGGTGCAAGACGGTGAGCTCCTCAAAGACAAGGCCAATATCCGGTTCGTCTCTGTCTCCCAGCCGCCTTGGAGTTTAATGCTGGGCACAACTTGGCTTTTAAAGATGTTTTAGGGACAGATCGTGATCGTACTGGTGTAGTGGAAAGGCAGTTGGCAGGGCTTTAGAAAACCTGGGCTCTAGTCTTCCAAACCTCAGCCACTGGTTGGTTACTTGGTAATTTTGACTAAGTGGCTTATCTTCTCTGGGTCTCAGGACTCACAGTGGTGAAATAAAGAGGCAGAATCAGACCACTGATTTCTCAAAGCCATGAACATACCCCTCCCCTCATCAAAGGTAACGTTGTGTAACCCTTTAATATAAAAAGCAGATGAAAGTGAAGCCCCTTTGATTAAGGTTCGGGTTGGGGGTCTCTAATGCTCAGTGGCTCGTCGACTTTTTGTGGGCTCCCATGAAAAACCCCTTTGTGGGTTTTTTATGGGGAGAGCCAAGTTCACAAGGAGTCCATCCTACGTGGCATCCCCGTCTCTTGCATCTATGCTCCAAATTCACAGTGTTTGTGCCCCCAACTCATGATGCCATTTCATCCCTGCCCTATTAGGGTCTAAAAAAGATCTTAGCAAGGTAGAGCCAAGAACAGAGAGAGAGCTGCACTCAACTGCGGGTACACATGCACATGGCTGCGAGCACAGGTGTGACGCTGCCGCCTGACTGCCATCATGAATACGTTACCACATGCGTCTTAAAGCAGAGAGGCACAAACAACTAAAGGATAAAACCCTTTGCTCTTTCCGGGCCTTAGAAGGTTTGTCTGTGGGCTCTGTTCCCTCAGTTCTTTCTCACATTACATATAAAGACTAATAAAGGAAACCAAATGTCCTTTTTTTAAAAATAAAAGGAACTGGCTTGGTAAAGGAGTAGCTGGAGAAGAAGAGGAAGAAGAAAAATAAAAGAGATTCTTTTTTTTTACTTGGTCACTGAAAAATATCTCCAGTCTCATTACTAGCTCCTTTCTTCTGTGTACCCTTTCCTGCTGCCACAGCCACGCATCCATCCTCCCATCTATCCATCCACCTTCTATTTAACCCTATCTATGGAATGCCTACTATGTGTTATACACTGTGCTAAAAAAAAAAAAAAAAAAAAAACAGGATGTAATAGTGAGTCAATATAGACAGGGCTCCTGCTACTTTAAGACCTTACATTCTAGTAAGGAGGCAGACTTTATTCAAATGATCACTTATCCTATTGGCCAATTTCAACTCCGATAAGAGTTATAGAGGAAAGGTATGTGATGCTGTTACAGTTAAGAGTAGAAGGATTTGACCTAATGAGAGAGCTCCATGAGAGCTCCATGAGAAGCTCCATGAGAAGCTGTTCTCCATGAGAAGTCCCTGAGGAGACTGACATGATAAGTAGGTGGGGAGTGGAGAAGGGAGACTTCCTAGAGGGAGAGAATAACATGTGAAAAGCTCTACAACCTAGAGATTGCTCCCGTCTCTGGTATTTCTTATGCTGCTACTTCTACTAATAGTGTGTTTTGGAAAACAATTCATCCTTCAAGATCTAGTTCAAACATCACCCCTCCAAAATGTCTTCCCTACAACCCCCGAGATGCCATGTGCTTCTGCAGCTTCTTACACCTGCTTTGGTTATACCTCTTGGTATACAGGTTTAGAATTCTTCTTTAACCGGATCTCTTTTACTACACCGTAAGTTCCTTATGGACAGGGAACGTACGTCATCCATTTTTATATCTTAGACTTCTTAGCAAAATGCTGGCAATTTGAGCAAAACTTTATTTAACGTATCTTCCTTAAATGTTTATCTAGTAAAATGATGGGCAGATGGATGGATGGACGGATGAAGGGCAAGAAGATATCCACGTGAGTCAGGGAGAACACAGTACTGTTTTCACTTGACTAAAACCATTGTACTCTCAGTACCTAGGGTAGTGCCGGGCACATACCAGGCACCCAGTGAAGCTTTGACGAACAAGTAAGTAAATGACTACTTTGAACACAGCTTGGGGCAGAGAGCAGGGGCCTAAAGGGCCCCAAGACCCTTTATCAATCTTGGCTCCTGCAGACATTCCAGGCTGATGGCTTCTCCCTGGACCCAGCAGCTGTACCTCTTCTAAGCATACTTTTCAGCCCCAGATAAGAGAGAAACTATTAGCTCTAAGTTAAGCAGGAAAGGAGACGAGGGGGCACCTGCAAGGGCAAAGGCGATAAGCATCCCTGGCAGAGCTCAGAGCCTGACAGGTGTGGGTCTCTCAGGCCTCAGTGCTGAGTCAAAGACGGGATTGAATTCCGCTGTCACACGGGTTGCCCAGACCGCCGACTCAGCAGAACGAGCGCCCAGGTAATCCAAGCTTCCTTTTTCTGAAATCCTGGACTGATCCAGAGAGATGTAAGGAAGCAACTGCCTCAGGTCCTTGGCTTTGGTTTTGTCGCTCCTGCTGAATCTTGAGAGAACGGGAGTTTTTAAAGACTGCAGTGTCCTGTGCCCTGAGGAGATGCCCCTGGGGATTCCCTAAGCAATACATGAAAGAAATGTGACCCAGGGACTGTCCTGTGACATTTACAGGTCAGGGGACGGTTCATGGGCAGAAGGTGGCCTAGTGGAGGAGAGAAATCACGGGCCTGGAAGTCAGGAGACTTGGGTTCATGCTCTGGCTCTGCGTCTGGTATGCTGTGCGGTAACCTTGGGCCAGTGCATCCCCCCTCTGGCCCTCTTTTTCCAGTCTACACAACAAATGAGGATGGTAGATGGCATTAAGAGCTGTGCCAGTTGGCATTCTATCAAATGTTAGACCCGGCTGCTGGCTGGGTGTCAGTTTACCCATCATCTAGAAGAACAGTCTGGTTGTGACAGTTTAAGAATTTCATCAAATACCAAGTTTTCTAGAGCACAGTCTAGTCCTTTTCACCTGGATTTTCCTGAGGGGGGCCTGGGGGCACCACAGAGATTTGGACATCCACCTGGATGTGATTTGGGACCTCCTTTCCATGCCAGCTGAAAAGATTCACAGGGGGCACAGGGGTGCACAGAATGTCTCTGAGTTCCATGGACAGTAGCATGCCCTTGAGAACACAGGTGACATGCCAAGTGCCCTGGCCCTGCCCCTCCCCAAGCTTGTCACTGATACCCAGGGACAGAGCTCCAAAATGCCAAGTTCCAAGGAATGGTTCCACTGCCAAGTGAGAGAACTGAAGGGTCAGAGGGGATCTTCCACCTTCAGCTCAGTGGTTGAGTCTAAGGTGTCCAAATTACCTCTGGAGTTGAAGAACGCGTGAATGACAGAGAAATATGGCAGAAGGAAATGATCTGCAATTAATGGTTGCAGGAAAAGTAGAAATGAAAAAACAGAAACTGTCTCATGTGGTTCTGTAAGAGTTAAATAAGGCAATGTTGGTAAAGTGCCGGGCATACTGCAGCTGCTAAATGAATATGGCCTCGTCCCTCCCAGCCTCCCTTACGGAAGCAATATTATGTTGAACGCAGGCTTCGGAGCCAGAAACACCTGGCTTGGAATCCCGACTCTGTTAGCCATTAAATGTAGGTTTGAGTGTGTTTGTTGATATCTCTGTGCATCAGTTCCATGACCTATAAAGTGGGACTGCTGATTCCTGTCCAAGAAGTCTGTTAAAGGGATATTTATAGCACTTAGTAGGTACAGTCAATGGAAGTCATGATTAACATAACAATAACAGTAATGGTTGTAGCACCATTTTGAGGGACTCACCTCACAGCCTTTGACACAGTGAATCAGAGCAGGGTGAGGATACCACTTCAGACCAGCTGTGCAGACAACTCTCTGCAGAGAGACGGAGAAAGAGGTCAGATGGGTTTGGGGCTGGTACCACATTCAACCACCCAGCCCTCTTCTTGGATCTTCCAAGTGCTGGCCTCACCCTGGCATTTCCACGGAGAATTTGCCCAGGTACCTGCAATAACAGGATCCATAAGACTAAAATAATGTTTGTGTTCACCGTAGGTGTCACGATTCTGTATTTCCCCCGGCAGGAAGAAGGGCTGAGGGGAAGGAGAATTGGGGGACCGAGACATGATCAGAAAGGCACTTCAGAAAATTCCTGGCTGACGTCTGCCCCACGGACAGAGTCGGGGATAAGGTGGGAGGAAGGAGGAAGGGTAGCGTGCACATGTGTGCACACGTGAGTGTGTGCACGTGCAGGTGTGCGTGCACGTGCGTGTGTGTGGCTACAGCAGGAAGATGGAAGAATGGTGTGGAACAGGGCTTCCCAAAGTAGGCGCTAAGGACCACTCTAATCACGATCACATGGGGGCACACGGAAAAGGCAGATTCTTCAGCGCCGCCTTGGGTCTAAAGAGTCCGAATCTCTGAGGCCAGGGCCTGGGACTCTGCATTGTAAAAACAAGCCTCCCAGGTGACGCTGATACACATTACAATTTGAGAGCAGTGGCCTGGAGGATGCATGAAATAACCTTTGGTTCGGAACCCTGGAGATGCAGAGAACCCTTCCTGCATCCACCTGCCACCAGGCCGTGCGGGCTGGGCTCCCGGTCCCTGAGGCTGCCCACACCCGCATCTCTGTGACTTTGCTCCTGCTGTTCTCCTTCACTGAAAGCCCTTCCTCATCTCGTCACCTGGAGAATCTTACTTATCTTTTACATCTCCGTTCAAGACTACCTTCCTCAATACTCTGTCATGGTCTATATGGGAAAAGAATCTAAAGAAGAGTGGCTACATGTGTATGTATAACTGATTCACTTTGCTGTACACCTGAAACTATCACAACATTGTAAATCAACTACACCCCAGTAAAAATTTTAAAAGAAATACAGAATATGTAAACTTAGAATTAAAAAAAGAAGAGACTACCTTCCTCTGTGGTGATCTCCCAGCCCTCTCAGGCAGAGCTTCAGGTATACATATATGTATTTACTTATAGCCTCCCGTAATAAAATAATAATAATTACTATTATACTAAAATGTACTGAGTGCATTCATGGTGCTGATTACTTTACTCATTATCTCATTTATTTCTCACCACCATGCAGTGGGATGGGCATTAATCTTGTATCATAAGGAGAATAAATTCCCCAAGCTCCACAGCTGTTAAGTAAAGGAACCAAGACTTGAAACCAAGCAATTGTTTTGGGAAGGATTTAAGGCAGCTCGTAACATAAAATCCAACACAATAATTTCTTTTTAAGTGGGTGAAAAAAGAAAGATAAATAAAACTAGGAAGAGGGCTTCCCTGATGGTGCAGTGGTTGAGAATCTGCCTGCCGATGCAGGGGACACGGGTTCGAGCCCTGGTCAGGGAAGATCCCACATGCCGCGGAGCAACTGGGCCCGTGAGCCACAATTACTGAGCCTGTGCGTCTGGAGCCTGTGCTCCGCAACAAGAGAGGCCGCGATAGTGAGAGGCCCGCGGACCGTGATGAAGAGTGGTCCCCGCTCGCCACAACTAGAGAAAGCCCTCGCACAGAAACGAAGACCCAACACAGCCATAGATAAATAAATAAATTAATTAATTAAAAAAATATATATATATATATAAATAAAACTAGGAAGATAAAATAGCATCAGGACTAGGGTTAACATAACAGTCTTAGAAGCTCCTTTTTCTATTCTGCCCTAGATGCCTTACTTTTCATGCCATATTACAATGATTTCTTAAAAAAAAATAAATAAAAGCAAATTAAAATAACCTGGGGGCAAATGCTTAGATTCGCGATGACAGGCGACTGTGCCAGGGAGCAGCCCCGGAAGTCTCTATGATCAGGGCTCTCTCTGCTGGCTGAATGCCAGTTGATTAATTTAAATTAAGAAATGAACATTCACATGGGCTAGAATGTGGAAAATCCATGGGACCGCCCATTCTCTCCCCAAGGGCAGACCTATATGGGAGCAAAACTGTGATTAGGTTTCTTGGTGAACTTGGAATCCCGTGACTCCAAGATCTGGCTGGGTTGGGTACCTTTCTTCTCTGCCCCACTGCGTCTCTGGTTCACCCTTGGGTTTTCCATGCCTAGAATGGTGCCTGGTACAAGGAAGATGACCAGCAAATATTTATGTTATAAATGAATGGATCCATTTCAAGATAGAGATGATTTTACCAAGGGACAATTATTTTCTTTACCTGTCCTCCTCTCTTCTAGAGCATCAGAAGAGCATTTACGATGCCTAGCAGAGCATCTAGTTTAGAGGACCAGTTTAGTGTAGATTGAATTAATTAAAGATCTTGGACAAACAACTTAACTTGAAGATCTGCCAACCAGTCTCGCAATGTGAAATCTACTCTTTAGCCCCTACTGCCTCTGTTGACACTGTCTACCTTCTCCTAAAACACCAGAAGGCGATGTATGGGAAAGACTGAGCCATGAGGCATGACAGACATGGTCGCAATTGTGACTTGAAGTTTCCACTCTGAGGTTAGGTTTTCCCATCTGTGAAATGGGTACTGAAAATGTCATAGGCTTGCTGTGATGAAGCACTGAGATAAATGATGTAGAAATGGTCAACCCAGGACTAACTCCTACAGGTAAGAGGGCAGGCCCTGGTTTTAGACATCTGTCTCCCCCCGGATTCAGGATGCAGCACAGCAAACAAATACATATTGACCAAGTGAAGGAATGTGAGAACTCTAGTGTCCCTTCCTTCCAGCTCAGCTACTTTCTTGCCCCTCCGCTTCCTAGCCATGGGGGCCAGAAGCAGAGGCCATCACCTGCTTTCATCCTCTGAGAAGCTTTAACCAGACTTCCATCTCTGGGTCTGAACGTCTGTTCCTGGCCAAAATTCAGGGATGTTGGAGGGGCACTTAGGTAATGGTTCAAGTAGTAGAAAACATCAGAATTAGGATCCACAAGGGACTCGATGCCCATTCCTCCCCCCTGTTTATTTGAGAGCTAATTTAATCCATCCGTAGGAGTGTCTTGGTGTGGTTGCACACGTTTCTGTCAGTTGAGGTTTACCTGACGTGAGTTCAGAAAAAGGACTTTTATACTATCTGCATGAGCCTATTTATCTTTCCAAGTCTTTTGGATTTTCCACTATTCCTCGGGGCTGCACGCCCCACCTGTCTCACTACAGGGCCCCTCTGTCTGAAAGGACTGGGAAAGGGGACAGGCAGCAGGAGCTGAAGGAAAGACTAGGCTGTTTACACCATATGTTGGGAGATCCCAGGGGCCCCTCAAATGCCAGCCTTGTTCCTCTTGATGCCAGTGGGACCTCTATCCCAGTCAGATCCCTTTCAGACCAGGTTTTGTAAGACAGCTTTCTTCTCTGCCTTGCTGCACAGGAAGAATAGACCGTCTTTTCTTCTTGGCTGTAATGACCATCAGCATCAACACCATCTGCACCACCACCAGCATCATCATCAATAACACCAGGACCAGCATCACCACCACCACGGCCACCACCAGCATCGTCACCAATAACACCAGGACCAGCATCATCACCACCACGACCACCACCCCCACCGTCATCAACACCAGGACCAGCATCATCACCACCACGACCACCACCAGCATCGTCATCAATAACACTATCACCATCACTATCATCATCACCACCACCAGTACCACCACCACCATCCTTACTGTCACAGTACCACTAACAACCCCATCACCATTATCCTTCTCATCAACACAAAACCCTCTATTAAGGGTATATTGTGCTCCAAGCCTTGTGCTCGGCTTTTATCTCAGTTCATTTTTACCATCACTATGAGATAGGTACTTTTTGTCAGGTGTACAACAAAATCATTCAGTTATTGTTTTTCAGATTATATTCCATTATAGGTTATTATACTGAATATAACTCCTTGTGCTATACAGTAAATCCTTGTTGCTTATCTATTTTATGTATAGTAGTTTGTATCTGTTAATCCCATACTCCTATGTGTATCCCTCCCTCTCCCTTTTAGTAACCATAAGTTTGTTTTCTATGTCTGTGAGTCCGTTTCTGGTTTGTATATAGATTCATCTGTATTATTTTTCGGTTCCACATATAAGTGATTACCATACAGTATTTACATATGGTTTCTGACTCTGGTTTACGCAAGAGGAAACCGAGGCACAGAGAAGTTAAATAACCTGCCCCAAGTCAGACATATAGGTAATGACAGTCAGGAATGAAACTCACATCTGTCTTACTTCCACGTCTATAGTTTGAAAACTATATTCTCCTTCAAATTCCTCCAGCCCCCGAACTGGTAAGCATAAGAAAGGTTACTCTTTTGACCAATGGAAAGACCAAGGTTCAGAGAGGTAGAGAGGCTTTGAGACAAATGTGGTAGAGGCAGAGTGTTTAAAAGCTGAAGCCCAGAGAAGTCTGGCCCCAGGCAGAGCCAAAGACATGAGGAAGTATCTTGAAAGGACCCCCTCACCCTCAGGCCCAGACCTGACTCCCCTTCTGATGTCTTCTGGGATGAGTCCTCTTTTCCCCTTTATTTTTCCTTGATGTAGAGGACCTTCTATGAGTGAATTATGGAATTTACTTTTGCTTTTGTTACCTGTTATGGAGTTTCTGGCTTTCTTCTGGGTAAGCTTTTTAAAAACCTAGGCATTGTCCACTCTGTATCCCTTGTCTGAAGAATACCTACCATTTGGAGGTGCATAATCAATATTCACTGAATGAGTTAATGACCAAATGACCAAATGAGTGAATGTCTGAGTGTGCCCAGGAGTGAACGAGGAATCGCTGGTCTCTGCACACACCCCTCCTTCTCCGGGCTTCCCCTCCAGGGCACAGGACAGCTCCTCCTGCACAGTGGACAGGCTGCACTTCGTATTCAGTCAGAACCATTCTACCTCTGACCTTCAGACTCTTGGCAGGGTTTCCCGTACTGATGCCTTCTCTTCAAGGAATGAATTTCACATCCTTTGTCTGATGTACTGCACATGTTTATTACGTATAACGTGTAAGGCAGTTTCCTTGCAGAACAGAATGCATGAGAATTAGCCCTGGGTTCTAATCCTGATTCAATCACATGAGTTATGTGAACTGGGCAGTGACAACCTCTCGGAACCTCAGCTTCTTCATCTGTAAAACGGTGACAATACTTATCTCCTTGGAGTGTGAAGATACAGTGAACGGTATATATGGAACTCCCTCACAAACAGCGCCTACATGTCACAGAGAGTCAATAAATGGTACTTTCCTCTCCTTTCCTTAATTCCCTCTCTTCCTCCTTCTCCCTCCTTCCCTTTCTTCTTCTCTTCTTTTTTTTTTAATAAATTTATTTATTTATTCATTTATTTAATTTTTGGCTGCACTGGGTCTTCGCTGCTGCACGCGGGCTTTCTCTAGTCGTGGTGAGCGGGGGCTACTCTTTGTTGCGGGGCGCAGGCTTCTCATTGTGGTGGCTTCTCTTGTTGCGGAGCACAGGCTCTAGGCACGCGGGCTTCAGTACTTGTGGCTCGCGGGCTCTAGAGCGCAGGCTCAGCAGCTGTGGCACACGGGTTTAGTTGCTTCGCGGCATGCGGGATCCTCCCGGACCAGGGCTCGAACCCGTGTCCCCTGCACTGGCAGGAGAATTCCTAACCACTGTGCCACCAGGGAAGCCCTCTTCTCTTCTTTTCTTTCCTCCTTCCATCCCCTTTTTCAGAAGCTCTTTAACAAGCCAGGATCCCAGCTACCCAGAGGCACGAGGTCGTGAGTAGCATTTGCTGTTGGGAAGCTTTCTCAGCACCCTGAGCAGGGGCAGTGCAGGGCAGATTGGAGGTGCTCCTTAGCAGCTGACGGAAGAGAAGCTGACCCCAGACTCTGGATGTCCAGCCTGGAAGAGTCTGTCTCATCCAGAGGTTGTAAGCCAACAGCTTCCGGGCTATACAACCCACAGAAATGTTGGGTTTGGCACACAGAGTGCTCACCAAAAGTCAGAATCACTTGCCAATATATAAAACATGAGAGACTTCTTATTTTAAAAACTCCAGATTTCTTGTACTCAAGAAAAAAAGGAAAATCTGGCCACACTGAACCCACATTTCCACACTGTCACACTCAGCTAGAGGCTCCCCCTTTGGCAGCCAGCGTGTGTTTTCCACAGTTGACCACAGTCTCCACCATTCCCTACCGTCTCTCCAGCACTGAGCTTGAGGGGTGTTTCCATCTATCATCGAGAGTTTGCACTGTCTTGCTTATTAGATTAGAGGAAGGTTTCTCTGTATCTCTACTGCTTTCAAAACTGCATACGTGGGAGGGGGCTTTAAAGGGGGGAGAACTTAAAGGAAATGAAAGGACAGAGTGTTTTTCTTTATGAAGGTAAAACATATGCCTAAGAAGAATTTCATCAGATATATACTCTAAGATTCCAGTAACATGAAGTTCAAAAATAAGCAAAACCAATATCTTGGTGGTGTGGGTACTGCCTGCCATGGAGAAGGGAAGGCCTCTCTGGGGAGTTGGAAAGGTCCCCACCCTGATCTGGGTTTCACGAGTGGACACAAACATAAAAATTGATCAAGTCTAATGCTTAAGATTAGCATGTGAGCTTAATCTCAACAGGAAAAACTTCAACTGCGTTTGTAATATCTCATTTCTTAAGTTGGGCAGTATGCACATGGGCAGTTGTTTTATTTTCTTTAAGTCCCTCTGTGTCTGTCTGATGTATTTATAGTAAATACTACTGCTACTGCTACTGCTACTGCTATGGGCTGGCCAAAAATCTCGTTTGGGTTTTTCCGTAACATCTTACGGAAAAACCCGAACACGGTTTCTGGCCAGCCCAATACCCTGTCTCAGTATTTAAGATACAGAATCATATGCCTGGCCCGCTTCACCCACTTATCACACCTGTCGGGTTCCCATCGGTGTGTGAGTTTGTGACTCTTGATTTCAGTCTAGCTCTTGTTTCACAGATGGGGCAACTCCGGCACATATAGCAAGCAGGTGCTGAACCCTGGTCACCTGACTCAGCCACCATAGACATTTAGGGAGCATCTACCGTGTGCTGGGCACTTGAGGGGTGCACCAGGGTAAATAAGGTGAGCACGGGCCCGCCTTCACGAAGGTCACCAGTCCTGCACGTGATCCCAGTGTTGATATTCCACTCATCTAGGTGGTCCTCATTCTCGTCATACGTGCCAACACACGTAAAGTGCTTAAAACAGAGCCTGTCACGCAGTATATGCCAGTGGTGGGTCGCAGCAGGCTTGCATGGGCTTACGAGAGGCGACAGTGCTGATGTCTTGCTACTTGTGTTGAGTGACAGCCACTTGGAAACCCAGAAATCTGCTATGGTGAGAATATTTACGCCTCAGGAACTGGCAAGTGCTACGAATCAGAGGGCGTATTTTTGTGGAGAGCCAGTTGTGAATTATTTCCCGGCTGGTGAGCGATCGTAAACATTTTGCCTTTATTATTATTATTGTAGAGGCTGCAGGGGTGGCTGGAGGAGTAAACGGCAGCATCAGGCTGACCTGGGTCCCTCTTCAGTTCCTCGTAGGCAAGTGGCTTCTACCTCTGAGATTCCATTTCCTCTACTGAAAAAATGGAGTCTAATTCCCACCTCATAGGGGTGTGTGTGTGTGTGTGTGTGTGTGTGTGTGTGTGTGTGTGTGTGTGTGTGTGTGTGTGTGTGCGCGCGCGCGCGCGCAAATCAAGGCTGGAAGGTGTCTGATCCAATGCCCGATTCACAGCAGGCATCCATTAAATGTCAGCTGTCATCTCTCCCTCTCTTATGCTGGGGACAAATGTGACAGTCGCTGGCGCGGAACCTTGGCCCTGACCATCTACCTTGTGCTGGCGCTCAGAGATGAACCCTCAGAAAGCAGAGGAGCCATCCAGGGCCTGCCTTGGCCTGGCAGTGCCGCACCGGCAGCTCTGCTTCTGTAGCTCTCACCACAGAAGGGGCCAGGGTGCAGGCGAGGCCAGCTTTTCTGCCTGGTTCCTGGAAATCATCAGTCTCTGCCCTTCGCCCTCCTCCCTTTTTCTAGCACATTTTTTCCTCCTGGATAATGAGGCCTCCGGAGACCAGTGGAGGTCTGAACCTCGTTATGGCTCTCTGGGTAGGCCGGCATCAATAAAGGCCGGCGGACCAGGGAACTGGGTGGGGGGCTGGAGCAGGCAGGCAGCGGGTGGGCGACTGACGAGGGGGGCGCTTTGTAGACTTTCAAATCCCTAGATTTATTTCACAGTGAATTATAACTGAACTCTTTAGTGCCTGGGGCTCACAGAGGGAAGGGTGGGAGTTCACCCAGGGGCAGCGAGGAAAGGCCTGAGGGGGAGACGGGTCGGGGAACCCGGTGTGGGTCCCAGGCACGTGGGAGGTGAGCGAGGTCTCCTGTGCTCTGTGTAGAGTGTAGGTCCCTGCCTTTGCTGGGTGGAAATCGGGGTGGAGTAGAGGCAGGGCGGGATGGAGTGCAAGGAGCTCCCGGTCAAGATCCTGCCTCTGCTTCCTGGGGTGACCTGGCCCAGTCCCCTCCCTCTCTGAGCCTCAGTTTCTCCATCTGTACAATGAGGGGCGTGTATCTGATGATCTCCAACTTCCTTGAGACTCTGACATACAGCCTCTGTGCGTGCGCCTGGGCGTGTACAGCCCATCAGAGTACATGGGGTGCTCGGTGAGGTGAGGGAAGCAGGGTGCGCTTGTGCAGGTCCGGGAGAGTCAGGCAGAGAGACAGACAGAGAGAGACGGAGAGAACAGTGGGGATGGAGGGAAAGAACGTGGGCAGGAGGGAGGCAGAGCCAGGTCACAGAGGTATCAGGAGAAGGGAGAGAAAGAGCGTGAAGAAAGAGGCAGGAGAAGAAATGAAGCTGGAGATGGGCAGAGAGCGGGAGCGGGGAGGACGAGGAAGGAGGGGTGGAGAGCCCTGGGGCGCACGGGGGCGCAGGGGGCCGCTGGCCAGGCCCAGCGCCAGGCCCACAGGTGCAGAGTGCTGCGTAAGCCCTCACAGCCGTGCTCTCAGCTCATCGGGGAAACAGTGCACCCGGCCTCGGGATCTGCAGCGGGCGGGCAGACGGCAAGGCCTCCAGCGCCCCGGCAGAAAGGCTGAACCCGCCCTGCAGCCCTGCCTCTCTCACTTCCTCCAGCGTGAGGGGCCAGTACCCAGAGCTGGCACATGAGGCCTGGGATCGTGCTGTCCCGGAGGACAAGAGTGGGGTCCCGAGTGATCGGGTGACACCCAGGAATGTGGGAGCGGCCAGCGCCAATGTGAACATGGCCTTCCAGCAGCCTGACCGTGGGAAGAGCACAGCCCTTGGATGCAGGCTTGGGGTCGAGCCCTCACCCTGGGCCATCGCCCGCTCCTGAGGTCTCAGTGTCCACAACGGGAGAATGCAGACAGTGGCCCTCACTCCACATAACCATCCTGGGAGACCAGCGGGGGTCTGAACCTCGTTCAGCTCCGGGTGCACAAACACGGTAGGTGCTTCGTACACAACTGGTGTTACTAGTTCCCCGTGTCACATACTAATTGCTTTCTACCGAATAAGCAAGGCACGAGAAAGATACCAGAAGCCCAGGCTATGGAATATCCCAGAGCTTATATTAGAGAAGCCAAGAGCACCGTCCTGACCAGTGAGGACTCTCCAGTCAGGCAGACACAGGTTTGCGACCTGACTCTGCTCTTTCTACCTAGGTGTTCTTGGGGCCTCAGTTTCCTCATCTGTAAACCAGGCACATTAGTCCTCTAACTCCTAGGCTGTCATCAGGATTCAGCGGGACAGTACATAAAAGGTCCATAGCACAGGGCCTGTCAGAGGGAAGGTATTAAACACTTAAGGGCTGGAAAAACGATGGTGAACAAGTCTTCACTCCACAGAGCAGATGTGACCGTTAGATGCTTTCACGTATGTAGAGGGACTAATGCAGGACCAGAGAGTATAAGTGGTCAACAAGGTCATTTCCCTCCCTGAGCCGCAGGTGGGTGGCCCCAGTCACTCACCTCCACCCGCGTGGGGTTCAGCCAGTGGGGGATGTCACGGACGGTCACGTTCACTGGCAGGATGATGGACTCGCTGTTGTGGTCCAGGCACGAGGTGGCACACTCCGACCCTGAGGGGAAGCCGAGAGTGAGGTGGTGGCTCAGCCCCCGTCTCCTGATGCCAGGGGCTGCCCCACCCCCAGAGTGGACCCTGCCGGTCCCCGGTCCCCAGTGAGTGGGGACGCCCACCCTCAAGGGCAGTGGGCAGGAGTGAACGCCCCAGCAGCGCCACCTGTGGTCTCCCTGACCGTCCTCTTGTCTCCAGTCCAGGGGCCCGCACCACCACGCTCAGCAGCCCTCAGCCCAGGTTGGTCCTGCTCCTCCTCTGCTCAGAAACCTTTCGAAGGTTCCCCACATCCAGGACAAAGTCCAGATCCCTTTGCTCGGCATCCACGGCCTCCCACGGTCTGGTCAACCTTATCTCCCACTAACCATCTTCACACCCTCCCACTAACCGGACTGTGCTCGGTTTCGCATGGGAGTCCCACACTTCCTCGCCTCCGTACTTCTGTTCCTGTCCATCCTGTCTCCTGAATCGTCCCCCCGATCTGCCTTTGCACGGTCAAATCCCACCAGTTCTTCAAAGTCCAGCTCAAATCCTCCAGGAAGCCTGCCCTGATTTCTGCAGCTGAGTGAGAGCAGAGTTTGGCACTGAGGAATCTCACTCCGGTGCTGGGCTTACCCCCTGTCCCTCCTTTCCCCAGTAACAGGGATGCCCTGGGAGGGCAGGGATGGGATCAGGTCCTCTCTGAGCCTAACCCAGTGCCTGACACACAGCGTCTGCTCAGCAGGCGTCAACCAAATGAATGGTGAGCCTGTGAATGCAACGTCAACGTCTCAGCCCCACGCTTCTCCTCCCACACCGCCTGCATTCGCACCCTCTGTGCCCTCGAGACCATCCCCGCCCCTCCTCCACTAGCGTATGACCAGTTAGTGACCCTTCAGACCTCAATCCACGTGTCGCTTGCTCGGGGACAACCTCCATTCCTGACGGGCCAAAGCCTCTCACTGGCACCCAGCCCAGATCTGTCACATTGGCCTGGTGACTGTTGTGCCAATAGCTCCCTTCCCTGCTCGACTGTAACTCCACAAGGCCAGCACTGCCCGCGCCCCCCTGCTATGCCCAGAGCCTGGCACTGTGCGTGGCGGATGGCAGGCACTCAGTGAGTATCTGTGAAGTGAGTGAAAGGGACAAGAGTGAACGGGGGCATAGGTGGTTGAGGAAATGAGAGAGTGAATGAATGAATGGATGACTGGCACAATGAGTGAATGATGAATGAGGCATCTCGTGGGGGAGGAAGCGGGTACCTAGATGGATGAGTGAATGAATACATGACTGAGTAAGTGGATAAAGGGATGAAAACATGAATCAGGCAGTGAGTCGGTGAAGGCGCCAGACCAACAGGGACAGGGTTAGTACACAGAAGCCCTTGGTCCAGGGACTTCTTCAGCTGACTTTCAAGCTGTGGGTTGGCAAGATGACTGTACTTTGACTCATACATTCTCTGTCCTGACCTCACTGATCCTGAAGTCTCCTAAAAATCAAGCTCATCCCATGGGATGTCCCCAGGACTCCCAAAAAAGTGCTCATTCATATGGACAAAGAACTGATGTGTCAGAATCTGACCAGGGCCCTAAGGAGGTCATTCCCCTGCCTTAGGGCCAAGACCACCCTTGAACACTAAATGGTTTACAAGAGTCAGCTCTCTTGAAAAACATCCTATGCTGTGAGCCATTCTAAAGGCTCCCTTCCAAACGCGCGTGTGTGTGTGTGTGTGTGTACACAGACTAGGTAAGTATGTTTATGCATACATGCAGCTATACGTACATAGACACTTGTATATGTATATATAGTTTATCCAGTGCCATTCCTGTTGCCACCTTGTCATCCTCTTCAATCTAAGAGACTCACAGAATCTGAAGAGGTAGCAAGGGTGGGGTGGCGGGTCCAGGACAATCTCTGGAAACTCTTTAATTTAAACATGGGGCCACTGAGCCCAGAAGGTGGGGATGGGGATATTCCCGGTCCTGCCAGGTGTTTTTCACCCGTCACTCGTTCCCCTGCACACCCAGTGTCATCGCATCCATCTCAGAGACGACAGCGTGCAGCGTGCGAGCTCGGGTCGCAGAGCTGGCGAGTAGGGGGACGTGAATGAAAGCCCACGTCTCTCTGAATTCCAAGCCCAGCGATGGATACGGCGGAGACGCAGAGGGAAGAGAAAAGAAGGCAGCAGTGGAAGGGGACAGAGAGGGGTGAAGGGTCAGAAGAAAGAAAAGAAACGGGGGACACACAAAAAGACAAAAAAGGTGAGTGACAAGGAGAAGAGGGATCCCTAAGCAGTCAGAGACACTCAGTGGTGTGTGTCTGTCAGGAGATCAGTTCTGAAGATTTTAGGGAGCGAGGATGAAACCAGGCTGCGATGATAAAATCCTTTCGAGAGAAGAAGATGCAGCCTCTGAGAAGCAGACAACGGTTATTTATCCCAAAAGGGGGGAAAGAACTGGCCAGCACAGGAGGGCACCGCCGCCTTACGCGGGAGCCACACCTTAATTTCTCTGTCCCCGCATCTCCCCCTCGGCACTCCCCTCCCCCATGCCCGGCTCTGGGCCTCAGGACCAGGCTGCCGTGTGTGATACATGAGGCTAATCGGCCTCACTACAGACTGGTGATCTCAGCGGCCCCCGCCTCCCCTTCCCGGGAGGAGCAGGGACGGTGGCAGCGGCCTTGGTGGCAGTAACAACTTTCTGAGGACCCCTCACTGCCACAGAAGCCTCCCCAGGCTGCTCGGGGAGGGACCCTGGAAGAGCTGCTCTGGGTGGCCCCAGCACGTGGGCCCCAGCCACCGAGCTGGACACCTACGTCACCCGTGCCCTGCTTACCAGGCCTCTGGTCGAGTCCCTCTCCTTGGTGAGGTGGGCCCTGCCCAGGGAGGGGCTCAGAATGCGGCAGGAGGGAGAGCAGCCTGGGGGGTGGGGGAGGGAAGCCTCTCCCCCCCCCCCGTCCTCCGGCCACCCCCTCAGTGCCCCAGCCCGCTTTCACTCTCTCAGCTCTCCCCGTGTGCCCTCACCTGCCCACCGCCCACCCCGGGCCACCGTATTCATAAAACCGGCATCTGCATGGCCGCGGGAGCATGAGGAAGGGAAGGAGATTCAGGTTCCGATGTCAGACAGCTTGCTTTCCCTTTCTGCTCTGACCACGAAGAAGCTCAGTGGGTAAAGCAAATGCTGCCGTCACCCCCTCCCCCTCCCTCCTGACCACTCTGTGGGCCCCCAGAGAGCCAGGCATGCTGGCTCACTTCCATGTGCCTGTGACAGGTACACACAGTACAGGTGCAAAGGGGCCACGAGGTGTGTTTGTGTACGTGTGTGCGAGCTGCACGCAGGTTTACGGGTGGCGAACGTATGTGGCGTCTCGCTGACGTGTACGTGCTAGGCATGGGCTCACCACAGGGTGTGTGTGTGCATCTGGTTAAGCATTTGTGCGTATATGAGTATATGTGTTGATTGTGTCGGTGGATGCAGACATGCAGGAGGTCTGGTTTTCATCAGAATTTTTTCTCCCAGGGTTGCTCAAGGCCAGTCGTGAGTGTGACTGAGTGTTCACGTGCAGGGACCCCGTCACAGACAGAAGCGTCCAGAGCCATGAACACCCCTCAGGGTAATGGAGAGGAGAAAGCCTTGGCCTTGGGATGGAAGAGCCAAGGCTACTTGCCATTGCCGCACCTGTTGCCCCAGCTCTCTAGAAAGCGTACACTGGCAGGCCCTGTAAATCCCACCTCTCGGCAACCCTCCTGGTCAGGGCCCTTTGGATCGGCAGCTCGGCAAGTTCTTAAAGTACCCCTGGAATCAGCAGGGACAGCGACCGTGTCCGTGGGCGTTTTCTGACCCGTCCTGGACTGACACAGGAGGGTTGATCCCTACTCTGAGTTCAGGTGAAGAACCTCTGCACTTGGAGGCTGCATGTTTCCATCTTTAAAAGGAAGTGGTCAGGCCCCCTCACGCCTCTGCTCTCCAGCCATGGGCCTCCCTTCTGGACATGAGACGATAACTCGTTTTACTAGGTGAGGATCACATTGACTCTGTGTGGCTGGGAGTGAGTGTCTGCAGAGATAACCTTCTGCTCCAGACATCCCGGGTGATTGTCCCAGGACTGGCCATGAGAAAGGACATCCAATTCCCTGGGCTTTTCATCGTGGTCAGTTAGGGAATCAGCCCAAGAGGTCAGTATCACTGCCCTCAACTGAGATTAGACTCAATGCACACCCAGCTCCTCAGAAAGCTGCGGGCCTGTGATTAATGCGTCTGTCCAGACACCTGCTTTCCACCAGGCAGACTCCTGGCATCAAACCCCAGGTTGTCTCCCTTCACTTGGCACGCTGGTCTATCACCACGCAAATAGTATTCTGAAAACGCTGTTCGTCCTTACTTAGGAGGCAACTGGAATGCCGTGGAAAGGACTCAGGCTTTGGAGAAGGAGAGGTTGCGAAGATCCCTTCGAGCCTCAATTTCCTCATCCGTTAAAGGTTACTGAGAGGATACGAGGTAACGCCTCTGCAGCGCTTGGTGCGGCACTGACCACAGTCGGTACTACGAACGATCAGCACTACATAAACTTCAAGATCAATAACAAAGGCTGCCACGCTGGACCACTACTGCTTCCCTAAACAGGACGTGTGTGTGTTTTCATCCCTCCCTCCCTTTGCCACATGATTCCTTCTGCCTGGAATGCCATTTCTTGCCCCACAAGCTCTTGCAAATCCCTGTGTAAGCATCCCTGCCTCTGGGAGCCTTCTGTGTCCCCGGAGGCACCGGTGAGCTGTTCTGTACTCCAGTGCAACTGTGCACGCTCACCCAACACTGCTTTGCCAACATCCATGCCCTGACCTCTCTCTCTGGGAGGACAGGGTCCGGTCTCATTCCTCTTCATTTCCCCAGTGCCTCATGCAAGGTCTCAAACAGCACGGCTGCCCAAGTCCTCGGCAGGGCGCGAGCCCCGAGCTCCTGGAAGGACGCGCCCTCCCACTGCTCAACCCGACACGCCCGTCGTACCGATGGCATAGCCTGCAGGGCACTGCAGCTTCAGGTTGCTGTTGAGCTGGTCCGGGGCTGAGCACTGGCCTTGCATCTCCTGGCAGACGTGGAAGGAGCCGCTCCAGGTACCATCTTTCCGGCAGTGGATGACGTTGCTCCCGTGCCCCTGAACGCCACAGAAGCACAGTCAGGACCAAGAGAGACCCCACCCTCCACAGAAGAAGCCTCTGAGTGTTGCATCTCCCCAGAGCTCTGAAAACGTTAAAAAAAACAAGTTCTTAACAGTGGTGGAAACCCAACCACCCTCAGACAGAGGAACTGTAATATCTCCATTTTACAGACAGGGAAACTGAGGACTCAGTGTGGGAACACACTGGCTCAAAGCATCCTGGAGAGTTTAACTCCCAGGTTTCCTAAATCTCAGCAGTGCTCTTTCAGAGATTTCAATCGGAGAAATGTGTTCTGCTTGTTTGTTTGTTTTTAACTGAGAAGGTGGGACCCACGTGCACCCCCAACGTGTACCGTGAGTAAACATGGGTCCTGGCGCTGTTTGGAAGGAGACAGGCATACACCAAGGCTCGTTTCCTCTCAATCGATGAGAAAGCGTCCCAGGCCAGGGCTCTGCCACGTGCTAACAGGCGACCCTGGCTCCGCTGAGGAGCTTTCTCTTCCAGGGATTCCCTCCTCTCCTTCCCCTTCCCGTCCTCCCTTCTGTTCCATTCCATTCCAGCAATAATGCCACCAAGAGGGTGGGTGGGGGGATGCTTCCATCTGCGCCCTCCCCTCTGATTCTTTAAAATAGGCAACATTTCCCATTTCTCAATCTTCTGCAAAGTCACGGGCAAGTGCAGCCTGCAGACGTCGTCCTTCCTCCAAACCGCTTTGCACATCTAAGATTCTAACGGGAGGTGTCCAGCTTTGTCGAAATTCCAGAACCACCCCTAAATCCAAAGACCGTTTCTTAGTGTCCACTCTGGGTTCAGGACCGTGTTCAGTGACTGCGCTGTGTGCACCGGGCGAGAATAACCGGATGTGAGGGGCAAGCTGGGAAGGCCTCTGAGAGGAGGTGACATACGGAAAAGAGTTTTCAAGATTCTGTGTGGAATCAGGCAGAACAGGGAGGGAAGGACACCTGTGCAAGGCCAAAGGGCACGTGCAAGCTCGAGAGGGAGGGAGTCGGGAAGAGCTGGTACGGCAGGTAAGGTGTGCAGCCTTAAACAGCCACTTATGGAGTCTGGACTCTACCCCTTGGAACTGGAGAACCACGGGTAGTCTCTGCACAGTGGGGCCTCCTGTGTGAGAACAAGCTGTGTAGCGTCTCCCTCTTTCCCGTTTAGGATGAGAAGAGAAACTCTACGTGGGGCCAGAGCAGCTGACCACGCTCCGCCAATGAAAATGTCTGCGGAATGGCTCCCGTGCCCTTCAGCTGCCACTCAAGCCCCTGCGTCTGGCCTCCAGAGCCCTCAGAGCCTTAACTCTGCCTGATTCTCCAGCTCCCTGCTGCCCACGGCACCGCCGCTAACCTTGAACTCCACCAGTCGCCTGCATTCCGGAATGCACCCCGTGAGGTGTCACACGGCCGTGCTTCTCCTCCTGTCTGCTCTGCCCTCTCCCCTGCCCTCCCGCCCAAACACCGGCACAGACCTTCTCTGGCACAAGCCATCCTGTCCTAACGCCACCCCGGTCCTGCACAGAACACTACCCGAAGGTCTCTGACACCCACTGCCTCTTTATCCCCACTGCTCCCTCCTAGACGATGAGCTCCTTAGTCATCCCTGCATCCCCAGGGCCTTCCACAACACTTAATAGGTCCTGGCCTTTGGTCCATTCACTCGTCACGCAGTATTTTTGCTCACTCAAGAACCGTTCAACAAGATATGGAGTCAACAGGTGACAGTTATGGAAGGAATTTGTTTAAAACACAAGAAGAGAAATGAATGCATGAATCAAGAAATGAGTAAATGAAGAAATGAACGAATACGAGAATAAATGAATGAGTGCACACAGGAAAAATAAACTCTTGGAAAGGGTTGATGCAGGCTGAAGCTTCCCTGTCTGAGAAAACAGCTGCAAGGAGAGGGGATTTAGAGAGAAAGGGGGCCCCTCTCTGGGCCTCACGTGGACCAGCACGAGGAGGGTCCAGTTGTGGTGGAAGCCTCTGTGGCCATCGAGAAGGGTGGCCCATCCCGCGCACGCAGCTGTGGGATGACTGCCGAGTCCACCCAGAGGTTCCATGTGAGCTCAGGGAAAGTGTAGGCAGCTTCATGTGGCTTCAGAGAACCCCGACTCTCCCTCCCAGAGCCCCAGGCCCCGTGATTCGGCTGGGCCCTCATGGGAGTAGGAAATTGACCCCAATTTCCTGGAGCCTTGGCCTGGGCCTATGATGCATTTGGCCTCCAGCCCCTGAAGGGCTGCAGACCTCAGCACTATGTGGGCCAGAGCTGGCTGGAGAGCTCGGTTTGCAAAAGAGAATGTATTAGAACTGACTGGAATCTGCTCGGGGAATTTCAGACTGGGGAGGCTCCTCTATAGAAGGTGGGAACATAAAGCTATTGGTCTTGCTACCTCTTGACTCTCTCCCTCCTGCCCAGGTCATCGAGCACTTTCTGCTGCTGACTAAATCGGCCTTACAGAGGACGGAATCCTTCTGGACTGGACTTTCAAACAAGGCTTACTTGAGGGCTGGCAGTCCAGGGAGGGCTTCTACAGTGGAACCCAGACGCCATGTCCAGCCCCATCTCTTGCTACACACATGTCCTTCCTGCTCGTCTGGGGTCACCTGTCTCTCCTGCACACTTTTCTTCCTTCCCACCACCATCCCTTTGCCCCTACTGTGCCCTCTGCACGGCAGACCTCCTGGAGCCTCTCCAGATGTTCGAATCCTCCTTTGGGAATAGATCTTGGTGCACTCAGGGCTGCCTACCAACCGGTGCGGACCCTCAGAGTAAGATCCATGATGTTGAGTCTAGTCTGATCAGAGATGACCTGACATTGAGGACCCAATCTGGGAAGACCAGAGACCGCGGGCAGGGGACCCACTGTGCGTACTTGGCTCCAAATGCACAGTGCTGCATGCCAGGGGGAAAATTCTCACCAGGGGCTGAGCGTCCCTCAGCAAAGCACTGTGCCTCTCTGTGCCTGTGCATCCAACTGTAAAACAGCATATTGTGCTCTCTCGACCCCGCTTCAGCTACACAGGTCCACAGAGAGCCGCAGGCATATAACACAGTATCAAATACCTAGTATGTGCCAAGCGTTCTACGCACATTTAAAGATGCTTTTAACGACGTAGTTAATGTAGAAATTATGTCCCATTTACAGATTTGGAAACTGAGGCTCAGCTAGGAAGTGAAAGATGAGTTTTTAAATGGTATTGGTGTAATGGTTAAGAGTATGGACTTAAGCCAGCTGCCCAGGTTCAAATCCCATCTCTGCAACTTTCCCACTTGGGGAAGTTCCTTAACTTCCCTCTGCCTCAGTTTCCTCAACTGTTAAATAAGCCTGCAGTTCACAGCCTGAGAAAGTCACCACGAGGATTAAGTGAGTTAGGTTGAAGCATTTAGAGCTTAACACACACATCAAGCTCTCTAAGGGTTAGCTGAGCTCGTAACCACCCCGTTGCACTGTCTCCAAGAGAACTTCAGAATCAGCCCCAGCGTCACCCACACTCTAGAAATGGCAGCCACCAAAATAGGGAGGCAGCAGGCCCAAGTCACGCAGGTCGTCGGGGCCAGAGCCAGACCTCTTCCTGTAAGCCTCTGAGCTTTACTACAATGCAGGGGAGGGGAGGTGGAGAGGAGAGGCTGGGGGATGAGTGGAGAGGGAGACCTAGACCTTTTCTACTTAGCAGAAATGAAAATAAACAAAATAATGGCAGAGAGAAACATGGCAACATCAGAGCCAGGCAGAACCGCAGGGTGCAGCGCAGGATATAAACAGTTAAACTTTGGAGGCAGCCTGACCTAGCAACTGGAGTCTCCGTTCTACCTGGACTTCCTCGTTGTATAAGGTGGGCAAGCCACTTTACCTCACTGAACCACATCTTCCTCATCTTCAAAACGGGACAGTAATGCCAGATGCTGTGGGGCTTAAATGAAGTAGTCTGTGTAAAGCACTTAGCCCAGACTGAAATGCAGTAAATGCTCAATAAATCACAGCTGCTGTTCACTCTTTGCCTATGTGTCCAGTCAATGGCCTTACATGCATTTTGCTTCCTCCCAGTGAGATACAGGGGTGACACGCAGCTCCAGGAGTAAGGATGGGCAGAAAAGGTGGCTTGTGCAACGACTTGGTTAGGAGATCTGAGACTCTGTGTCAGATCTGACTCTGCTGGTATCAATAACTTGCTGTGTGACTTGAGGTACGTTGCTTCCCCTCTCTGGGCTCCAGTGGTCCCATCTATAAGGTAAGTGTGTTGCAGTAGAAAATCTCTGAGGTCTGACCCACCTCCAACATCACATGGGCCTGGGATGTCTCTGACTTCCTCTGGGAAGCCCTGCGTTCTCGGGCAAGCATGTGACAACCCTGAAACTAGAAGCTGCCCCTGCTCTGGGAGGCGTTATACGTGTGAGAGCTGTGCTGTGTCCAGAGCAGACCCAGAAAGGCAGGGCCAGCTGCACACCACTAGTGGCAGAAAGGCTTTTCCATCCTTCCTCTGTGATCCGTGCAAAGAACTGGGTGCATTCCTGGCTCCACTCCCACCCTTCCTCTCTGGCTCCCGCTGTGTTGCTAAAGTCCACCACTGACGGCATTACTTCGTTCCGAAAGCACCTTTAGCTTCTTCCTCTCCTGCTGCAGCCCCTGTGCATGCATCTCCCACAGACCCTGTCCCCATCCCAAGACAGCCCACTCCCCTAATCACCTACAAAGCCTCCCACAGTGCTTCTCTCTGTGTTATCACCTCGGACAGCTCAGGGGCATCTGAGTTAGATTAAATGCTCAATTAGCACTTCTCTCCAGTCGCCTGGAGATGGAATCCCTGTCCTTTGCCACTCCCTGCCCTGGAAATGTCTGGAGACGGGGGGGGGGGGGGGGGGGGGGGGGGGGGGAAGCAGGGCCCTGGAGCCAGTCATCGCCACCTACTAACTCATAACCGTGGGCAAGAGCTTGGCTTCACAGGCTTTCTTCCCTTATCTGCAAAATGGGCACATCGCTTCTTTTTCAGAAGTTTATTATGAGGTGCCAAAGTGAGAGGAAATCTGTGGCTTCAGGTTGGCAGTCAGGAAATACTTAAAAAAATTTTTTTTAAAAGCTGTTATTGTTAAGGTCCTCTGTCTTGGTTTACAGGGATAATAACGCTATAAATTCTACAGCTGAACTGTTCAATACGGTAGCCACTATACAAGTGTGGCTGTTTACATTGAAATTTGAATGATTTAAAATTAAGTAAAATGTAACATTTAGCTGTTCAGTCACTTAGCTGTATTTCAAGCGGTCCATAGCCACACATGGCTGGAGACCACCGTATTGCACAGCACAGACATGGAACACTTCCATCACAGCAGAAGGTTCTACAGGGTAGCGCTCATCTAGAGAGTCTATACATTCTACAGGTTTATGTGAGCTAGAGGTCAGGTTCCTATGGTTCCTATTGGTCTCCCCAACCTATATCCTGGCCTCATGCATGATGGCTGACTTTCTGGGGCTAGCTGCCGACAGAGGGCTGACTTTCAAGCCATTGCCTTTGTTTCCAGGTTCTGTAAGAGCCCACGGGGCACATCACGATGCATGTGGCATCTCTCCACTAGAAGGGACCTTAAAGGCAGGCTAGTTCATCTGTGCCTTCCCCAAGGCTGCCATGCACGGTGGCATAGGTTGTACACTCTACAATTCCAGGGGTCCCTCATAGGCATGCCTTACTTTCATTACCTCATTTAACCCTCACAAATAAACTATAAGGTAGGTAGTAGTATTTCCCCTCCCCCATTTTATGAATGAGCAAACTGAAGCTTAAAGAGTTAAACAACTTGCCCAAGTCCTCCAGCTAGCAAGTGGTGAAGCCAGGATTCACACTCAGAGTCCAGATCCAGCATCATACTGGCTCCCAAGGAATGAATGAAGTCGAGGTTTGATTTGCTAATTTACTTTTAGTGGCCGTGGGAAGCAGTATGTGAACCTCCCCTGCAACGGTCCCTGTCCTCTCTCGCCAGGATCTGGAACTTGTTTGGAAAGCAAAGAATTCTCGCTCCACACAAGCTGCTTGATTCAAGATACTCTGTGCCGTACGTTTCAGCTGTGCTTACAGGCAGCAAGAGGGGATCTGAGGTGAATACTAGATTTGGCTCTCAGGCCCCTGGTCTGAGGGTAGAGGAAATTCATTTGCAGTACAAACTAGAAACGTCAATTGTATTAGGAGCCCATTTGGCATGCGTTCCCTCATTCTTCTAGCCGGCAAGCAATACCCTCTGCTCCTTTGTGTCTGGCCTCTCTGCCAGTTGCCAAACAGAACTGCTTGAGTCGTCTGATAAATTTACATTTTCCTCTCCTTTAAATACAAACTGGCCATGAAAGGTACTTGGCAGGCCGCAGGCAGACTGGGTTTCGGTTTGATAACGTGACCACGGCCAGAATATTATTCGGCTCAGCAGTTCTGGTAACTGTTAGCAACAGTTTTACGTAAGGGAGAGAGAGGGAAGTCGATCGGCTGCGTGAGGCCACGGTAATCTCTGGCCTTTGCTTGTTCTCAGCACTGGCTTCCTCTTCCCTGGCAGCCGGGGATGGGGATGACTCGGGTGCACAGACATCCCTGGGTTTTTCAGGTGCTGCCTATTGGATTCAGTCTGTCCACAGCTGGGGGGGACCTGGGTTCCGATTCTGACTCAGCCGCCACCAGCTATGTCACCTTGGGTGGGTGAGTGACTTTCTCGTCTGGAAAACGAGGAGCCTGGCCTGGATGTTCACTGCAGCTCTTTCTCATGCCCTGTCACTTCCCAAGCACCCATTAGGTGCTTGGCACTGTCCCAAGTGCTGAAAACACAGGGAAGATTAAAGCTGTGGTCAGGCATTTCAGAACCTGGCGGGGGGAGGGGGGAGGTGAAATGAATTACAGTGCAGTGTGGTCGATGCTGTGAATGGGGGGACCCCTAGGAGGGGCATGGAGCCCACAGTGGAAGGTCAGGAAAAGGGCCTTGGAAGGAGGGCTACCTGGGCTGAATGGTGAAGGACGGTTAGGAGGGAGGTGGCTGGAAAAGGGGACAGGGGCTTTTTCACAGAGGATGCCCAGGTGAAGGGGAGATCCGTCTCACTGGTGATGGGGGAGACGTCCTGAATGCACAGGTGGGATTTCTCCTAAGGGAGATGGGGGTCGCTGGTTCACAAAGGGCTTTGAGCAGGGGAACTGTTACGATCACATTTGTGCTCTAAACAAACCACTCTGGCTGAAATGCGAACAACACACTGGAGAGAGGCAAGGAGAAAGCAGGGAGATGGTCAGGAAGCTGCATGGCGGCCCCGGAGAGTGACGCTGGTGGCCTGAGTCAGGGTGGTGGCACTGGAGCCAGGTGAGAACAGTTCAGAAGCTGACTGAGAGAGAGAACGGGGAGGACGTGGTGGCTATCTGGATGTGGGAGCGGGAGTGAGATGAGGTGTGGATGCCGCTCTGACACTGTCTGGTATTCGGTAGATGCTAATAAAGACTAAGGACTGACAGGGGGAGAAACGTGCACCGGGGCCCAGTTGGCTGGACCCTGGCCTTGCATACCTGTGAGGCATGGGGCTTGAGGTGCCAACCCTAAACGGTTGGTTCTCTCAGGGTTGGAGCTCCTTGTGGACTTAGGTCTTCTCTGGAGCCAGCTGGCTCATCATTCTCTTTCCCACTCTTGATTCCCTACCCATCTTAGTGGGTGGAGTGGGGGCGTATGTGTCAGGAGGAAGGAAAATGCATTCACAGAACTCCTTCCGCAGGGCCGGCAGGAGTGCTGGACTTGGTCTCAGTTACATGTGGATTGAGATAAAGTCCCATCTCCCTCTGTCCTTCCTTCTTCCATAGTATTCTCAAAGCTGTACATCGAGTCTAAATATGCTTCCCTTTCTCTTTATGCTTGAGGAGTCAGCTGATGTCTCAAGATAGTGAAAGTCATGATTTTAAGTATTTCAGGGACCAACATAAGTGGTGATGGTGGTAGAAAGTTGGCCAAACAGCCTTGGTCATTCCTTAACTCGGATCGACTTCATACACTGGGATTCCACACGTGATTTCTCTCATAGGGGTTCAGAGCTAAGAATCTCTGAACCAGTAAAATGCAGTGATACAGGCAGGACAACGAGGCTCAGAGAGATTACAAAGAAAGATGGCGAGAACCCAGCCCCTCACGTCTGCGTTGCTGATGCTGCTATTATACGATTCTGGCATCCACAGAGAGTCTCCTAGAGGACGTGTTGTTTTTTTTTTTGTTTTGTTTTGTTTTAATTTGCGGTACGCGGGCCTCTCACTGTTGTGGCCTCTCCCATTGCGGAGCACAGGGTCCGGACGCGCAGGCCCAGCGGCCATGGCTCACGGGCCCAGCCGCTCCGCGGCATGTGGGATCTTCCCAGACCGGGGCACGAACCCGTGTCCCCTGCATCGGCAGGCGGACTCTCAACCACTGCGCCACCAGGGAAGCCCGAGGACATGGTTCTTAAAACACTGGCCGCTCTTTGGTAAGCAGAGAGGAGCGGGACCTAAGCATAGACCTCAAGTTCAAGGAGTCTCACCTGGGTGGCATCGCTATCTTCACACTTGACCCTGCACTCGCTGTTGAACTGGAAGCCATTAGTGCACTGGTAGAGCCCGTGGAATTTCGGTGGAGGAGGGTCACAAGTCACCGGAACACAAGCGCCCTCCTGCCAGCTGCCATCTTGGGTGCACTGGGTCTTGAAGGCCCGTCTTCAAGGAAGAGATAAAAGAAGAGACATCTCAGGGACCAAACGGCTGGAGCCACGCTCTGCACCCACGTTCCTCTGGAGCCGGCTAGCCTCACGTCTCCCTTTCCCCTTCCTGATTCCCTGCCTGTCCTGTTGGGTGGTAGGGGTTAAGGTAAACGTTCCTTTCTCAGGGCCAAGCGAGAGTTACCTGTGGACTGAAATAAAATTCAAGCCCTGCTGGCCCGTCTCCTCTGATGGATCCTGGCGCAAGGACGGTATCAGTACCCACCATTTACTATATACCAGGCACTTTGCAAGCACTTTACATATACATCCTCATTCAAATTTTTCACAGCAATCTTATGTGGTAACTGTTATTATCATCCCCATCTTATTGCTGAAAAGTAGAGGCCCAGAGAAGTGAAGTCAGTTGCCTGAGGGCACACAGCCGGCAGGCAGCTGTTAACAATATCCTTCTAGATTCCCACCAAAGAGAATGCGAGGAATGGTGGGTACTGTCTCTAGCAGAGAAGTGAGCACTTCCTTCTAACCAGACAGCCAGACCTGGCTCTCCTCCCCGCAAGCACGTGTGAGTTTGCCTTTGCAGCCCCACTTACTTCTTTGACTTCCGGGAGGAGCCGGGCACGTGGTATCCAGGTCTGCACTTGTACTTGCAGAAAGAGCCCACCTTGTGCTTGTTCTCCCGGCAGCGGGCCGTCTGGAGGTCTGCGTTGGGCACTGGGGGTGGGGCCAGGCATAGGAGCTCGCACAGGGCCTCTGGGAAGGACCACAGCCCGTCCTCCATGCAGGTCAGGAGACTGTTGTTGCCTGGAGGACACAGGAAGGCAGGGTTAGCAGGGGGTGGGTGGGGTCGGGGTGGGGTGCGGAGCGTGGTCTCTGATAGCCCAATTCAGGCACTGCCTGGACTGAAGCCAACTTGAAGAACCAGAGGATCTTTCACATATAATTCCAGACCCTTCCACTTACAACTGAGGAACCTAGGGAGAGAAAGAGCTGCCACAAAAAAAAAAAAAGGAGATGCAACTTGGGGAGTGACGTACCCCATGTCGACAGTGCATTAAAATTCAAGGCTCCTGACTCTTGATTCTGAAACCTCTTATACTGCATAGAAAAGGGAACTCCATAGTCCTTCAGTCCATCCTCCCTCCTTTGCCATGGACATTCGAGCCCAGAGATGAAGACCCTTGCCCTCTCTTAACTGGCAGAGCAAGCTCCTATCAGAATCATTTCCGACCTCTGGGATCAGTGTGCTGTGTGACCTCTAGCTGCCGCTCCCTCTCTGAGCCCTGTACCCCTGTATTTGTCCTAGCCCCCCTATGCCTGGAAGTAAGAGCGTTGTGGTATCTGAAGGCTTGATTTTCTTTTCAGGCCCCAGTATTCAGTGCAGCTTTGCCAAAGCGGCTGAGAGATGAGCACGTCCCCCGTAGCCCGTGCCAGCTCCAGCAGACGTGCTGACTGCCATCGGGAAGCTGGCCTGATGGGGAACGCTACACATAAAAGTCAAACACGGGGAGTCAGCCTGTTCGCTGCCAGGTCATACATTATCGATGCACAGCCTGCCCCAAACCTCCCCAAGACAATCAGAGATGGACCTGAAACTTGGATCTCTCAACCAAACTCTCCTCTTCCCCGTTATTCTTGAAAGGTGTTGACAACGAGGACTGGAATCACATGCGAGGCTCCGGGATTTGGAAGTTGGAGAGGGGTGACAGGGACGAGACTGATCATTTACGACGTACTGAGTACTTCTGCTATGTGATCTCATTTATTCTCACCACAGTGCTCTTAGTAGGATGACTCCCATTTGGAAACAGAGACTTAAGAGAGACAAGTGACTTGACCAAGTTCTCCTGGTTAGTAAAAGACTAAAGTGGGGTCTAAAGCTGATTTTGTGGTTTTAATGGCAAGTTGGCTACATTTGCTCAGCAGAGCTCTCAGGGTCTATTCTGAGAGAGCCAAGCCCCAAGTCTCCTAGCTACAGAGAGAAAGCATAGCTCCTGCCTTTCAGGGTGATGAGAAGATCAGATGAAACAACATTTACGAACTGCGCTGCCAAAGAAAATGTGCTGTCAAATTCCTTATTTGCTTCTCTCCCTCCTTCCCTCCCTTCTTTTCTTCCTCACCTCCCCCCTCTCTCCCTCCTAACCTCTGCCTTCAGTAGTAGACCTGAAAGGACCATAGGGGTCGCATGGAAGCCTTCATTCATTCAACAAACATCTATTTAGTGCCTACTCTGTGCCAGCTACTCTTGTCTATGTTGGGACAACGCAGTGAACAAAACAAAACCCAAACCCTGCCCTCCTGGAGCTTATGTTGTAGTGGAATAGGGAGGAACGCATTAAAAGACCCTGAAAAAGCAAACTGTTTAGTAGGCTAGAAGGTGGAAAGCACTATGGAGAGAAATAAAGCATGAAAAAGAAGAAAGGTGGGAGGGTATGTAGGCTCCTCGGTTGCTTCTCTCCCCGTTCACTTTCTTCTTTCTCCTCCTGTGTCTGTGTGAGTCATCTGGGGAGTACAAGACTGTTTAGGGTCTGCAAGCCCCACAGAGGGATTCCACGTTGATAAACTGTGACACTGCAAACTACAGATACTTCTACACCAAGTAAAAAGAAAAAAGGGTGTGGAAGGATGACTCATTTGGCTTCCACAGAAGCAGAGAGGGCTCCAGGATACCAGAGACCATAAAGTGCCTTTTTCGCTTGGCCCCTGTGACGGGGGCAGTGTTTGGGAGAGCGCCGGCTTAGCAAGTACTTAGTGGGGAGGGCAGTCACAAAAGGTAAGGGAAGCACACCCTCTCTAAATTTCCCAAGAAGGATAAAATACCTCTGGAGAAAGGGCTGAGGTGCTTTAAAAGTACACCCTACCAGCTATGCAAATCATAGATTGCAAAGCGGAAGTCATGGTTCCTTTGTGGCAAAAGCTAACATAAAAATCGCAAAACGTTAATCAAGAGAGAAAATGCAAACCAGAAATGTGCATTCTGGGAGAGGGTAAATAGGAGTTAGCCGTGCACCACAGTCAAAAGAAGCAGCACGCTAAAGCAGGAACCGGTGGTGATTCAGGACCATGGACATGCCTCACCTCACAGCAAGCACTGAACTGTGCAGAATCAGCATTTCCACGCCCTAGCTGTGGCCGCCACCCTGCAGCCACCCTGGGGCTTTGAAGAAAGTAGGTAGGACACCGCTGTCCATGCCCTTGGCTCTGACCTCTATACTGCACCTGCAGCCATCTGTCACTGGAGGCCTTTTGTTCTGACCAGGGAGGCTCTGCTGCACACAGGGCAAGCTCACAGCGCTGAGGTGTCAGTGCTCCCAGACGTAGCACTCAACCAGTGAAGGAGCTGGGGCATTAACAAGACAGTTTCCAGAGGAATGTTCTACCCTGTCTCCCACTCCTCCCCAGCGGGACTGAGCTCCAGCTGCCCACAGAGGTAACTGGCTTTAGGAGAGATCCTGATGCTTCTATCATTTCCACGCCTCCTTTTCTCATTCCTCTCCCTGTGTTTCCTGGGGGAACATGACTCAGGACACGAGGTGAAGGCATTTCTGAGCCTGGAATCCCTGGTTCAGGGGAAGAGTGCCGATGTCAGAAAGGTATGTGACCCTGTACTTCTGTTTGTTCATCTTTTAAAGTCAGGAAAATGAATCTTGCTCAGCCTGTCTACAGGCGAAGGAAACTTCAATCTCTAGTGAGTATTAAAATAATTATAAATGTACTGTCAAAAGAAACATATCTGTTTTTATTATTGTATTTTAAAGAGTATCTAGAAGACCCCATTTCTTTGAGAGTGCCTTTAAGATTGAAATTAACCTACAGTAGAACACAAGGAGGGAAATGCCAGGAGACCCATGTCTGGTTTTCTTAATGCCTTGTATACAGTGTTGGCACTGCCCACATCCTAAGGTCTGGGACGTGGTCTTGTTCATTCTTTTATTCCCAGAACCTACCCTGTGGCAAGCACATAGTAAGCCCTCAGTATCCATTTGTTAAATGCCTGGAGTATTATGAATCTACGTGTGACCTTGAACAAGTCACCTAACCTCTCTGGCCCTAAACCAAAGCCGTCTTTAAATTCTTGTCCAGCTCTAATATTTTAGGATGTGGAAGGGTATTGGCCACTGTATTAAGAAAACAAAAATGCAGCTAGCTGGACCAGGATAAGGACAGCACTCAGGAGGCTGCATTAACCAAAGGTAGGAGTGGGAGGAGATTCAGCGTCATTGCTCCTGTTAAGAAACAGACCTTGGACTTCCCTGGTGGCGCAGTGGTTAAGACTCCGTCTGCCAATGCAGGGGACGTGGGTTCGATCCCTGATCCAGGAAGATCCCACATGCCACGGAGCAACTAAGCCCGTGTGCCACAACTGCTGAGCCTGTGATCTAGAGCCCGCGAGCCACAACTACTGAACCCGTGTGCAACAACGACTGAAGCCCACACGCCTAGAGCCCGTGTTCCGCAACAAGAGAAGCCACCGCAATGAGAAGCCCACTCACTGCAACAGAGTAGTCCCTGCTCGCCACAACTAGAGAAAGCCCGCGTGCGGCAACAAAGACCCAACGCAGCCAAAAATAAATAAATTAATTCATTAAAAAAAAAAAAAAAGAAAGAAACAGACCTTGACAGAAGTGACAGCGCAAGAAGAAGAACAAGGGAGACTAATACAGAAGAGGCCTCACCCAGTGCCAGGGCTGCATAAAGTCAGGGAGAAGCTGAGGCAGGAGAAATGGAGGTACCAAGAGAAGCATGCAATCGTCTGCCGATTTTAGTCCTGAAAGCACATTTCTAGGCTCCTGGAATCCCAAGGAGCTAAAGAGAACATCTGAGCTGGGCTTGGCAGTCCCAGAAAGCATCATTTGCTCAGGAAAACTGGGCTCTCTCAGCTCCAGCCTGGGTGAGTCAGATCACATTTTGATTATTAAATTGTCCATTTCCCCCGCTAAATGTCTGAAAGGCATTCTACCAACAGCTGTCTATAATTGAGTCTATGAGGCAGGCCTAGGAAGAATCACTGGCGCCATCTCCTTGATCCTCCTAATAACCCAGTTTGTCATTAATCCCATTTTGTAGGTGAGAAAAGTGAGTCCCTGAGTGGGAAGGTGAGCTGCTCAAACTACAGCTGGGGCTCACTCCGGGTCTGTCTGACCCCTGCGTGCTTTCTCGACCCCGCTACAGAGCCTGCACCCAAGAGCATGGCCAAAGAGGAACTGCTGTCTAGGGAAAACCTCATGGAATCAGGACTGTGGACGAGTGGAGTTGCGCCAAAATCAAAACTAGTCATAGAGTAAGACTTCACCACTCCCTCCCCCTCCCCGCTGTCCAGAACGGTGTCGCTCACTTCCGAATTTCTTTACCAAGAGGCCCCGTATGTTAGACACAAAGAAAAAGAATGTGCTAAGATGCAGTCACAGACAGGGATAATTGATGGAGAATGTCCTAAGAAGAGGGAGCGAAGAGCCTGGAATGTTGGACACCTGCCATATAGGAGGGGCTGGGGAATGCAAAAGTGGGATTATTTCACCAGGTTGGTGGGAAGGGGCGCACCTAGCAAGAGGGCACCATTTCTAGGGTCAGGACCCCTGGGTGACCTTGTGGCCCCAGTGCTGCTGGTAACTCATACGTGACCTTGCATAAATGCCTTCCTGTCTTGGACCTCAGTTTCTGCACTGCACAATGAAATGATTGGCCTTGGTGACCTCTAGGCTTCTCCCAGCTCTGCCCTCTGTTTCAGGGTTTGATGGGAGTTCTGGGTTAAGGGGCATGGTTTAGAAAAGGCCAAAGGGATTCTGGGGCAGCAGCTAAGAACCCTGAAGTAAGACTAGGCTGGACTCCTGAAGCTTGAGCGACCATTCAGAGTAGAGTGGGGCTGAGGGAGTGAGGGAGACAGGAAGAATTATCTAAGAGATAAAACTGCTGCTTGGTCTGTATTCTTACCACTGCTCATATCTAAAGGCGGCTTCCTAAGCAGCTGTGTGATCCTGAACACGTTTCTTCTCCACAGCGCTCCTCAGGCCCCAGGAAGCGTTTGAGTAGCGCTTTACCATTAGCACCTCGTGGTGCTTTGGACCCAGGGACATCCTAGACCCTGTTATCTCCAAAGTAGGAGGACGATAAGAGGAAGGGAGCAGCATTCTCTTAGGAGTGGTAGGAGAATTCCCCTTTGGGGGTGACCCTGTTTTTATGAGGAAGATGCCCCAATGAGACCCTTGGGATAAAGCGGAATCCTCCAGGGCTGGCTATCTGCTTCTGAGAAAGATGAAAGGGTCTCTGCCTGAGAGAGGATGTGAAATTCCTAGAGGAAGGGAGGTCAGGACAGGATGCTGAGGGAGAGGGTAAGGGGTGAGGAACAGAGCGGAGGTTGGGCGGGAGCCTGGACACCGCAGGTTGTGGGTGCTCACCTCACGTCCCTATCTTCAGGAGAGTCTAAAGAAATCAGAAGATGCTCGATGGTATTAGGTATCTTCTGCAAACTAGTGAATAGACTGCGTTGAAATCTGAGGTTAGACAGAAGTAGACAGTGGGCCTTTTAGAAAGATTTTGTTTTTTTGGCCGTTTCATGCGTCATGTGGGATCTTAGTTCCCCCACCAGGGATCGAACACACGCCCCCTGCAGTGGAAGTGCGGAGTCTTAACTACTGGACCGCCAGGGAAGTCCCTAGAAAGATTTCTGTAGGATGAGCACATGCTTGCTTCAGAAGCCCCACTCCAGAATTGATATCCAGGGCACCCCACATGGTTGAGGTGAGGCTGACGAGGTCATGGACGTAACGTTGCAATTTTAGCCATTTAATCAAACATTTATGATTTTGATGTTATTTTTTTAAAACTTGAGAGTAGTATTCTTTCCCTCATGCATGTCTGTAGGTTTGGTCTGTGCTTTTAGTGGTCGTTTGATAAAGGACCTTGGCGGGAGTGATTCTAGGGCTGTGAGTTCGCAGGGTATTTTGTGTACACGTGGATTCTAAGGGGCAAGGGAGTTCGCGGTGCTACCTGCATTAGAGCAGTTTTAGGGCCACACTCAGTGCTTCTCCTGGGTGGTGGCTGTTTGACTGAGAACGCTAACCTCCAGGTCCTGAGAAGAGCATGGAGGATGGATCGCGTCTCCACAGCTCCCAGGACTAAGGCCTCCGTGGGACAAAGGGGTCAGGGGCCGAGAGGGTAGCCACTGCCGGGATTCTCGTAAGGGTGCCCCCTGGAGATGAGTATTTACTAAGCGCTTTCTCTGGCCCTGGCATTTCGTACACACCGTTACTTTTAATTCTCAACATGACACTTCAACGTGGCTGCCCTTACAGCCATCTTACAAATGAGAGTATTGAGACTCAAGGATGTGAAATTGTTTTCCTAAGATCAAACAGTTGGGGCAGAACCAGGGGTGGAATCCCAGTCTGTCTGACGAAAGCTCACATTCTTTTTGCTTAAATCACGCTGCAGGGAAAGGAAAAACGAAGGGAGGAAAGGGAAGCCAACAAGAAATGTGGTAAAATTTTGTTTTGATCCCCTCTTTATCTTCTGGCTTAAGAAGGGAGGCATCATTAACAAGCTCGAGAGAGAGGTAAGGGCTTCCCTGGTGGCGCAGTGGTTGAGAGTCCGCCTGCCGATGCAGGGGACTCGGGTTCGTGCCCCGGTCCGGGAAGATCCCACATGCCGCGGAGCGGCTGCGCCCGTGAGCCATGGCCGCTGAGCCTGCGCGTCCGGAGCCTGTTGCTCCGCAACGGGAGAGGCCACAGCAGTGAGAAGCCCGCGTACCGCAAAAAAAAAGAGAGAGAGGTAAAAGGACCTCTGCCCAGTTTTTGCTGCCAGAAGATCCAAGCCAAAGCACCAGAACCTGGAATCTGAACATCAGATGATGCTGGGAACCAAGGCCATGGTGTGCCAGTGGGTCCTGGTGGGTCAATGTGGCCACTGGCGAGATGCTGCCCTGCGTTTTCAAGGGAAGAGCAAAGTGGGTATCAACAACTATCAAAATGGCGGTCCTCCTGGGGCCATGTCTACATGGTAGGGTCACCCCGTCCACCAGAGTTAAGCAGAGGAGCAATGGCAGAAGGGCCTGAATCATTTTGATGAAGGATTATTATTAGCCACAATGAGGGCTGTAATAATAAATGCTAATTTATACGCGTCCCTTTCCCAAGGGCCTCTGATTGAGAGGTGAAGTGTGATTTCCTAGTCTGGAGTTATTAACAGGTCCCACTTCTGGGCAAATGGGGGCCAAGGGAAGGGCTCAGGTAACCTGAAAGATGGAGGGTTTACAGTTTCCGCTGGTCTCTTCACCTCTCTCAGATCTCAATCTCTATAGCAGCTCAGATAAAATGATTTTACATTCAAATCTTCTTGGGTAAAAAAAAAAAATGAGGGGCCCTAAAGGACGCACCCCAGAAGTGCTTCCTGCTTTTCTTTTGGGGTGGTTTAGTGAGATCGCCGGGTCCTTCACTCATTTCTTAAAAGAAACATTTCTTATGGTATTACTTTCATCAAGTTATCCAGCCACTCGGTCTATACACTTGATTGAGTCTTACTATGTGTGGTAATCTTTTGAAGTTCTATATTTCCTTGAAAATTTGGGGACGCTATTGACTTTCTCTAATCATCAAAATGCCTGAAACTCATGAATTTGCAATATGACATCTAAGTTGAAGGGGATTTACACACCTCCCTCCAAACCCCGCCACCACTCCACAGAAGTCCACTCATTCCCACTCTAAGGAATGATGAACCCCAAGGTAGGACACCTGCTTAGTGAGATATCATTTGGGGTGTCTGATAAAGGGGCAATGTTTCCTCCGATAAACCACGCAAAGGAGAGAGTCCTGGCACCTGTGAGAATTGAGTATAATGTCCAGATCCAATACGCAACGAGAAGCCAAGAGCGTCGTTCTGACAGTGCCGCTAACTTGCTCTGCGATTTTGTACAAGGTCCTTCCTTCCTCTCACTGGACCTCAGTTTCACCACCTTTCCAATAATCAGTTATTCCTGACTAGTTTAAAGAGCCCGTTTAGTCTTGACAGTCTAGGTCACCCAGGCCAGCCTCTCACTCATTTCCAACATAAGTTCTCTTCTCCAGTTCGCCAGACTATGTCTTACTCACCCAAATACCCCCAGCACGCTGCCCACGAGATCCCTGCAAGCACTTTCCGCCCAGAACCACTCCCCTCTGAGCCCTTCCTAAGAAGAAGCAGTGGCCTTTGGAAAAAGACAGACCTGGGCCCATGGTGGAGCCCCCCACTAACAGCATGATCTTGGACAAGTTCTCTCACCTCCCTGAGCCTGGATCTCCTCCTCTGTGAAAACGAGAATAGTAATAATACTTACCTCCTAGGCTTACTGGGCCCTAAACCTACGCAGTGAACTAGTCACATCAGTTCCAAATGTTACTTTCTTAGAATCTTTTCCTTCCTTCTACCCTCCTTCCCTTCCTTCTTGTCTCTTTCCCCTTTTGCAAGATTTGAAAGATCTTACAGATGCCATACGTATCCATACTCCCCTTTCCCCTCAGCTGCGCAGCAAGGCAGTCTACATAAATACAATGGGCAGAAAGGAATCAGAAGCACAGATAAAACCCTGTCCGCCCCTTGGTGTTTGAGCCCCAGCTGGAGGAGCTGGGAGCAGCCTCCAGGCCTCCCGCAGGAAGGACGGTACCTTTCAGCTGCGCTGGGTGGCGGCACTGGAAGGAGCACGTGCTGCCGAACGTGGTGCCCTTGAGGCAGGAGAACGAGGCAGCGTACACGTGGTGCTGGTCCGGGACGCCGCAGTCCACTGGCTCACACACCACCTGCTTGTTCCACTTGCCCTCCGTGCAGGTCACCGTGACACTGGGTCCTGTCTGAAAGGCGGGGGCAGGCACAGTGAGGAACGGCAGATGGAACCCCCAAGACGTGGCGAAACCCCCTTCTCCCCCAGGCTACGGCGCAGGCTCTTGCCAGGCGCCCAGAGATCAATGTTTAGCGTTTAACTCTAGCTCCCTTTCCATGATGCCAACAACTGTTTGAAGGAGGTGTTTCAGTTCCCACTTTACAGCTGCAGAAACTGAGGCTGAGAGACATTAAGGGATTAGCTCCAAGTTACACAGCTGGAAAAAGGATGAGAGGGAATTGAGCCCAGGCTCTTCACTGCTGTCTGGAGAGTCTCTCAGATCATTATTTCCATTCTGTTGCTGAGAATCTGAAGACTCAGACCCCTCGGGGCCTGACGACTTCTTTCACGAAATAGCCTCTGAAACGCGGCGCAGCGGTGGGACGCTGGCTGCTGATCTTCGTGTCTTTTCTTGGGCCTGGAGGAGACTGTGTGCTTCATCCTCTACTGCTTGGCACAGAGTGGGCATAGCCAGGGGAGAATGGAGAGCTGGATTTGGTCCTTTGTGCTACGAGATCGTGGGCAGGTCCCTTTCCTCGAGTTGTCCCTTTGGCGTTGAACCCAAGGATTGCTCTAAGAGTCACTCCCTACTCTGAGATGGGATGGTTCAATAGCTGGGAGAGGGAGACGTGAAGAAGGAACGAGCCTGAGAAAATGAAAGGGTCGACAAGGATTTGACCCAAACTAGAAGATGGCAGGGCTAGGGGTGGAAGGGCGAGGCCACGCTCCAGAGCCACGGGAGGGACCGGCATCGGCAGCCAGCATGGAGGCCTCCGTTCAAGGAGGGAGCTGCCAAATCCCAGGGGACCGGGGACGCCAAACGTTGAGTTGGGATTTTAAAAGCACGGGACACTTTACCCCTCTTAAGCACACATCCAAGGGAGGAGAGGTCCCTCACTGCCCAAACCAGCTTAATTGTTTCCACAGGACTTCAGACCTTCCGTGTCTGACACACAGAAGCAGGTGTCTAAGACAAGCAATTGAGGGTCCCAGAGGTCCCACGGGGACTGTGCAAACAGGTGTTCCCAGCAACGAGGAACGTGCCCTGTGTACCTGGAGCGCGAAGTGGGAGTCCGCTGGCAGGACCCCCCAGGAGGCTGCACCTGGAATCCCCAAATCTCAGGACTTAACTAACTGCCGCTCCCCTCCCCCACCGGAGACCCCACGGCCACACCGGCCGAAGCAACGTCCTGCGACGTCTCCAGTCCACCCGCTGCCACTGCCCTCATGCGGGACTCATCCCCCTTCCACACGCTCTTCTGATGACTTCCCGATGGCTCTCCCTGCGGCCAGTCTTCTGCCAGGCTCCAAGCCACACCCGGGTGGGCCGCTGGAAGGACCTTCATCCGCCATGATCTGACCACGCCACTTCCTTCAACAGCTCCCTGCTGCCCTAAAGATGACCCTCAAACTTCTGACCAAGCTAACAGGGCCTTGCACCGGCGCAACTTGCTTGCCCTCCAGCCCCACTGCTTGGGTGAGTTCAGTAAAAGAAACCTCTGTCTGTGGTGCGCTCCGGCTCACCAACGGGCAGCCACGTACCGTTCCTGCCTGTGCCTAGAGCCCGCCTCTTTCCCTCCCCACAACACGCGCCCCTCTGTCTGTCTCTCTAGTTCTCAGTTTTCATGTCGCTTCTTCCAGGGAGCTTTCCTTGACTCCCCCTGTGCTTCCACAACACCCTGCACTTCCCTTCACAGTGTTTAGCACACTGTGAGGCCATCACTCACTCATCTTCTGCTCGTGGTCACTAGTCACTAAGCTCCTTGAGAGGAGGAACTAGGTTTATCTCAGTGACCCTTTTTTCTCTAGCACCTACTATAGTATCTGGTTCCCGGAGTGCAGATGTTTGAATGAATGAATGAGCACCTCATTGACAGAGGGTTCACCTCTTCTGAAAGCAGCCCATTCGACTGTAGCAGAGTTCTGACTGTGACGGTTTCAGTCCAAAATTCATGCTCAGCCCATGGTTTTCCAGATTTGCAACCTATATGGGGACTCTGGTACATGTTGTATGCTCCTCTGCAAAGGAACCACTATCTCAGAAATCCCAGATTGACTCCCTCATTCATTCAATCCACACCTATTTATTGAGCATCTACTATGGGGCAGCAGTACTTTAAGTGCTGAGGATTCAGCAGAGAGCAGGTTCCACATCTGCTCAGCCTTTCCTGGGCTGGAGAGGAGCTCTGAGCCCGGCACCTGTGCACACCTGGCTTTTGATCAGCTCATCATCCCGCTGTATCTGGAGCACGTAGCCCGTCCGGCAGCTCACAGTGCACTGGGCACCGTGGTAGCGGTCACTGCTGGAGCAGTTGAGAGAAGCGTTCTCCACAGCCAGCTTCGGGCAGTCAGCGGCCTCACATGCGAAGTGCACGCAGCTGAGGAGGAAAGAAACAAGAGGGTGAGTGGGCGCTTTCTTGCAGGACGACTGCACTCCAGCTGGAAGACAAAACCTCATGGGCTTCCTCTCCAAATCTCTGGAGGCTGAAACTGGAGACACAGAGAGTGAACAAGACTCTGGAGGCAGTGGTCAAAGCTTATCGCTAAAAGCACAAGTTATGGAAACAGACAAACCAGAGTTCAAATCCTGTAGCTTGAAAACCTTATATGTTATGAATCTTCAAACCTTGCAGAACCTCAGTTTTTCCGTCTACAAAATGGGGATCATTATGATTACGGCAAGGATTCTTTGAGTCTCTTATCTGCCAGGCACTGAGTTGAATGAAAGCCTCTTGATATTTTATAATAGTACTCACTTCCGAGGGTCGCTGTGAGAATTAAATCAGTTCAGCAAAAGCACAGAGTGGAATTCCTGGCACACAAAAGCACTCAATAAATGGTAGTAGCTAATGGTATGAATAAATCCATGCTCTATTACCTAGAAGCTGTGTAACTTAGGCAAAGTACATCACCTCTCTGAGCTTCAGTGTACTCTCAAATTCGGCCAACCTATAGGTCCATGAGATTCAACTGGGGTACTGAAAGTAGAAGTCTTTTATAAACTGTAAAGTGACATGAATTGTTAGAAAAGTTGTGCAGAGATCACGCCATTCATCTTCAAGTCCGAGCTCCATCTCAGGTTCTACAGGAAGCGTTCTCGTGTCCCAGGCAAGCTCCCCCTGCCGCACTGGGCCCTCCTTTCTCTAAAAGCCTGGTCTCTTGCTTCATGCATTGAAAACACAGGTCCTGGGTGCCCATCACGTGCCGGAATGTGTGCTAACCCTTAAGGAAACGGAAAAAACATAAAACTCCTGTGCTTAGGTGATCTTTCCCCTCGTACTACCGTCATGCAGACGCTTAATAACATTAGTGACCATTCACTGACTGCTTATATACATGAGCTCACCCATCCTCACGGCAGCCCTATGAGCTAAGTGTTATTCATTTTACAGTTGGAAAAATCGGGGACCGGCAAGATCAAGTTACTTGTTTAAGTTCCCATCCAGATGTGTGACTCCAAAGTCCTTGCTGTTAACCTCACCTCACACCTGGACTAGAACTTCCCTGAGGGTAGAGATAATGCCTGTTTCACCTCAGTATACTTCGCACTGCCAATAAAAATGCCTTGCATGAAATAGCTGTTTCCTAAACAGCAAGAAACAAATGGTGGCAGTGTCTTGCAATAACTCTTAAGCACTTTGCAGACGTTGACATGTTGATTTTGAACACTGAAAGCTTCCGGGAGGCAGTTCTCTCTACCTTGCCCCTCTGACTCTGTCTAACACAACGCCTGGCATATGGTATGCACAGACAGCTAGGTTGCCATCCAGAGCCTCGAAGCCTTCTTTTTCCTGTTTCTATCTAGGACACAAGGAGCGGTGGGTGGTCAAACCAACTTAAGAAGAAATTCCCAACTTTTTTCTTGGTGCCAGTTTCCAGGATACCCCACTGAGGATTTTACAGGAACGTGGTTACTCAGCCCCACTCTCTATCCCCTGCTCCAAAGTATGGTAAGAATTAAAGTGGGATAAGTGGGGTGGGCGGTGCGGGGGCGGGTGTGAGGCGCTAACATCTCTAAAACTTATCACAAACAAATTCACTTTTAAAATACCCAGACAAGGGCAAGCCTTAGCTTCAGGTCTCAGACCCGCACCGATGTGAGCTCTGCAGTCTCCACATACCGCCTCCCCTTTCAGAAATGCAGGGTGAGTGGGATTAAGTGACACTCGCTGAGCTGTTCTGATTCTCCGCCCTTTTTCCTGCCCCTGACAGCCTCTGCGGGGCTCCATGTGGAGACTGTAGCTGTGGAGTCAACGCAGGGTCTTTGACACCAAACAATGCATCTGTTCACGTTGTGTAAGCGCTGGGGGAAAGAGCCACATGGTTCCAATTTAAATAGATTTACTCTGTAAGCTACCAGCTTCCAAGCCAGTCTTCTGACCTTTACCTTACAGTTTGGCCGTTCTCGCCCTGCACTCCCAGGAGGTCCCTGGGCTCCCATCTGATGACCACCAGGGGGGCTCTGGGAACTCTTTTTGAAAGACAATGGCTCTGGGCTTCTCTGGGCTACGGGGCCATTAGGATAAAAACAGCACCCTCCCTCCTTCTGTGCTTATTAGGTTCTTCTCTGTAGGAAAAGGATAAACTGGAAAACGTGGTTTCCTAGAATGGAAAGAACCTAGGGCTTAGCAAGTGGGCAAATTGGGGAGCCCCAGCTCTGCCATTTATCAGTTGTTTGATCTTGGCAAGTTATGTAACGCCCTGAGCCTCAGTTTCCTCCTCTGTCAAGTGGAGGTGATAAAATGATCCACCTCTCAAGACTGTCAAAACCAGGGGACATGTCAGCCACTGGCTCATCATTCAACACACTTGCCTGGGGCTCTCGCTGCGCAGCAGACACTGTTCTAGACGCTAGGGCTACCGTGGAAGAGTCCTGTCACCGTGTGTATTTGAGGAGGGAGGACATGTGCCCAAAAAAAGTAATCGATAAGCTTGTTTTAGATAGTGATGCATACCGTAAGGGCACTAAACCCAGGTGACATTCTAGAGGGTGACTGTTAGGGGAGGGGTGGGCAGGACACCACGCACACAGGGGTCAGGGGAAGCCTCCTCGGGGACACCTGAACTAAGACCTGGATGAGACGAAGGGATTAGCTATACAAAGGTTTGGGGCAGAAGGAATTCCAGGCAGAGTGAAGGGCACGTGCAAAGGTCCAGCACAGGTTGGAGCTCAGCGTATTTGCAGAGCTGAAAGGTCAAGGCATGAGAAATGCTTTAGCAACTATGACGCTCCACGAGAAGGCGGTCTCTCTCCTCTGGCTCTTTCTGCTATGAAGGAAAACATTCACTGGTCATATGAGTTACCGGACCAAACAGGTCTATGCTCTAATGGGGAGGTCAATGCTTTGGGTCAATGAGACCAGTCAGTTTTCTTCATTGCAGGACTTCTCAGAACCTTGAATGTTCCACTGCACATGGTGGGTTTTCAGGAGGGACTCGTGTGCGCAGCATTTTCCAAGCTCTGATAACCTTTCTTCGCGGCATGTTTCTTAGGACGAGTGTCCTCCAGACACACCTTAGGGAATGTGGAGTCCCTGCTTTTTCAGCACATTTGTCTAAACCTGGCCTACAGGAACAAGAAGGAAAGGGGAAAAGGAATGAAGAGTAACAGGTATCGGCAGCTGTGTTTTACCTTCATTATCTTCTCCGCGTCCTCACCGTAACTCCATGAGGTAGTATTATTGTTCCCATTTTTGAGAAGAAGAGATTAAGACTAAGCGAGTTTAAATTGCTTGTCCAAAGGCACTCGGCATGGACAGGACTGCAGCACGGATCTGCCTGTCTGTCCCTAAGTCCCTGCTCTTCCCTTTGCTGTCCCGTTCGTTAGTTAGAAAGGGTTGTGTGAACACATTGTCCAAAAATGATAAACATTACCCCAACTGCCCCTCCCAAATAACTCCCTGACACAGCTCTGTCATTTCTGAAACACAAAAACAAAAATCAAAACAAGGAAAACAAAACAAAACAAAAGGCTCTGCCTTCATTAAAAAAAAAGTGGGGGAAGGATTTCATACCAGTGACGGGCTGTCAATAAAAATAACAAAAGAAGGGGAAAAAAGAAGACTTTCCTCAGAAGGGAGGAAAGTGGCTGAGGCCAGGGGGGGAAGGGACACAGGTAAATCTTACCAAAAAAATGCTCACAACCTGGGTGAAGGTGGAAACACCCCCTCTCCCCATGCAGAGATAATCAGATACTTATGAATTTTCTTTTCTTCTTATACATATTTAATTCATTTACTTAGAGAGTCAAGTTCCATGTAGAGGTAGGTCCTTAAGTGATCCCCCAGTCAGTCCTCCAACTGCTGCCCCCGCGGTCCACTGAAAGGGCCCCCGGTCATGCATAATGGGGGATAGTAGGTACCCCTCAACCGGGACAGAGAAGGCCAGAGGTTAAAGGGCTGGTGAGGGCTCCTCTCCTGGTTCTGTCCCCTGACCCACTGCTTAACTTCTGTGGCTGCTTAGCTGCAATCATGCCATGGGCTGTGGAGGTAATAACAGGCAGATTGTTTAGAAATCATTCTGAGCTGCTCAGATGGGGACAGCCAGAAAGACAGCGCGCTCAACACCGGAAAACGAAGGGAAAGCTACTCGTGGCACACCAGCTTTGGGACCGCTAGAGAAGCGAGGCTGAGAGAATGATCAAGATGAGACTCATTTTCCTGCCCAGTAACGAGGCTCCTGCGGGAAGGGACCCTAAAAGGCTCTTCTACCGCGAGCTGGTGATGTGGTGGGGGCAGCCCTGGGAGGCGAGGTCGGCAGCTGCCGGTCCGGCTGACCATCTGAATGGCCAGGTGAGCTGAGAGGGGTGTGGCCAGTGGGAGGCCACCTGCCGGCCAGAGCGGGACCCAGGGCCTGGTGTTTCCAAATCCTCCGATGTGCTTAAGAGGAGGAAGAACTGTGGGCTTTAATACTTACTCTTCTGATAGTTAAATGCTACAAGTAATTAAAGAAGAGGCCGAACGAGGGCCAAACAAACACAAGTTGTTTGTGGCCTAGTCTGGCCTCCGGGACACAGCTTTTGACACCTCTGATGAGAAGGGAAGAGCTTTGACCTGCAAGTCCTGCGAACTGGATTCCAATGCCACTGGGTTCTGCATCCTAACCCACTGGGCGACGCTGGGAAACACCTCCCCCACCTGGACCTTCGGTTTCCCATCCTCAAATGGGGACGCAGAACCAAAGAACCTCTTCCAGCCTCGCAGCTTTCAGGGATCAGGTTAGCGTCAGCACAAAACAATATATGTAATATATAATTTCAGAGCCCCTCGGAATGAGAACACATAGACTTTGATAATTCCAAGACGGCTGCATCTCCATCACTTAACTCCGTCTCACTGACTAAACGCTCATCAGTGAGCCGCCATGAAAACTCCTCTTCTCTCCTGGATGTGCCTGGTCCTGGTGGGCGGAGTGTGGCTCTTCGGGGCAGACAAAGTGGGACTGTACCTCCCATTGCCCGGATGGCCGTGACTCGCTCCCTCTGTCCATACCTCACGGGACAGGGGTGACCATGAAGCCAGTGTGGGTCCCTTCCTCTTCCCTCTCATCCCTCCTAGTTCTTGAGAATCACAGACTGTTTGAACTGAAAGGAACCACAGAGAACACGGACCCATCGCCATCGTTACTTCACACGCGGGGAGACTGAAGCCCAGAGAGGAGGAGGGCCTGGAACGTTGTGCCCCAGTTCAGTGCTTTTCCACAGTAGAGCAAAGAACTCAGCACATACTCATCGACGGACTTGCTTCCAAGGTTAGACACTTCTTACTGTTTACTTCGGGCACGGGAACTGCTAATTAAGGATTCAAAGAAGCCAGTGCTGGGCTCAGTGAACTCGGGGATGGTCTTGGTGACTGGCTAAGGGTGAGAAAGCATTGCAGAGAAGGTCTGACGGATTTGCATTTTCCGTCGACATTGTTTCCCTGGGTTCTGAGAATTAACTTACTTTTACAGCCTGGCGAGCCAGGGATGAAAAAGGCCTCTCAGGGTGAAATACAACGAGTGATATTTAAGGAGCTCTTTTGCCTCCGAAGGATTGCCACAGACTTTGCACAACAGAAGCTAGAGACAGTGGGTGCAAAACAATGTGGGTTTTGCAACCACCTTTTGTGTCCTCTGTGGTAGCAGGGGCGTGGGAAAGGCTGGGGTCCCCCTCCCCACTCCTCTTTCCTCTCCTGCTCCCAGGTATACAGGTCAGGGCTGAATTGCCTTTCAGAGGGCCTCGCTCGGGGGGAGACCACAGAGACCCCAACTCTTTAAAACAAATGTCAGAGATGATGTGGGACCCTGAACCAGTCCTTCTGCTTGTGAAAACCCAGAGGGTAACATGGAAGTTTGGACACTGTGGATGTACCAGATGAGCTCCGAGGCTTCTCCCAGCTCAAATCTAAGAACTTTATGCAGAATTCTGTGCAGAAAAGCACCACCATCACATCAGAAAGTGGTGATAAATACTCTCGATCAGTACATTATCTTTGCACAGTGCTTAATAGTTTGTAAGAGCACTTTTGCCCGCGGTGCACCATTTAATCCTCACGACCACTCTATGGGGTAGAGATTATTACCCGTTTTTATTCCAAAACAGACAACTGAGACTCAGAGAAGCGAAGTGCCTTGTCCAAGGACACAGTCAGGAAGGGGCGGATTCAAACCTAGGCAAGAGTATCATTAAAGCTCATACTCTTTCTAGGAAACAGCATCCTCTCTTAGCTCCAAACCAGGTGCATTAACAGATGCCAGATCAAAGGTACTGATGCAGCAACGTCATGCGGTTAAAAGACAGACACCGAGACCACCGGGAGAATGTCTCAGGAGCTAGGCGTGGGGAAGACACAGAGGTTTACCCAACCCTGCAATACACAGTGCAGTGGGATGAAGCAAATAGTAGCCCCCCAGCATCCCCCTAAATTCAGGAGGGTTATGACTCTTGCCTGTGCTACTTAGGAAACAGAACATTCCAGTATTTCAGAGCTGAAAGAGAGCTAAACCACCTCTCCTCTCTTCATTCCAATGGGGATGCTGAGGCCCAGAGAGGGAAAGTGATGTTCCCAGGGTCATCCTGCAGGCCGCCGCCAGCTCTGGGACTGCGAGCCAGGTGAAGGAGGTCTTCCTTCCACAACATGTTCCTGCTGCCCTCCCGCACCCCTGGAATTCGGAGACGTGTGGGCCTCCCGAGCCCAAAGGCAGAGTTGACCAGAGGCCAGAGGATAGGGAAGGGAGCAACACACAGACTTTTTACTGCAACACATATGGCTGCCTGGTTCCAGAACCCCTTCTTCTCCACTTGGCTACAAAACGGCCAGGGCGAGCCGACCCAGGGTGCCTTACCTCTGCTCGGCAGAGCTGTAGGTCTCCCCTCTCTGGCAGCTGCTCAGGGTGACGGGGTCAAAGTTGTCGAAGGAACGGAGGGCCACCCCCGAGATGGCGACCAAGGGTGAACTGAAGCTCACACGTACCGCCTGGCTGTGGTAGAAGGGCTGGCTGAGGTCGTGGACCACAGGGATAATCAGGGGATTGTTCCTGCAGCTCAGAACATGCAGGCCTGTCAGGGGAAACAGAGGGCCGAGGGGCCAGGCTCATTACTCACGGCCAGTCACGCCCTCCCCAACGGGCCCTTCCCGAAGCCCCCAGACCCTTTCATGTCACTGCACAAAAGCACCATTGGGTGGCCAGTGGGGATTTTGAGTTTGATTGAAAGTTTCTTTGTCTGCCTCTTTCTCTTGGTTCCAAATCTTTCCAATCCCCTTGCCTCACTGCCCCCTAAGCTTTCGCTTCACCTAGGGCTCACAGCCCCTCCCCCTCCCCCAAATGGCCACCCCTTGGCCAAGCACCACTGGCCCTCACTTCCCTCCCACATTGCATGAGGGCTTGCTGGTCTGAGTTGCTAGTTTTCAGGCTGCCTTCCCGGTCTGTCATATAAATGATGGAAATAATTCACAGAAATAAGTCATTCCCGGCGTAAAAAGCCTACTCTCATTTTAAATCTAGGAATCTGGGAGCAGCTCTTGTGAGGTAAGGACCTCTGTACCCACTCTGCAAAGAGGAGACAGAGAATCATGACCAGGAGGTGGCTTTCCAGAGGGAAACAGAAAAGCAAGCCATATAAAGTCCAAGGAAAGTCCAAACTTGCTTCACTCAGAAGCTCTCAGTTCTTTCTAGAAGTCCCCGGGCTTCAAAAAGGAAGTGGGGGGCTTCCCCGGTGGCGCAGTGGTTGAGAGTCCGCCTGCCGATGCAGGGGACACGGGTTCGTGCCCGGGTCCGGGAAGATCCCACATGCGGCGGAGCGGCTGGGCCCGTGAGCCATGGCCGCTGAGCCTGCGCGTCCGGAGCCTGTGCTCCGCAACGGGAGAGGCCACAGCAGTGAGAGGCCCGCGTACCGCAAAAAAAAAAAAAAAGGAAAAAAAGGAAGGGGGGAGGGAGAGGGACGGGAGAAAAGGTACATCAGAAGGGGAGGGAAGGGAATGATGGGGTGGGGTGGAGTTCGGTAAAGCTGAAGCTGGCTCTGGTGTTCGACGGACATCAGCTCCATTTGTGGCTTGGCCATTTCTTTACTGTGTGAATCCACCAAAGCCCTAACACTCACTCAGCGCCTGCATCTAAAGAGTGGGGTGATCCTAGCCATGTCCCGGGAGGCCCGCAGGTCCGCTTCTGTGGTCTACTGTCTTAGAGCTGCAGAGCCTCTGCAAGGGGTGCCAGGAAGCTGAGGACACGGGACAGGAGACCCAGTGGGGAGGGACATGTGGACACCCCAGGCATCAGCTAGCTGGGTCTAAGGACCTTCGCTGGAACCTGACTCTTCCCCACTCCTCTGAAAGTCTCTCCGCAGAGCCCTTTGTGATGCCAGGACCGCTATGAAAATGTTTGTTTCTCACTTAGGGACATTTCCCAGGAATCCAGAGAAATCCAGCAGGGTTTTCTTCTTCTTCCTTATGAACGTGTCCCCCTCGCCTTGAAAACTAACCAAATAAGTAAACATAACAACAAAACAAACCCCCTCCTCCTGCCTTGGCTTCTGCTTGACCCCGAAGTGACCCCGCGCATGCTTGGTTCCTACGGGTCTTTGAAGTGAGCTCCCTGGGGAATGGTGCGGGCAGCTTTGAAGCCTGGACCTCAGCACTGGCTTGGAATTCCAAACTCCTGGCCTGGCTGCCCAGAGGTAGACGGGGCAGGGTGTCTGGGAAGTGTGGGAGGGGGCGATGGGACTTCCTGAGCGCTGGGTGTTGTGCTCTGCACGGGTCACAACATCTCAAGTAATGGCTCGTTTACTATCACGGACACCACGGCTATAGGGTGAAGCACAGCAGGCGATGATTCTGAAAGCCTGGCTCCCCGGCTCTCCTGCTGGCTCCTCCCACGTGACCCGGGCCTCTCGATGCCTCTCTTTGGGTCTCGGGTGATGACACACGTAACGGGAAAGAACCTTTGCTCAGTCTCCTTCCCAGGGTCTTTTGTGGATCTCATGGGATGCCTGAGGGTAAAGGCGTTGGGTAGAAGGGAGCTATTGAAAGGAGGACTTTGACGTGAACCCCTTATGCCCACACCTGTCAGATTCGGGCTTCTCTGGATACACAAACACATCCTGATTTGAAGGCGACCAGAATGGCAAATAGAGAAGCAAGAGAGAGGAAAGGGGAGGAAAGCGCTCACCCCCAGCCGATGCTTACAACCACGCGCAGGCGCGTGCAGAAGCAGGTCCCGAGAGCACGCCGCGGGTTCCCGAGGGCAACGCTCACCTAGATCGTGGCTCTGGTCTTTGGTGTCAAGCAGCTGGACGCTGATGGTTTCCTGCTTTTGATCCCCATAATAGGTCCCATCGGTCACCAGGTGGACAATGACAGCCGCGGCCACCATTGGCTGAGAAAAGTACGCCTGAAATGCAGAGGACACGGGAGGCTCACTCACGCAGCCAGGCGTGCGGGGCGGAGGCAGCCGTGGGGCGGGGCTTTGAAGGATAATCTTCCATTTCAGGAGCTGGACTACTTATCATGGTCCCATGGTGGGAACAGGTGGGCAGTGAAACCTCAGCGTGAAGAGCACAGGCTCTGAGGTCAGAGATTGTTCTAACGTAGGTTCTGCTCTTTCCAAGCTGTGTGATGTCCACCGGGGGCTGTGCTGCTCTGGGCCCAAGTTCCCTCACCTCCAAGTGATGGATACGTAAATAGCTACATCATAGGATGGCTGGGAGGCTCCAGTAAGATACTGATAATAAGGGGTCTGGCATACGTTAAAACCACGCAAAATGGTACTTATTACTATTCGTCACTTCTCCACGCTAACTAACCTCTGTACTACGCGCCGAGGAGACAAAGGTAAATAAGATATACGCTCTTGCATTTCTGTGGACGGTGGAGTTCAATGTAGGTCAGTAACACACAAATCAAAACTTGAAACAATCACAATCCAGTCAGGAAGATGGGCCCATAGACAGCTACGGAATACCACGGCACTTGACGAGAGCCATCCAACAGATGGCCACGCGTGGAGGACCAGAAGGGAAGGGACGGTCCCTTCTCCCTGTGGGGGTCAGCGAAAACTTCAAGGAGAAGGCAGTTTAAAAGGCCTTGAACAATGATGGTCTTCCAGGCAGATAAATGGTATCTAAACTCTTGGCCAAAATAAGACTGACTGAAGGCATCCCATGAGCAACTAAGGGATTCCATTCCAGGAAGCATCCCACTGCTGAGTGTTTTCTTCTCTGTCCTTACAATTAACACCCTCAGTGGGCAGAAAAACCACCTTGAGAAAGGGTCACAGGAGGCAGTGCCTCCTGGGGGCCACTGCTGGAGAATCTAAGGCTCTCAAAGCTTTGACTTACCCGGAGCCAGAAAGTGGTCTGAGCCAGCTGGGAGTACGGGTAGCTGATGGTGCAAGGGTACCAGGCATGCTGGGAAATGCCTTCACTGAGATCTATCACCTTGGTTCGACACGCCTGGAAAAAGATAAAGGGAAACAAATGTTTTAGAGGGTCTCAGAGGTTGAGTTAAATTCAACGCGACAAAACTTTACTATCCACCTATTTTGTTCTTGACACCGCAGGAAGAAATAGGGATGAACTGAAAAGAGTCTCTTCCAGGAGCCCACATTCTAACGTAGAAGAGAAAATCTTCAATGTTATTAAGGAGAGGACAGATAACACGTTTTGGTGGTAGAGATGTCAGAGACATTCTCGTGGGGACGAGTCCTGGAAGAGTTGACATTTGAGTTGGGTCTGGAAGAACAGGGTAGCTACGAAAGGAAGGGCATTGCACATGCAGGGAATAGAAGCAAGGGCTCAGAGGAAAGCAGAAGCCCAAGTGACAAGCTGCCTGGTATAACAGAGCTTGGGGAAATGGCATCAAAGGCAGGCCCGAGGGGCTTGGATCTCACAGGCTCTTGAATACCAAGCAGACCACTTTAGAGCAAATCCGTAAATTGTGCTCAGAGCTACATTAATGACAGAACAAAGACGACGACAATGCGAGCGTTTGCTTTCCCCAAAGAAAATCAGCTCTACCATTCGTATAGATTTGCACATACACACACACACACACGTTCATTCTCAATGACAGATATAGCAAATGGTATTAAAAGAAACATGAAGCATGTATAGACAAGTAGTATTGTTCAAACGGAGGAGTATCCTGTGTATCCAAATGTCATTTCATTCCATTGGTTCATTCATTCATTCCAATAACATTTATTGAGTAACTGCTATTTGCCGAGCACTATGGGACAAGACGGCAGACGGGTCAGATGCTACGGAGCTTAGAGTGACAGTGTGTACAGACATTCATCAAGTAATCACGTATGCATACATTACTATAAATTGTAGACTAGAAAAGAGCTAGGATGGAAAAGGAGAGGAATAGCCGAGATGTTCTTGAGATTGGTCAGACTTTTTGCAGAAGGTCATCCCACATTAGAGCTTTTCCTCGGACCTCTAATGAGGCTCCTCTGTCCAATCTTCCCCAGGAATTTGGGCCTGTCATTCCATTCCACACCTGCGGGTCTCAGGCTACGGATCTAAAAAGTAAGGCCCACCTAAAGAACTCTAAGGTCTTATAAGGTATGAAAAAAAGTGAGATAATCTAATCTCAATCATGTAAAACAAACGTACACATGTAAAACAAACAAAAAGAAAGGGAAGGGCTTCCCTGGTGGCACAGTGGTTGAGAGTCCGCCTGCCGATGCAGGGGACGCAGGTTCGTGCCCCGGTCCGGGAGGATCCCACATGCCGCGGAGCGGCTGGACCCGTGAGCCATGGCCGCTGAGCCTGCGCGTCCGGAGCCTGTGCTCCGCAACGGGAGAGGCCACAACAGTGAGAGGCCCGCGTACCGCAGAAAAAAAAAAAAAAAAAAAAAAAGAAAGGGAAAAAAATATATATATACAAGGGTCAAGACTATGCATTCCATATCCATGGCAGCCATGTCTATAGTAGCAAAAGATTAGGGAGAGTTTATATGTTCACCTGTTGAAGAAGGGATGAATAAAATATGATATATTCATATGATAGGATTCTGTAAGCAAAAGAATATTAAGAGGACTGAATGGGATTCAAATATAGCGATGATCCTAACAATATTTAACACCTGGTTCAGTAGGGACCCTGGCCAAGCCAAATGGAAGCCCTATTTGTGAGTTCACAGATCTCAACATGGGGAGATTGCAAAGGCATAACACCGAGTGACTAAAAAAGAACAAGGTGTAAGTGCATTATGACGCTATTTATAAAAATCATGCAAAGCAAGACTATACCCGGGGATTCCTATACATGAGTGTAGAAGAATGAAAAATAGATTGGGAAAGTTACACATCAGATTCACTTATCAAAGTCAAGCTGAAACACATGGCTGCACTGTAATCCACAATTGCAAGATGCAATGCTTCTTTTTAAAATAAACTCTCTGTTTTGGAGTAATTTTATATGTACAGGAAACTCGCAAAGGTAATACCAAGAGTTCCATATATGCTTTACCCCATTTCCCTTAAAGTTAACATCTTCAGTTTACTCTTGAAACCTCAAATAGAAGAAGAAAAGTTTTTTGTCACCTGGGAAGTTCTGCAATGGTGAGCTGGATTAGAGACTTGGTTCTGGTTCAAACTCCCTCACAATCTGATGTGTGACTGTGGACTAGTTATCTCCGCTCTGTGGACCTCGGTTTACCTTTCACATCTGAACGTTGGATCGGGTCATAGGTTTTCAAGGGGTTGCCTATGGATTCCTAGTCTGAGGGTCAGGATGTGAGAAGATGTACTTAGCTTCTGCTCCACTGTTTCAACCAGAGCATCTTCACTCAACTGTTTTCTATATCAAGCTGCCTTGTAATGTTTCATGGGAGCTTCACTGCTTTAAAAACATTGAAAAGTACTGAAACTTGTTCATCGCCAAAGTTTCGCTCCCCCCTCCCCAAGGTGTCAGTGGGTCCTGGGAATACAGTATTAGTTTCCTGAACGTCACAGGTAACGTCCTAAGGAGAGGAGAAGTGCCAAGGATCAGCCATCTCACCGGCCAGGAATTAGGTGTCGGCTTCGGTTACTCACATCTCTAGAAGCCTAATACCGAGAAGACTATGGGTAAAACAAGCCACTTTTATGGGCTGGAAGACGGTTTTCAAGTTTATTTATTTTTTCTCGAAAACAACTGAGACTGAGCTCACGCGGCTCTGCCAGTGGATTGTGTTACATTTTTACAACAGTGCGAGACTTCGCATAAACTATCTGTGGCATTTGAAATCCAGGCCAGCAACTTGACATGTATCATTTTGGAATTCCTTCCCCGTGTGTTCTTAGCCGCCTGTCCCCCAGCAGAGAGTGGTGGAGCACATCTCTGCAGTGCTAGGGCAGGGGGCTTATCTCTCCATCTACAGCAGTCACAGTCAGAGAAGTCTCGGACTTGAACAAAGCCCTCTCGCTACTTAAACCTGGCTTCCTCTTATCTTGTCAGCTCCATCAGCACCAGACAGGACTTCAGAGGAACGTGCTGCTGTTATTTTATTCTCCTGGGTTCCTATTTAGTTTTGTGTTTGTTTCAGGCTGGCTGCGATCCTGACCAGGGACAGTCAAAGTAGATCAGAGAGGAACAAACAAATCCAGCTGAACCTTTGCCCAAGGCCCAGCTGATCTTAAAACCATCTGTGTTCCTGGGGAGGCGCGGGGGGGCTGCAAACACTCACAAGCCCCCAGCTTTTACAGACCTTGCATGAATTTGCTCATTCAGCAGCCATTTATGGAAGACCTATGGCACACCAGGCTCTCTCTGAGAGGAAAAGAGCCTTGCCTTTGGCCAAAAGGATGGTCACACACCTAAGTGTGATCCCCAGGTACCTGATTCTGTGGGGATGCCCTGCTTTCATCCACCCACTTTTTTGCACCTTCTAAAAAAGCAAATCCAATTCCATAAAATGTTACTGAGCAGTGTAGACTTTACTGAACATTTTGTGGGGGAACGAGGAGAGTTACATCGCACACCCCACATGGACTCAAGCTCTCACACCATCACCCCAAGTTCCTCCTCACTCACCAGCACCTTCGCCCAGTTTCTTCAGTGACCTTTCCAAGCTCTCCCACTCCTTCTCCCTTCCTAATCTGCACCTCTCTCAAATCCCAGGCAGAGCCGTTCTGTTCTCCCTCCCATTCTCTGACACACAAATCCTTCACATGATGCCAAGGGCTCTACCTTGCCGCCCCCAGCCCCAGAGATGTCAGGGGGGTGATAAGAGTAACATTTTTAGCCTCTCTGTCATGCTGCTATGAACAAGATCTGCTCCTTCCCTACACATCACTCACTGGTTTGTGGAATACATCACGGAGGCTCTAGAAACATATTGGCAGCCTCTAGGCTTCAGGTTCTTCTAGAAAGATAAGGAGGGGGTCTCCTCTAGCTGAAACTGATCTTTCTGCACTGCCCACTCCCATGTTCATTGCAGCATTAGTCACAATAGCCAAGATGTGGGAACAACCTAAATGTCATCAACAGATAAATGGATAAACTAAATTTGGTGTATGCATGCAATGGAATATTATTAAGCCTTTAAAAAGAAGGAAATCCTGCTATATATGACTACATAGATGAATCCTGAGGTTATCCTGCTAAGTGCAACAAGGCAGTCACAAAAGGACAAATACTGCATGATTCCACTTACATGAGGTATCTAAAATAGTCAAACCCACTGAATCAAACAGTGGAATGGTAGCTGCCAGGGGCTGTGGGGAGAGGAAAAAAAGGAGTTGCTAATCAACGTATAAATCAACAAAAAGTTTCAGTTAAGCAAGATGATTAAATTTTAAAGATCTGCTGTACAACATTGTACCTATAGTCAATAATATTGTATTGTACACATAAAAACTTAAGAGGGTAGATTTCTTTTAAAGTGTTCTCATCGCAATAAAATGAAATAAAACAAATATTGTTTTGAATGACTAAGATATTGATATTTACTGAATTACTGAATACATTAATAAATAAATGATCCAGTGAAGGGGCAAAAAGAGAAATTCATATAATATTGCTAGGCAAAGAGCAGATGTGGTTGGGCTTGCAAGCACCCTCACTCAGGTCTTTTCAGGGTAATCTTCTTGATTACTTCATGGACAGAGAACTCACTTCCATTTACAAAGAGCCCAGTTTACCTTTGGACAGATTCTTCCCAACAGCCAGGGGAACGTGTCTGGCTGCACTTTCTCCTCCTCTTTTCTCTAAGCAGCAACACTTACACGCTTCCTTATTTTAGAGTTTTAGATTTAGAAGGACTTAAATAGGTCATCTGCTGAGACCATTCCCTTTTCAGTGGTCAAGGGAGGGCAAGTGTCTTGCACAATATAAGACAGCAAGTAAGTGGCAAAATTAATATGAAAGTACAAATTTTTCTGTTCCCAGAACTGATGCCCTGCCCTCACCTATGTTCTGCACCCTCTATATCCTACCTTTGTTGTGCAGAACCATCTCCAGTGAGATTTCTACCCCTCCCGCAAGAATTCATGGCAGGAATTCTGGTGCCCGTGTGGCTCTCTTCTGCAGGAAGCCGAGCCCTACGTCTTGGATGGAAGCTGAGAAGGTCACTGCCTTTCATCCCCATCTTAGGGCCTGCAGGAACCAAGGAGCGAGCAACCCCGTTTTCCCCTTGACCTTGAGGGGGAAGGTCTCATCTTTAGCACACTCCCTTAGACTCTCGGTCATCTTCAGAGATACCTGCGCTTACTTCAAATACCAAACAAGAGACACAGGGGACCTGGGCTGTTTCTGGCTGTCACTTATTAGCTGGACATCTCTCCCAACCAACCTGTCTCCCCATCTATGAGGTGTAGTGGTTGCCCCCGGCGCTTAAGGACACCCACAGTAATACTATCCACCAAGGTCTCACGGTCACAGTATCATTTAATCCTCTCAATTACTCTGTGAGGTTGGAATTATCCCATTTTTCTGATGAGGAAATGAGGCAAAGAAGCTTTGACTAACTCTTTCAAGGTCATATATCCAGTTGTGTATGAGAACTGATGCTGGACTCTGATCCCTCCGATTCCACGTTCTGGGTCCTCAATCACGTGGCACCACGGCTGCTGTTGTCTCGGTTAAAACCTCCGCTTCCGCTGATGGAGAAGAGGGTACCGATGACCACTCTCTTTGTCTCTAGTCACTCCACACACTGCACTCTCCCTGCTCCAAAGGTCCCCATAATTAACTTTCCAGAGTGAAAAACTCATCACGTCGCCTTGCTACTTATCACACCCTCCACGGCGGTCCGTGGACCACAGGATGGAAAATTTCCTAGACACGGCTTACAAAGGCCTTCGGGAGCTGGTTCCAGCCACGTGCTCACGTTCACAGCCAGCTGCGCTCCTGCCTCACGCAGCGGGCAGGCATCCACGCAGCTACACCGTGGTGCTCGCTTCCTGCTGGAGGACCCTTCCCCCCAACACGCCGTGGACTCCACCACTGTGACGTCGTGCCCAGATTTCCACCCCACTGCAGTGGACGGCCCATTCCGTGAAATACTACACACACTTCAAAGCCAGTCTCAAATATCAGCCCTCCTCAGAAAGCCTTGGCTCACCCCCCAGGCAGAATTAATCGCTCCCTCTGATGTGTCCATATAGTTCTTTATATATACCTCAGTTACAGCACTTGTCAAGTTGGATTACAGTTGTTTAGAGCGCAGTCTTATCCCTTTAAACCCTGAAGGCTTCCAAGGTGAGAACCATGTTTTATTGATCCTCAAATAAATCCTAGCAGATTGCCCAGCACACAGGACACAAGAGGTACCCAGTGAACAACAGTAACCATAGCAGTGTATACCGTACCAACTGGCTGTTCTATGCTGGCCACTGCTTCCAGGACTCCATACGCACGAGATCACACAACCTTCAACTCTGTGAGATAGTACTGTTATTATACCCATTTAATAGATAAGGAAATATAAATATAATATATTTACAATATAAATATAATATACCTATATTTATAATATAAATGTAATATATTTATAATATAAATATAATATATTCATATTATATAAATATTATACCCATTTAATAGATAAGGAAATATAAAAATATACTTGTATTTATAATATAAATATAATGTGCTTATAAGTATAATATACTCGTATTTTACTATAAATATATTATAAATGTATTACAAATATATTTATATTATATAAACATAGTATAAATATTATACTCGTTTAATAGATAAGGAAATTGAAGCCCAGTAGTTCACCTAAGGTCACACAACTAGCTAGTAGAACCAGGATTCAAATCCAGGTGCAAACTCCACTCTTACCTGTAGATGCAACTTGAAAAGGGTCTGCCTACACATTGCTCGGGGCTGTTCCGGAGGATGGACCTGGGAATTTTTTTGTTGCTTCTCCGGGAAGCCTCTTCAGCAGACAAAAGCAAAGCCTTACAGCTCTGCCCTGGGGTGGGGCTGTCGGGCTGAAAGAGCCCAAGACCGCCAGGCTCCGGGACCTGCCTCCTAGAGCTGACTCAATGGCTGGCTTCCTCTGACACTCATTCTCCCCACTTGTAGAAGGACAGAGGAAGATGGATCCCCAAAGGGCTTTTCTGTTCTGACGTTCTGCCAGCTTTTGATGTCCAGCTTCTTCCAGCGAGAGCTGCTGAAGAGAGTCTTGATTCTGCAGTGAAGTGTGGCCCTCCTGTGGGCCTGAGCTGACTCATGGATCCCATGTCTCTGATACTCTGAGGCCAAAAGCCAACTAATATCATAGCCGCCTTTTCTGTCTAAGACAACTGGAGAAGTAACCTGAAAGTTTACTGCAGCCATTCCAGCAATGTGTTTCCTGTTTTTTGTTTTCTTTTCTTTTTGTGCATATGCTGCAAAAGGGCTGGAAGTTCTTCTCCCAAAGTCTTGACATCATTGGATGTTTGAGCTGGGAAGCTCCTCAGGGATCTGATTGTTGCCATCGCATCTGATAGACAGGTGGGGGATAGAGCTCAGTGGGGAACAGAGAGACTGCCTTGAAAGAACGCTGTAGGGTCCTCTGGGACGGGCCTCGGCTGACAGCAGCAGAGGCGTCTGCGGCCCCAGGACGTGGGCCCTTTCCTCCAGGCCAGGCACCGCCAGCCACTACAGCCAGCACCCACCTCCAAACCTCCTCCCTTGCAGAAGACTGCTTTCAATTAGAGGAGTTAAGGATGTCTTGCTTTCAAAGGGTTTTTTAAATCCAGTTTATCTTCCACCCACACACGATGTACACAAAGGCGGGGGATGGAGAGAGAAGAGGGGGAGTGGGAGTTCTGGTATTTTCCCACACAGGGGAGATGCCTTGAGGTTTCTATTGAATTTCACTTTTACAGATTTACATGCCCTTTTGTCAATCACAGGAGGGAGGAAGTGCCTGTCAAACCTCTAGCCCATCCTCTCCAATTTCCTCTTTCAATTCAAAGGGACCCGGGAATGGGCCTCACAGAAAAAGAGAGGAAAAGGAATAGGGAGTGGGGAGGGTGGGGTGCATGCTGACAATAACAATACACATTAGCGTAGACGCGCGTGCACGAGAGCACACGCGTGCGCGCGCGCGCACACGCACACACACACACACACACACGCGCGCGCGCGCGCGCGGTCCCCAGGCAGTGTTTCCGAATATTTCTACTTAGGCCACATTTTAACCTCAGGTTTACAGGTTCAATGCCAAGTTATTTCCCCAAGAATTGCAAGGTTGCAGAGGTGGGCAGGGTTCCTTGATATGAAAACTGCAGGAGGGAAAGCCTGCCTCAGGAGACTGGGACACAGAGGGGTCCAGGTGAACTCAAGCCACCTCTGTAAAGTTGGCTTGGCAGCGCCTTCAAGAACGTACTGCCCCCTCCTCAGAGCTCCTGTGGGGGAGGGAAAGGGCACCAACCCTTAAGGACAGCCTCCCAGTACTGGCGCTGCCTGTGTATTATCTCCTCTGGCCCTCATAATAACCCTGAGGAATAGGCGTTTTTTGTCCCTCTTGTAGAGATAAGGACTCTGAGGTTTGGAAGGCATTGGTCACTCCCCTCTGGCTGAGAGGTCAAAGTCAAGTGGTCTGACTCAAAGTCCGTCCACTTCCCACCCTGTGGCCAGACTTTCCGAGAACTCTCTGTCACAGCCTTTGTGCAACACACTGCATTGTGGTTTCTCGTCTGTCCATGTGTCTACATGCATGAGCTTCGAGGACAGTGCCTTCCTTAGTGATAGCTAAAGGAAGTACAATGGCCCCTGAGCCCAGCGGACCGGTTGAGGCAAACACATGGGATCAGTGCTGCCGTTCCCCCATCTCTTGCCCAGCACAGATATCGTTAAACAGTGCCTGCTGTTCCCCTGAGTGTAGACCTCTGAAACCATCTTAACAAAATGTTAAGCCACTCATGATGGGTTAGGATTGCCCTATGTGCAATCCTTGAACTTGGCTGTTAGCTCATTGAGGGCAAGAATGAGGTCTTACTTGTTATATCTTCAACTCTAAGAGCAGAGGAAGGCCTGGAGTAGGCGCTAAGCAAAGATTTAGTTGAATGAACTAAAACCACAAAAAATATTATTGATCCTTTACTATATATCAGGCTTCTAACATGTGCTCCACATACCTGGTCTCCATTAAGGTGACACGGACACAGGCACCCAAACGCTCTAATTCGGGCTCACGGCCTCTCTCACCAGCTGGGAGTACTGTAGTCCTCTCCCACCTGGGTTCTTCTCCCCACCCCTCTGCCCATCCTGACCTCCTTCCTATGCCCCTTACTCCAAACTGACCCTCTGAATATGACAACGACAACAAAAAAAAACTTTAAGGGCAACCGAGGGTTAACATTATATAACACATGTGTGTGCGTGGGCACACACACACACTTTCAATCCCCTCCTCCAACCTCCTTTTTACACACTTAATAGTGAGAGAGAGAGAGAGAGAGACAGAGAGAGAGAAAGGAAGGAAGAAAAGCCAGGCTTTCTTTACTGACCATTAGAAATAATGATCACTTTCCCTAGGCCCCTAGAGCAGTTTCCCCTTTGATACCTGCCTTAAAAAGAGAGAAGGGAAGGGGAGGGCTGGATTGCCTCTTTCAATTTCAGGATTTATTATTTGGCATGGACAGACAATCAAGCAAAGAGGTATTTCCTGTGCATAGGGCCGGTGCATGGAATGTAGGGATACCTCCTCCTCTCACCCAGTGATCTGGAAATAGCAGCAGACCTCAGGGCCTCCACCCAGGAGACACTTCCAGATAAGATAACCCGGCCTGAGATGCCCTCCAGCCTTGGGGCTCTGCTCTGGGGTGATTAGTACCTCATTGCTCCCAGGGTCTGTCCCTAACACATCGGGCATTTCACACTCCTTAGGGGTCTAATACCCTCCTGGCCTGCACCTCCCCACACGTCTGGAATCCTGTGGTTTGGGGTTCAAACTCCTGGCCTGATCAAATGGTCATGGAAAAGAAGCCTGGCCTCTCAAGGCGAAAGGAGCGAAGAAATCATTTAAGAGACCACTGTTCCACAGCACGCTGACATTTCTACAGGTGGAGAAACTAAACTTCTTAGAAAAGAAATGGTTCAGAGTCATAGGATTGATGGGGACTGCTCACTCAATGGCTTAATTTTATAGACAGAAGCTCAGGATTTCTAGGGGACAGAAATTGGATGTTCCAACTCTCTTCTAAGGGAAACATTTATGCAAGAGGCCTGAGAAAGCATCCATGATAAACGGCAAAGACAAAGTGTGTTTCTTTGCCAACACACTTAAACCAGTAACTATGACCAGCAACTATGTTCCACGTACAGAGCCTCTCCTCCTCCTGCCATCCTCACGTACCCTACAGGTAACGAGCCCGAGGTCCAAAGGGCATACATGGCGGCCCGAAGCCGCACCTGTCAGGAATGCGAAGTCCGGGTCTGATTCCTGCCTGTGTTACTGCAAGGCTACCTCTTACGATACAGATGAGGAAACAGGCCCACCTAGTGTAAGTGGTGATGCTGAGAACTGCAACGGTAACAGTGGCGATGGTGAGCACCCAGCTGCCTTCACCTCCATCAATCCCATCCTTGTGTCCTTTGTGAAAGGGCGATTCCTATTACCCATTTACCGGTGGGAAAACTGAAGCCAAGGGAGAGGAAGAAATAATCACCACCATGGCAGTGGTAGCCGTAATCAAAATAAGGACAGGTCAGCCCCTGACTTTGTATGAAACGCAGAGTTCTCACCACTCCGCCCCATGGGGTCAGCATCATCTCCGATCTCACAGACAGCAGAGCCGGGCAGCGGGCCGTGCCCGTCACCGGAACCCAGACACCCGTTCTGAGGAGGCACTGGGCAGGGGGCTCGGACTCCTCCAGCCAGTAAATCCTCTAACAGGGGAGAGCGATTAGTGTCGGATGTGGCGGGCGGCTTTTGTGCTGCTGACAACTCGTCCCTTTAAAGGCCTGGCCGGGCTCATTTCACACGGGCCCTCCGCAGGCCTGCTCCCATCTCCCCGTAATTACGCCATTCACTAGTCACCCAGGCCCGCCTCTGAACTCCTGACCCAGCACTGAAAGACTTGGGATCTCATTACTAATCTCTTAAGCCACCTAGTCCTCCAAAATACATCCATTTAAGTTGGAGGCCAAGGCTTTGGGGGTGGGAGCCAGAGAGAGGGAAAGTCCAGCGCGGGCCCTTCTCATGACACGGCCATGTACCCACTCTGGGGCCTGCGGCCCTAGCCACGGGGCAGCTGGCCTGGCTGTCCAGCTCAGGGCAGGGCAGGCCTCGCCGACGCTCGGGACTGGACTTAAGAGACTAGGCCTTTGGACGGGAAGGGCATCTGGGCCCACCTGGTTGTAATTTCAGGGGTGCGGGGAGGGGATGAGGCCTGTGTTTGTTTTCATTATTATTATTGTTGCTGAAAAGGGAGGAAAGAAATGAGCAGAAACTGCTAACATCTGGAGGCTGCCGTCCAGCTTACGTAATCTCCCACAGCAGAGGAGGGACGCGGGATCCCCGGCCAGATGGTCCGTGGGTGACTTCACGGCACATGCGTCTCCTCCGACAGTAAGATGCTGACAGGGTTAGGAGAGTGGGTGGCAGGATCTTCTTAAAATTCTTTAGGGGTGAGGGATAGGTGTTTGGGGGTTCCCAGAGATCTCAGTTTTCTTGTGGAAGACAAATTTTCTTCCAGCCAAAGCTCAACTTTTTCTTATATTTCTCTCTCATTAACTCATTCATTCATTCACGCACTCATTCAATGTACACTTACACAGCACTTACTACGAGTTAGGTTCTTTATCTCCCATGGTCTAGATGAGGAAAATGGATCCCAGAGGGGGGAAAAGGCAATAAAGATAAAGTCCCTTCTCCCAAAGAGCTCCCAGACCCCTGGGGGGATGTGATGGAGAGTAAAGGCTTGTCCCAGCAAATACCCACACAACAGCGTGGTGGGTGCCGTATTCGAGGTCCGTTCAGGTTGAGAGGGGCATGGAAAAGGAGGGACAGTCCATGCCCACGGACCGGGCCTGAAACGCAGAATCTTAATGTCAAGTGGGCTCTGAAGAGCAGGGGCTGGAGGAAAAAAGGCAAGAGAAGGAGAAAAACTGGGCCACAGCTGAGCCATGACAAACCCAGTTTCCCAGATGATGTCAATAACAGAGGCATGAAGGATAAAGTTCAAGATGTAGAATCTTGCTGCAAACACAGTTCTGAGCACATTATATTTTAAAAAACACATTGCTAACTTTCTGTGTTTCCAAATCTCTTTTTAAAAAAATCTGTACTGAAAGCAATTAACAACATTTCACGAATTCTAGGACAGGATATAAAAGCAGCGTTGACTCTGGATCAGATCAAGAGGATGCTGTTAGCTTCAACCAGAATGTTCACTCAACTCTGGGTCGAAACCCAGAGATACTGCCAGCACAAGATGAAAATCCTGAGGCGTTGCCAGCTTCAGATATGAATCCTGAAGCATCGTGATTTGTATTTCAGAGCCCAGAGGCATCGTCAGTTCTAAAACAGGACGTTGAGCATGGAAACACTTCCGGTTCTAGGCCAGAATACCAGGATGTCATAATTCTAGAAGAGGAGCAACCAATGCTGCCTGCTCTAACTCCAGCACCCCAAAACTTCCTGTTTAGAAAATCAGAGACCAAAGACTGAGAACACGAATCCAGTTAGCTTCACTCTAAAATGCCCTCTTTACCGGCTCTAGAGTGGAATTGGGAGACACCGCCAACTCAGGAGCAAAGCACTGAAGCATGGAAATCTCCAACACTCAGCTCAAAGCTACTCAACTGAAGCAGGATGTTTTAAAGAAACCACCAGCCCTCTTCTTTGCCTGCTCTGGGAGCCCTGAGATGTCCATGGGTTAATCAGGGAAGTGGTGACCACATCCAAGCTTGGTTCCTGGTCACCAAACCCCTTGGCTAAGGATAGGTGAGCAGTGGTTAATGGCAGTCTTGACCACACTGGCCTATTCAAGAAAGGTCAAAGGAGTGATTTTTCACTTCAAAACATCTGTGTGTTAAACGAATAAGACTTCCTCAAGTTCATAAAGCTAGGAGTTTCCAGGTTGTTTTTGTGTTTTTTCTTCCTTCTTCCCCTTCTTCCTCTCCTCCTGCTTTCCTAATCAATAGCTGTGTGTTCCAAGCTGTGACCAAGATGAAGTATGAGTCACACTGCCTGCAGGGAACCCCACCTGATGCCAAGGTGCCTTGTCCTTGGGTTCTGCCCTTTACTGCAGACCTCAGGGTTTTCTGATCCTATCACCCTGGAAACCACTGAGTGATTGCCTCTCTTCTTTGCTTTTTGAAGAGCGGGCGGTCATCTTGCCAGGGCTGCCTTCAGTTTGATTTCTCCTAGGAAGAGCCTCCAAAGGATGCAATGTTCTGACGCATGCAAGGACAGGGATCACTTATGCTTTTATCGGTGTCCTGCTGACCTTCCAGCTCAAATAAGGGCTCTCATTCTTAAGGAGAAGGGTGGCATTTCTCTCTGGCCTCCCTCTCCAGATTTCAGAGGTAGGGAGAGTGAGCCTGATATGCAAACTGGGGCCTTTGCCCATCAAATGCCCAATAGATACTGCTGACGTAAGTGTCCACCACCCCACCAGCAGATTCCTCTGAGGAACAGAGACTATCTGCAGTGATGCTTTCCCCTAGTGGTGCCCTTGGACAAGGCAGCACACATCTGCAAAAAAGGCAGGCTGTTGGAGCAGCTGTTCTGAGACGCTGTCCATGGGAACCCACAATGTGATCTCCTCAACAATCCTACACCTGCCACTTTCCTGAACTTTCCATGAGCAGTGCAAGTCACACGCATTGACTTGGAAGGTGTGGGCTGGAATCTCAGATTCTGCCATTTATTGACATCATGACCTTGGGCGCTTCAAGGAGCCTAAATTCCTCCACTGCAAGATCAGATGATGGTACCTACCTTGAAGGGTTGTTTCAGGATTGCAAGAGCTCTTGCACGTGCAAGTGTCTACACACAGCCCTGCATGCCAGAAACACACTTAACATTTCCCTTCTTCGTCCCTTCCTACTTCTTCCCTCCTGGCTCTAGAGGAAGACAGTCTTGGGGTCGAATTCTAGATTTCCTTGCCCCACCCCTAGGCTAGTTGTAGAAACTTGGGTAAGTTACTTAACCTTTGTGAGTCTCAATTTAGTCCTCTGTAAACCAGTGAAAGTTAGCCACTACCTCGTAGAGGGGTTGGTGGGTATAAATGTGCTAAAACGGTGTGAACCTCTGGGTAGAGGTCCTGACATGGAGTAACCGCCTTGAGAGCTGGACCATTCACACTGCTCCTATCATTATTATCAACTATTGTTAGTACTATTATGTCATTGGTATTACTGTCATTTATTATTGTTTAGTCATTCCTTTTCATCTCTCCCTTATTTTTATTAGCAAGCAACATTCCATTATATGTATATACGATAGTTTATTTATCCAGTTCACCAGCTGATGGACATTTGGTTTGTTTTCAGTTTTTGCCTATCATGAATAAAACTGCTATGAATATACATATACATATACATAAATACATATATATATATCTTGACCCTTCGTATGGACATGTTTTCTTTTAATACCTAGGTATACAATGGCTGGATTACACTGCCACATTGTTTTCCAAAGTTATTGTACTTTGTAAATTACTACCAGCAGTGTATGAGAGTTCCAGTTCCTCCATATCCTAACCAACACTTGATATGGTCAGCTGTTTTAATTTTAGCCGTTTTAATAGATGTATAGCAATATCTCACTGTGGTTTTAATTTTTACTTCTCTCATGACTAATGATATTGAGCATCTTCTTCGGTGAAGTGTCTGTTCAAATATTTTGTCCATTTGTCAAAATCAGTTTTCTTTATGTTAGGGGGTCTATTTTCTGGACTCTCTATCCTGTTCCATTGATCTGTTTGTCTATCTTTATACCAATACCATGCTGTTTTGATTACTGTAGCTTTGTAATAGGTTTTTTTAAAAGTATACTTGATGTTAATACAATGTTGTGTTAGTTTCAGGTGTACAGCAAAGTGATTCAGTTATACGTACATATATATATATATATATATATATATTTTTTTTTTTTTCAGATTCTTTTCCCTTATAGGCTATTACAAAATATTGAGTATAGTTCCCTTAATTTTGTATTCCTCTTCCCTTCTCCCCCACCTCTCCTTCCTCCCTTCTTTCTCTTGCTCTTTCACACCTTCCTTGGCTGGGCCTCTCACTGGGAGGCCTGTCTGAAGGGGAACCATACACGCTCAAGCCAGACAGACAGCCCTTTATGTTTCCATCAATATCCATAGAAATCTAGTCATGAGAACTTCTCTAAGACCAGAATAATAAGAGGCAAACGGGTAGAGCCTTTTTCCTGGGGCCTGGCCTCCAGTAGCTGTTTCCTACTTTCTGTGCAAAGCTGTTAACAGAACAAAGTGCAGATTTAGTTGTAAGGTTTTTTTGTTTTTTTTGTTTTTTTTTGTTTTGCGGTACGTGGGCCTCTCACTATTGTGGCCTCTCCCGTTGTGGAGCACAGGCTCTGGACGTGCAGGCTCAGTGGCCATGGCTCACGGGCCCAGCTGCTCCGCGGCATGTGGGATCTTCCCGGATCGGGGCACGAACCCGTGTCCCCTGCATCGGCAGGCGGACTCTCAACCACTGCGCCACCAGGGGAGCCCTAGTTGTAAGTATTTATCGCATGCCTGCTGTGTGCCAGGCCTTGTTCTTCATCTTGGAACACACAGCAGTGACCACACATTTTAAAAAAATTCTTGGGGAAAGTGGTGTGTATCCTGGAAAGTGCATGGGCTGTGGAGCCTGAAAGCACTGGCTTTCCTCCTGTTCCACCACTTGGAGGAGGGGACCCTGTGTGGAGCTTTGCTTCCCTATCTGTGAAATGGGGACACAGTTCTTACTACACAGATTGGATATAAATGTTTAATGCAATAACTGAATTGAATACATGTAGATAGCAGTTATTATATGCCAAGCAGTGTTCCAAGTGTCTTATGTGTGCAATTTTCTGGAATACTCACAATTGCCACTTGATTTTCCTATTTTACAGATGAGGAGACTGAGGCCGAGAGACCATGTAACTTGCCCTAGATCTCACTATAGGTGGCAGCACTGGGATGTGATAGACTCTAGACCTGCTCCATTAGGGTAGCTCAGTATCTCCCTGTGGCTATTTAATTTTAAACTAATTAAAATTAAAAATTCAGGTCTTCCCTGATGGTGCAGTGGTTGAGAGTCCGCCTGCCGATGCAGGGGACACAGGTTCGTGCCCCGGTCCGGGAAGATCCCACATGCCGCGGAGCGGCTGGGCCCGTGAGCCATGGCCGCTGAGCCTGTGCGTCTGGAGCCTGTGCTCCGCAACGGGAGAGGCCACAGCAGTGAGAGGCCCGCGTACCGCAAAAAATAAATAAATAAATAAATAAAAAATTAAAAATTCAGTTCCTCACTTTCCTGAGCCACATTTCAAGGGCTCAAAACAATAGGTGGCTAGAGGCTACGGTGCCAATATAGACTACTTCCATCGTCACTGAAATTCCTATCAGACAGCTGAGCTGGAGCCCGGGCTCTCAACACTGACACAGTTCTGCCTTCTCTGGAATATAAACTCCTGACCATAGGTCCCTGACGCATGTCGTTTTATCTCCTTCCTTACATTGCTCTGCATTGCTTTTCTCTTCCTGGACCCCTTGCCCCAGGAGGCTACATTGCAGACCTGGGCATCACCCAAATTCCTGAGAGCAGTATCCTGCCAGCAGACCAGATCTCTCCCAAACTCATGCTCTTTCCCAGGATGGAGAGAAATGCAGGCATCAGCCCAGCATCCCCTTCTGCCAGCTGCACACATAGGGCCAGTTTGGGTAAAGGGTTCTGGGGTGGGCAGGAGCCCCAGGGAAGTCTTTGTTGGACCACCCTGGCAAAGAAGCATACCTCTCAGCACGGGTGCCTTTCACTTCCCTCTCTGAGTCCATCTCTCCCCGAAAAATGAACACGCACTAGTATATCCAGGAGCATCTGGCACTTAGATCTGGCTGAAGAATTAGGTGCGCTTTAAGAAATCCGTGCCTAGGGTGGCAGAGAGGGTAGAAAGCCCTTATTGGTCTTGGTCTGGTTCTATACGTAGCATATGCAGGTTAACTTAAAAAGTAAGGATGTTGGGATGGAGAGTGGGGGGTAGGGGGTTTGAAGAACAAACACAAACAAATGAACACACACACACACACACACACACACACACACACCCCAAAAGCAGAATCCTATGCACAACCAACATCCAACTCCCCTTGGAACCCCATCCTTTGGGCCTGGCTTGAGAAAGTTTACTTCCAGAATTAGAGAAATGAGCATGTGGTTTTGGGGACAGAATCCAATACCGCCGAGGCAGCGGGCTCAGCAAGCTCGACCGGCGGCTGCTTCCTGCGCGCATTACAGTCTCGGAGAGCGAACGCTGTTTACATATTTTACATGTTCCTTGGGTACAGGACACGAAACTAAATTACACAGCAAAGGCCATGCTGGCTAAACACCGGTGCCCCTGCTTAAAACAACAACAACAATTGAAAAAAAAAAAAAAGAAAATGAAAGACGAGGATGGAGAAGGGTCTTGAGGGAGCCTGAGTAGATGGCAGGGATGGAAGGCAGGAGTCTGGTCCTGAATGGATCAGGAGGGAGAGATGACGCGTACGATACAGACAGTGAGATGGGAGTGGGTCAGGCTTGGAGAAGCAGGGAACACAAAGGCCTAGGGGGTCTTCCTAGAGGGGCTGTGGAGTAAACTGGCCCAGCTGTGTCTGCTCTCCGTGAAGAGCCAGTGGAAGCAGCCCCGAACCACAAAGGCTTGCTTTTCCTGGGCTGCAAGACAAGAGTCAACTGGCAAGTGAGAGCCTTCCCTGCTCCATGTGGCACCTTCCCTGGTAACCCATGCATGTCTGCTGCAAACGCCAGGCGTTGTATTCACGCACACCCATCCCCCTCAGTGTACGTCCCTCTAAGGGTTATTCCGTGTGTCCATGTATCACAGCAGTTTGCCCAAGTTCTTCTTTTCTTCTTAGAGGTACCTATTCCAGTGTTCCCTTTCCTCCGTGGACACCACAGACGGCGTGAGGGCAGCGGTTGAATTATTCATCTCAACCCCAATCCCCTGCTGAAAAGGATGCTTTGGACATAGTAGGTTCACAAGAAGATTATAGTGGGTTTTGAATCCAAACATCAGAATCCTTTCATAACAGATAGGGGATGGAGGGCTTTAGGGAAGTTATTTAATCAAAGCCAATCTTAATTAAGTGAAGTAAGACCAAGAGACTTTCAAAGTCTCTCTCTCTGCTTAGATTTCTGTGTCCCAAAGAGTGTTCCTTTAAAAATAACAACAGAAAACTCAATTGTTCCTAATTGGATCCCACAGTTGTTAAGCTTCATGGGCAGAAAGAAGCATTTCTTTAAAAAGTTTTCAGCTGCCATCAGAAGGAAAACCATATTTGTGGATCAAATGTCTCATCCTTGACAAGCATCTGCCATATGGACGCTATCACCCCTGTTTTATAGATAAGAGATTGGGCAGAAGCAGAGAACCGGCTTGCCCAGAGTGACAGAGCTGGTGACCCCAGAACTGGAAGCCAGGCTGAGCTGATCCTACGTCTCATTTTTTTCTCTAAAACTCTCATCACTCAAAGTTTTGGGGGGCCAATCATAGCACCTGACGTTTCATAAGTTTGAATAAATATCGAAAGAGCGAAGGAGTTAAGGAGGCAGAGGAAACGACGGGGTGGAGGAGAGCCTGTTAGAGTCCTTTGCTGGGCCCTGAACAGTTTGGTAGATTTAGAGTCCCTCCCAGCCCACGTTTCCAGGACACGTTCAGGGCGTTACAGCCACCAGGGCAGGGGGCTCCTTTCTGATGCAGGGGCTGGCTTTTGCTGCCTTGAAGGGATTTCTGGGTGCCCCACACCAATGGGACAGACTGTAACAGACCATGGGACTTTCTGTTCCGTCTCCTTAGATGACTCACACATGTGCTCTTGAAAAATTATTCAGAAACCACCAGAAGAAAGCAGATCCCTTGGGTATTTGGGAAAAGTGCTTGGAATCTTCTCTGACATTTCGGCACATCCCCTTGGCCTCCCTCCTCTCCCTCCACTGGCAGATGCTGTCCCATTTCACCCGTGAGAAGACCTGCACACGCCGGTGAAGGGACACGTTTCAGCAGTGACCTCAGCACTGGGTGCTGAGACCACGATGGCCCCTTGCCCTTTGCCAATATAATCATCTGAACAGCATCAGAGAATTGTTCGTCCATGCAAAATTTCCACGTGGGGCTGTTTCAATGCAATACCAGTAGCGGGTGCAAGAAAAGAAAGACGTAGAAGGAAGAGTGGCACCGGGGAGATCCTTCACCTCCCGCACTGAAGGCAGCTCTTCATTCTGAGAGACGAGAAGCAAAACTTCCCAGTTTCAAAATGTGCTTCGACCCACTCGTCCAGGGTCTGACACCCAGGAGGTGTTCATAGATGTCAGTCTTCATCCTCAAATGAACGTCTGATCTGTTGGCCCCCTGCTTAGAACCTCTGAGAAGCTCCCCGTCGAACTCGGGATAAAGGCTAAATTTCAAGCATCTGAAGGACATCCCCGCATCATTTTCATAGCCCATCTCTCTTGACTTCCCCTGAATTTCTTATTGGCCTTTTGTTGGATGTCTGTATGTCTATCTGTCTGTCTGTCTCCTTCTGTCTGCCTCTGTCTCTCTCTCTGACATGCTCTTCCTTGCACACCCCTCTCCTACTCCCAGCTTAACCTTCCAGTCACAGCTCAGCAATCACTCCCAATGGAAATATCTCCCCACCCTCCCCTCGGTTCCCCTGTCCCAGCACTTCCCACACTGCGTTGTGGGTGCTTGTGGAAAGACTTCTTACCCTTATGTCCAGAGAACCCGGTGGATTTCTACTCCCTTCCTCTGGACACAAGGATGCAGAAGACACAGATAAATGGTCCCTGCTCTCCGGGTGAGCCATCAAGGGATGCACACATCTTGCGACTCCCTTACTGACGTCTCAAGGTTTCCTGGGTACAGCACATGGTTTGTGACAAACCTGTAAATGGAGCAAAATTTCTTCTTCCATCTACAATTGTCCTGTTTGTGCTTTTCTTCATTTTCTCTCCCATAGCCCAGAAGTAATCAGACATGGATTGGATCCAAAATCTAGGAAATCTTTTTTTTTTTTTACACTCAGGGTTTGGCAACTGAAAACATTTCCTATGTTTCTCCCGTATTTTCATGTACGCTTTTTAAATGACTTTCTGGAAAGGGCAATACTTAACCCAAAAGAACGACTGCCCTTAGACAGAGATGTAGGAAGCATGGCAGAAACAGTAGGGCAATACTTGGGGTCCTGGAGAGGGGGGTTCCCACTTTCCTTGTGTTCCTTGAAAGCACACTACGTAAGAAAAGACGCAAAAGTCAGCTCTCCTCACTTGCTTTCCTGTGTCAGCCATGGCAGCAGGCGTGAGCTGCCTCGTCCTGCACCTGGGCCCTTATGATGAACACAGTGGCCTGAATCCTGGTTCTGCCTCTGCCTCTTAGAAGTACGAACCCCCAAACTTGTCAGTCACTCAGCTCCCTGAGCCTTACGGTCCCAAACTGTAAAGTGAGAACAGTGACTCCTATTCTTGTAGCCGTTTAAGCAGGATTCAAGGAATTTGACGCAGAGCCTGGATGAACTCGGTAAATGTTATTTTTATAATTTGTCCAGGACCTTCTGAAAGTGGGCAAAGGACTTTTCCATCCCTGCAGGCTGGCTTTCATCCCTGCTGGCTGAGGAAGCTGATAGCAGTGTGGTTTCTTCCTCAGGGAAACTCTCTCTAAATCTCATACTCTTGGGTCCTGCCTGCTACTTCCAGTTGGACACACCCCTCCCATGCAATAGTGAGCACTGTGAGGGCTACAAAAGGACCAGCACTTCTTTGGAGTTTCTCAAAATGCCTGGTACAGTCCTGAGCACGCAGGAAGCACTTGGTAATGCAACTGTGCTTATTCACTCAACCAGATGCTGACTGAGCTTCTGTGCCGTGTGGGTCACCGTGGGTGGCTCTCGTGTGAGGGTGTGCAGCGGCGGGCCTAACATGAATGGAAGAGGGAATTAACATTTGCACTACCCAATGAGTGGAAAACGAACAACAACAGAACAGTTTTCTCTGCATTTACTCCCTTAATCCCCACCAAGTAGAGGCTATCATTCCCTCTTTCTAGAGGAGAAAACTGAGGTCCCTGGAGGAGTGATTTGCTCAAGATTCCCAAGTAAGAGGAAAAGCTACGAGGGCAAAGCCACATCTGCACGATTTCCACTTGATCCCATGAATGCCCATGTTCTCTACCTACTCAAATTTCTCAGCGGAGGATTCATATATGTTTCCATTTAATCAAATGAATAAATGAATTAATCCCTAAAGACAAATTATGATTTGCATTTTAATAGAGGCACACAATCTTATGGACATGCCAAGGAACAGGTAATAGTGACTCAAAGTGAGGTGGCAAAGAATTGATATGCCTTATACCCTGAGAAAGCCATAATTCAAAGAGTCATGCACCACAATGTTCACTGCAGCTCTATTTACAATAGCCAGGACATGGAAGCAACCTAACTGTCCATCATCGGATGAATGGATAAAGAAGATGTGGCACATATACACAATGGAATATTACTCAGCCATAAAAAGAAACGAAATTGAGCTATTTGTAATGAGGTGGATAGACCTAGAGTCTGTCATACAGAGTGAAGTAAGTCAGAAAGAGAAAGACAAATACCGTATGCTAACGCATATATATGGAATTTAAGGAAAAAAATGTCACGAAGAACCTAGGGGTAAGACAGGAATAAAGACACAGGCCTACTAGACAATGGACTTGAGGATATGGGGAGGGGGAAGGGTAAGCTGTGACAAAGCGAGAGAGAGGCATGGACATATATACACTACCAAACGTAAGGTAGATAGCTAGTGGGAAGCAGCCGCATAGCACAGGGAGATCAGCTCGGTGCTTTGTGACCACCTGGAGGGGTGGGATAGGGAGGGTGGGAGGGAGACGCAAGAGGGAAGAGATATGGGAACATATGTGTATGTAAAACTGATTCACTTTGTTATAAAGCAGAAAGTAACACACCATTGTAAAGCAATTATACTCCAATAAAGATGTAAAAAAAATAAAAATAAAAGGACAAAATGCGAAGCCAGAATGATTAAGCCACTAATATTCTTCATCCTAAATAATGGGATATCTGGAGTTGCCTCTGTCTATTCACTAATAAAGCTGACTGTATGAGACTACAAAAAAAAAAAAAAAAAGAACTGATCTGCCTCACCGTGGGTTGGTGGGTACAAAGTCAGAACCAATCACAAAGCAAGGAACGACGCGCAGGCCTTGTCCTTCTCCTAATGCAGGAATCTCCTTGAGTCACCAGCTCAGCCTGAGTGCCCCGTGATGGGGAGCTCACTGTGTCACAAAGCACTTCATCTCACTGTGGATAGCTCTCATTCTCAGAAAGGTTTTCTTAGCTTTGGCCCTTAAGCTACAGCCCTGGAAATGCTTAGTCTAAATGCTACCCTCAAAGGATCAAGCAAATACACTGGTTGGTTGACTGAAGGTCTGTAACCCCTGGGAGAGCGCTGTGCATTCTGACAGTCTTCATGCTTCCAATGCCCCCTAGGCCATTGCAGGGGGAGGGAGGGGCCTGTTTGGACCGGAGGAAACGGGCTTGGGTGGAAATGCAGGCGGTGGGGGCAGCATGAAGGCATATCTGCATCTCACTTTGGCAGCCTATGGTGTGAAGCACCGGAGAAAGGTGAGACGTGGAGACAAAATGAGAACAAGACGAGATCTCTGCAAGCACTTCAACCCAATCGGGCTGAGGTTCCCAGAAGAGAGATAACTCAGTACTTTCGACTCGTTTCCATTTTTGTTCTGTCTCAGGGACCTCTTGAATTCCAGCTGGGCCAGAAAGGTGCATGGCCAAAATACCCAGAGAATGTCCCTTATTATAGAATGTTCAGCTCACGGTGCAGAGCCGGCAGGTTTTGATACTTCTGATAACATGTGGATATAAGACTCAATGTTCGGGGTGGAGGAGCTTGGCTCTAACCAAATTTGGGAATCTTGTTTCAGGAGAATGGACAAGAGAGACTGGGAACTATGAGAAATGGAGGGCTCACACGAAAATGAAAACGGAAGTTTTAACCATTTTCTAGACTCATCCAGCACAGAGTGAGGTGTCTCTTCAGTCGCCACAGTGATCACTTGCCCGCTTGCTCTGACAGGCTGCTCCTCTCGATAGCATCCTCACGCTCCAGTCTTGCGTGCTAACAAGGTCAGGGCTGGGTCTTTTACTTTGGTTTCTTCCGCGGGCTCCAGCCCAGACCTCAGCACGGACCTCCAATAAATACCTGCACTTACCATTCTTCCAGCGTCAGGGAAAGACAGAGAGTGGGACGAGACTGGTTTGTAAAAAGGAAACGGACACACCTGAGGTCATTTCATCACTCCCCAACCTGATGGAGCATCGTAGCGAACACCAGGCTACCAGGAACAGGGCCACTGAGACAGGGAAAGGGAGCGTCCTGAACTCAAGGTGTGGGCAGTGCCCGGGAAGTCTGTAGGAGGAGAATTCAAGCACTTCATGGAGCGTGCACAGTACCACCAACACAAAGATCTGTCCATCCACGACTCTTTCTGTTTGATTCACAGCGATATTCTGCAGGAATCCAGTTACTTGCAGCTCTTAGACAGGACGGCATATTCCCAAGCTCCCAATGTCACCTTCCACGAGCTCCGTTTAATCCTAGATTTTCCACTATGGGCTGTGTGACCCTGGAGAAAACACTCCACCCCTTAGTCTCTCAGAGGTAGGTAATAATTCTTTCCTTGAAGAATGGCGAGGGGGTTGTTGGCTATGAAGTGTGTATGAGGGCCCAGCACAGTGGCTGGTGGACCTCGACAACCACTGGTTCCCCGCCCCACTCTCCACCCTGTGCTTTGGTACTCACTCTCTGGATAGGGGCCCCTGCATCTACACGGCCTGTTCCTGTAGGGTGTTCGTGTATTTGTGCCTGTGCGTGCCTGTCTGTATGTGTGTAAAAGAAACAGAAAGAGAAAGAGAGAGAGGAGGGAGGAGAAGGACGAGTGTGTAATTGTGTTGAGGGAAGGTAAGGGGCACACGGTGTGTCTAACACCCACCCCCCAACTCCCTCTCTCAAGCCATCAACCTCTTCACTGGAGGCCCTGACAGGGTGAAAATTAACCAGCAGCCTCCTCTAATCACTGTACAGGGTAATGAAGGCCACGGTTAGACTCCTTCCTCTTCCCTGTTGTCAGAAGGGAGCTGTGTTTACACTCCAGGAAGAGCCTTTACTCAGTTATGCAGGTTGCGTGTGTGCGCGCACATGTTGGCTTGTGCATGATGGGGGCGGTGTGTGAATGACTTCTAGGCACTTGCTTTGAGACAGGGAACTGGGGGGACTTTTGTTCTGCAGGCCTCCAGGCCGCCCTGCCCAGCCCTGCACCCAGACGGCACACACATCCCCTACCCTGACCCTGTATTCTCCAGTGAGTTGATCTCATTATGGCAAATTTAGTTACAGCTGAAGTCTCCTTGTAACAAAGATTATGTCCAAGCCCAGAGTAATGGAACCTAGTCGATTTCATTAAAATAAAATTGGTTACAATGAATAATTCAATAGGATGATTTTGTTTCCTCATCTCCTCTTTGTAGATCGAAGAGCTAGTATTTATAATGATTTTTTTTAATTGGATTTTTGTTTAGGAAGAGATAATCACCCATGATTCCTGACAGCCCCCTCCTTAGGAGACTGGAATAATTGCCCCACAAAGTCTCTTTTCAAATGCTAAGACTGGAAAATTCTTTCTCTCCTTTTCTCACATTAGTAGCAATAAACTTTGGGTGGTTTTTAAGCACAGCTGCTACCTCAACACCTGCTCATGTGAGATTCTGAGTGTGTTAATAATACCCTTGTTTGAATGATGTTTTTTAAACATTTCTAGGAACTGGATGGAGGTGCTGAATTTGGAATTCCTGGCTCTACTGCTGGCCAGCCCTGCTGTTCCTGAAGCAGGACACTGTGTGAGAGAGGTAGCAATGTGCGTGCGTGCATGCGTGTGTGTTTGTGTGTGCGTGTGCATGTGTGTGTATCTACAGTCAATTAAATACACATCTCCTGAACTCCTAGTCTTATCTAGACCTGTGCTTGAAGATGGGGGAACAAAGTGAATAAAACCTCAAAACTGTTTTCACAACACTAGCAGTCTAAAGGGGGAGCCAGACACAGAAACAGGTAATTAGAGTTCAGAGCACGGGTGTAACCAGAGATGGATACGGCAAATACAGAGGTGGCACGGGGCAGGATGAGGCCTACACAAGCACTCATTTATTCATTCATTCGTTTGTTCATTCGTTTGTTTGTTCATTCATTCATGCACCCGGCTGGCACTACACATGGGAAACGTCAGGGAATACCACGCTTCCATTTCTTTCCATCCTCCTTGGGGCAGTCAAGCAAATGAATGAATAAAGGATCTAATGCATGTAAACACAACCAGATAAATGAAAAAATGATCAAATAAACACTGTAAGTGAGCTTGGACTCCTTTTGTACCTCTTCCGATGATTTTCACTGGGCCCCAGAAGGTCACATCTCTCTTCCATCTAGAAACCAGGCCTCCCCCCAACTACCCCGCCGACCCTGAGTCAGGGAAGCAATATTAGAGAGGAATGGCTAGGAGTAATGGCTCATCTGCAAGGCCAGGAGGGAGGCCGGCCTCAGAAACGGCTACGGGGCCAGGCAGTAGGAAGCACTGAGTCGTGTCTCTGGGAAACAGGGATCTCGGAAGAAGGCAGGTGCTTGTTCAGCAGGATAATTGGAAAGGGGGCTCTGGGGACAGTATGGCCATCCCGAGAATCACATCAGCTCTGGTGGCCCCAACACTCTTGCTCCCTCAACTAACCTGACGGTCCCTTGGGGAAGAACCTTGGGACATAACTAGTGCATTCGGGGACTAAGGAACGAGTCACAGCTTTTCAGAGTTGGGAAGGTCCTTGCAGATCATCCAGCTCAACTACTCTCTAACTTAAAGATGGGGAAAATGGGGCCCAGAGAGGTGGGAACACTAGCCCAAAGCCACACAGCAAATTCATGGTAGAGGCACTGTTAATTCATGGGAGAGTGCTCAAGGAGCACACAACTTGACACTCTGCCCCCCTCGAAAGTGAGACTCACCCCAAGAATTTGTTCTTATCCCACTGAATTCCAGTGGTATATCCAAAATGGAGAGCTTTCCCCAAATATAACTTACAATAGGTAGGGACACAGGAGGACCGTCATTACCCCTACTATGCTGGTGTTTCTTGCCCGTAACCCTTCCATGTCCAATCGCTGACAAACAGGTCTCATGAGACCTTGGAATTGCATTTGGCCACTTGCAGCAACACGGATGGACCTAGGGATTATCATACTAAGTGACGTAAGTCAGAAAGAGAAAGACAAATACCACATGATATCACTTCTATGAAACAGAAACAGATTCACAGACATAAAGAGCAGACTTGTGGATACCGAGGAGGAGGAGGGTAGGAAAGGAAAAGACTGGGAGTTTGGGATTAACAGATGCAAACTAGTATATATAGAATAGAGAAACAGCAAGGTCCTACTGTACAGCACAGGGAACTATATTCAATATCCCGTGATAAACCATAATGGAAAATATTATGAGAAAGAATATATATGTGTAGAACTGAGTCACTCTGCTGTACAGCAGAAATTAACACATCATTGGAAATCAACTACATATCAATAATTTTTTTTTTTTAAAAAATGACTTTACAAAAAATTTTGAAAAAAGCATTATAAGCAAAGTCAAAAGAAAAACTGCAGACTGGGCGGAAATATTTTCAACGTACATCACAAACAGGAACTCATCTCGCTGGTAAATAAACCACTTTTAACCATCAGGAAGAAAAAGACCAAAGTCCCAATAGAAAAATGGGATAAAGAGACTGCTCATAGAAAAAGAAAGGAACATGACCATGATACACACAAAAAGAATCTCAATTTCACTGTAGTAAAAGAAATGCAAATTAAAACAACGTGAGATGACATTTTCTTACCTATGGAGACAGTAAAAATCCAAAAGTTGACAATACATTGTTGTTAAAATTGGAGAGAAACAAACACTTTCATACATTCCCGATAAGAATATAAAATGGTACAGTCCTATGGAGGAATATTTGATAAAAATATGATAAAGTTATATACGCCTTTTTTTTTTTTTTTTTTGGCCACGCTGCACAGCTTACAGGATCTCAGTTCCCCCACTAGGGATCGAACTCGTACCCTTGGCAGTGAAAGCGTGGAGTCCTAACCGCTGGACTGCTAGAGAATTCCCTATATATGCATTAAAAAAAATTATATTTGGCTAGAGATATGATCAAGTGGCCATGTCCAATGACACTGTCTTTGTGATGGGCAACCTTGAGGGGCAGAGCAGAGATTCAGAATGTCTGCAGGAAATGTTACGTGTGGCTGGGAGCTTACCTGGGATGCTGCCGGTTGGCCGATGATGACCCAGCCTGGGCACTGCTGGTCTTGATGGGATACGGAAGCGTTGGATGCCCATTGATCCAGGAACCCCTGGGGCGTGTAGACACCACAGTCTTTGATGCTAGTTTTTTGTTCAAACTCCTCACATACCCCATCACCATCATGGAAATAGCACCGGCTGGGTTCATCTGCAGGAGATAGACACAGAAGGGAGAGACCAGATCAATGTTCGTTCTTTGGCCTCATCTGTCATCAGCAGCTATGGAATCAGATCAGCAGAACCATCAGCATGGTCAAGCCCATCACTGAGAGTCACAGTTGAATATTATTCAGTCTTTAAAAAGAAGGAGATCTTGCCATATGTGACAACATCAATGAACCTGGAGGACATTACATGAAAGACAAATACTGTATGATTCCACTTATATGATGTATGTAAAACAAACTCATAGAAGGAGAGAGTAGAATGGTGGTTGCCAGGGGCTGGCAGGAGGGGGTTGAGATTTCAGAGTTACTGTTCAATGGGTATAACGTTTTAGTTATGCAAGATGAATAAGTTTTAGAGATCCGCTGTACAACATTGTGATTATAGGTAACAAAACCGTGTGTACACTTAAAGATTTGTTAAGAAGGTAAACCTTGTATTATGTGATTTTTACTACACACACACAAACAAAAGTTGACAAACATTTCCACCTTCATTACCCCAAATAAGCCCCACGGCAAGCTTGTGAGAAAGATGTTATTATTTAAATTATTATTTTAGTCTTCCAGATTAGGAAACCGAGATCCCACATATCTTTAATAATTTGCCCAAGGTCATTCAGTGCGTTCATGCCAGACCCTAGTTTCAAACTCAGGCTTTCCACTGTCCAAGTTCTGGGTACGTTATCTGCCACCACAGAACTTCATGGTCTCAAACTGAGGTTTATTTAACTCTAGAGGATTACAGTTTGACATAAAGAGTGCACTGATACATGAGAGACTCTGGCTTCAGTCCCAGGTCTGTAACTAAATTGCTCTGTTCCTTTAGACACATCTCTTTCCCTCTCTGGGCTCAATCATCATTGAAGGGGACGAAACTACTGAGACTCCAGGAGCCCTTCCTGTCTAATGTGCTAGGCTTCTAGGGCCTTGTTGGATATATTAGGTGTTTCACTTAAAGGCCAAGTGAGTTCTCAAGCTCCCATGTAATTCAAATCCCAGCAAGGAGTTCTGCTTGGGACAATTTAAAGCTGCAGCTGGCTGCAATGATGCTCACTTAGCTGCAAGAACAAAGATCAGAGAAGCACAGAATTACTGGATGCCTTCTAAGTAAGTAGGACATACACAGTACACGTTTCTTGGTGTTGCAATATAGAACCACCCAAGGAGAAATCTGGAGGTAGCCGTCCAAAAGAGATCACTCTGCCCAACTTTTAATAACTTGCATGTCAGGTATTCTGTGATACTTCCCCAACTCTGCTAGGAAAAGCTAAGTGCCCCCTCCTATGTGGGTTCCTATTTTACAAAGACCCCCATCTTTACACTTATCACACTGTGCGGCCATCATGTTTATATACAGCAGCTCCTTCAAAAGGCAGTGAGCTCCTCAAAATCTAGTCCCTATCCAGTGTTTTGGAGTGACCTTATAATTTATCATCCAAATAATGCACTTTGAGAGTGAGAGAGAAAGCTAGTAAAAACTGTCCAGGCGATAGGCACATATCCTGAGAAAATCTAAATACCGCAGAACATACGGTCACCCTGAGGGTACTGCTTGATCTAGGCCATCCTTCCCCTACTTACTACAAAATGATGGCGTGAAGCCCCATTTCTAACCAGGGTTTGACTTCTGCCCCTTATATTAGCTATGTAACTTTGCACAATTAGCGTCACTGGCTTCCCATCTGTATTACAGAAATCACTGTCCCAGCCAGGACAACCTCTCAAGATAGCCATACAACTTTCATAAGAAATGGACAGGAATGAGCTTTATTCTAAAATAACGGTCAAGGGACTTCCCTGTCGGTCCAGTGGTTAAGACTCTGCCTTCCCATGCAGGGGGTGTGGGTTCGATCCCTGGTCGGGGAGCTAAGATCTCACATGCCTCGCGGCCAAACAACCAAAACTTAAAACAGAAGCAATATTGTAACAAATTCAATAGACTTTAAAAATGGTCCACATCAAAAAAAAAAAAAAAAAAAAAAACCCTTAAAAAAAATAAAATAAAATAATGGTCAAGAGAAAAGATACTCTTCTCCTAAGGGTTCAATTTATTCCTAAGTGGCTGAATTGAATCAGCTTATAAAATCAGTACTCACTTGAAACCCTTTCAAGCAGCATTCCCCCAAATAGAAAGAGCCCGGGTCAAGTAGAAATAAGACTTGGATTTCTGTGATGCTGACTATCTGAAAAAAGGAATCATTGAATTCAGGGGCAGCAGAATGTTGAGCCCCTTCCAAGCTCCAAAATCCCTTGTTTATTTCTGCAAACAGTTTACATAGTGAAATACTATCAAAAGAGCCAGAATAAATCAGTCCATTATAATTCAATTATTTAAGGATGAGTCTGAGCCAGCTGAGGACTCCAGTGACCAGTAGCATGCCCGGCAGTTCAAGCATGGAAAGAATACAGGCTCAGCATTTCTCAGTAGCTCCAACCTCTTGGTGAATGGAGCCAACTTACATATAATAAAACTCAGGCCCCATCCAAGAGTGATGAGCCATCAATCCAGACTTCACTCTTTAGAAACCCAATAAAGGGAACTGCATAGGGCATAGGTTTTGGCATCAGACAAAACTACGTTCAAATCCGAATTCTGCCATATACAAGCAGCACAGGGCTTACATAACCTAACCTCTCTGAACTTCATTTCCCTCATTAAAAAAAAAAATGGAGATAATATTTATCCAGCATTGTTGCAGTGGTTTCATGAGATGATGTGTACAATCCCAGCCCCTTCACCTATTTTATCGAATGGAAGACTAAGAGCCGTAGGAGGTAAGGCATCTGCTTCCAGACAACAGAGAGAGTTGGTGGTAGGGCTAGAAGCAGGATCCTGGACTTTTGATATCTAGCAGAGAGGTCTTCCCCCTGCACACCGTATCTACAGAAAAATGAAGGCACACCCTGTTGAGGATAAGGTCACGGGGTTGCCGGACTCCTGGGACCACCTTTCTTTTCCTCGAATATGAAGACAAATAGGGTAAGATTATCATTAAGATCACCCATGATCTGCTCTCTAAGATAAGTTGATTCATGTCCTCATCAAAGAGACCTCAGAGTGGCAGGAACTGGGGCTAGAGTTGAGTTCTTGTGAAGGTTAATTTCTTCCTGATTTTGCTGAAGACCTCAAACTATCTGTCTGCTTAGAGCCAGTGGACCCTGGAGGTTCTGGAGGAGAGACAGAGGTAGACATAGGTAGGTAAATATGTACTTAGATAGGCAGTTATATGTAGTATGTAGTTGATATATAGATAGATAGGCAGAGGGAGGGTTAAAAGAGGGATAGGAAATTGGGGGAAATGGGAGAGGGAGGGAGGGAGGAAGAGAGGAAGGGTGAGGGAGGGGGAGAGAGAGAACTGTTTTCTCCCCCAAGATTCTGCTGACAAAGCTGCTGTGAGTCCCTTTTTTTGAATAACATCCCTGCACTCTGCTATTCAGTTTCTCTTGCTACTAGTCCCAGGGGCCCTTGAGCTGCATCTGCCAGTCTTCATCTGGGGAATTCTCTCTCCCACTCTACTCCCATGCCCCCAGGACTGAAGAAAGGAGGGTGGGGAACGGAATACCAATGTGTGGCCAGGAAAAACAAAGGCAGCAACAACAAAACAATAAAACAAAACCAGCCTTCCTGTTTTCATTACACCATTTTATTTGGGGCTTCTTGAATGCTTTACGCTGGGAGCTGAGCAGGTTTCAGGGAAAAGAGCTTGAAGTCAATACCAACCGTCTGCTGAGCATCCTGCCCCCTGCCTTCTCAGGTAGTAGCTAGGTGGCGCTGGTAATAATACATCCCACAGGGAGGGGTACTGTGAAAACGAATACTTGTTGAATGAATGAATGAGGAAAATTCAGCACCCTCGATGCACAGACGCTCGTCCAAATATAGTTTAGGCTCTGTACCCTTTGAAACGTTTCTTTAGACTGGGTCTCGGGGTGAAGGGAAAGGAACTGGGACACCAGTGGTGACTAGCTTACAGTGGAATTCCACTGGGCAGTCCAATTTCTCCATCTTACCCCACCTTCCCCTGATACGGGGTACTCCTCATTTCAGATTTGCTCTCTTTCACATAGTGAGACACTTAGAAATCTGCTCTAACCAGCTCGGAGACTCGATGTTGGTGGGGAGACACTGCCAGGTCTGTCTTCTCTGGTTGAGCTTTCAGTTGCCAGAGATGAGCTCAGCTCCAAGAGCCCAAGGCAGATGGACACTCTGTAACCGGACAGACACAGCTGATGGCGATTCTCAATGACTTAATTTTCAATTTCCATCTGTCTGGAGCATCAGGATGAACTGCCAGGCCTCTGTACCCCTGAAGTATGTCTGAAGGACACTATCTGAGATAAGCAGGGATTGTCACCCCAGTTTGAGAGCTTGGAAAGCCAAGTGTCAGGGAGATGAAACAAGTTTACTTTTAAGTATAAGCAAAGGCTGGCATTTGAGCTATTGTTAAGAGTTCTCATCCTTGAAGTTAGAAGCCTTGGATTCAAGCTCCTTATCTGTCCCTGATTACTGGATAAGCATGGGCATGTTATGTCATTGCCCTGTGCCTCAGTTTCCCCATCTGTAAAATGAAAACAAGATTACCTTTTAGACTGCCTCAACAAAGTGCTGGGTGTGTTCAAACAGCATAATAGACTTAGAGATGGAAAGTGACACGAGTCTTAAAGGAACAGGGCTTATTCTTAACCGTGATGATACTGGGGTGAGGTAGGGGGTGGAGGAGAAGTCTTCTTAATTAGAAATGTCTCCTTTTGTTTACCCAGCCCTAGATCCTAAGGAATCTTCAAGAATAGAAATGATTGAAGAGAGCGCATGGGCTACTTTCAATATAAACAGCAAGGAACCAAGTAAACCGAAAAAAAAAGGGGGCGGGGGGGGGCAACAACCTTAACTCACAGCGGAGCTATTTGAACCCAGCTGGGGGACGCTGATTACCTTACCTTGATTAGAAACTCTGGTCATTTGTGATACCCCTGGAACCCTGAGGATCCCACAGAACTTATAGACTAATGGTAAATGCAGGTAAAGCATTTAATAGATAACAGGTGATCAATAAATGGTCTGGGATGATGATGATGATGATGATGATTCTGGAGCCGAACGGGATTATTTCATGTTAGGTATGGGGCAACTGAGGTTCGCAAAGTTGAAGTAATTTTCCGAAGGCTTTAGAAGAAAATTTGCCAGAACGTTGGTTCTTAAGCCCATAATACAGTCCTTTTCTACTGCACCGTGCCACCTTACCAGATCGGGTTTCCAGTATATAATTCTGGAACAAAATGGTTTGTTATCTTTAACCAAGTTTCAATACTACTTTTGGGAATCTCTGATTTCACTTTTCACAACAGCCCCTGGTATGGGCTAAGTATAACAAGTCTGAGAAGCTAATGGGGTTGCTAAGTCAAGAGCCCACTGAGACAAGAATAAGACTACCTGCGGGTGGAGAGATGAGAGCTATAAGTAATAGGAGATGGATTTGGTTTAGGACTCAAGGAGGATACAAAGAATTTGAACACACTTGTTTTAGTGGCCTGCCTTCCAAAGGATGGGTAGATTTACCTATCTTTCTAAACTTCTTGTTTACGAAGATGGGTCAGCTTTTGAGAAGTTAGCATCTGTTTCTATTTCCAGCTGAGAGGACAGGATTGGCATTAGGATATTCTCTTTTAGTCCAACGATGACTATTTTTTCTATTTTTTAAACACCAGAAAAAATAGTATTTTTTAAGTTCAGTTGTTTGTTTAGGATGGGTCCAACCACAACAAACTTCATGCCGCATAACAATTCATCCAAACAACAACAAAAAGAGACCAAAAAATGTACAATCGTTGTGTCCAAATAATAACTTCTTGGAACAGGGGAAACTGGGTGGAGTGCTTAAGCCCTGAAGGCTTACAAAGGGGAAGCTTGAGGCAGGGTGGCGGCTGTACTGGTAAATGTTTCCTCTGGAACAGAATATCTGGATTTTATATTGCCTATCTTTTAAAGGCTTCAAGGCAAACCCACATCGCTGACCTCACTTAGTTCTATTCAAACCAAGGTTTGTTCTTAACCTTCACCACCAGATCAGCCTGTCCAGAGTACAAAAGACAGGGTGGTGAAGGGCTTCTGAAGAACCATGAATCCGCTAACAAGCTTCAGAGGCCGAGTAGGTCTGCTGAATCTGAGGAGTTTAAGGGGGCTTCTGGTTCCGTCAAGGGCTGGCCACATACCAAGGCGGGCCAGAAATTCCTTCCTGTGTTTCGGTGGGACAACCAGGCGCCATCTAGCAAACCCAAAGCACTAGGAAAAGAAGAGTGAATCTGGACGTCGTCTCAAATGATCACTCCAGCTCCACGCCCACAGAAAGCACGCTCAGGACAGCCTCCCCTCTGTCCACTCGCCCCCTACAACACTCTCATAATTGGCTTTGGGTCTTCCCCACTTCAACACCTTCTCATAAAGCAGCCTATGAGTGAGTAACCTAAACCTGACCATGTCTGAAATTCTTAATTGACTCCTGCAAAATTTGAGCTTCCCCATCTAGCACTCAAGTCCTTCTGTAATCCAGCTCCAACTTCCCTGTCTATTCTCATTTCCAACCACACCTCCACTCTAAAAGCATAGAGTTCCTTCCCAGAACTCACGCCTCAGAGCTCTCCACTCCCCTCTTATTTCCTTAGCCGGAAAGGCTAGGAGTCCTTGCCTTCGCGTCTTCCATCAAGATTTAACTCTAGCATCTTCAGCCCCGTGAAGCCTGACCTGTCACTCTTCTGCATCACTACTTGTCTAGCACAAGCCATTTCCCTTTATTCCCTGAGTCACGGTTCTCTTTTTCCAAACCAGCAAAGAGGATATTGCCTACGTAAAAATTGTTAATTAAAAAAGTGAGCAATGTACATTTTAAAAATTAAAAAAATTAAAGCCTCCCTTCAGTTCACATATCCTTACCATTCTGTCTTCTACTTCACATTTCCCTTTCCATGATTCACAGTGAAATTTACTGAGGGTTATCTAAACTTGCATTTCCCGCTTTCTCTCCGGCAATTCACTCTTCAGTTCACTCCCATCTAGCTTCTGAACTCACCACCCCACAGAAATCAATCTTGTCAAGGTTACCATTGACCTCAGCATTGCTAAAACTAACTATGACGTCCAACAGTCCCGAAACATGTGAAGAAATCGCCCATTCCTTTCCTCTTGAAGTACTCCCCTCCTGGATTCCACACCACCATGCCACCCTAATCCCTTCTGGCTCTCAGCTCTTCCCACACAGACTCATTTGCTGTCTTCTGCTTCCCTCTGCTAAATGCTGCCAGCTTTCAGGGTGAGGTCTTGGGCCCTCTTTTTCTTATCTATCTACAGTCTCTCATCCAGTCCCAATGTTTAAATAAAAATGTTAGAGTATGGATGTGCCGATGACTCAAACATCTCTTTAGGTATGACCTCTTCTCTGAGTCCCAGCTGCCTGCAATGCCATCTCTACTTAAATATCTATTTAAAGTCATCACAAAATCAACATGTCTGAAATGTAAAATAGACAGCTAGTGGGAAGCAGCGGCATAGCACAGGGAGATCAGCTCGGTGCTCTGTGACCACTTAGAGGGGTGGGATAGGGAGGGTGGGAGGGAGGGAGACGCAAGAGGGAAGAGATACGGGAACATATGTGTATGTATAACTGATTCACTTTGTTATAAAGCAGAAAGTAACACACTATTGTAAAGCAATTATACTCCAATAAAGATGTAAAATTAAAAAAAAAAGAATTCTATCACCCAGTCATAAACTTACATGAAACCTCTTTCAAAAACAATAAAATAAAACCAAAATCAACATGTCTAAAATAAAAGTAATGGTTTCCTCCCACAGTCCTTTCTTCCCCATCTTAGTAAATGATAACATTGCCTGACAATGGCCAGACTAAAACCTTCTGAGTCATCTCTATTTTTTTCAGTTCATCCTCCAATACCACATAAAGTCCATGAGCCCATCCTGTAGACTCTTTTATCTCAGGATATTCCAAAAAGATCCACTATTGCTCCATCACTACCACCCTAATCCAAGCCACCATCACTATGGCAATGCTTATTTCACCAGAGTCTCTTCTATCTGCTCCCAACCCTCCCTCCTCCAGAGCACAGCTAGAGCGCTCTTTTAACAACATAAACTACATCAGGCCACTCTCCAACCTAAAACTCCTCGCATGGAACAAAATCCAAAGACTGTATCACAGCCAAGTCCCCACTTTATCTGACCATCTCCTACTATTATCCTTCTTGCTCACTGCCTTCCATTCATTTACTCATCCGTCCATCCATCCATTCAACAAGTATCTATTCCTTAAATAAGCCAAACTTGTTATTGTTCCAGAAATCTCGAACTTGATATTTACTTTACCTGAAACACTTTTTCTCCCCTGGCTTTTTTCACAATCTCTTCTTTTCTGCACTTAGGGTTTAGCTCAAACATTACTTCCTCAAATAACAACCCTGCCTACTTACAGTGAGCTCACATCTTATTCTTCCATCCCCATTAGAAAGTAGCACAGAATCTTATTTTATTTCTTCACAGTATTATTCACTATCTAAAAATAAACTATATTTATTATTGTTCTCCTCCTTCTAGATGACATAAGTTTCATGGAAGCTTATCTCAAAATGTACCCCTTTCTTTAGGATCAAGAAAACTGCCTCCCCATATTATGTAATTGATATTTAAGAATAAACGAATGAGGGACTTCCCTGGCGGTCCAGTGGTTAAGACTCCGCACTTCCACTACAGGGGGCGTGGGTTCGATCGCTGGACAGGGAACTAAGATCCCTCATGCAGCACCGTGTGGCCAAAAAGAAAAAAAAAAAAAAAAAGAATAAATGAACATATGAGTGAATGAATGAGTGATTGTGTATAGCTCTTGGATTGTAAGATATTTCTGGGCTGGCCCCAATCACACTTCTATTTGCACCCCTAATTCTTAAGACAATGCCAGTCTTATAGCAGGTACTCAGTCAATGATGAATTAACAAAGTTCTTTCGAGTTTCAGAATCTCTGTTATTGATTGTATTGAAGAAGTCTCAAACCTGATTTGAATCTGTTTCAGTAGATTGTACTGTGGAAAGATTTTAATGAAAATATTAATTATAATATCATATTATAAATCCTAGCACATACTGAGAAGGAAAATCCAATTCTATATAAAGCACCCCATGTTATTTTTTTCCCATAAGACATCTCACCATCTGTCCTACATATTGTTTTATTTTCTTTCTTGACTGAATCTGCAAAGAAATGGAATATCTGGAGAGAAAAGGCGGTGCACACTAGACTGAAATTTAATAAAGATATTTGATGGCCTTAGGAATTGAAACTTGAAGATACATTTACATCACCTTGAATTTAGTATAGTTTTTTGAATGGCCTAAAAGATTGTAAGCAAAGATAGTGATCCTAATAAAGGACAATACATCCAATGTGCAGAATGTTCAAAGCCCTGAATGATTTTCAGCTGGGTCTATTTTGGTTGCCAGCGCGATCTCATAATATGAAAGAGGGGTAAAATTCAGTACCGCAGTGAATGACACAGTGGCCATGAAACAGGCGTTCTAAGCATGGGCAGGAGGAAGGGTGATACCTAGGACCCAAAGGCCTTTAAAAGTATGAGCAGGAAGTAACAAAATGAGATTTGTTTTGCATGATATAAGCTAATAATAAATGCAGAAGAATAATCTGAAACATTCATATGCAGAAAGTCGGCAAAAAATGGTTAAAAAGAAAAGGTGATAAAAGATAGCAAACTACAAATGGAGTATCAGTGGTTTTAATGAGATCTCATCACTCCACACCAAACAGAGAGAGAGAGAGAGAGAGAGAGAAAGGAAGGGAAGAAGGAAGGAAGGAAGGAAGGAAGGAAGGAAGGAAGGGAGGGAGGGAGAAAGAATGGGACACTTCCTCAAGATCAGCAGCCTGGTCGAGAGAACTGGAGTCTAAAATAAATGTCCACTAATATACCCACAGCTTTGACCAAGTCATTTCCCTCTCTGGGCTACAGTTTCCCCTTGAATAAAAAAGAAAGTTAAATCAAACTGTTTTATGATTCCCTTCAACTGATTCATTCTAAAATGTATTTGCGGGCTTCCCTGATGGCGCAGTGGCTGAGAATCCGCCTGCCAACGCAGGGGACATGGGCTCGAGCCCTGATCCGGGAAGATCCCACATACCTCGGAGCAACTAAACCTGTGCGCTGCAGCTACTGAACCTGCGCTCTAGAGCCCGTGAGCCACAACTGCTGAGCCCACGTGCCACAACTCCTGAAGCCCGCGCACCTAGTGCCCGAGCTCTGCAACAAGAGAAGCCACCGCAATGAGAAGCCCGTGCACCACAACGAAGAGTAGCCCCCGCTCGCCGCAACTAGAGAAAGCCCGCGCGCAGCAACGAAGACGCAACGCAGACAAAAATAATAAATAAAGTAAACAGACATCATCATTGTGGGGTTCATTCCTTTTGTCTATTAAAAGAAAATGACAATATCACTTTTCCTACCCATTAGAGAAAGTGGTTGTAATGATCAGATAAAATAGTGTTATGGAAAACACTCAAGCTTGTTGTTGTTCTACGTTTTATGATCACAGGTACAATCTAGAACTCATCTCTCAAATCATCACACGGGCTTTCCAATTCACTGAGTCGGTCTCAGCTCGGTTATCACCTGCCTAATGAGGTCTTCTCTAACCATGCTAACTTCCCTCCAGTCTCTCTCTACTCTACTAGTCTATTTTATTTTCTACATAGCATTATATTGCTTCTTCAAAGTCTCCTTGATCATTGCATTCTCTCTAAAGCAAAATGGCAGCTCTAAGAGAGCAGAAACAGGCTGTTTTGCCCACTACTGCATTCCAATCCCAGAACATAGAAGACAGGAAATATCTGCTGGATGAATGAGTGAATGAATAAAGGTTTAGCACTGCCTTTAGAGGGCCTTCCCTGGTGGCGCAGTGGTTGAGAGTCCGCCTGCCGATGCAGGGGACGCGGGTTCGTGCCCCGGTCCGGGAAGATCCCACGTGCCGCGGAGCGGCTGGGCCCGTGAGCCATGGCCGCTGAGCCTGTGCGTCCGGAGCCTGTGCTCCGCGGCGGGGGAGGCCACAGCAGTGAGAGGCCCGCGAACCAAAAAAAAAAAAAGAAAAAAAAGAAATTATCTTGTCTACATGTTTCCTTTTGTAAATACAGCAAGTGAAAGTTTCAGAATTTCAGAAACGTTAAGTAACTCACTGGATGCTGCACGGTTCATTGTTCTGGGCCAAGGGTGGGATTGGCTAATTAAGGCTCATTCTATAGATATTGGGAATGTGCAATATTAAACAGAAATCGGTCTGTGAGAAATCCATGTATGTGAGCATGAAGCAAAACAGTGCATTCAAATAAAGGGCAGCGTATGCACATCTGCGCATCTGTTCTTCCGTCCTGCAAAACAAGCAGCCCACCGGCCTGTTAAGGCATCCTCAAGATGTCAGAGAAGACAGGATGGTGGACAAGTGGCTGCTCTGTCGCCAGCAGCCAAGGGATCGAAGGCACCACATGAAAACCAGGCCAGTTACCCCAGGTCTGGCATAACTGTCGTGACTAACGTGACCACCGTGTGCTGGGTTCTCGGTGGGGTTCCCACGCAAGAAACTGGAGTGTCAAAGTGGATCCCTCTGACCCTGAGCCCTGGTCGGTTGGGCCAGCCTTGAAGACTGTCCTCCTGCCAGATGGTTAAGATAAGACCAAAAAGATGAGGCCTTCAGGCCACAGTTGCCTTATTCTCCAAGTTATAACACGTGCTGCAGTGCTCTAAGGAGCAGTAGCCCAGTCAAGAGGCAGAAGTGCACTGAGGTAAGCTTTCCTTATCTTGCATGATGGGTTAGGCCACTCTTCTGTTCCTGGAGAAGATTTTATGTTAATTTGAATCTGTATGTTTCGTTTGTATTATTGAACTGTATTCTTTTTTGTTTTTTATAGAAATGTGTGTATATGTCTCTCCCTTTCCTCCCAATAAGGAAAGAAGAGAGGAAAGAAGCAAGGAAAGATGGAAGAGAGAGAAGGAGAAAGATAGAAAAGAAGGGGAATTGGTTCTAAATCTTAAGAGTTAACCTGGAATATTTGAAAATATCAATCAAAACCACTGTTGCTTTTCATCAGAGATGACAGATAAGGGTCAGCATAACTATTCATGCTCAGAAAAAGTTCCAAAGAGTAGCAGTCTCTCTGAGATCAGTTTCTACCAACTGGAGAAGGTGTTGGCCCAAACAAGAATGTGAGATTGCAGATTACGTTACTGAGAAGACAGTCGATCCTAGACCAGAGGTCAGAGAAGCCCCCTCTGATCCTAGAGATGGCTGGACAGATCAGTTCTGGGCCACCGATGAACTAGGATATGGTCAGCGGACGGGGCCCAAGGTAGGCGCCATCGCTAAGCGATGCTCGTAGAGGTATGGAGTTGCGTAACCTGAAGGAGAGAAGGCTCCGAGGGGACACAGCAAAAAACTCTTCTAACGAATGACAGTTGCCCTGAAAATGAAACTGGCTACCTCAGAAGGTACTGAGTTTTTCATTCAGCATTTTCTGACAGAGGCTTGATGACAATTAACAAGGCGTAATCTGGTCCTTGCCTGCTTCTGCAGCCTTCTTTCTAATGTAATCTAATTTCAGCTCCGGGCAGGCTGAACGGACCATGTTCCCTCTCACCTCTCCACCTGTGCGGAAGCTCCCTCCGGATTCACAACCCTGCTTTTCCTATGACTAGTCTCCGTTCATCCTTTATCCATATTTAACCAGACACGACTCTGGAAAATCCCTCTAGCAATCCACTCGGGAGAGGCTACTGAACCCTCTCTTCATCTTCCAGCAGAAGCCTACTTCTACTGTACTTCTCTACTTCTCTAATTAAAATGATAGCTACCATGCAGATGTAAGCTATTATATATAGAATGGATAAACAAGGTCCTACTGTATAGCACAGGGAACTATATTCAATATCCTGTGATAAACCATAATGGAGAATATAAAAAAAATATATATATATATATATATGAATCACTTTGCTGTACAGCAGAAATTAACACATTATAAATCAACTATACTTCAATAAAAACAAACAAACAAAAATGATAGCTACCATGCAATAAGGGTATTTGCTAAGTGAATGAATGGATGACCTGGTCCGTGCCATGCACAATGTTAAATGTTTTTAAATATGTAATGTCATTTAATGCTAGAAGAGTCCTATGTATTTGGTGCTATTATTATCCTCATTTAACAGACAAGGAAATTGATGTGTAACGAGGGTAAGGCATTACCTAAGGTTTCAGGACTCAAACCCTGACTACTGTGATTCCAAAATCCATACCCTCCCGTCCGCCCCTGCTGCCCGGTTCATGTCTCTTGTGTGGATGTGGAGGCTGAGGAGCAGCTAGTGAGACAAGCTGATCCGATTCTCTCTGAGATGCCCTGCAATTTTGTGGTACTTGGGGGCTCAGGGGTCTGATGGAGCTGCGGGCACATCCCTGCTCTTCACTAATTAGCTGGGTGTTGATGAGCAGCGCACTTCATCTGAGTCCCAGTTTCTTCTTTGGCAGTTGGTGAAATAATGACTCTTCCCAGACGTTTGGGGGATGAAAATGAGAAGCGGTATAGAAAATGCCTAGCACGGGCATCTAGCATGAAAAGAAATTCTGTGAAGAATCAGGAGTCTCCCTTCCCTAAAGGAAACAATCTGTCTCGGCTACCTTGTGCCCGTTAAAGTGCACGGGCTCAGTAACTCATGTTTTGGTTAAACCTTTAAATTTTCTTTTTCAAGGGGAATCTGAGTTTTTGTTGGCAAGGGATCGAACAGGCGCGGGCCCTGCCTCTGGGCCCACAGTCCATTAGGGAATTTATGAGGGGAGATGAGGGACCGTCAACTCAAGTACTCCCTTCAGAGGCAGTACTTACAAAGCCATCAATTTCCTTAACAAAGACCATTGGCTTAAATGCCCCTTAAAGCAGTGTTATTTACACAGTTCTCCACTTCCCTTTGAATTCTCTGCCTGGGGGGCGGCCTACCTGCAGTTCTTTCCAGCTACTAGTTAATTAGGCTCCCGCCCAGAAAGGAAGCCAGCAGAAACTGGGACTTGGTTTTGAAAAGCAGCTCGATTTGGGGATTATCACAGAGTTCACCCAAGCCACTGGTACCGCCTGCCGCTTCTGCTAATGTTCTAAAACATGTGGACCTTGTCAGAGTTAGGACCATGGGTGGTATTGTGAGATAGAGAAGGAGTGACTGACCATTCCAGCTGTCTCTGCTTTGCAGGAAAGTAAAATAAAGTTCAAAGAGCATTAATGGCAAACACTCCTAGGGTGCTTTCTAGCTCTGTAGCATATCAATATGGTAATACTGCAGTTTTATAGATGAGGAAACTAAAGTGGCCCACACCCCTTTTTGTGGCACAGCTGGGATTTGAACCAAGCAACCAAGCTCCAGAGCCTGGGCACAGAACCACCATACTGAGCTACTCAAACGGATATACGGATCACTTTCGGAAGAACAGGATCTGTCCCAAGCCCAGCAGATCTGGCATCCTCAGTGCCTTAGCGTGAACCTGACACATAAGAGGTGCTCAACCAATATGTGATGAATAAATTCATAAATGTATGAAAGACTATATCACAGCTACCCGATAAAGTAAGGAACACAGCTCCCACTCCACAACTGGCAAAAGATGCTTGGGGACCAGGCCTGGAGCTAGAAGCAGTCCCCTGTGCCGCTGCGTCAGGTCAACTGGTCTACTCACAGTGCTGCAGAAGAACCCTCATTCTGGACCTTTATTTTTATCAGCAGAGACCCTGCGCCTGATCTTACTGAGCCCAGCTGTCCAGGAAGCTTTCACAGACTCACCACCCCCAACCAGGGGTTTTCCCACTCCTTCTGGGGCCCCCTCACACCACTCCCTGCACATCTTTAAGGACCACTGCCCTCTGGAGTCCTCCAATGAAGGACTTCTTCTTAGGCCAATTGTCACTCCCATCTGCACCCTGCCTAGTACATAGCTTTGTATGCAGCAGGAGCTTAACAGAGACAAACACTAGTGTGAGATGGATCACATTTGCTTCCAGTTGTCTTTCCAGGACCCCCGAGGCTGTTGCCTTGAGGCCAGAGGAGGCAACCCTAGAGTTTGTAAGGGGAGCTGCAGACACTGGGTGTGGAATATTTTATCTTTCTTCCAGGCAAATTAAAAATCCAGTCCCTTAAAAATTATTATAATTTCAGATTTTCTTTATCTTAATTTCTCCTTGGTACTTAACCAGGAGCAGCCAAGAAAAAAATCGCTTTTAGTTCTTCCTCTGCTGAGGAGTTAATGATCTGTAAACAAACACTTCAGACGCGTTTCTTAAAGAGACCCCGACCCTTTTGTCATGTGAAATTCCTTTTGCACCTTGCATTGTTTCCCCTTCTCATTATCTGTTTGCTGGTAGGCTCTTCAGCGCGTGAGAGTACACATTTTTATTAGATAATCTTAATGATGAAGAGGTAGCATAAATTAGTGGTTCAACCTGAGGGTTTTGTGTGTGTGTGTGTGTAATTTATTTATTTATTATTATTTTTTAACATCTTTATTGGAGTATAATTGCTTTACAATAGTGTGTTAGTTTCTGCTTTATAACAAAGTGAATCAGTTATACATACACATATGTTCCCATATCTCTTCCCTCTTGGGTCTCCCTCCCTCCCACCCTCCCTATCCCACCCCTCTAGGTGGTCACAAAGCACCGAGCTGATCTCCCTGTGCTATGCGGCTGCTTCCCACTAGCTATCTATTTTACGTTTGGTAGTGTATATATGTCCATGCCACTCTCTCACTTTGTCCCAGCTTCCCCTTCCCCTCCCCATATCCTCAAGTCCATGCTCTAGTAGGTCTGTGTCTTTATTCCCGTCTTACAACCTGAGGGTTTAAGAGCCAGACTTCCAGGACTGGAATCCCTTACTGGGAGCCTTGGTTAATTACTTAACATCTCTCTGCTTTTTCCTTATCTATAGGACCAACACAATTAGTCAAAGGAGTTCAAAGAGGAAAAGCATTAAATTCATAACGAGCAATTTCTACTGTTATGACTATTGTTTGAGATGAAGAGATGGAATAGGACTGGAAACACATATCCATATGTCATCACTTCTACTGGTTCAGAAGCTCTGGTATTTTGGAGGAGGGCACTGGCTCCTCTAGTTTTGAAGTTGGGCAGTTCTTGGTTCAGATCCCAGCTCTGCCACTTAATAATCACCTGCTTTAAAGAAGTCATTTCATCTCCCTGAGCCTCAGTTTCTTTTTGTGTAAAATGGGAGTAATAATCCCTGCCTTCCAGCAGCCCTGAGAAGATTGAAAGAGGAGAGAGGAGAGCCCTGTGTGTGGCACACTGCTGGCATGGGATGTGACACTTGCGAAAGTTTGTGTCCTCTTGTGTTGGTTTTCCAGCTCAATAAACATTTACTGAATGGAGGTCACTTTCTCAAAAGTCACTTAAACACTGGGGACTCTGCTGTGTCATCTGGAAAGCAGTGATGAGAATGCCTGGTTGTCAGGGATGCTGTGGGTTTGAAATGAGACAACGTAGTGGGTTCTTAATAAACATGAACGTGCCCCTTTCTACAGCCCAGGGAGGATCCAGGCCACCGTCTGAAGCTTTAGGCAGTAAGCTGCCTGGGCTCCTCTAGCCACTCTTTTCTGCTTTGAAGTATCATTTGATTCAGTGCATCAGACAATGCCTGGCTCTAGCTGGATGCTGGGAACACAGGGATAGGCAGGATGACTTCTTTCAAGGGTGAGGGAAACTGACGTGTACACAAAAAATGTGGGGAGTGAATATAATTACGGCTATGCTGCTACAGGCTGAGGGGCGAGATGGATGAGGTGATATTCTCACCTCTCTGTCTCTCATCTGCCTTGACCTCCCTAATTGGCTATTCTTTCACCCACCTACAGACTCATCCATCTATGCCAGCAGTTGGTCAGCAACTTTTCCTGTACGAGGCCAGATAGTAAATATTTTGGCTTTGTGGACCATACAGGGTCTCTAGGAACTACCCAACTCTGTCTCTTTAGTAGCAAATATCTAAACCAAGGGGCACAGTTGTGTTTCAGTCAAACCCGATCTACCCAAATAGGCAGCACCTGGGGTTTGGCCACGGGCAGTAGTTTTCTGACCCCTGATCTAGGCAAGCATGCGTTTGCCTCCTGTGCCCAGTACAGGGGTGTGGCTGCAAGTACAGACTGCACAGAGGACGTGCCTTCTCCTCCTTTCATGCCGGAAGCAGCAGCCTCCCTGGGGTCCTCAAGGACCGGAGAAGTACAGCCTGCAGCCTCCAGCCTCTTCTCTCCCCTCCCTCACTACCATCCAGCCATGATGACTTTCTCTGACCCCCTCAAAAGCTCTTTCCTGCCTCGAGGATTTAACAGTCTGAACTTCTTGCAATCCTCACTCCATCACCCTAATTTGTCCACTTCCTATTCAACCTTCAAGTCTCAGCTTGAATGTCTTGTCTCCAAGGAGGCCTCTCCTAGCCCTTCGACGTGAGGAGGTCCCTCACTTACAAACCCCACATGTATTTCCACTCAGTGGCATTTCCAACAATTACATTTAAATAATCCTTAGTGTCATTTCCTTGGCCTCCCTGGCCTTCCTTGTTCACTGCCATTTCCCCTGCAGCTAGCACAGTGCTTGGCACACAGCAGCTATCAATAAACGTGTGAATAAATGGCATGACGTGACCCAGCAGCCAATCTGCACCATCCTCTGGCTGGTTCTGATGGCATATGTTACAGCACACAGCCGCTTTATCCTGCAAACCACAGCAGTGGGGGTTCACAGGGTCCTGACTGCCCATCCATCATTTTATTTTAAGCACATTACTTCTCTGTCCAAAAAAGAAAAGGAGGATACAATTAGGCCTACATCCCTCACTTGCTTAATATTTCAATTTCCCCCAGGGCACTCCCTTCAAGTGGAGCTCACAGCTCATGAATATTGAATGTCTCTTCCAACCCACCACGGTCCCCAAGAAAGAGCAGAGAGTCAGGATCTAGGAAAGGCCCCTGCCCCCCAGGCCTCTCCCCTCTCCTGGGCTACCTGGGTCATGACTGCACAGATGCAGATGCACATCAAGGCACCTGAATGGGCAGGTGGATTTCTGGTCACTTTAAATGCCACAAAGAAGCCCTGGTTCTTGGCTACCCAGATTCACCTGCCTTGGAGGCTGCGTTTCAAATGCGCACATCAAAGTTTGGTCTTGATTCCTTGAATTCAGGAAAGCTCCGGGCCCTCCTGAGCCTGACCCCTCCCTGGGAGTCAGGAGGCCAACCCAGACGAAGGGCGAGGATTCCTCCCTTCTGGCATCTGAGGCCATCCTGTTTCTTTTCATTCCTGAATGGCCTCTCTGTGGGGTAGGCCTCCCGGGCTTCTAAAGGAGGTGGTAAGCCGTGGTCTGAGGCTGGATGGCAGGCTTGATCCTAACTGGTGCTGACTCAAGGGTGTTTGAATGCGTCCATCAGACCTCCCGGTTGAGGACTGCAGATCTTTGGGCCCACCCTGCACAGCAGCCTTCCGCCCCATCACCTCCCTTCCCTGCGTCTTTGTCCCCTCGGTGACCCCCTCTGACCCTCCGGGGTAAAGGAATTCCTTTCTCCTCCCCAAGCCCTCATTTCTTTTAAAATGCACAGTTTAAAAACAATAACGATCTGGGATTTAAATTCTGGAAGTCGGGGCTGGAAGGGCCTGGGGGACCTCATCTAGCTCACCCCCATCACGTTACAGCTGGGGAGACTGAGATCAAGGGGCCTCAGCCACTTCTCATGATGGCAAGATGTAGCTCAGGACCGTTTTCCCCGGAGATGGACAGGAGGCCTCTGCATCCCCAACTGAGATGGGAAGTGAGGAAGGGGAAGATAGCAGAAATGCCTACTAACTGCCAGGTATTGTGCTAGACACTCTATAGGAGCTATTTCCATCTTTCTCTAAACATAACCGCGTTGTGATTATGCCTGTTTCCCAGAAGAGAAGACTGAGACTCAGTGAGTGGCCAATAGACCTTTGAACTCAGGCTCCTCTGTCGCCAACACACTGCCATGACAACGGGACAAAGTGTCAAACTCCTCCTAGGCTAAAAAACAGTGTGGCCATATTCAATGGAGGGTGAGCTCTTAAAAACAAAAATACAACCCAGAACACGGAATGGCACTATGCCAAGGGCATGGGCTTTGGGCAGCGGAATGTTCATAGGGGGATAATAACTGAAAATTGTCATCTTCATGACTCATGAAAAGGCACAGGAAGGATATATGCATTCACTTTTGTCTCCTGCTGTGTCAATGGCAACAAAGCAGAAATAGTGAAAAAGAGGCTATCTGCTGCTTTGGGGAGGGTTCATCTGGGTACTGGACACGGTCTTTAGAAGTAGGCAGACGGGATGTAGGGTCTCCGTCTCTGGGCCTCTTGCCTGTATGAGTTAGGGCAATTCACCTCAGTGTCCCAGTTTCCTCATCAGCAAAACGGGCATTCTTATTCTGACCAAATGGAGTTGCTGGAAGGGTAAATGGAATCATTTGAAAAAAGGGTTCTAAGCAAAGAAGTTGGTACAGTTGGGTGCCTGATAAGTGAAATAACTTCATGATTAAGTGCGCAGACTTTGCCTAGGTACTGTGAATCCCATCTCCGCTTTTTCTAGCTGTGTGACCTTAGGCAAATTATTTAACCTCTCTGAACCTCATTTTCGTTCCTCTACACTCCTGGGATAATAACATTATTTATCTCATAGGGTTCCTGGGAAGATTGATATAGCTTTCAAATTAATGATATTAATAACAATAATAATCACAGGAGTAGCAAACACATATATAACACCTACTAGGTGCCACTGCTTTTTTTTTGTTTTGTTTTTTTTGCAGTACGCGGGCCTCTCACTGTTGTGGCCTCTCCCGTTGCGGAGCACAGGCTCCGGACGCACAGGCTCAGCGGCCATGGCTCACGGGCCCAGCCGTTCCGCAGCATGTGAGATCTTCCCGGACCGGGGCATGAACCCGTGTCCCCTGCATCGGCAGGCGGACTCTCAACCACTGCGCCACCAGGGAAGCCCGTTGCCACTGTTTTAAAATGCCTTACCTACAGAGCCTCATTTCACCTTCACAACAACTGTGAGAAGCAGGAACTATTACTAACCCGTTTTACTGATGAGAAAACTGAGGCACAGATAAAATGGGTGTGGGCCTGGCTTCTCACCCCAAATCCATGCTCTTAATCATTACGGAATGTGTCATTATGCCAGTACTAAGCATGTCACCCATGCTAGCCGACAGATCACCACCATCAGCACCTTCATCACCACTCCCATGATTACCACTAACATTTCTCTTTTCTTCTTTTAAAGACCTGTCTTCATGTTAAAAGAAGCTTTATTTCAAGAAGGTATTTTGGCGCAAGTCACTATATTTTTTCCACAGAGGGAGGTCTGAAGGACTACGTGCAGCCAGGAGAAGTTTTATTTTATTCTTTTTCAATTTCAATTTTTTTTTTTTTAAGGTGAGAGGTGGATCATCTATTATGATTTCATGTTGTTAGAAAGAAAAATAATAATAAACGCAACTCCCAGCAGAGCCCATTCTTCCTCCGTTTCTACTCCCCCTCCCCCTACCAGATGCTGTTTTCCTTTTCAGTCACTGTTGTTCTAAAGTCTCATCAGAACATCCACCAAGAAGACATGGCGATTCATCTTCTTGTTTTCCTTTCTCGCCTTGGCTCGGAGCAGGCCAGGGCGGCCTGACAGAGGGGCCACAAGGCTCGGTGACCCCCGCCCCTCCCAGTGACTTGTGGGGAAGTGGATTGATCCCTCCTCCTCCTTATCTGCTCACACATAATTGAGTTATTGGCCCTGGCTCTAGGACAGGGCTGGAGATGCTGTGTCGGACCAGAGACAAAGTAATGCTAATGGCAGGGAATGCGGGAGAGGAGGGGAGAGGGGAGGGAGCTGGAAAAAGAGACAGGCAGGGAGTATGTGTGTGTGTCTGGGAAAGACAACGTGGGGGTCCGTTCGCTTTGTTTTCTTAACTATATATCAGCATCAAGCAGGATTTGAAACCCCAAAGCCCTTAAATGGATGTCTGACAGATGGAGGATTCCTCGCTGTCAGACAGGGAAAGAAGTCTTAGGGCCCTCAGCACGATCACTCTCATTTCACAAAGGGAGAAACTGAGGCTCCGAGGTGAGACGCAAAGCTGCAACCCAGCCTCTCAAGTCTGAGCTAAGACCTGGACCCAGCTCTCCTGAAAGACACAGGGTGCAAAATCAACACAGCATGAGAAGTCCCCCACAACCGCACCTCCTGTAATGGATTAAACGCCATCTCCGAAGGTAGCGCATTTCCAGCACCCGCTCAAGATATATTACTGAGTATAACCCCTTTTGGGGATGCTTCACATTTTGTCTGACTAATTTGACCATTACCTTCCCTCCTTCAGCTTTTATCAGCAGCCTGTCTGTAGTTTATGACTCAGTGCTTTAGAAACAGAATTCCCAACACTGCGAACAATGCCTCCAGCCAGAGCCTGTTGGGATGGGGTGTGGGGAGTTATCATTTCACTGATACCACATTTTTTAACTGAAACTTCAGGCCTGGTGTATGTTATATTTTAAAAAGGGGGGAAAAGGACAAGATAAGTTCCACATTGCCGGGGATGTAGCCTCGTTGCCTAAGAGGTCTTGTGGGTGGTGTTCCTTTTAACAAGCAACTTATTATGTGTTGGGGATGAGGGCTCTGGGGGTGGGAAAGTGGGAAAGGGAAGTCCCAGGGTGTTGCATAATAACACATTGGCACCTTGGGAATACTTCCGGATGTGTGGGCTCCTGCGAAGTGAATGAGAATGCCACCATAAATCTGTCACCCACCCTCACACTGGTGTTACCAAAGCCAGGGAAAACATTCGCCCGACTAAATGGTCGGTGACAAAAAAATAAAAAAGAAGCGAAGGAAGGGACGAAGAAAACATGGAAGGAAGGATGGAAGGGAATCATTCAGCTGGGGAGGCAGCCGGGGAGGCAGAGCTGCAGAGCAGAGAATGCTGAGGCTCTCCGTCTGGAGATGGGATCACAGCTCTAGGAACCGTGTGACCTTGGGCAAATTCAGGCATCCTAGTAGGTCTCAGATCCCTCATCTGGACATAAGAGACCTCACCTAGGCTCACGTTAAACAAAGGTGCATGGCATAAGGCATGCCACCTGATGGGTATCCATACACGGTGGTTGTGGCTGACACTCACCCCCCCCCCCACCTCAACACACACGGAAGTAATGGTCAGTGTGCAACTTGCTAGGAATGGGGCTAAACCTCATAGCATCTTATGACAGCAATCTTCAGTAGGGATTCTAAGTGACGATCAACAGAAACCAACTTTGCCTAACTTAAGCAAAACAAGCAAACAAGCAAAATCTATTCACAGCATATTGGATACTTATGGAAGTCTCCCTAGGACATACTGGATACTTATGGAAGTCTCCCTAGGAGGGTTGGAGAGTGTTTTGAAGCCTGATTCCAGGCTCAGGATTAGCCCCCAGAACTGCTCTGGCGAAGACATCTCAGAGCTGTGGCCACACGAAGTCATTTCAGCACTAATGCTAGATGCTGTCATTGGTACTTTGGAAACACATGGGTTGTGGCCACTCCCGCCATCTTCATCAAAATGATTTCTGCAGGGTCCCTATGTCTTCTGATTCAGTCTTGGGTTGGTGTGTATGATTGGGGGTCAGGGGGAAAGTGTAGGTCACATGCCCACATTCAGCTACAAGGGAGACTGGGAGGAGGAGATGTTTGCATGACCAACTTCTGTCGTGGGGCTCTGCCTCACTAGTATTACAACAAGGAGAGTTCTTTCCTAAATCTAGGGAAGGGATTCAGATAATAAGTGTCCACAAATGCTGGTAAATATCTTCCACAATTAAGTCCCAGGACTGTTACCATCTTCTGGATGAGAACACTGAAGCTGAGCGAAGGTCCCACGTCTAAGCCATATATCAACCCAAGTCAGTCTCACTCAAGCCTGTTCTCTTGGCTACCATCTTGATCACCATCTTGACACATGCACTGATGAGAACAACATGCACCCCAGCCAAGCCTCCCACACTCCAGTCTCATTTCTCTGACTCACTAAACCTGGATCTTCTGGGAGCCACAGATTCACTGTCTATTTTTCAACTCTTCTTCTTTGAGGAAGATGCCTTTCTAGACTCAAAGCCATGGAGTTCGTCCTTGGAATATAGTTCCTAGGCAATGGGATCTCTGGACAGACTCCTTTCTTCCTGGAATGTCCTGAATCTCTGTGTCTCTATAATGGAATTCTAAATGGTGAGCTGGGGGGTGCATAGCTGAGGTCCTTCCTCTAACACAACCAAACTCAATACACAGGGGGAACAGACAGCCTTCCCTGGACACCATCCACACCACCGGCAGTTCTGTATTCCATTCCATTAATTAATTAATTCACGAATTGCTCCACAGTAGTATGTTCCTTGCTCACCGCCAAAGCCCTACAAGACCAAGAGCAGTCCTGTAAAAAATATCTTGCAGGAAGCTCAGCACAGTTAGCTCTGGAGTCAGACTCTCTGGGTGGAATTCCCAGCTCTACCACTTCACTGCATATCCTTAGTTCACTTCCCCATGCCTCAGCCTCCTCTTTTGAAAAGCAGGCACTACAAGCGTCGTTAGGAGAATGAGAGTTATAAATGTGCTCGGCATACAATAGGTGTTCAGTACATATCATCAGCGGCAGAACACCTAGGATGTACTGCAGAATAACAGTATATGAAGTGGATCTATGAGGCTCCAAGTCTCATCCTCTTGGTAACTCCCTCATCTTCACTCCTCTCCTCTTAAGCCTTTCAGTTAACACAGCTTGAAAATCATGATCTATTCCAGTCATTTTGGCCAAAGTGTAGTTGGGGAAGGAATACCCAAAGAGCTAAAGCAAGATAGGACTGGACTCACAGTCTCCTATGTATGTATAGGAGTATACACGTATGTATATGTATACTCTGTATGTATAAAATTACCACTGTATGTATAAAATTCAGTTTTATACATATGTATAAAATTCCACTGTATGTATAAAATGCAGTTATTTTTCTAAGAAATGGTGAACCATGTCATAACTTTCACCTCCTCTTTGCACTAGACTCCAGCAACCAATAGTATCAATGACCCCCAAATCCGTGGACCAACAAATGTTGTCTGTAAAGGGCCAGATAGTAAATATTTAAGGCTCTTTGGCCCACAGGGTCTCTGTTGCAACCACTCAATTCTAGGGTCGTAGCAAAGAAGCAGCCATAGATAATAAGAGATGGGTGTGCTGTGTTCTAGAAAACTTTATTTACAAATATAGGCAGTAGGCCAGTTCTGGCCCAAGGATTGTAATTGGCAGATCTGTTCCATGGACAGTACCATATCCTAACTTAACCACATCGTACCTTCTTCCCATAAGCGCTGAAGTCACATGCCATCTTAGCGGCGGTAAAATAGGTGGACGCTTTCCAGCAAGATCTGACAGTGATGCTGGGCGCCATGAGGATGATGGCAAAGGCGGTTCAAGCAGAACTCACGATTATGAGACATCGTCACACACTTTGGAAACCACACAACAGAAGTGCAGATAAGGCTCTTAGAGACCACCTCACCCAATCCTTTCAATTTATGGGAGGTAGACTGAGGTCCAGTCTAGGGAAGTGACTTGGCCAGCTTCAAGCAGCAAGTTCTCAGCACAGCTGGGACCAGAGATCCTGGTTTTCTTAAATTTAGTCCAAGGCTCTTTCCACCCTACCACTAGGCTCATATCAAGGTTTTATTATGAATCATACTCAGATCAACAGAGAAGAGAGAAAAAAAAATCTTCTGCCCTTTAAAAACCCAAGGCCCTGACCGGAAACTGTCCTGCTCTTCCTCCCTCCATATCTTCCTTTCTTTCCATCCACGAACAGTTTCGGGACACCTCTATTGTGTTGCTCAGCCCACACGTGGTGCCAAGGAGATAGTAGGTGCTCAATAAATGTGTCTGAGAATGGAATACAAGGTAAATGATACATGGTAAAAACCTCACAGAGCTCACAATATACCAGGGGAAGAAAGGTCTAAAAGCTCGCCTGCAATGTGCTGCAAACGCGAGGAACCGATGACATTTCCTCCCCTTTAGTCCTCCTAGAAAATTGCCTTTCAGTGAGAAATCTTCCCACTGACGTTTTCTTCCCTTCCTTAGATGGAACACCTCTCTCTTTTGTACTTGCAAATGAATTGTGATTAGTTTTCACCTCCAGCCCAGGGGATTAGCCAGGGGACCTTTGATCTTCAGGTATCGATTTGCATCTTAAAGGAAGCATGATCTCATCTGGGCCAGCTCAAAATTCCATCCCTGCCCCCCAGCCCCCGTCTGTTTACCAGCCCCGGGCTGACCAGGGCCTCCCAAGTGGGGCTAAAACAACAAGATCAGCCAGACTCCTGGGGAAGGCAGAGGAAGACAAATTTCCCATCTGACTCCATAAAGGTGGGAAAAGGACATTTGCTTTCTAAACACAGGCTGGTCTGCTGGTCTGCTGGTCTGTTATTTCTCTTTCCTCAAGTCAGAGAGACTAGATCCTGGCTAGAGGCTGTACAGCAAAATGAACTGAGCTTGTGTGTGAGAATCGGACAAAATCAGGTTCGAGTCCTGGTTCTGTCTTCAATCCTAACCTGTGTGACTCTGGACGTATTTTAAAATCTCTCTGGCTTTTGATTTTTCTCATCTCTAAAGTAAGAATAAAAGCCTTAAAAATCTATGCTAATAATTAACCTGGAAGTTGGCATGAAGAAAAGGAATAATGTATGTAAGGTAAAGCTTGATCAAAAGGGTTGCCCATCATCACCATCATCTATGAGATCATAAGCTCCATGAGGGCAGGGATACCAGCCATTTGTTTGTTTCCATTGCTGTATTCACTAGTACCTACAACAGTGCCTGGCCCCCTAGGAGGTACTCAATAAATAGGTGTAATATAAAGGAGTGAATTATCATTTAGTTATAACTATTGCTGTTACTGTAACTGACTAGCCATTCTGCGCTGTCCACTTCTCCAGCCAGGTCCAGAGAAAGGACAAGGACTTACCGATGCAATTGAAGGAAATTTCCTGTCGGCAGAAAAGGGAGCAGCCATCCCCATTGATCTTATTCATGTCATCACATTCTTCACCTTGGCTTCTGCAGAATGGATATAGAGGGGGAAATGTGTCAGATCAGCTTCAGACCCACAGCTGGACATGGAAAAGTCCCTCTCCGGGGCCAGGAACTTTCTGGTGAGGCCTTGGGCAAGTCCCTTTCCCTGTCTGAGTTTTCTGTTTCTTCCAAATGAGATGCGTACAAGGTGAATTTGTGAGATTCTATTATGTTTGCCTTACTGTGTTTCTGATGACAAAGTAGAATTCCTGCTTCAAACCCATTTGCTGAGATCTCCTTAGTTAAGTTAGCAAGTCAGGTGGGAGTAACAGGAGGATGAATGAACAAATGGATGCACAGACTTTGCTCCAGCGTGTCTGGGAAATCTCACTTCCATTTTATTTTTTAAATTTACTTATTTTAAAATTTTTATTTATTTATTTTTGGCTGGGTTGGGTCTTTTTTGCTGCATGTGGGCTTCCTCTAGTTGCACTGAGCAGGGGCTACTCTCCGTTGTGGTGTGTGGGCTTCTCATTGTGGTGGCTTCTCTTGTTGCAGAGCATGGGCTCTAGGAGCGCGGACTTCAGTAGTTATGGCACATGGGCTCGGTAGTTGTGGTGCATGGGCTTAGCTGCTCCGCGGTATGTGGGATCTTCCTGGACCGGGGCTCAAACCCGAGTCCCCTGCATTGGCAGGTGGATTCTTAACCACTGCGCCACCAGGGAAGACCCATCACTTCCACTTTAAAATTGAGAATTTGAAGAGAATTTTGGAGTCTCTAAGGTATAACTGCTGTTCTTCACGATGCCCTTGCCTTAGCCCTATCCCCATACCCCCAGTGCACTTAAAGGTAAAGATTTTCTCCATCCATGTGTTCAGGTTTGATCTTCCTTAGATCAGAAAACACTGCCTTCTCCATTGGGTGTGTCATTTCATAGTGTCAAGAACTCTAAGGCCTGTGTCCTATGCTGTTAAGAAATAAAAATGTCCTCTCGTTTTATTTTGAGGAATTATTTCCATCACCTAAGGATGATTCTGCAGTGGTTAGGATGGGCAGAAAATGAGCAATGCTCTCTGAATTGGACCTAGGGAAAGGGAAGGAGGAGTAACAACTGAAAGTTTGGATGGGTTACCACTTTCTGGAAAACTCCCATCCATTTATTTATTTATTTATCTGCATTTTGTCTGCGTTGGGTCTTTGCTGCTGCATGTGGGCTTTCTCTAGTTGCGGTGCACGGGCTTCTCATAGCGGTGGCTCCTCTTGTTGCGGAGCACGGGCTCTAGGCGCGCGGGCTTCAGTAGATGGGCTCGCGGGCTTTAGAGCGCAGGCTCAGTAGTTGTGGCACACGGGCTTAGCTGCTCTGCGGCACGTGGGATCTTCCCGGACCAGGGCTCGAACCCGTGTTCCCTGCATTGGCAGGCGGACTCTTAACCACTGAGCCACCAGGGAAGTCCCTCCCATCCTTTTAGTAACAGAAACTTGGGTTTAGAGCCCCATGTTCCAAACTGTGTGATCTCAGACAAGTCCCTTCATCTCTCTCTCTCTCTCTGATATTTCTATCTTTGACAATTTACATCAATTAAAATAAAAAATAATTAAACTTTCCATTCCTTAGTCACAGTAACCACATTTCAAGTCCTCCATAGCTGGATGTAGGGAGTGGCAAATATATTGGACAGCACAGAACCTATTTCCAGTATTGCAGAAAAATCCATTGGACAGTGCTGTTCGGGGCGTTGAATCCCAGTCTTCTCATGGGCTAAAATGGAGATCACTACACCTACTCCTTAGCGTTGGTGCAAAACTGGAATGTAACTTAATGCGGCTGGCCCGGCGTGCGACATACAGTAGATGCTGAGAGTCACAGTTCCCATGCCCACCCACCTGTCCTGGGAGGTCTCCGCAGAGTGTGTGGCAGTTGCCCCTTCATCCCCAGAGACCAGCTGGGACCTGTCCCAGCATGGAAGAAGCCTCAGACTTTGCCTTTCACCCGGGCAATTACACTGGGAAATGTTTGTTGCTTTTAGGAGGTGTCAGAGTAGCAGGATGGTGCCTTGTAATCAATCCTTACGATGACTAGGACATTGCATTGATCTCTGAAGAGCCACCCAATTTCTCTCCTGTCTGCAAACCCATGAGAAAAGAATTCTGCTGATATATTCCAAGCTGGGCCCATATTCCAGTCTCTGCCAGCAAATCTTGCACTGGAAATTGGTGGTGGCCTTGTGCTTCTTAGCTATTTCGTGGGTTATCTGGGGAGAGATTTTTTTTTTTTTTTTTTTTAACCTGGGCTGGTTTCCCTAAGCCACAAAGAACACTTCTAACCCATTCCCTCACCACCCAAACAATATGTTCTATTGGTTTAAGCAAAACATTAGGGTCACCACAAATATCTTTTAGGCATGACAGATCTATCATTAGACAGACAGGTTCTGAGAAACCTTCTTTGACCTCCCAGGCTGGAGTGGGTGGCCATCTTCTCTGAGTCCAAAGACAAGGGGCTCCATCTATCAGAGCACTTGTCAAACTGACTGCCTTTGCCTGTTACTTGAGAGCACTCTATCCTAGGCTTTAAGATGCCAAAGGACGTGACAGAGGCTTTGTCATCCTAGCACCCTGACTCCTGGCACAGTGTCTGGGACAGAGCTGATAGCACGTGGTTACTCCTTGACTTGTCAGTTCTGCAGGGCTGTCAGTCACAGCAAGGCAATGGTAAATCCAGATGGGAACCTGGGCCCTGGGCTCACATCTTGGTTTTGCTCCTTACTGGGTGTGTAAGCTTCAGAAAACCATTTTAGTCTTTGTGTGCAAGTTGTCTCTTTCGTGAAGTATGGTAATAAGACCTATCTCACGTGGTTGTTGGAAGGACCCAAGGAGATCATAATGTCGCACAGTGCCTCCTGCCTAGTAGAGTCTCAATAAATATTTATAATTATCATTATAAGACTCATCCAGTGCTTTCATTCATCAGGGCCCTCACTGAGTGTTGTAAACTCCTTTGCATATGTACAGTAAATTAGCATGTGTCATCCCATGAAAAATCCAATTAGTGAAGACGGCATCCTTTCTTTCCTTCAAAGTTTATTTGTTTTGTTTTGTTTTTGCTTAGGGAATCATCCATAAGCTGCACTGTTTTCTACCAAGTATGTCAACAACTATTTGGTACCTGCAGGTAATTCAACATGTATTTGATGTCTATGCAGGATAGTAATTCTAGGTAAAAAAATACTAAAAATCTTTGTTAAGAAAACTATTTAAATTACTACTACTACTACTACTACTACTACTACTACTACTACTAGTTTTAGATCAGCGAGAAGAATAATATTGTTTGCAGTGTTTTACCAGTGCACTTATATCTGATTCCAAAATGGATAGACTGAACCATAGATCAGTTCCTACATCTAGTGAGTTTCTCTTTTTATTCCTCGTGCTAAACTAGAAAATCCCAAATCACAATTATGGGTTGTCAGCAATGACTGTGACTGTTTCCTGGATATTCTGGATACGTAGCTCAGTCTTGTACCCACAGATGATAGGGCACCTTCCCTGGAGACTGTCTTGCTCAGGTGCTCAGGGTTCCATCAGACAACAGCTGCATCAAAAGCTAGAAGTCAGGGCTTCCCTGGTGGCGCAGTGGTTGAGAGTCCACCTGCCGATGCAGGGGACACGGGTTCGTGCCCTGGTCCAGGAGGATCCCACATGCCGCGGAGCGGCTGGGCCCGTGAGCCATGGCCGCTGAGCCTGCGCGTCCGGAGCCTGTGCTCCGCAACGGGAGAGGCCACAGCAGTGAGAGGCCCGCGTACCACAAAAAAAAAAAAAGCTAGAAGTCGATGTCTTAATGTGGCAGAAAACAGTGACTATCTTCCCTTTGCCCACTTTTGTTACATTAAGCACCAGAAACCATATCTTCATGTTTGGTTGTTGCATTTGGAGGAGGATCTTACACAGGACAGCACGCCATCAATTTCATTCTCTGACAAGCGAGGAGTTTTATCTTCTATGCTTGAGGAGTCAAATTCTTGGCAATCAGGTGGTTTGCATCACAATTCAACCCTTAAAAATCCTTACATTATCTCCTCCGTATGGAAATTGAGATAATTCAGCTTTGAAATTATACACGCAGGACATTTAAGACATGAATATATATCCCTGAGATACATCACTTCAGCAAGCCACTTGAAATTGTGCAAATAATCATTACTGGCCTTTATCAAGGTCAACATTAAAAAAAAGTCATTCGTTATTTCAGAAACTTGACTTAGTACCTTTCTCGTAACAGCTGGCATACTTCAGTGTGTATGGGAGTGCAGAATCTTACACATACTGTTATCTTTTTGCACAGTAAGTTGGGCAGTTGTAACTCACCGGCCCGCATCTGATCATATTCTCGACATCTACTTTTCCCTTCAATGCTGAGTCATGACCAGAAAGCAAACTGCTGGCCAATAACAGATGTCTGTGCAGATGGGTATTCTTGTACAAACTCGTTCCTTGCGTCACTGTGTCATCCTTGCTGTGTTCCTATCTGGTCCTTTCATTCCATAGCAGGTTTCCAGTGTATGTGACACACCACAAAGTCATCAGTACCAAATTAAATTGCTCTTGACCTCAAGCACTAGTGTCAATGATAAACTAAAAGAAATAGTCATCGAGCCCTTCTCCTTCATATATGAACTATACCTATGAGCCGATTCATGTTCTGTACATCAGTGGTTTCATCCAACTGTGAAACAAATTCTCTTTAGAGTGCCCCTCCCCCTACAGAAATAGTCATTGCAATTCCATGTTGCACAGATATTACGTGACACCCAACAGTGCCACTTAATGAAGGAATTTTGCCAATAGCTTGTTGCGTCATCTCCATACGTAACATTTATCATTAAATCTGCCAATAGTTTTAAAAGTCCCTTAGCAATAGTGTGACTAGTAACTATATTCACAATAAAGAACACAATTTTAGCAATAAGGAACTTAATTGTGCATGATTCTTGGTCTCTTTTTCATCTCTAGGAAGAAAACCATTCAATTTAGTGACCGAAAATACTTCTGTGCTTATTCTGGAGGAAAAAAACCTCAAAGATTTACTTTTTTTTTCCAACAATGCAAAAGTCTTGATGGCTTTTTGCAACTATTTCTCAGTTGCATAACGTCTTGCCCTGTGGGCAGGGGATGGATGGACTGATGATCCAATAAAATCCATTTTTTAGACACACAGCTTTATATCTTCTGATCACACTTTTCCTTTTTTGGCTGCTCGTGTGGAATCTTTACACTTGCCTCCCTGAACTTATAATCACATTCAATATTCACTCTGGAGTACTGTTTACCATCACGGTTTCAACATTATAGAGAGTTGAAATATTTTGCTGTTTTTATAAGGCTCTGACCCAGTTTGTAAATTGTTGATATAACACAATACAACAGAAATAATAAATAAACATGCAGTTTTAAGAAATGTAAATGGTAACTAGCAAAGAATGTAAAAGTGTTTGAATCTAGGTGCGCTGTGTCCTGTTAAGTGAATGTGGCCTGGGGTGGAAAAAACTAACAGAATCCTTGTAGGACACATAGAACAAGAGCATACCGGTAGTAAGTGCATAATGGTAGCTCTATGGAAATCTTATATTGTATTACATGCTTGAGAAACGTGTTTGTTCAAAAAAGAATCATTGCTTTCCTCTGAGGCCAGCGAGCTGCTTGCAGACAAACTGGCAGACTTCTGAGGATCCCTCGTAACTCACAGCTCAACCCTAAAGAGTATCCCGGAAGCTCTTCTATTTGGCACCCTGACCATGTCTTGGCCTACTTAACATCGCTCCCACTCCCCTCTTTAGTTAGGCCTACTTACTTCTGGATGATGCCATCACCGCAGTACCCACTTCCGTGGATGTAAGTGGCAGCAGGTGACGGCTCACTCTCTTCGTTTCCTGAGATAGTGATGACCCAGTACTGGTACACACTGCCAAGATGTAGATCCCTGGAAAACATAAAGAAGACTGTTAACTATACAGATGCGAGGCTGGGGACAAACAAAATGGATCCCCTCGAGTACATGTCTACCAGTCTTGCTTGTTTTTGATATCACATGCACATTTAATTATCCAATAATTTTATTTGTTTGTTTGTTTTAATTTTACTGAGGTAGAGTTGATTTACAATGTTGTGTTAATTTCTGCTGGACAGCAAAGTGACTCAGTTATACATACATATATTCTTTTTCATATTCTTTTCCATTGATTGAGAATAGATTGAATAGAGTTCCCTGTGCTATACAGTAGGACACTGTTGTTTATCCAGCCTATGTATACTAGTTTGCATCTGCTAATCCCAAACTCCTAACCCTTCCCTCCCCCACCCCCCTCGGCAACCACAAAGCTGTTCTCTATGTCTGTGAGTCTGTTCCTGTTTCATAGATATGTTCATTTATGTCATATTTTAGATTCCACATATAAGTTAGTTATCCAATAATTTTTAATGTCTACTGTGATTAAGGCACTCTCCCATACATGATGCACTACACTAAAATGTAGCATCTAAATGTCACTAAAATGACACAGTGCCATGAATATTACTAGGTACTTTTTATCTTTAACCCTTACAATAACCCTGGTGGATAAGAATTGTATGGTATGTGCCCCATAATGAAGGTGTTTGGGAGAACGCCATCCAGGAAAAAATAAACGGGAGAAGCAAAGGCACAGAGGTGGGAAAGCACTGTGCGAGATTCTGTGGGCACTGTCTGATCTATCGCCCTCTTTTTAAGATCTGAGCAGAAACCCCATTACAAGCAAGCAAGCCCTTTCCTTACGTTTCACATCCAGTGATTCTCCATCTCCCTTCCACTTGCTCCTCCCTGTGCCTCTCACTCTTGACTAAATTAATAATAATAGCAGCGTCTATTAATTGAATGTCAGGACCGGGGCCAAGCACTTTCCATGTGTTTTCTCATTTGAGAACCAAAACAATACTACATGTGTACTAGTCGTTTCATGTTTATTTTACAGATGATGGATCTGAGGCACAGAGAGATCAAGCAAAATGCTTACAACCATATGACATTAAATTATATCCGGCAGTCTGCCTCCCTAATCCCTAGTTCAGGTTTGTTTTAACAATCTCGCTCCTTACAAAGGGGCATCTTGTCCTGGAACCGCAATTCCGGGCATTGGTTCTTGCTAGCTTTCCAATTTGCCTAGATTGCGTCTCTCCTTCGCTCTCAAGACCTCCTAGAGCAATGCCTGTTCTACCTTCCTCACACTCAACCTTATACCAGATTACCTCCCTCCCCTTCTTATCCCCTCTCATCTCCCTGCTTGAATTCCCCTGCCATCAAAGGAATCTGGCTACTGCCAATTATCTTCCAAGGCAAAGGTGTATTTATCCACATGACCAAATCACCATCCTCATTTCCTTTTTGACCATTTTCAAAAGGAAATGTTATTTTCTTTCATCTCCCTCTGCACCAATTATTTACTTTTTAATAACAAAAATGTGTCATGGGAAAAAACACAAAATGGTCATGAAGAGAATTCCTATCAGATTCCAGAGTTGGGGTGAGGGGGGGATTCCATAAACAAAAGGACAGTGTCAAAAACATCTCAAGTTCTCCTGCCCATCTGTTGTTTCAGCTGCTCTGAGGGCTAGGGCTGTCTGGATAAGTCCAATAAGATAGCAGGTGCAGCGACAACAGTCAGACAACGTCTCCTGACTCTCAACACAATGATGAGCTGGAGTTTATGAGCACTGAAGGAGGCTGGTGAGGAACACAGCCTTCCTGAGAATGTTGGGCTTATTACCCAAAGAAGACTTTGTTTCAGCAGTGCTGGAGCAGACAGGAATATTGAGGGTAGACCAGAAGTCCCTGGGGATTCCAGCAGTGCTCTGTCAATGAAAACTAAGTGGATGAAATGCATAAAAATCTTGAGATACTGTATGTATGAATGTATGAATAACTGGTGCCTTGTAAACCTCTGAAATGCTAATTTGTTGATATAATTATAGGCCTTTAAAAAAGTTTACTGGATATTTTAACCACCTCTAGACTAATGAATGTACACATTTTCAGATAATGCTTCTAAAGCTGGAATATTGTGGCAGGGGGAAGAGTGATGTTCCCAGGGGAAACGTGAAGGTACAAGATAAAGATGACATGCATTCTACTGTACATTAATTTTCTCTAAAACATGGAGGTACATTTTATATTAAACAGTCATGGCCGTGTTATGGAATAAAATAAAGATGTTTCTTCAGGCTACCTCCCAGGCCACTGGGGGCATATGGTCACTGTCTGAAGCAGATGGAGCACTTCTGTGGAAAAGCGTGAGGGTGTGAAAATTACTTCTCTACATTGTGCTTTTCATTTGTGGTGTGTGTCCAAATGATTTACGGATGATAATATTTAGGTGCTCTGCTAATATTTGTGAATGCTCTCCTTCTCCCCATACCTTGCCCTCCCTCCTCCCCTTCCTCTGCTTCTCAGGAAACACCACTGTGAGGCAAGCAAACATGTGTTTCCATCCTGGCTTCGTCATTTGCCAGCTGAGAAGTTATAGGCAGGAGCCTATTTCAAATTAGCCATAAACCTAGTTTCACAGCCTTTTCCCACAGATCGAATGTAAGAACACATATATAAAGCACCTATGTGCCCAGCCAATGACAGACAGTTAACAGATGTTAACCCATTACAACTCCTGCTGAATTATCAACATTCTCACTCCCTGGAATTATGCTGTGCTCTCTTTCCCAGAAGGGAAGAAGTGACAGATAACTCAGTATAAACTCGGTTTGGTAAACCCATGAAGATGAATGAGGCCGCCATCTATCACGTGGGCCACAGCTTGATGGAAAGTCTCTTTTCTACCATGTCGTTTGGGTAGAACACCCTCATTGCCTGCAGCTTGCTGTCTGTCTCTCTAGGTGGCTATTCTCTACTTCTGCAATTTGTGGATCCCGGAAGGTTTGTCTTTACCCTGGGGCAAAATCTGTCCCCCAGTAACTTCCACTACTGTCCTCCTTGTTACCCACCAGCATTACATAGAACATATCTGATTGGTAGAGAAACCTTAATAACCCTCCTTACAAACTGTGTGTGCGTGGCACATGCATCATTATCTCACAGAAGCCGGAGAGTGGCTCTTTGAAGCAGGGGCTGTTATCCCAAGTTTTCAGATAGGAAAACAGAAGCCCAAGTCATTCCCTTCATAAAAAGCTAGGGAAGAAAGAACAGGATACAAATGCTATTAAAAACATTATATTTTTCCACTGAAGAATTCTTGTGATAAAACTACATGTTCTCCAAGTTAAAGTTACCATTAATGCTAAACTAGGGCTCTTTTCTCAAGAGCCTAAGGTAGAAGAGAGTTCTTTCAGAAGGACAGGGTAGTGGCTTCTGAAGGCTTTGCTGGAGGTTGGGACCTATTTCATGGTTGGTCTAAAAGTAGGACATTTATGTCAAGTTGTTCCTTTCAGCTGCTCTGAAAACCATCTGGAAAGTCTTATGCTGTCACTTGAACTCCTTCCCCTCCTGAGCCTCCCACATCCAGGCAGACCCTAAACCTTGTCAATTTCCCCCACCCAACAGCTTCCATGTCATTCCCTCTGCACCCCTGCTGCCACCTACATCCCAAACTTGATGGCTGAAGCAGCCTCTGGCTTGCCCTCCTGCCTCTAGCATCTCCCTTTTCCAGTCTTTCCAACCCCATCAGAATATTCTTAGATCCAAAGCTACTCTCCAGCTCAGTATCCCCCCACTTAGTGCAGTGATGGGAGCATGCTACCAAGCTGAACCTTCCTATTTACTCTTTGTTTGGAACTAAAATTTACCACTTCATCTGAAACATGATTAGCTTCATCCCTTCTGATTTCTCTCATAGAATTCTGAGGGCCATTTTATTTTATCTTTATTTAAAAAGCTAACCTCCACTAGTAGTTAATCATTCATTCTTCACACTGCATCTCACATTAATTTCATGTTTTTAGCTAGTAAATTTAAATGACAGTATTTAAACGTGATGAGATTATTTTGAAGGGTTGTTGTTTTGCAGCCTTGGTATGACTTCTTTTTTTTAATGTTTTTAATGTTTAACCATCATTGTTTCACAAATGTCTCAAATGACATATCTGCCTTAGGTTTGCATTTCTGGCGATTAGAAACAAAAATACTGACATTCCTAAGTGGTATGATTTTTCTGTATTTCTCCTCAGAAAATGTATTGATGGTCATGTGTATCAAATTTGGAGCACAACCTTATAGAAAATTCAGTTACATATTATAAAATCATTATCTTAAGAATAGGTATGTTATTAAGGAGCCTAAGTACCCCATGACTTAGCTTTTGGCAAAAACGTCTATTTCTTAAAATTATGGTGTGTAATTAATATCATGATAGGTCAATTAAAAACCCCTCTGAAATCTACAGGCAAGTCACTTTACTTCTTTCAGTCTGTTTTTCTATCTTTTAATTAAGATATATGATTCTTCTCCCATACCAATGTGAAGATAAAATGAGAGCTATGAAAGTACAATAGGAGAAAGAGGGAGGGAGAACCTCATTGCACAATGGAAATATCCCATTTTGCTTCTTCTAGGAAACTCTCTCTGAGCCTCTCTCTGTTTTTTTTTTTTTTTTTTTTTTTGCGGTACGCGGGCCTCTCACTGTTGTGGCCTCTCCCGTTGCGGAGCACAGGCTCCGGACGCGCAGGCCCAGCGGCCATGGCTCACGGGCCCAGCCGCTCCGCGGCATGTGGGATCTTCCCGGACGGGGCACGAACCCGTGTCCCCTGCATCGGCAGGCGGACTCTCAACCACTGCGCCACCAGGGAAGCCCCTCTCTGCGCCTCTTGATTCCTCCTTATTGGCCTCCTATTGTTTCCATATTATAGCATTCATTTATCACACTCTATGTCTCCAAATAGTCTGTGTAACTAAACTGTGTTATACTTTTTTGATATTCCACCTTCTGCAATAATTATAGCAATTGTAGTTTCCATTTGTTTCCTATTTATCATATGCCAAGCACTATGCCTTCATATGAATACTATCATTTAATCAAAACAACAGTCCCTTGAATAATTACTATGAAAAGTTTTCAGATAAGGAAACTAACACTTAGGAAGGTTAAGCTATCTGCCTATAGTCACACTGCTTTTGTCAGAGGGCAGGGACTTGAGCCAAGTCTAATTCCATCCCAAGACAGTGCTATCTGGAGACGGAAGCCACAGCTGTTATAAACTGGAAAATACAGCAGAATAGAATAGAATAGAATAGAATACAGCAGAATAGAATCAAGTAGAGTATCCATACAGAGACCAGTCGGAAAGTTCTAGAAGTCAGGAGAGACGCGCATCCTTTTAAACACCACCACTGACTCACTCACCATGGGCAAGCCATCTCCTCTCTCTGAACATCCATTTCTTCATCTACAAAATGGGAATCTGGGAAGAAAGTGACGAGCAGCTCTAATTTAATGAGGAACGTAGTGCTGCATCTTTCTGCCATGAGATCTTCTACAAGCTAGAAGCTGCCTCAGCAGTTAAAATTCTGCACTGAGAATGGGTATAGTTCAAGATCTACCACCCAGATTGACTGAGCTGGGAGACACGGCAGGGGGAGCACCTAGGATGCCTCTGGCTTAGGAAGAGCCCAAGTGTTCCAGTGCTGCCTTGGACTAAGGGAGGGAGGGTAATGCCTGGGCACTTTGTATACCATCTTCCAGCCAAGAATGAGAAGAGAAGGAAACGATCACTTTTTGAGCCTGAGATGATGTGCCAAGGGACTTTACACATACCATTACAACTGTTTTAAACAGAAAATACATTAATCGCATAGAAGAGTACAAAGACCACTATAACAAATGTCTGTACACTTACTCCCCAGCTTTGTCAAATTATAACCTTTTGCCATATTTTCTCCATATCTTTTATTTTTGGTGTAAAAGAAATAAAATATACTGTTTTATATATTTGTTTTCAACCTACCCGTGTGCTCTACCTGTATCCCATTTCCCTCTCTCCCATGAATGTTTTTATACTTCTTGAACGTACGTATTGTTTTGCATGTTTTGAACCTCCCAGATGTTTTAATACTACATTTATTATTATGCATCTGGCTTTATTTATTTTTTTTACCAAGCATTGCTTTTGAGATCATACATATTGATCACGTAGATGATCAATAGATCTGCACGTGGATCTAGCTCATTATTTTCACTGACATAAGTCTTTTACTGTATGAACATAACACACTACATCTGATAGGCACCTGGGTGATAGCTCTCTTATTAGTAGTATCATTAGTATGTAATCTTTTTTGTTATTTCCAATAATGTTGCCTTAAACATTTGCATTCATGTTCCTTTGCACATAAAGCAAGAGTTTCTGAAGGAAATATATCTAAAGTGGTAGCGCTAGGTTACAGATAATTGCGTCTTCAGCTTTAGTAGATATTGCCAAATTATTATCCAAAATCATTGTACCAATGAACACACCTACCAGCAGATTTCCCATTGTTCCAGGTCCCTGGCTGCACTTGATTCCACCAAACATTTGAATTTTGGCCAATCTGATGGGTATTAAATGGTATTTAATTACTATTTTACTTTGTGTTTCCCTGATTACCAACAAGCCTGAGTATCATTTCATGTGTTTGCAGACCACGTATGTTTCTAGCATGTTGATTCCTTGTTCATCACTTTGGCCTATTTTAAATTGGGTTCCTTTTCTTTACTGATATGTCATGCATTTATAGTTACTGGATACTAATCCTTTGTAATGAAAAGCTCTGCAAATACCATTTCTAAGTCTGTGACTCCTAGCTTTGTTTTTTTTCATTCTGTTTAGGTTGTTTTGTTGAATAAAATTTTTTAATCATTTCCTTCTTGATTTGTCCTTTTCATGGCTTGTTGAATAAACGTTTCTTTACTCCAAGGTATTAAGATAGTATCCCCTATTTCCTTTCAATAGCTTTAAGTTTTATTTTTACATGTATGGCTTCAATCAACTACAAATAGTTTTTTAAATGATGTATGGTAAGGATTGTTTTCCCCCCAAATAGGGATGAATCATTTGTCTGACGTTATTTATGTGAAAGTTAATCCTTTCACTACTGAATTGTGATGCTGCCTTTGCCATCTATCATTCAGAACTTTGATAAGTTTTTTTTTTCTGGGTTATCTTGTTTCATTAGTCTATTTTTTTCTATTATCTTATCAATAGCAGTCTGTCTTAATTTCCATAGTTTTAAACAAGTCGATTTATGATACAAGTCCATTCTATACTTTGGTTTTAGCAAAAGACCCTTTTTGCTCTCTCATGTGAAATTTTAGTTTCATTTTTTGAAATGCCTGTTGGGATTTTAATTCCAATTTCGTTGAGTTTATAGATGCATTTGAGGATAAAAGACTTCTTTATGACACTGTATCCCCCATTTACACACACAGTTTATCTCTTTATTTATTTAGGTCTTCTTTTATGATTTCAGTAAAGTTTTAAGGCTTTCTTCATAAAAATTGTGATGATTTTTTATTAGGGATATATTCCTAACTCTAAGCATTTTATAGATGTCAGTACTACAGTAAATGATAGCTTTAATCTATCTATCCATCCACACACATGTATGCATCCATGTGCATGTATATCTATATTTGTATCCTCATGTCTTGTAGCTGACAAAAAATAATTTATAAATTGATATTCTATTCATATGTTCTCATAGACTGTTTTATTCATTCCAGTAATTTGTTGATTCTTATTAATTTTTCTTTGTAGTCTCTTACAGATGAGGATAATGATAGTTTTATTTATTTACCTATCTATCTATCTATTTATTTATTTATGGTTGTGATGGGTCTTCATTGCTGCCTGCGGGCTTTCTCTAGTTGCAGCGAGCGGCGGTGGGGGGGGGGGGGGCTACTCTCCCTTGCGGTGCACGGGCTTCTCATTGCGTTGGCTTCCCTTGCTGTGGAGCACAGGCTCTAGGAGCGTGGGTTTCAGTAGTTGTGGCGTTTGGGCTCAGTAGCTGTGGCTCGCGGGCTACAGAATGCAGGCTCAGTAGCTGTGGCTCACGGGCTTAGCTGCTCCATGGCATGTGGGATCTTCCTGAACCAAGGATCAAACCTGTTTTCCCCTGCATTGGCAGGCGGATTCTTAACCACTGAGCCACCAGGGAAGTCCCAAGTTTCTCCCTTTTCAATCCTCAGAAATTTTGTTGGTATTTCTCGCCAAGCTGGTTTAGGTAGAACCAATGGTGTTACTAGTTTTGTTTTGTTTTCTATCATGAAGGGACCTGATTTTATTAAGAGTTCTAAAATTCTGCATCTAGTAAGACAATTTTATTTTAAAACATCATTTCATATGCTGGTATTGTGAATTACATTCATAGACCATCTAACTTTAAAGTCTCATCTTATTCTAGGAAAATCCAGCTTTGACACAATGTCAAAGTGTGTGTCTGTTTGAGTGTGTGGCTTTTAATACATTGATAAATTCTGTCTGCTACTAACTTGTGTAAGGTTTTTGCTTTTTGGTCATACATTTAATTGACCAAAAATTTTTATCTTCTTCATTTATTTACTTGTCCACTTGTTTACTTGTTTATATATTTATGTGCTGTGTTGTGGACAGAAATACTGTTCTATGTGATACTGATTCTTTGATATTTGCTGAGATCCATTTTTTGGCCTGGGACATGGTAAATTAAAAAAAAAAGTGTTCTACATATCCTAGAAGAAAATATTTATACTTAATTCAGTAGCAGGGTCCTATATATTTTTATCAGATGACATATTTTTTGTGTTGTTCAAAATCATCTATATCATTATTTTAGTTTGCTTGTTCTATTAATTATGGAGAAAGGTATGTCAAAATATCATAATATTATGGGTTTATCACTTTTTTTTTAGGTAAGAGTCATGTTTGATTTATATATTTTCAGGTCATGTTATTTGGTATATCCAAGCTCAAAATCATTATATACCTTCCTTTTATCTTTATCTGGTGAACTCTTTATCTTAGATTTTTTTTTTTTGTCTTAATGTTTCCTTTGCCTGATGATAATATTAATGTAACATTTTGGTTAGTATTTGCCTGGCAAATATTTTGCATTCCTTCACCTTTTACCTTTCAGTGAACTTAGCTTTAGTTAAATCCAACCTGAGAGTCTTCACTTTCATAGTCGACTTTAATCTGATTAGCGTAATGACTAGTATATTAAGACTTATTTCTCCCATCTTCTTTGTGCTTTCCAGTTATCATGATTTTTCTCCGCATATTTATTTTCCCCCTTTCTCGCTTTCATTTGGGTGTGCTGGATTTCTTTATTTCTACTCTTTAGCCCTTCTTAGTCCGTCCATCTAATTTTTGCAGACTATATTTTCTAATTATATGTCTTTTTTTGGTTATACTAAAATACAAATATGCATACTTATTATCAAAATCAAAATTTAATAAAAACTCTGATGTTGATTTCTGACCCTTACTCTTATATTTTTGTGTTTTTTTAATTTTGACATGTCAACTTATGTTCATTGGGTTTTAATCTGTGACAATCATGTGTCCCCAAGGTGAAGTCTATATCCTCCCTCAGAGGATAACTTCTAGGTACCCTTGGAACATTACTTGTCTAGAACGATTTCTTTTTCTTCTTCCTTTTTTTTTTTTTTTTTGCAGTATGCGGGCCTCTCACTGTTGTGGCCTCTCTCACTGTGGAGCACAGGCTCCGGACGCGCAGGCTCAGCGGCCATGGCTCACGGGCCCAGCCGCTCCGCGGCATGTGGGATCTTCCCGGACCGGGGCACGAACCGGTGTCCCCTGCATCAGCAGGCGGACTCTCAACCACTGCGCCACCAGGGAAGCCCCCTTCTTCTTCTTCTTTTCTCTTTTCTAGTTAGTTTTTCAGTTTAGGCATTCCCAGACCATACTAAGCAGTGTAAACTCAAATTTCAAATCTTTCTGAGGTATAGGACATAGACATAGATATGTTTTCCCTAGTACACTCTTTCACTAAGCATGTAGACTTTCAGAGGTCCTAACCTTATTTTGAAGCCTTTAGTTGTAAGTCCCCACCCTGCAGAGTTTCAGGGCCAAATCTCCACTCCTAGAATAAGCAAGCATATTTAATCCACTCAGTTGCCAAAACTGATGGCTCTCCCTTATCCAAACTACACCAATAAAACTAGATTCGGGGCTTACCTGTCTAGTTCTCAGTTCCATTTTTTTTTTTTTTTTTTTGCCTTTACCAACACATTTTTTGACTCCTCTGATCTCAGTCATGCATTTTAAAGGATGCTAGTTATATCAGTTGTATTTTATCTGGAATAGAGGTTTGTACTGGAAATATTTTTAGTTTGTTAGTCCACCATATTTCCACATACAATTTCTAAAATATACCTGTAAGGTAGAAATCATTTGCATTGTGCAGTTGAGGTTCAGTGTAGTTCAGTGATCTGCCCAAGGTCAGGGAGATAATAATTATAAAGCAGAATTTAAATCATGCTGTTTCACTCTAGAACTCTTGACCTTTCCATGATATTGAGATGACTCCTTGGGTAAGTACATGCTAGTGAGCAATGCATTAATATCCAATCAAGTACAGAACACTGCAACTATCTGAAGATAAGGCAAGCTCCCCCTTATAGTCCTACAGTCTTTTAGGAAGCTGCAAGTCAGGCTAAAGTAGATTTTATTTCTTATGTAGAATTATAGAGCAAAATAGCTTAAGCACTAACATATTGCTAGGTGAGAGCCGATTTTTTTTTTTTTAATTGAGAAGGGATAGTATATTATCCCAACTGCTTTATGTTTTTTTTCTATCCACAAAGGTTACCTATACTTGCTTTAACAAATTAAAACACTATGTAAAATAATTAAAATAAAGTAAAATTATATCAAATTCCATCACCTTGAGGCAGCTATCAAGAACATTCTGGTCAGCAACCCTTCATGTATCTTTTAATGTATAATCATACACAAACACATACAATTTTCTATGAATATAAGATCACAAATACGTCAATACCACTTCATCTCGAGTGTTCATGAAAAAAGGTGCATAGGAGAAGTAAACCCAGCTAGCTAGCTTTATGTGAGCTAACTACTTTCATGGCTTTGACTACTTTTTCAAATTCTGGATAAATCTATTTATATCATTTCATTTGTTCATCCATTCATTCATCCAAATAGCATTCACTGGGTTGTCCCAGCTTTTCCTAGGTTTCTTGGATTCAAAGATCAGTAAAATATAGTCCTGCCTTTAGGATGCTCATAGGCTTTTGGGGAAGAAAAGACGTTAAAATGAATGGCTTTAACGCAGCGTAATATATACAATGGAATATTACTCAGCCATAAAAAGAAACGAAATTGAGCTATTTGTAGTGAGGTGGATGGACCTAGAGTCCGTTATACAGAGTGAAGTAAGTCAGAAAGAGAAAGACAAATACCGTATGCTAACACATATATATGGAATCTAAGAAAAAAAATGTCATGAAGAACCTAGGGGTAAGACGGGAATAAAGACACAGACCTCCTAGAGAATGGACTTGAGGATATGGGGAGGGGGAAGGGTAAGCTGTGACAAAGTGAGAGAGAGGCATGGACATATACACACTACCAAACGTAAGATAGATAGCTAGTGGGAAGCAGCCGCATAGCACAGGGAGATCAGCTCAGTGCTTTGTGACCACCTAGAGGGGTGGGATAGGGAGGGTGGGAGGGAGGGAGACCCAAGAGGGAAGAGATATGGGAACATATGTATATGTATAACTGCTTCACTTTGTTATAAAGCAGAAACTTACACACCATGGTAAAGCAATTATACTCCAATAAAGATGTAAAAAAAAAAAAAAAGTGTAGGGGTCTGTAGGGAGCACGAGTAGTGTCAGACACAGGCTGTGGAGGAGTCTGAACTCCTCAAAGAAGGTATACTGGCTGGACAGGAGGGGTAAGGAGAAGGCAAGCCATGAGGAGGAGGACAGAAATGGCTTTTGAATCAAAGGGCATAATAATATTTGTTTTGTGGAAGACAATTTTGGTAGCAGTATATAGATAACTGGTTTGGGGGAAAAGTAGAAAGACCAAATATCTGCCCATGGGATGGACTGATGCAGGAATACATTGAGTTCCTACCAAGTTTTGGCACCATGCTAGACGTCGTCATATTCTATTTTGATTGAAAAGAACTAAAACTGACAACAAAATATCCTTCCTCACTGAATGACTGAAGCTGTGTGTAGTCTTCTCCAAAAGAATTTCTTAACATTCATACATTAAGGTTACATACACTGTTTTTTCCTACATGTGATAACAATATACTCCTTCATTCCAATTTTGTTTGGGTATCACCCTGAATTCTTAAGAGAACACTTTACTTTTGTTCTAGGTTGAGAGGTACTTTGGTCTTATGTTTTACTGGAAGAGGGCTGTTGTTGATTATTTGAAGTAGATAGAGAATATCCTCTGCCCTTGGGAAGGGACAACATGAAAGGCAGTTTGACGTCACTGTGGATGTCACCTGGACCACGCCAGGAAAAATGACTATGGTTATTCCATTAAGTTTGGTTGTGATTTTCGATGAATTAGGTCTCCTCTCTGGACCTTGCTTTCCTTGGGCAATTCAAATAAAAAGCATGTATGGAGCTTCTGGCAGGAGTCATTCCAAAGATGAAGAAGATGCCACCATCCCCGATCTCAAACAGTTCAATGGGCAAAAGAGAGGATAAGCCAAGTACACTTTGACTATAATTCAAGTCAGAGCTTGAAGAGCACCAACGGAGAGGAGGGTCCAATTGTGGTTAGAAGGATGAGAAAGGGAGAGTCCTGACACCTAGATTAGGTTGATCCCTTCTACAGGTGTCCATATCGCCCCATACTTTCTTATAAAACTCACACCCTTTGTTGTAATCAGATGCCTGTCTTCCATGGTGTACATTAAGCGCTCTAAGGACAGAAAAAAAAAAAAACATGAGCCTTTCATTGCTACATCTCTGTACCTAGCACAGTGCTTGGCACAGACTAGGTTTCCAACAATACCCGCTGAAGGAATTAATAGTCGGAGACAGTGCACGTGGGGAACATGTCAAGACGTAAATGATAAGCATGGTATTCTGGGCAGTAGGAACAGCACAGAACAGGACACAGGTTAACCTTCTGAGACAAAGAACAGTGCATTAAGACTGGCCTGCAGGGTAAGCCAAAGGAAGTGCTAAAGTTTCACGAGAATGGTCAGTTGAGAGTGTAAGGTAGATGGTGGAGGGTTCTGAGGCGAGATGTTAGGGCTTGAGTCACTGAGGGATGGAAATCCACTGTTTTAAAAGCAGGGGACTGGATGCAATGAGTTCCCAAGTCCCACACCTCCAGCTGCAGAAGTCAGAACTTAGATGTGTCAGCAGTAGTCGAGACACTGAACCGGCACCCAGGGCTTTAGACAGCCTGGGTTCCCTCCACCGCCACCTACCCTCCTACCGGACCGGCACTCAGTAGACTGCGGCCCTTTCCATTCATGTGGAAATTAAAGTTTTGCTTCAATAAAATCTGAATCTCAGAATGGTGAGATTCCATTGCCAAGAAAAGAATCTTTGTTTGGGAAAATGGACTTTGGTCTTACAATATCCATCCACTATTATCCCTGGTGACCACTGCGAGCTCCAACCCACGGTCTGGATTAAATGAATGAGGAATGAGAAGGCAGGGATCTGAGAAGCCACTGGGCATGTGTATCCCTCCCAATGGGGCTAGGGTCCACCCCTGTCACACAGGTAACACACAGCTCATTCTTTTCAGACTGACAGTGCCGCCCTCACTCTGTATAAGGCTCAGGAAGGAGCAAATGTATACATGCAACTGATTAATTCCAGCAGCCTCGGATATAATTGTACAAAGATTTGCCCTGGTACCAATTTAAAACTCAGTAGCACATTTAATAAAACTAACAGTTTGCAGCCACGGCCTTTGTTATTTTGTTTTAATCATCTTTTACCACCAACTGAAATGATTTTCTACTTTCTTGGTGCAGTGAAATAAAATCCAAGAGAAAGAATGGGGGGACAATGTGGAAATTATAAAAGATTCAGAGTTTCAAATCCCGGGCTAAGGTCACAGCAGCCCTGAGAGTTAACCGGTTGTTTGTGTCAGGCTGAGATTTGAAGGGAAGACATTTACCAGTTTGCGGGAAACGCCACACCTGTATAGCATTAAAGGAAGGAGAGAGGAAAAGAACTACAAGGGACTCTTGTTTTTCCTGAATGCAACCAGAGGTGATGTGTGACAGCTTCCCCAAACACCCCTGCTGGTGATGGACAGGTCTCCTGATCGCAGAGCAGGGGCCTGTGACAAACTGACCGGTCGCCAAGACCCCTGGGAGCCCAAACACCAGATCTAGTCGGAGGTAAACAAGGCATGCAGCACAGTGTGAAGATGGAGGCCACACGGGGGCCAGGAGTCAACAGGGGGACCCAGTGACAGCTGGTGATTGAGCGGCACTAACTGAACACAGTTGTTGAGGACCAGGGGCCAGTGGGGAGAGCAGCCTCCCTTCTCCTTCCTGTGGCCTCTCTGGGTGGCCAGCGATTTTATTACTGGCAGAGGGTGAGCCCAACAGCATTTTCGAATTTGGCATCACATCTAAAACCATTTGGGGGCTGGGCATCTCTTTCTTCGCCCCCCCTAGCCCCACCCTCCCCATGAATGCTTTGGATTCGGTGAAAGTCGGCGTGCAGTGAGCAAACTACACTTCCCCTCGAATTTTGAAACCCATGTGCGCTTGGGGAAAATGTAATCCTTATGTTTCTGATTCATTTACACTTAACTCATCAAAACGCTATTTTGTAAGAGCTATTTGATGTCCGCGAAGTCTTCTGAGCCCTTTTGTAAGCCTGGCTTCTTAGAAGCAGGAAGTCACGTTTCTGACGAGAGGGGAGAACTTGAACTTAAAAGATTGAGTTTGTTTTGAAATGAGGGCTCTTGGAGGGTCACGTGGACCCGGAGCTTGGCCAAATGCGTTCTCTCATTTCCTATACCACCCCCCTCACCAGCACCAGCTGCCATGACGTTACTAATGTCAGCGCACTATGATTTCACCCTGAGCAGCCAACGGAGACTTCTTCATGATCAGAGAGAGCTGAGCTCAAAGCTGAATCCCAAGGTCTGGCCAAACTCCAGCACGCCGCGATGTTGGGGGAAGGCGCACCTGGATTGGGTATCAGGAGCCCTAGGTTCAATTCCCTCTTCTGGCACCAAAGGTCTGTGTGACTGAGGAAGTGGCCTCCCCTCTCTGGGCTCAATTCTCTCATTTGTAGAGTGTCACTGCTTCCATGTTCCTTCCCGGCCTGAGAGGTTTTGAGTCTAATTCCTAGACAGGAGGAGGTGTGAGCACCTCAGAATTCTCTCTGCTGAAAACTTTTGGGGACTGAGTTTGTATACAAGGACCTTAGCTCAAGAAGGAAACACAAAAAATGTAGAAACCGGGCTTTGGATATTGGTTTGCTCAGCGTCTCACTGTGGGATGGATGCTAGAGCCCAGAGAAGGAGGGAATAAGCTGTCCCAAGTCATGCAGAACGTTAATGGCAGAGTCCAGCTTTCCTGGCATTTTGTGACGAACATCGCTGGATGGAAGAATTCAAAACTTTTCAGTTTATAGGATATTGAAGCGCAGGCAAAAAACCTATTTCCCACTCTGGCAACAAGAACGTGAAAGCAGCATTAAAATGGAAGGGGGCACTGGCATTGCTTTGCATGAGGCACAGTGAGGTGGTGTCTGGCTTGTATTAAAGCCCATGAGTGAATGATTAATCCTGGGTAGAAAACAAAGCCCGTGCCTCGTAACGTTATAGGTATTAGTGTGGCGGAAGATTAACCCCACGACCCCAACAGGGGACCTTTGAGAACACTGGACAACACTGAGAATCGATGCATGATGAAAACAGGTGGTCTCACAGGTCTTGTCTGCCCACCCCCCAAAACACACACACACACACACACACACACACACACACGTACACATGCACAAGCTCGCCTCACCTGCTCCTGAATCTGTACACAGAAATGTTATGGCTCAAAGCAAACTGTAGCTGTCTGCCCCCACCAATTCGCAGACTGATAATGGGAAGACAGCTTTGAACTCGTCCTCCTCTCATCCCAAACCAAACATCCCTCTATCTCCACATTATGCGTTTCAGTGACGCCAACAACATAGGCACTTCTAGGACCCACTCACTTCCCTCCTCCCTCTGACCAGTCGTGGGGTACCTCCATCCCATCAGTACTGCTCAGCCCCATCCAGTTCTCTCCATTCCCGCCTTGACTACCCTAGACCAGGGCCAGCTTCTACTTCAGTGCTGGCAACATTGTCTTACCTCCCTCATCATTTACAGTCTGTGCCTCTATCCCTACATCTGCCCAGATAGCCACACAGCCAAAGAGCTGTCCTAAAACCAAACCTGATCAGGATTCTCTCTTACCCCTAACAGTCCCTCACCACCCTCGGGATGAAGCCCAGACCCGTCAGCATGGCATTCTAGAACCAACGTTGCTGGCCTCCTCTCAACCCCTCTGGCCTCTTTGCTCAAACTCTCCTCCTCAAAACTGACCCCTCAGCCACCATGAGCAAACAGTCCCCCCTCCCTTCCCTGGCTAAATGGTCCGGCCTTAGTGTAGACGCCATCTTTCCCAGGAGGATCTCACTGACCTTTTAGCTGAGTGAGGCTTTCCTAGCCCTTGTGCTTCTCTTATCATAACACCTTTTTCACTTTTGTTACCACTTAGATGAAGCTCCCAGAGGGTTGGGACTGCTCGTCATTGCCCCGTTTATCTCTCTCCACTGCCCAGCACGGGGCCCATTACAAAGACAGTACTAAATAAATGCCTGTGGGGTGGATGGTAGACTGACTGACATTGTCTGGCCCCATCCCTTCCCTTTAGGGGGACTGCGGCCCCAAGAGGAGAAGAGACCATGCGATAAGATTTTCTTTGATCCTTTTGCCCCTCTGGTAACGAATCCATTTCAGACATTTAAAGGAAGACCTCCAATATACCAGCTATCATCTGTATTACCACAAATTTCTGACCCCTTACTGATCTGCCAAAGCGTTTACTCATTCATTCATTCATGCTTTTATTGACCTGTTTATTGACCATCTACTTCATGCCTGTCCTTCCAAAGAAGCTGAAGATAATATGACAAATGTTACGTAGTTCCCATCTCTGGTATCTCACTGTCAAGTCAAAATGCCGCTGAACAGGAAAAATACACCAGTACATTCTGAAATTGTCCCAAATGGAAACAATCGGTAAGCCCTAAGAGAGAGAGACAGTAGGTCAGGAAGGAGCTCTGAGGGCCCCAGTGCACCTGGAAGGCTTTCTTTACAGACGGCTAGTCTCTGAGCTCGCACGGGACATGTAGCCTGGTCCCTCTACTCTTACTGAATCAGACATACTCGGGGCAGGTAAGAACTCCAGGAGGGTCTGAATGGAATGTCAGAGCTGGAAATGACTTTCAGAGTCATTTACCTAGGCCTTCATTTTATAGAAGGGGGACTTGGGCCCACAGATGGGGAATCATGACCCAGTAATGTAGCAAAATCTCAGGAGATCGGTACTTGAAGCCATGTCTCCTGATTCCAGGGCCAGCACTTTGATGGGTTCTCTCTCTTTTTCTTTAGCTCAGCTACAGAGATTAAAGTGCAATGGTCTTTTCTTTCTTCTAATCCAGCACTGAACTCTGCGTAGAGTTGAACGGGAAACTGTTTCATGAGTGTGTCTGTGCATGTCTGTGTGTTTGTCTTTCACACCTACTCTCTGGCCTGGCCAAGAACAAGCCTAATGAAAACCAAACAATAGGAAGAATCATGAACATTGAAATCTTTATAGCTCCCCCACATTGCATCACGTTCTTGCAAGTCCATTAGCTCATTAGTTTTTCAGGACACCCTTTGTGAGACTGTACGGATAGGAATCATCACCCACTTTTTTCCAGGGACAGGAGCTGAGGTTCAAAGCATTGAAGGAACGTGCTCAGGGTCATGCAGCAAGACAGCTGTGTGCTGGCCTGAGAATCAGATCTCCTGATCCCAGATTCAGCGTCTCCTAAGTGATGTCTGAGGTTCCTGCTTGAGCAGATACAACACAAACCCACTATGTTCTGGCCTGAGGATTCTCATCATCTCTGAGCACAGACTGAATGGATTTTGTCCACTCCTCTTGCCAATGCCCAGTGTGAGATAAATTCCTCCATTATTCCCACATCTGTAATTACTCTGACGGCTGTTATTTTCCTTCTCGTTCCCATTCATTTACTTGTTTTCTTAAAAATCAAGAACTGGTGCCCATACAACCAAGTCCAGTCCGTCCTTCCTACCCACAGGGAGAAAGGCAAAAGAACAAAGAAGCAGGTGACATCAGGACACCCACTGCAACCCGACTTCACTAACTCATTGTTTTCCAAAGGAGCTCTTGATCTACCCCACCCACTAACAAAACACTAAATTAAAATCTATTCCTCCATTTCAGGAAATAACGTTTCCCTCATTCCAGACACTCAAACCAGAAACCCGGGAGTCATTGGACAGCTCCTTCTCAGAACCCTTGCATCCAATACATCTCCAAGTCCTGTTGGTTCTACTTTTCAAACATTCCCCCAATTCATCCACTTCTCCTGCAGATAGATAATCATAATCTCTGGCTTGCACTTTAGCAATAACCTCTAAATGGACTTTCTCACTCTTCCTCAATCCCCTCTTTACAGAGCACCAAGAGCAATTTCATAGAAACACAGATCTGATTGGTTTAGTCCTCTACTTCCCAATGAACGAATCCAAACTCCATAACAGAAACTCCCTTCACAATACGGCCCCTGCTTACAACTCCAGTCTCGTCTTCTGTATATCCCCCCTTAATTTGAGGGGGAATTATGCTCTACTATAACCTCACATAATAATAAATCTTCAGGCTGTAATTATATTTTTATTTGGGCTATTATTCAGACCAGCCCTCCTATCCAGTTATAAGATTCACAATTACAGTGCCAGCATGGAGACTGACACGCAGAAGGCACTTATTCTTAAAAGACTGAACAAATGAATGAATAAATTTATCAACAGAGGCCTAGGTCCATCACTTAACTTCTGTGAGTCTTAATTAATATCTGTAGAAGAGACACTATAATGGTCCAGGAATGTATCAGACTGATCCACAGAAATGTAGACAAGTGATCTCAGTAGTGTTAGCACCAACCAGGGGCCCTTCACACTTTCAAAATTGTGAAGGTACCTGGAGACAGTCAGCACTTCTATGGCTACTGCTGACCCCAGAGATCTGTGGATTCTGCTAAACGCTATTGTTTACCCTAATGTTCCCAGAACCTGTATTTCATTCTGAGAGGTACTTGGCCTAAGACTGATGAGAGGGAGCTGTAGGTGGATGATGCCCGGCTTCCAAAAATAGAGGAAGATCGTGCTGACTATGTACACTGCTGGCCTGGGCTAGGAACAGAAGTATTTGTCCTGGACCTGGAGAAACAGCTGTCAGTCCTGATGCTGCTCATCTGTCCTGGTGGACATCAGAACGCAGGCAAGGCCATGTTGGAAAGGTGTGGGGAAAGGCCCTGCTCAGAGAGGGGTCCAGCCTGGAGCGTGCATTTCCACAACAGGTTCCTGGAAACCATGCTGGTCTGACCATGCCCACACTGTGCCAAACCTCTTCCTCATCTACTTAAATATTCAAAACCTAAATGGAAAAAAAAAAAGTTCTCTTCTGTGTGTTTATTCTGTTGCTTCCTGGAAACAAGAAAAGCTCGTTTTAACATCTACTTTCTCCATCCGTCAAGAGGCCACCTTGTCCTTTTCCTGTCAGAGCAATGATTATGCTCTGTAGTTTGCCAGGCACGCCCTTTGGCGTCAGGCAGGGAGATGTAAAACTTGACTCGAGCATCTATTAACTGTGGGACCTTAAATGAACGACTTTACCTTTTTGGGTCTGACCTTCCCCATCTAAAAATAAAGCATACTGATAACTACACCTCATTGGTAGGCTTATAAAACTACTGAGCATATATGAAGTATTTACTACATGGTAATTATCAGCAGTAGGGATGCTAGTATGGCTAGTAGTAAGTGCTACCTGCATAAGTGATGGTGGCTAACACAGTGATTAAATGTACACTCCACTGAGGTCAGAAACTGGGTTGGTTTTTGGTAACCACTGTATCTTCAGAATGTGGCATGGTTCCCGTCCAAGGAACGTTTGAGAAATATATCAATGAATAAATGATTACTAAGAGTAACTTCTTCATAAATGCTAGTTCCCTCTTGACTACCCGTTTTACCCTAGATTCCAGTAACACTGATGGATATGCAGGAGGGCTGACATTAAAATCCCAATTTAGCAGGTGGGAAAACTGAGGTGTGAAAAGAGTAACAACCAGACACCACTTAAAGATATTAATAGACAAGTCACAGAAGAGGGAATGTAAACAGCCAGTCGATATTTGAAAAGCTGCTCATTCATGATGCGCAATCACAGGAACACCAATGAGAAGCCATGTTTTACCCATCAAATGGGCAAAGACAAAGCACTTCCATTTTGTTGAGTAGTCATGACCATGGACACACCTAAATAACCTGCAGCACATTCCTACTGTGGAATGTTCTATAGCAGTTAAAAGGAATGAAGTAGATATAGGGACCAAAGTGGACAGATAGCTCAGATTACTACATTTCTACATTCGATCTGAGACTGAACATGCTCTTCTGCCATGAAGTAGGGTAGGTTGGTTCATTCATTCTTTCATTCATTCTTTCGTGTATGCATTCATTCATTTATCAATTTTCGCTAAGCATCCACTTGGTTTCAACCATCCATCCTATGGCAAACTTCTTCAATGATCAACTTTTATTCATTCTTCAGGTCTCAGCTTAGACATGGCTTCTTCCAAGAAACCTTCCTAAACCATCTCGAGCTGGGTTAGATGCCCTTCTTGTGTTTTATACACCCTTCTTGTGACCCTCACACCATACACTTTTCATGCTGCAGTATAATCACCTGATTTCTTTGCCCGTTTCCCCCTTTAAACTGTGTGCTCATGAGACTAGGGATCTCTAGTTCCAGCATAGAGCACGGCACAGAACAGACACCTAGTAAATATCTATGAAATAAAGAAAGTATCACTGAATATGATTAAATTAGATCTTCACTATTTGGTTGATGAATGAATGAAAAAAATGAACACATACAAGAACAAAGAATGCATGCCTAGGTGACATACAGAAAGAGCCAGGAAAAGAAATGTGGCTGAGACAAAAAATGAAATGGTGACTCACCTTGAGAGCCACAGAAACAGCACGGAGGAGCCACCTGTGCTTCAGTTGACCCCGATTTGGTCTAACCTTTCCCAACGCTCCGAGGCTTACTATGGCATCACGTGTCAATACCACGGCTAAGATGTGGAAGCAAGAGACCCTTTTTCTGAGAGGTTCTACTGCTGACTCACTCTTCACTCATTTACCTGGCAAGCATTCATGGACCCTTGACTCTGATGAATGAGCGTGCTAAATTTTGTATTTAAGAATCTGAACCAGGTGAGAGAAAAAAACGCAGGCACAGTTAAATCTAAGATAAGCCAAACAGTGATCAAGGACCAAGGATCACGTTGTAAGACATCTGTGTTCCAAACAGGCTAGGATCTCAATGACGGCAGGTCACCCAGCCTCTATTAGGAGTCACTAGGAGACTCTTCCAGTCTCTGTTCAAATGTCACCTCATCACAGAGGCCTTTCTTGACCACCTGTCTAAAATTACTAAATCCTACCCAGTTGAGATATTTATTATGGAGTGTTTTCTGGTTCGTCTCTTCCAACTACATCACGGGGATCAATGAGAGCAAGGATCTTCTCTGCTCTGTTCACTACTACGTCGCTAGTGCCTTGAAAGTACTCGGGTTCATGGTGGAAATCAAAAAATATTCACCGAGAAAATGAACGTATGAGCGAACTAGAAAGTTTCTGAGCTGATTGACAGGGGTTTCTGAGTATGTGGAATCCAGAGGAAGAGATTTGAGATTTGATCTGTAAAATGTGGACTCATATCCGCAACAATTTCCACCCTGATCATATGAATATGTCCTTCCTTTATGTTTATTCATTTACCCCAAGACTTATATTGAGAATACTGAGGAGGTGAGGTGAAACAGAGGTTATGTTGGCAGCTTAACAGGTCTGAATGTGAAAGAAGAATCAATAGGTTAGTTAATTGGGACACACAAAGAAGCTCGTTGGGAGAGATGACTTCTAAGAATATTTCTAGCTCTAAATCAACGATTCTAAGAACAGAGAGGCACAAACAAAGTAGGCAACACAAACGTAGTTGTTCAACTAGAGAATGGAAAAGAGCACTAGCTTTGGAGCTGATGGATCTATGTGCAAACTCCAGTTATAGTTACACAGTCTGATAGCTGTGTAATCTCTGGGTTTCAGGTTCTTATCTGTAATTTGGCGATAGGGCCACCTACGCTGCAGGTGCAGAGTCGTTGTACAGATTAAGTCAAATGAGATTACTTAAATAAAGCCCTTAGTTAAGCATTTGACACACAGTAGGTACTTAGTAAATGACCGCTTCTCCACTTCTCTTCAACTGCTAAACTCCTTCCCATTCTTCACTCAAGAGCCATTCAAAAATATTTACTGAGTGCCTACTTTGTGCCTGGAATTGTTCTAGGCACTGGGACTGCACCAGCAGATAAACCAGCAAAAATCCAGTCCTCAAGGAGATCATGTTCCTCAATTACAGCTCAATTCTTCCAAGTTTGGGTTAGAAACCACTGACTTTCTGTTTCTGTTTTCTCCATCAGGGCATTTACTATACTGCAGTGCTACTGCTTTCCTAACCCCCTCTCTTCCCAAAGAGTGGGCACACCATGTGGGCAGACTCCATGCCTGTCCTGGCACCACTGTACCATCATGTCCTAACATGGTGCATAGTGTGTAACAGACGTCCAGTGAATATTTGCTGAATGAATCAACGATGGATAGACGAACAGATGAATATTGAAAGTGAGCTGCTATTCACTGTTCCTGGTTTGCTTTATATCTCACTTCCTCTAAGCCAAAAAAAAGGGCTTAGTTTTATCCAGAGTCTTTACTTCTTAGAGAAATCTGGAGATTCCATACAGACCCAAGTAGCATGGTGCCCAGGGCAGAAGCACTTGGCAGTCAAGTTTAGAAACAGAAGCATCCTTGCTCCTTCTTCCCAGCCAGACACAAAAAGACCTGGCCATGTACCCCATGATGCCAGACTTCCAAGAGTGGGTCTCAGGAACGGACTGTGGGTTGGTGGCCTGTGAGTTGTAATCCTGCCTCCTACCTCCTGTATCTTGAACTGTAGCCAGCTTGGATGCATGTCTGAGCTCTAAAATTCTGCCTTTGCATTATTAGAGCAGGAGGTGGTATGGTATTGTGGTTGAGAAGGTGGAATTTGGAATTAGACCTGGGTTTTAAACCTGGCTCTGCCACTACCAGCTGTATTAGGTGGGATAAGTCACTCTTCTGAGCTTCAGCTGCCTCAGAAATATGTGTCAGGCACTTAAAACAGAGTCAATGTTCAATAAGTGGTTATTGGTATTGTTGTTATTATCGTTATCATAATTATTCACAAACTACACCTTTCACTAGGCCATCCAGAACTGGTGAGGTCCATGCTGGGTACTGATTCAGATATAAACAATCTCTGCTGAGTCCCTTTTACTACCAAAAAAAAAAAAAAAAAAGTCACCTAAGAACAACTCCTATCCACAGAGAAAAGCTTCATATGTTGTCCCCTCATTTTACAGATAGAAAAAATAAAGCCCCAAAAGGTGATGCAATGTGTCTTCATGTCACATAGTGAGTTAGAAGCAGGGTCAGCACTGGTTCCGTTTTCCTCTGTCAGTGTCAGTCCTCACTCAATGCAGAGGCTTCCACTTAAGGGAGACAGTCTCCCTTTTTCCCTTGTACCGGCCAAAAGCAATCAGTCTACGAGAAGCATCCATTGGGTAAGCACAGAAGCCTCTCCCTTCATCAATGTCATACCTTGGGAAACTATCTCCAGTATAGATAACAGAAAGAATAAATATTTTTGTTGAGAGAAAAAATGAAGACAAAGGTCAAAGGGAATCATGTAATGGGTTGAGTCAGGGAAGAAAAAGAAAGCATTTTTTTTCTCTCTCCTCTTTTTCTCCAAAACAGTCTTTATATAGAACTTGTCTAAGAGCCAATTTATTTGATATGGAAAAAATGTGAGAGCAGTAAAATACACACACACATACACACACACACACACACACACACACACACACACAAAGAGGTATTTGTGTTGGAGTTTAGAACTCGAATTACCAAGAGATAAAGGAGCTGAAATGATAGGTTGACTTGGAAGGATATTTTATTTTTTCAGAGTCTCAGAGAACTTTCAAGTCAGGAAGTGGAGCCTGGCCCAGCCCAGGTCTCCAATAAATTCCTTGGGACTCAAGAAAGACAAAGAGGAAGGTCAATGAAGGCCTCAGTCTAGACCTTGTGCCTGCAACCCCGTGGGGACCAAAGAAAGGTTTGTTGAGAAGGAAAGAACAAATGGAACACAATGTAGACCCGAATAGTGGTGGTTTTGGAAGCAAACTGGCATAAGAATTGGCATTTTTACCAAGTGGTTAAGGTCTTCAGCACTAAAGTGTGTCTACAGGAAACTGGCATAGGAACTGGCATTTCTACCAAGTGGTTAAGGTCTTCAGCACTAAAGTGTGAGCGTCTACAGGAAAGTGGCAAAGGCTGAGTCATCCCCGAAATCTACAGCTCTCAGCACAGACTCTGGCACACAGAACGTTCTCAATACAAACTTGTAAATTGAATGAGTAGCCACTCGTATGAGTAAAGAGACCTCGGAGATTCCTGGGCCTTGGAGATCATTTAGAGCAGTAACCATGAAACTTCAACCACCATCAGAATCATCTGGAAAGGTCCTGTACTCAGAGTTTCTGATTCAGTTGTCTGGGCTGGGACCTAAGAACATGGCTTTTCTAAATTCTCAGATGCTGCCAGTAACGGGGCCACTCTGTGAGAACCTGATTTAGTGCAGCGGTTCTTAAACTTGGCTGCATGTTAGAATCATCCAGTGAGATTTTAAAGTCCTAATGGTTAGGCCTTATCTTCCTTACCAATTAGATCAATACCTGGGGCAGGGCCAGGAGGAGGAAGGAGGCGGGGATGCAAGTGAGCTGGAGGTGATTTTAAAATGCCCCCAATTTTTGTAGCGTGCAACTGACTTTGAGAACCACTAGTCTAGTACAACTTCCTCCTTATGGATTGAAGGCCTCTGAGCACCGGAAAGAGTAAGTGACTAGCCTAAGAATTTGGCACAGCAATTTGGTGACTTAGCTGAGAACAGAACTCAGGGTGCTTTTCCTTCTTCAGTTTAATTTCCACAATTCCACACTTATCAACCTCTGTCAGCGCTCACAGGCTCACAACTCAAGGCTGAAAAAGAAAAGCTGGGTTTAAGCTGAGGTTTTAAGACATCTATTATTTCTTCACCTCATTGTTTTATACAGAAATGTTAAGTGGATGCATATTTATAGAACTTTACCATTCTAGACAAGTGAGGAGATGAAAGAGACAGGGTTATAGAATATTTTCAAGGCAAGACGATCTTTTAAGCACATTCTCAAACACAAACCAAGTGCTCCCCCTGAGTTCTTAAACAGGTGTTCTCCATCTCTGAGTCAATGAATGGGTAAGGGTTTGCTTGCGATGTGCATGTTAATTGCCAGCATTGTAACAGGAAGTGCTGGTAAAATGTTTGAAAGTGGTTCTGTCTTTTAAAAAGATTAAAAGTTTCCTCCAGAACTTGGTTTCTATTAATAATATTTGGCTTAGCAAATATTTTCAAGTAGACAGAGCAGAGATTGTGTCTTGTATCATCTTAGAACCAAAGAAAGTGCCACAAAAGGCCCATAGAAACCGTTGACTTCAACGTTTTCATCACACGGAAGAGGAAATCAAAGCGCAAAGAGATGGACTGATTTATCTAACATTAGTATGTGGACTGGCTGGGGCTAGACACAAGGTGTCTGACTCTTGAGCTCCTGTTCTTTTCAATACTCAAAGTGTTCCCCACCCATGTCACTTGTACATAGAAGAGGTTCAACCAATGTTTGGTGGTTGACTTCATAGACTCTTGGTACCCAAATTAGGTGTAGCTAAGGCTCCCTCATTTGTTAGATTAGAGCAGAAATTGGAATCACGTCTTTAATTGAACAGTGGTTAAGTGCACTGGCTTAGGAGTCAGGATGAATTCCAATCCTGATCTCACCACTTCCTAAGCATGTGATCTTGGACAAGTGACTTCCTATCTCTAAGCTACAGTTTCCTTCTTTGTAAAATGAGAAGGAGACTAGGGCTGTGGTTGTGGGGAGGATGAAGTAAGTAAAAGATGCAAAGACCTTAGCCCATTGTCTGGCATATGGGAAAAGCACTAATGGCTTCAAAGTAAGGCAGCCCCTCTCATAAAACATAAATCCTCAGGATATCTGAGGAAGAGGTGATAGAGAGGTGGGCTGAGAAAGGAACATTAAGGACAAACAGTATCTCACATCAAAGCAATGAGTACCCGAAAAGAATCATGGAGACCTAGAGCTGCAAAGGCTCCTAAGGATCTAATGGGTAAGACCCTCTCTTCCACACTGGAAAACAAGGACTGTTACTGGTTATGTTCACCTTCCAGCAATATTCTTATGCAAACATCCAGGAACACGCCCAATTCCCAGCCAACCTGCTATAACTTCACCCCCTTCTCACCCACTGGAAAAGCAATCACAATGCATGAATACGCTTCAATTTAATATAAGAGGGAAATCATTAGCAAACTCCGGTTCTTGTACTTTCATTAGTAATACACGACTTTCTCATTGCTACTCTCATCCAGCCTCCTTCACTTCACTGTTGGGAAAACTACGCTGCAGAGAGGTCGGAGAGGCTTAGAGTTACATGTTAGGGCCGCCAGCAAGAGTCAGGACTCCTGGTTCTTTGTCCACTGTTCTTCCCACCATATTAACTCTGCCTTGTTAAGACAATTCTACAGCCAACACCAGGTTACAAACCCCTAGAAGTGAGTCTGGCTGTGATGAAGCCCCTTCCAGTGCAGGCCTCTCTGACCCTCCTTACATCCCTCTACAGCCCACCCACTTGATCCAGAGAGTGCACTTACATGTCTGTGAATCTTCTATCGAAGTGTAGGGTGGAGGCCACGTCCACCTGGAGAGGAGGATCCCGGACCACCTTGTACTGCAAGGGCTTACACTCCAGGCAGAGTGGGGTGTCTGCAACAGAGGTCAACATGGCCGCATCTATCTCCAAGTGCTCATCCAACGTGTAGATCTGGATGCCAAACACCTTCTCGCTCACATCCCGGAGTTTGATGGTCAGTGGGACATCACAGAAGACGTTCTGAGGGCCCAGGGAGATGTTCTTCCCACTGACAGTCAATAGTTTGATGTCATTGACAGCCCCACTGGAGTCCCAGTCAGTGGAGACAAAGGTCACCCAGATGGTCAAAGACTCAGGGACCAAGGGGTAGTGGAATTCCAGTTCAAGGTAGCAGCCTTGTGGCTCAGGGCAGGCTGGAGGGACTGTGTGTGGGTTGACAGCTGAATTTGGGCTCCAGGTGCGGACACTGGACTTACAGGGTTGTTCAACATCTGGATGACCTGTGGACAAGAGATGAGGGGATGAGTTCGTCCTCAGAGTTTCCTGCGGACCTCTGGTGACACTGGCCTGACCAGAACTCACAGAGAGGGTAAAAAGAGAGGGAAGATTCTCAGTGTCTTGGTGAATGTGCTGTGTGCACAGCACCCAGCTCATCCCCACACCTGCGATACAGATCTGGACGAATCACCAGACATCTGGTCAAAACTGCATTCAAGTAAGTGTCTTATGATCGTGTCGGTGCCCAAACTGCCCCGCCTCATTGATTACTTGTAGGCTTTTCTGCCTCAGATGGAAAGAAGGAAGGAACGCACATTTGCTGCACATTCACTCTGTCCTCTGAACCTATTTACTCCTTGCAAGGACTCATTTCTGAGATGAGGCAACTAAGGCTCAGCAGTGTGGAGTGAACTAAGCAGAGTCGCACAGCGTGAAGTGTAACAGTCAGCATTAGAGCCTAGTTTTGTCTCGTCCTGAAGTTCCTCGTTGTTCTCCAGACCGAATGGAAGAGCCACAAAAATGAACTAGCATCCCTGTGGCACTGCCTTTGGTACAACCTGCTTGGAATGACAGAAGGGCCAGAAACCTCCAGTGAAGAGGAGGTAAGTAACGATAGCTTCTGCCCCTTGGGCTGAGTATTCTGGGAGGAAACTGTCTAGAACCATGAATGACAGAGCTGGAAGACAGCCCTGGAGCCATCTTATCTCTTTTCCTCCCCTTCTCCACATGAGGTCATTCCATACCACTGAGCTTCTCTGAGCTCTGTCCAGTCTGACTCAGGAAGGGGAGGGATGGTTAGGAGGGGGGAGAAGGAAGGAGAGATTCTTCTACTCTTTCCCCAGAGAGACGATGCCTCATCCCCACTGATCTCAGCCTGCAGCGACTTCTGAATTTTTCTCTGCTGAGATCATTAGTCCTAGACCCTCAGAGAGCTCTCCTTTGCACTGCTGAGAAAAGTAATCAGGACTCAATGCAGTGATTGGCTCTAATTTATTTAAGGGTGTCTAGCAAGAGATACACATCAGCTGGTGAGGGTAGGATGAAGGATCTCAGGTTGTCCTATCAGCCACATTCTTTAGCATCAGTGGTTGATGGGGGGTGGAGATGCTGGACATTTCTAAAGCAAAAGGGAAAAAAATCAATCTTTGTCCGAAAAGGTTTTGATAATGTTACAGCGTAACAGGAATCACCACAGTATGAAAACTAGAAAGCCATTTTGGGTGGAAAAGCCATTCCAGCGAAAGCTGTAAATGCCTCCAATCTCCTTGCCTCTGCCCAGCCGAGGGAGAAGAGAGAAGATGTCCAGTGGAGATGGAAAAGAGAAGAGAAAAAGAGATGGGAGCAAGGGGGCTGGGGGGTGGAGAACAAGGAAAATTCAGAAGACTTTTTAGATATAACACATCAGAACAAGAAGAGATGGATGTAACTACAAGATTCCCTCCACCTCTCCTTGGCCAGGTTCATTTATTACTTGCAGCAAATGCTGGACAGAAGAGACCGGTTGTTTAAGTCAAAGGCACAAACAAGACTCCCTACCTAGGCTGAAGCCTTTCTTCTTATCGATTCTCCAACCCAGAGAGTTCCTGATTCTTTTGACTCTGTGGGTTGTTGGTACTCCTGTATCACTTATTCATTCAAAAAGCTTTATTGAGGGCAGCGTTTTAATACATACAGAGCACATTCCCTAGCCATTAATTTATTTATCTGATTCTTACCAAAATCCTGTAAGATAGTTGTCATTATTGTCTCTGTTTGGTAGCTCTGTTTCACTCCATACCATATTCAGTCTTTAATACAGGGCCTGGCACATAAATAGTGAACACAGTGGACATTCAATAAATATTTGATAAGTGAAGAATCTTCTATCTTGTTCAAATATGGAGCTACAAAAGGAAGTGAAGGCTCCACGGAGTATTAGAGCCCGCTGTGCCACGGCAGGTGCCAGGTGAACACCCCCCCGCCCTCCACCATGGGCTCTCCTGGAACTGGCAAGCAATGGAGCAATCTTTCTCCCTTCCTCGGAGAAAATGACTGTCAGTGGTGGGAGCCACAGGAGAGCAAAGATGACAAATCTGTCTGGCTCACGCTTTCATCCCTGGTTCACTGTTAATCAACAGAGGGACCAAGTGCTTTCCAAAGGACAAGAAAGTGAGCTTGGTCATTATGCTCAAGTAAGTAAACAGGACTAGAAATATTTGCAAAGTGTGTGCTTGTCTGGTTATCAGAGACCAACTTTTAGATGTACAAAAGAGCCTCAAGGGGCCCTGAGTCCAAGCCATCAAGAAAGCAGCAATCCCTTAATAATACCAGTCTTCACGCACTGGCCACGCGCTGTGTGCTGGGCACTGTGCCAGGCACGCTACATGCCTCAGCTCTTTTCATCCTGGCCATAAGTCTATGACGTTGGTCTTATGAAACTCATTTTACGGAAGAGGAAACAGAGCCTGAGATGGTTAAGTAATTCCTTGGTGGGGAGTAGGATACTATGTGATACTGTTGGTCCAGGGATCACGCCAAGCTTTGAAGGAATGAAAGATGGGTTAAAATATCAACTATACAGTTTCTCACAGTATCACCTACTCTAATGATGCTTACCCGACAGGGGTGCTATAATACTCAAATGGGATGAGATACTTAACAGAGGAACATATTCACAAGTACATTGGCTCTGTTTTGAAACATAAGGAAGAATTAACAAGGGAAAGCTTGGGGAAAGGAGGTATTCCAAGCAAAGAGAACAGTTGAGAGAGAATGTGAAATAAGATGACTGTGGTTTTGAGTGCAACGGGAAAGCAGTAAGTGGCGGTAAGGCTGGCATGCTAGGCCGAACCCAGATTATGAAGGGTCTTGTACATCACTTTAAGGAAACTGAACTTTATGCTGAGAGAGCTTGGGAGCTACTGAAGAATTTGAAGCAAGCAAATGAAAGCTGTCTTTCAGAAAAACCAATGTTTGGAGTCACAGATACTCTCCATCCATCCATCCATCCAGGGAATAATTGTTGACTGTCTGGTCTGTGTCCAGTGTTAGGCTATAGTCACTGGAAAAACAGGTTTTGCAGACATGGTCTCTGCCCTCATGGAGCTTCTAGTCCAGTGAAAACAGTTAAGAAACTGCTGTACTAATTCAGATAATACACAACTGCCGCTTGTACAAAGGGAACATCAGGGATGAGGACAAATCAGTGTCCCTACGGAAGAAAAATGGATGCAGCTGGGAAACTAATTGGATGTGTGGTGATAAATCTGGGAGAAGGGTTGAGAAAAGTAAAGGGAAGGGAAGGGGAGGGGAGGGGGAGGAAGGGGAGGGGAGGGGAGGGGAGGAGAGGAGGGGATGAGGGAAGAAAGGAAGGGGGAAGGAAGAAAAGTACAAAGGAACTGTTACTTCATTACCAATACACATCTTTTTGTATATATGCTGACAAAATGAAGAGTTACATGTTCATATAAGCTGTCCACTAGAGATGAGGCCATATGTGACGTGAAATATATTTATACATACCTATGCTGATTTAAATTTACATTTATGATGATCTATACAGACATCTATTACATATCTTTGTGTATATACACTGCAGCTGTTGACACAAATATAACAACTTGGTGTCAGGTTTTTTCTAGATGAATCCTTTAGCACACTGAAATATTCTGGGCAGAAAAATGGGGAAAATATTCACACAAGTAAGAATGAAAACAGCCAGTGCCATGTGTTAAATCTCTCATGGAAAACCCAGGAGTTGCAATGTATTATAGGCTTGCATAAGGGATCTTCACTGAAATTTGAGTCGATCAGATCTAGCTATCTAATTCCTGAGCTACAAGCGTATCATGGTATTGAATACCTCAGAAAATATTCATCTATGAAATATAGTTTTTGCTCAAGAGAAGGGAAAATAGGTTTCTTCTTGGTACAACCATGTTCTGTGGCCAAAGGCAAGAATCTCTGTGATTGTATTTACCTGAAGTTCATGAAATGGAGTTAATGGAACATACTGAATGTGCAGTAAATATCTGTTAAATGAAGAATTTTCTATCCTGTTAATATGGAGTTAAAATATCACAGCTGGAAAGGACGTTTGTTCTACGGATAATAAAATATCACAGCTGGAAAGGCCGTTTGTTCTACGGATAAGATGCTATCTTCAGAGAAGCAAAGTGACTCACTCAAGGGCACAGAGCACACTGATGGCCAGACTCAGACCAAAATCCCATCCTCGTCAGCGCCCCCCACACCCATGCTCTTTCCCCAACCCCAGAGATACTCTGGCATCGCTCACAGACTGGGGAGTTTTATGTTAGTTTGGGAAGTCCAAAAACTTAAACACGCAAAGATAAATAGGATGAAAATGAGTTGAGAAATAAATTGCAGAGTTTGGCTCACGGAAAAGTTTATTTCTTTAAGAATATTAAAAGGGTCTGAGCCAAATGGATCACACAGCCTGTAATAGGATGCTCTAAAAAAAGAACAGAGCCTCTTCCTGGCCTGCCTGTACTAAATTTGCATATCCTGAAGGAAAACCCGGGGCTGCTGGGTTTCCTTGGAGGCCTCGGTCAGCTCAGGGTACAGGGGGCGCTCAGCACTTCAGTGGGACTCCACTCTGCATATCATGCTTGAAGAGGGTGAGGGGTGAACCAGGAACAGACCTAACCAATTGACAGTTTGGCTGGATGGAGGTGTGGGGAGATACCAGGAAATTATTTCTTTCGTTCAAGTGGTAGAACAAACCAAGATGATTTTAGCCAGAAAAGTCTCAGGGTAGAGTCTTGCTACTTCTTCCTCCCAAATCTCTCTCAATTCCATTGATTCTTCTCCAGTACCACTGCCATTGACCTCATCCAGGCCACCGCCATCCGTCTGCTGGATTCCTGAAACAGCCACCTGGATGCGCCCTTTCCCCCATCCACTCCTCCCCCGATCTCTTCGCCACAGAGCAGCCCAGACGATCTTTCTAACAAGCACACCTCACCATATTCCAGGCACCTGCCAAGGCACGTGGCATCTCCTCACTGCCCTCAGAATAATCCAAACCCATCCTCGTCCGGACATCACACATATCACCCCAGTCCAACCTCTCCCTCACCCACACCTTCCTTTTCATACTCCAGACCCATTTAAGTTCTTATCCCATTATTGAAGAACTTTCGTTTATGTACGTTATATCTATTAGACGTTACCACATTGTGGATTAAAACTGAGAAACTTTAAAACACAAGGACACATAAGTATGTGTCCCATTAGCTGTCAGAGCAGTAAAACATCGCATGCCATGCAGCTGCTGGGAAGCTCCACTGTACACTCAGGAAAGAATGAGCGTGAAAAAGGTCAACAGTGGCATAGCATTATTATGAAAATACCTTTGGACTTTGAGGACACACTACAAAGTCTTAGGAACCCCATAAGCCTCCAGATCACACTGAGAAAACCAGTGCTCTAAACATATCCAACTCCTCTCACATTCTTTTTTTTTTTTTTTTTGCGGTACGCGGGCCTCTCACTGTCATGGCCCCTCCCGTTACGGAGCACAGGCTCCGGACGCGCAGATGGTTCACGGGCTCAGCCGCTCCGCGGCATGTGGGATCTTCCCGGACCGGGGCACGAACCCGTGTCCCCCCGCATCGGCAGGCGGACTCTCAACCACTGCGCCAGCAGGGAAGCCCCTCTCACATTCTTAAATGTACCTTGTTCACTGGTGTGTTAACATTTCCTGGGTGGCATGAGTCTCAATTTGGGGCGAGGTCCCCTACGCAGCACAAGCCTCATCACACCCGATGGTGATTGCCCACGTACTCATCTGACTCCCCTATTAGACAGTCAGCTCTGCCCAGTCCATGTGCCCGGCACAGTCCCTATGGTGGGCAGAGATGAGATGGGTTCATTCCTTGCATGGAAGAGACCCATACCTTCTTCTGTGAGAACCCAACGTGAACGTGGGTTCAGTTTGGGTGAAAAAGTTACCACTGCAGATTTTAAGAAGAACTTTCTAACAGATGGAGCTAGAATGGGAAGGCCAAGGAAATACACGAGCTGGTGCTGGGAGAGCCTCGGTGAGGGAGGGCACAAAGGGGATTCCTGCCCGGGGTGGGACCTGGGGCTGGATGACCCCAGGCGTCCCTTCCAGGGCTGACAGCCTGTGATTCTGTGAGGTTGAGCTAAGGGTTTCTCCCAGGCATCCCTCTGGCTTTACATTCCGGATGAATTTGTTTATAGAGTTCCCCAGTTCCCCAGTTCGACTCTCATTTTTATTTTAAGCTATTTTAGAAGATAACAGAGCACAGCGCTGTCATTTTTCTCCCTCACTTTTCTCTCTGATCCCTCTCCCTTGCTTTATTCTATCTCTGGCTTTTTCTTTTTCAACCTTCTTTCTAAAAATATAAAGGGAGACGGGGGAGTTCTCACTGAACCTCAGTGAGGAGTCAGATTCTGCTCCCTCTGGTGGACTGGGGTCCCCACCCAAAGACAGCTGGCAGGAGCTGACCTGCCTAGCAGAATGAAGGACAGAGAGGGGGCTTCTAAGTGGAAGTCTCTGAAGGCAACGGAGGGCGAGACGGAGGACTGAGGGGTCTCTGCCAGCCTGGCTTCAGGGACTAGACCTGTGCCCCAAAGAAAGAGACGCTGCAGGAGGAAACGGAATAGGCAATTTTCCATGAGATTCTCTAAGTTGCAAGCTCTCTTCCTTCAGGGCCAAGCGACAGTGCAACAAAGCACTGGGTGAAAGGCAGTTTCTTAATTTCTCCAGAAAACTGAGGGGCAGTGAGCTGTACTGTGAGGTAGCACAGAGATGGTTGGCTCCTGGGGAGGCCTGGGAGACATCCCTGTGCGGGGAAGGTCTGGTCATGGGTGGAGCCGCAACCGTGGCAGTCATGAGGTGCTTCCTTCTAGTGCCTTGCGGATAAGTGGATCCTGAAAAGGAGGTTTCATGGAAGGAAACCGAGAGGAAGAGCTGTGACACATGTAAGAAGGCCCTGGGTACCCCAGAAGTAACTGTAGAAGAATCAAAGGCTAGTGGTGTGTATTGATTCTAACGCCACCTGTTTATTTATGCCCTCTCAGGCTGCCAGGGTCTGGGGCACATATAAACATACACATACTGTGTCTTACCAGGTGTGTGGCCTTGGGCACTTACTTAATACCTCAGGGAATTTGTTTCTTCATATGTAAAGTGGCATGACATGCTTAGGTCAGTGCAGATGCTCAAAAGACTTGTGTTGAACAAATGCATGAGTACTGGCCTTGATGTGGGGTTTCGAAAGGGTACAAACTCCTACTGATACAATGAATAAATTCTGGAGTTCTAATATACAGCATGGTGACTATAGTTAACAATACTGTACTGAAAATTGCCTAGAGAGGAAATCTTAAATGGTCTCACTTAAAAAAAAAAAAAACATAAATATGAGGTGACAGATATGTTAACTAACCTTACCGTGGTGACTTTGAAATACATCCATGTATCAAATCATCACATTGCACTCCTTAAACTTACATAGTGTTATATGTCCATGATACCTCAATAAAGCTGAAGGAAAAAAAAAAGACAAAAAAAAATACTGGCCTTGTAGGGCGATCTTCAGATCAAAGGAGACAGTACACGAAAACGACCAGCAAAATCATAAAACTCCAACTATATCGAAAGTGTTCTTTGCACACCCAACCAGCAAAAGAGCTTCCAGGCTGGCTTACCTTCTGCTTCCCGAGGACTCCAGTGTCCTGATGGGCCACAGGGCATCGGGGAGGAGGCGTTGAAGGCATACTGCACCAGGATTCTCCCTTCCAGGCAAAGGTCACATGCTGATCCCAATTCTCTAGGAGGCCAAGGAAAGAAGGAAAATGCACCGACTTAGGAACAGTTGAATGAGTCCCTGGCTTGACCAAGCCGAAGGCGGAGGTTACAACCCGTCTGTGTTCTCCAGTCTTCCCAGAGCTTCCAGAATATGACCGTGAGTGAAATTCTTCCCCACAGCCCACGAGGGCCTTGTTTGGGCCTAAGTGGCTTCTTTTCTGGTGGGGGATACACTTTCATTCTAAGCAGCCCAGAATCAAAAGAATCAACTTACGACCTGCACTAATCTTCATTTCATCAAACATTTAAAGTTCCCTTGAAGATTTGATGTGTGGTTGTGAGAAAATCTTTTGCCCCACTGGACCTCAAATTTTATTCTTTTAACAATATCTGTCAGGTACCTACCATATGCAGGAACCATCCAGTATCCTAGGTATTAAATAGGAAGAAGGCGTGGTTCAGTTCCTTCACCTGAAAATGAGTGGGCTGAACTAGATGATGCCTAAAGAATCTTCTAGCCCTGACATTCTGGGGCTGGATGAGTCACTCTTTGATTTTACAGTCAAAAACAGTTTCCTAACCATGCCATCTAATTCATTTTAGCAGCTTTCCAAGGGGCAAGCCAGTCCCTCGATGGGACCAGCCCAGCCCCAGAAGCAGAATGTTACAGTGGCTTTCCCTATCATCTAGTGTCTTATGTGTCTGGATTCAATCTCCCTTTAGCCACAACAGCCTCTGGGATCCTACTTGTTCTCCCGACTTGGCTCCTGTTTAGGAGACAGTTGCTGGGAAGGGAGGGGGATAAGCCCTCTCCTCATGTACGAGGGTGAGTGAGCCCAAAACTCTGTGAATCTGAGCAACTCCTACAGAGGGACTGGAAAGGGAAAATGTCAAGAAATGTCATAGCCCAACCCATTATTTCTCAAAATGCAATGGTCCTTCCAATACCTCTTTCCTAGAAGAATCACTAGACTTTGGCTACCTGAAAGATACAGTGGAGGAACCCTATCTCAAGCCTTAGGGCTTCTGCTTCATAGGGAACCTCCGTAGCCCCTGGGCTCACATGCTTATCAACATCACAGTCTGCTGGTGGTCCTTATTCCTCCTCCACCCAGCTGCCAGGGAGCTCAACCCCAAACCTAAATCTGAACACTTCACGTCCCTGCTTACCTACTTACATGGTGGTCAACATACGTAGTTTAATGTATGTATGGATGGATGGATAAATACCAGTCGTTCCAATATGTTGCTAAGACCCATGATGAACCTAGTCTAGACCCTCAAACTGCAGATTCTGCATCCTCAGCCTTATCACTGTAAACATGAAACCATACATAGGTAGAAATGTTATAAGCACACTAATATTCAGTGATAGGAGAATGATTAAATGGCCTAAGGTTAATCTGCTCAGTGCAATGGTAAGCAGTTTTTATAAAAAATACTTACAAAGATTACTAAATTTTATGGAAAAATGCATTAGCTATCATGTTAAGTGAAAGAGTCATATTCAAAACTGTATCTATAGCAGCATCTCAATGCTGTTCTAATAATCTTTTTTTTTTTTTTTTTTGCGGTACGCGGGCGTCTCACTGTTGTGGCCTCTCCCGTTGCGGAGCACAGGCTCCGGACGCGCAGGCTCAGCGGCCACGGCTCACGGGCCCAGCTGCTCCACGGCATGTGGGATCTTCCCGGACCGGGGCACGAACCCGTGTCCCCTGCATCGGCAGGCGGGTCCCCTGCGCCACCAGGGAAGCCCTGTTCTAATAATCTTAATGCAACAAAATATTATCAGCAGTAATTTCTAGGTGGTAGAACACAGGGTGATTCCTCCCTCCCTCCTTTTATTCCTTCTGGTTGTCTGAACTTTCTGTATATTTGCAGTATGTATAAGGCACTCCTGGACTAGCAGTAATGATGATTATACAAATATGCTTGCAGGCAGGGGGTGAGGAGAGCAGAGAGAGGTGCTCAGCACCACTCTGGTTCCATTACAATGACCACAATCCATGCATAGCAACTCAGAGTCACAGGACTGGCTTTATGACGACAGTGAGATTACAAACATCCTTGTATGGAATCAGGAGTCACGCCGACCTTTATGGTAATTGAGCCTTTCTACTTCTTTAGATGCTCTGTTTTAGATGATACACATATAGTCACCTGCGCTTCACTGAGTTCTTGACACAGTGTGGGTTCCCAATAAACACTCTGATGAGTGAATAAGCCATCATCCACCTGACAATAAAGGTGCCTATTTTACACAGAGCTCTACCAAGTGCATTCCCTCATGTTCGATCACCGGTTCATGTGTTCATTCAATATTTCATCTATTCATTCAGTGGATACTCATTGAACAGCCGCTGGTTGTTAGCACTGTACAACTACCAGACATTAACCATCCAAGGGTGAGTACATTTGGTGTGGTACCTGCCCTCGTAAGAGCTTTCCATCCAGCAGAGGCAACGGTCCCTAAACAAACAGATCAATAGATATAACAGTACAGATTCAGCATTTCTAGAAGGAAAGTTGATAGATGATGTAAGAGAGAATAATGGGGTGGAGCGTGCTGGGCTTATTTAGATTGGCATAATCATAGAAGATGTTAGTCAAGGTATGGTGAAGAATGACACAGAGTGGGAGTAAAGCATTCCAGGTTCAGTCTAAAGGTATGTAAAGGACCTAAGCAAGAAAGAAGGGCTTGGTCCATAAGGGGCCTTAAAGAAACCTGAGTGGCAAGAGTCACAGACGAAGGAAAGAGCAGTAAGAGAGGCAAGGGCCAGATCACGGGAGGTGCCGTAGACTACGTGTTAGATTACACATAGAAGTAATGGGAAACCACTGGAGGGTTGCAACACACGGGTGACGTGACCTAATTCACATTCTAAAATGATCAGTCTGAATGGTGAATGAAGAATAAGCTGGACACAAGTAAAAGCACAGTCAGTAACTAAAGAGCAAAGGTGGGTGATCCTGAGTATGGTGGGTGATGTTCCCATTTTATAGTTAAGGAAACTGAGAAGCATGAGTACAAAGTAACCAAAATCATAGCTCAGAAAGTCACAGAGTCAAAATGGGCTTTACCAAAATCAGGCAAGATCCTACACACATTCAGGGAGTGTACAGTATGTGTTTCTAATCTTTGGCATTTCTTTGATTTCAATGGGCACCTGTATCTACACAGACAGACAGACACACACACACACACACACACACACACACTCTGAAATCATAGAAATACAGGATGCTAACACAGGAAGAGATCATCTTTCTTACCCAGGTTCCATGAGAATCAAAGTTTAAAGCTCTAAGTCTGTGCTGTCTGATACAGCAGCCCCTAATCACATGTGGCTATTTGAATGTAAATGAATTAAATAAATGTAGAATTCACTTCAGTTCCTCATTTAAACTGGTCACATTTCAACTGCTCCACAGCCACAGTTGACTAATGGCCACCATACTGGACCCTGCAGAATGTTCTATTGAACAGTGCTTCTCTAAGGCATCCACTGTACATAATGAATGAACCTCTCTCCTATGCATCTAAAGTGGTACTAGTTATGTACCACCCTTAGGAGAACTGAGAAAACAGTTACTCAAAAGTCATTTTCTGTGTTCTGAGATTTGGAAAAGGAACCTTGGTTGAGCAAGGCTGGATCCCCTTGAGCTCATAGATCAGAAAAGTGAGGCTGAAGAGGAAGAAGAAATGGATGAGGTTGCAAAGACTTCAGACCCAGGTCTCTTGGTCCCCAGTCCAGCATTCTTTCCAATACACCACAGCCCATTGTTCAGAAAAATGCAACCATCTAGTCAACACATGTTTGCAAGACAGATAAAAATAAAGGAGTTAAAAAAGCCAGGGGTGGCCTTGAATTATTTATTCAGTTGCCCATGTGTGAGGACACAGGCTGTGGGAGGATCTGAATATGTTTTTTTAAGGAAAACCCTTGTATTCTCTTAGACCACAGATGTGAGGAACAGCAGGAGGACATGAGGATGGCCAGGGGCGAGAGGTTGGCATTGATGAATGTAGTGGAAAACACCAGAGATTTTTCAGGGAAAGAGAACTTTTCAAGTAGCTCAACAGCTCTGGAAAACTGTACAAGAAGGGAGCTTGTATTTCCTGAACACAGAGCGTGTGTGCTAGGCATAGCGCAGAGGTCATCTTGTGGAATTCGCCACAAAAGCCAGGGGAAGTGAGCCTGGTTAGCACCTTTTATGGAACAAGATGCAGAGGGCCAGAGAGGATCAGAGAAGGGAGATGACTTGCCCAAGGTCCCATAGGCTGGGAGTGGTGAAGCTGAGACTGGAACACAGACAACTTGACATCAAAGCTCGCGCACTTTGTACTAAGCCGATTTCCACCAGTAGGAACTCCGTGTGGATGGGAGGGTGACAGTTCCATTCCTTTACAACAATTTATTGAACTTGTTGACCTACTTCCTTTAGCCATAGACTATGGTCTACATAGCTGTTAACCCTAATTAGACATGTTTCTAAAATGTCAGTTTTAATTTAACGTATGATAACTCCGTTGTGAAATCTTAGACTGAACAGAATAGCTATTGTACGAGCCTCAAGTACCAACTGACTATAGGTTATTAAAAACATATTGATTGAAGCTGAGGGCACTATGTAATAGAGACATATCTCATTACACAACAATTAGCCCTCCAATAGGTTCCCAACAATCAGATGGTATTTATTTAATGGACAAAAACTGCTTTATGAAATACAAATTGAATACATACACAGGAAGCTTCATTTACAAAACTTCCATTTTCAAGTGGAATCGAGGCCAAGCCTTGACCAAAAGTCTGATACTCCTCATTGCCACAGAAAAAATAAATAAATCTATGGGCTGCTGGAAAGGCTGCTCTGAAGTGTCACATGAGGTTTCCCAACCCCAGCTCTAAGCGCCCAGTGAGGATGGCTGGGGAAGAGGAAGGGGGGTTTCTACAGAGGGCCTAGGGAGTGCACTTCCTTTCCCCGTGATCACATCCATCCAGCTGTCAAATGAAGGCTCTAGATTCAGGGACTGATGGTGTGGAAAACTGGAGCCCGAATTTAACGTGATGCCATGATCTAATATATTTTTTACATACACACATGCACACGCACACACACACGTATACACCCATATTTGTGAGAGCTCCTTGCCACATTTTGTGGCCTTTTTTGAGGGGAGGGGTAACGCCTCCTTCATAATTCAAAGTTTGGAAAGACTTAATGAAAGAACATGAGAGCCTCGGATAAGACACTGCAAAACGTGACTCGAAGCCCAGCTCCCACCACCTGCTATGGGCTTTTGGTCAAAGCTCTCCACCCCTTTGTGCGCCAGTCCCTACCTCATCTGGCAAATGCAGAAGTTGATTCCCCTGTTATAGAATTACTGGAAAGATGAAATGAGACTGTATAGAAAGCATTTAGTACAGAATCCAGTGCAGAGTAAGCACTTGATAAACGGTGACAACCACGACCATAGAGTAATAATTAATCATCAGCTGGTTATTATTTCCACCAGCATCAGTGTTGTATCATCATTATTGGATGAAACATCCCCAAGAAGGGCTGGAAGGGGGGCAATCTACTAATCTACCCTAAATTATAGCCAAGTTCCAACCAAAATAGAGGTCAACATCGCAGTACGTTTCATGACCCTTTAAAATCCCCTAAAGCTTGAGCTCCTCAGGGAGTCCCGATGCTGAAAGGCAGCACAAGAAACCGTTTGCTTCAGGTTTCCACCTTCAGGTCATGAAGGCATCATTAGACCCACTTTTCAGCTGACAATAAGACTCAGGGAGGGAAGTGACTTGCCCAAGGCCATACCACTAGTGAGTGGCAGACAGGAGCTGAACTGAGGTATCTTGTGCCTCAGTTTATCATCCTCTGATCTTCTAAAAATTCTACCTTCAGTTCTATAAAACAACACTAGGCACAGGCACAGATTCTAATATACAAAAATATATGTGGGACTTCCCTGGTGGCACAGTGGTTAAGAATCCACCTGCCAATGCAGGGGACATGGGTTCGATCCCTGGTCCGGGAAGATCCCACATGCCGCGGAGCAACTAAGTCCATGTGCCACAACGACTGAGTCTGCGCTCCAGAGCCCGCGAGACACAACTACCGAGCCCGCGTGCCACAACCACTGAAGCCCATGTGCCTAGAGCCCATGCTCCACAACAAGAGAAGCCACCGCAATGAGAAGCCCACACATCGCAATGAACAGTAGCCCCTATTCGCCGCAATTAGGGAAAGCCCACGCAGCACTGAAGACCCAACGCAGCCAAAAAAAAAAAAAAAAAAAATCAGTGTTGAGCCCTGCTCTGCTTAATGCTGATTCAAGAGAAAGCTAAAAGCCTTAAAAAAAAATTATATAATAAATAAATAAATTTATATATATATGTATATATATATATGCCTGTGTATTCATGTATAATGTACCCTTCATATACTATACGTATAGGAAGGTGTTAGCCCGTTAACCAGAGGCAACTTCAACTCCCGAGCTCACGGAGATGAGACCAGTACCTCCATCGCAGAGGAAGTTCTGGCGACAGAGGTTTCCATGTTTTTAATGATAAAATGAAGCTAAATATTCACCACTTAAAATATGCATCATTACTCATTAATTTCTGTTAGCAATCATTCATGTATCCCCTGACCCCCAAATCTACATCGTGCCTCTATGGACCAGTCATTGTGCTAGTCGTGGCGGGCGCTCGTTAAACAAGATCGAGAACAAAAAACACAGCGAAATCCCTCTCCAAGGCTGCTTCCCTTCCAAGTTTCCCTCTTCTTGGCAGGAGAGAGAGAGGGGCATCAACACTTCACAGGCCACACTCACCTTTCAAAGAAGTGGCCGTCGATGGGCGGGAACCACTCCAGCATTACAGAGTCGGTCGTGTGGCCCACGATCTGGGGTGCAAGGGCGACAGGCGCCGGCTTCCTGGAGGGCTGCCAGCTCTGGTACACCAGGTCCAGGTAACAGTGCATTCTGGCGACTTGATTGGGCGTGAAGGAGTCAGTGCAGTCGTCATCTGCAAGCGGGCAGAGGGAGAGATAAGAACCTCGCTGCACGGGCGGGCAGGCAAGAGAATGATGATGTCTCCTGGTGGACCGAGAGCCAGCACCCCAGCCCTTGCCAGCTCAGAGCCGGCCTCTTCCAGTGCTCAAGAGTTAATGGTCTGTGAACAAATTAGTGCAGTCATCACTTCTGGAGACAGGTGAGAGGGAACAGGAGGAAGGGGAGGGAGGATAGAACTGAAAAGGCACGTCTGAGCCTGGAGAGGGAGGTCACGGATAAGGACAAGGGCAAGACAAGCTGCTTTCCACGGGGCCCAAATCCCCTGGTCAGTAAGTCACACATTCCCTTATCCGCTCCCTCCCCACCAATCATTCAATCTCTCTCACTCATCCACTCATTTTCTTGTGTATTCACTCATTCACCCACTCACTCCTTCTTTTACGCACTCACTTGTTCCTTCACTCACGCCTTCGCATTCATTCATCCACTCATTCATTAATTGTGCCGTTTCCTGATGCAGTGCTACTGGCCTTCAAACAAGCTTTCTGAGCATCGATTCCATAGCCTCTGCTCTACGCCAAGGGCCAAGGAAACGTAAAACATTCCTGGCCTCAAGGAGCTACCTGCCTAGTTATAGAGTGAAGGTCAGTTCGCTGTGTGGGTCAAGGTGGTTATAAGGCCGTTCAGGTCTGTGACACTGACTACTGACGAAGAGGAGTCGGCACGTTGAGGAAGGCGGAGGAACCGAAGAGGTTTCTGGATGTGGAACTGGAGGGCAAGCAGGTTGCACAGCTAAGACTGAGAAAGAAAGTGGAGGCGTGGCGGGAGGGGGAGCTCAGGCCTGCAGAGCCGATGTGTCCTACGCAGCAAGCACGGGCCAGGAGTCAGGCAGACGCAGAAGCGGTCCAGGCTGAGTGTCCACGGCGAGAATACAAGGGCAATGACGCCTCCTGCACAGTGCTATCACCGGGAAATTCCCAGGCATGGGGCACTGTGCTTTGGACACATATAACCCTCCCACTAGTTTTGGAGTAAATACTGTGATTTCTGCATTGTACAGAGGAGGAAATTGAGGCTGAGAGAGGTCTACCTGCTTTTTAAAGAGCACAGAGCTAGGGGCAGATCTGAGATTCGAACCCAGGCAGTCTGGACTCCAAGGCCACGTTTCTAATCCATATGAGAACTTCTTTCTGAGGGTACATGAGACCTTGTCTGGGGAAAGCATCCTGCAGGTGCTTGATAAAGAGGAGTGGAGCCTGAGTCTGAGGGGGGCTGGAATACAATCTCTTAATGTCTTTAGATCTAACGACCTTCAATTCTAGTCTCTCTTTTCTAGGATGTGGAATGAAGGCCACGACCCGAGACTTATCCACACCCGCCCCCCCACCCCAAGGAAGGAGCTGGACTCCCATCTCTCCCTCCAACAGCTTTATTCAGCTGCCCCAGGGGCAGAGCAAGGCGCTGTTTTGGCTTGGTTTCCAAAAACACCACTTCCCAGAGGTGTCCGCCTGGTCAGGGTTTCTGCAGCTGGGCCCCAGACGGAGGAGCACGGAGATCGCCAGATCTTAAAACAAACCCGCCACCGGGAGTCCCGCAGCATAAACTCACTTCCCCTTATCAAACAAACAGAAAATAACTTTGGGCAGGTGCTGGGCAGTTGGACATGACCTTGAGAATCCAGCTTTGAGAAGGGACGGGGTACAAGGAGGTTATACACAGAAGCTGCCTCCGATCCCCTTAGCAATTTTTGACAGTCTCCTTTCCAGCACCCTGGGGAAGTCTTTCATACATTGGGTGTCCTTTGGAAAACACTGTAAAAGAGTGGCTAGTTACACAAATCACTCTCAAGTCCAGATACCCCCATGTAAATCCTTGGATACCAAACGTTCTATGGGTCCCCACTGCCTGGAGAATAGAGTCCAAATGCACTTGATGGTCTGAGAAGCGTTAGATCATCAGGTGCATTTTCCTTTGTTACTATGAACTTTGCACTTCATCCTGAAAGCTGTGGAAAAGCCACTGGATAGGTTACAGGCAGGAGAAGGACATGATGGCTAAGGAAGTAGGGGTTCTGTAGTTAGATTCATGCATGAGGAACCTGGAGTCAGGAATCTGGAGTCAAATGATTTTATGCCCTCAGTGCTTCGGTTTGCCCATCTGTAAAGTGGAGATGATGATGATAACAAGAGTGCTTATGTCAGAACACTGCTGAGGGTTATGAAAAGTGCAACATCAAGAGGTATGACCAATGCTCAGTGAACGCTCACTGCCTCGGGACCGGGAATAGTGCCTGTGTGTGTGCGCGCACGCATATGCACTAAGGTGGGCGAGCGCCGGAAAACCAGAAACAGGAAAAAATAACAGAACGTAAAATCTTCATTCTCTTTGATCTCACAACATCCCATTTAGGAATTCAACAGATCGATACTCATGAACAAACACGAGGGAAAACATATGTACAAGGATGTCTTTTGAAGCATCATTTACATAGTAAAAATATTAGAAATAACACATCCATCTGTCAATAGGGGGATGACTCTGTACCTGGAGGCACATGCACAGAAGAGAATTCTAATCAGTCATTTCCAAAACAAGGAAGTAACTTTAAAACTCAGGTCCCTTGTGTGTAAACTGGGGACACTTAAATCAACCCCACTACTTAGAGTTGTGATGTGGACTCCACGAGCTGGAACGTATAAAGCATTTATCAAGATGAATGAAGAAGAAAAACTGCAATGTTTTTCCTCTCTACATTCTGATTTGTTTGCTTTTCTTCCCCCAAAGAAGCATATTTTCCTTTTCTAACTTAAACATTAGCCGTTTCCATGTCTGTCAATAAAAAGTTTGAAAAATGGACAGGTGACAGAACCTGGTAGGAGAACAGAACTGTACCTGAACTTTAAAGCTTTAGTCGGAAAATGTCCCTCCCAGGGTAGATCGCTTAGAGGCTGAACTGCTACCAGAATCTCGGGTGAGGTACGGGTTTCTGTTTATCATAAAGGCTCTGCCTCAATTAGCTAACGTCTCGGGTCAGCCCCTCTTAGCTTTCCGCCATCACAGGCTTTCCCTCCTGATATCCGTGGCCACTTGATCCTTGTGTCTAGGACCAGCCAACCCATCTTGTTCTTCTGTCCCCACGTTGTCCCCAAGCAGAAAGGACTTTGGGGGGATTTCAGTATTCTGGGGGCCTGCACCAGTCCCCATGCTCTTGAAGTTGTGCCCTGAGTTTTCTAATCAAACTCTGCTCTCAAGAACAATTTCCATCCGTAACCGGAAGGGCACAGAGCATGGAGGTTCAGGGCCTCCGCTCCCCGTGGAGCCTTGGGCACAGTGCTGACCCCTGACAGCCTCATTTCTACCCGCTGTAAAATAAGGAATCGTGATGCTAACTGCTTCCTACAGCTGATGAAAGCATTTAACAAGCTAACCCATTTCTAGTGCGTGAATAACTGAGTTGCCCTTTGTAAAAGTCTCTGCCTTTTTGTTGTTTTAAAAATAATGATAATGATAATAACAGCAACAGCAGTAAGTGATTATATTCACTGGAGAGCATTTGGAATGTGCTTAGAATATTGCAAAGAAATAAACGCTACTGTAAACATTACCTAGAGATAATACAATTAATATCTAGTATACACATATATGTATGTGTAGATGGACGTGAATATCTACAGTGAATTTCTGTAATTCTTATCACAAACATCATATATATAATTGTGATGATATATGATATATATTCCAGGTCTTACACTATACATTAGGCTCTGGGCTGTTTTCACGCTAAACTGAACAGATAATCCTACTAATTGTCACTTATTGAGCACGAGTTATAGTACCAAGGACAGATCTAAAGGCTTCACCTGTACAATCTCACCTACTGTCATGCAAGGTAAGCGTGATTAACCTCCCTGGTATCCATGAAGTAACAGGCCCAGAGAGAAGTAACTTGCCTGAGGTCAAAGGCTAGCACACAGAGGATTCAAGTTGGTCCCCACACTCCACACTTCTCACTCTGAACCACTAGGTTACTCTGCTTTGCGGCCCTCAGCCATCTGCTATGCATCCTCAGGGATCACAGAACGTTCTATCATATAGGTACCTTGTGATTTACTTCAGCAACCCATTCTCTTTGGACTTGTAGGAAGCTTCTGTTTTTTCACACGTATAAAAGCACTTCTTTTCTATGCTTGGCAGACAGTAAATGTCTAATTAATATTTGGAGAATAAACATTGCTCAGAACATTTTTAGGACTAAACCTTTAAACACATCAACTGATTTATTTCCTTAGGATATACTTCTTAGAGGTGGGACTTCTGGGTCAAAACGTATGTGCATATTAAAAGAGACACACACAACGACGGAGACAAGACACTTGCTCCCAAAGGGCGGGGAAGGCCTGGTTTCCACACTCTTGAGGAGGCAGGGCCTGGAGGGTCCTCTTGGTTGGCTCCCTATGGCCTATTACCTTCAGGAAGTAAAATCTGAGCTGCTGCCCTTCTATCTGCCTGGGGATTATCCAACAGCTCAGCGTGACCGCACTCACCCGGTGCTCGACCTGGCTTGCCCCATCACCTGCCTGGTGTCTGCTTAATCTGAGCAGTTGGGACTCTCTTAAACTTCCCCAGTATCAGAAAGGGAGCCAAATAATTCTTGCTTAAATGCAGGCTCTGCAACAGAAGGCATGCCTTGTTTTTTCTGTGTGACCCTGGGAAAGTGACTTAAACTCCCTAAGCCACACTTTCTACATCTGTAAAATGGGTGCAATAGTAATAGCATTTACTCCATTGGGTTATTTTGAGGATTCAATGAGACAAGCCTAAGAAGTGTTTCCCACAGCATCTGGCATGCCACAGGTACTCAGTAATTTCTGTAGACCTGTCACCAGCCACGTTCAATTAATTAAAATTACTTAGGACTAACAATTCGGTTCCTCAGTCTCACTGGCCGTGCTTCAAGGGTTCAACAGCCACAAGCGGCTAACGGCTACCATACAGGGCAGCGCAGACACAGAACACATACAGCTCTGCAGCAAGCTGGAGGACCCAGGAAGGAAGGAACTGGGAGCAGCTGAGCCGGCAAGGTCTCCACCCTCTTGCCTTGACTGCAAAGCCCCTGTGCATTGCTCTCCCCAGCCCTGAGAACCCGACCCTGGTCTGCATTTTGAATTTCATCCAGCTGCCTTTGTCACCTCATCTATCAGAGATCCTAAGGAAAACAAACATTTCAAAGTTCGCGGTTGCCTTGAATATGCTTTTGCGGGTGTAAGTTTGTTATCGTAGCTCAGTGAATTAGTTCTGCTGTTAATGGGTCACTGAGCTGAGGGGTTCCTTTAAAAAAACAACATTAAATCAATCACCCTTTAGATCTGTACAAAGGGGAACAAAAAAAGATTTAGTTTATGGGGGTCTGGTAGCTAGTGGCAGCTCCTGACCCCTAAGAGGCCGGCAAACTTCCAAACTCATGTTATTGTTTATTTTCCATGTGCATTGAGCTGGCCAAGGAAAGGTGCTATAGAAATGGAACGAAAGCAGGGCCCTGTGAGAGGACAGGGCACCGGATGTGAGATGCAGGCTTGGCTGGGAATGGGAGCCCAGCAGGAATCTGCTTTTGAGGAAATACCCAGTACTCGGGTCTTTTTTAGAGACCCAAACCTAAGGACCGTTTACGGTGCCAAGGGTAGGCACTGACCCTTCAAGAGACCTCAGGTGTGAACTGTAGGAACCTTAAACTGGAGAGGCCCCCAGAGGTCATCAGCCCAAATGGGAAACCAGGAAGACCCACGGGCAATCATCGAATTCACTGGGTCTCAGGAGGGAAATCCTCTCTTCAAATGCAATCTGAGGCAAAACTCCAACAGAAACGGAAAACTGTGGGAAGGGGGCTCCCCTGGTTCAAGCAGGGATGGAGGCCTAGAGGCACACAGCCACTCAGGGCAGCCCCCCGAGGCGTATCTGTGGGACAGAGCTCGAAAGCCACCCAAAGTGCTCAATATCCCACTCAGCCTTCAGCTAGGTCTCATTTGAAGAGAGGCGTGAGAGTAAACAAGAAAAAAAAAATACTTGGAGTCACCAAAATATACAAGCGGCTCATGCAGCTGAATATCAAAAAAACAAACAACCCAATCCAATAATGGGCAGAAGACCTAAATAGACATTTCTCCAAAGAAGATATACAGATGGCCAACAAACACATGAAAGGATGCTCAACATCACTAATCATTAGAGAAATGCAAATCAAAACTACAATGAGGTATCACCTCATACTGGTGGTCAGAATGGCCACCATCAAAAAATCTACAAACATATATACAATGGAATATTACTCAGCCAGAAAAAGGAACGAAACTGGGTCATTTATTGAGATGTGGATGGATCTAGAGACTCATACAGAGTGAAGTAAGTCAGAAAGAGAAAAACAAATATTGTATATTAACGCGTATATGTGGACCCTAGAAAAATGTACAGATGAACCGGTTTGCAGGGCAGAAACTGGGACACAGATGTAGAGAACAAACGTATGGCCACCAAGGGGGGAAAGCAGTAGGGGTGAGGGTGGTGGTGTGATGAATTGGGCGATTGGGATTGACACGTATACACTGATGTGTATAAAATTGATGACTAATAAGGACCTGCTGTATAAAAAATATAAATAAAATAAAATTCAAAAATTAAAAAAAAATCAACAAACAATAAATGCTGGAGAGGGTGTGGAGAAAAGGGAACCTTCCCGCACTGTTGACGGGAATGTAAATTGATACAGCCACTATGGAGAACAGTATGGAGGTTCCTTAAAACACTAAAAATAGAACTACCATACGACCCAGCAATCCCACTACTGGGCAAATACCCTGAGAAAACCATAATTCAAAAAGAATCATGTACCACAGTGTTCACTGCAACTCTATTTAACAATAGCCAGGACATGGAAGCAACCTAAGTGTCCATCGACAGATGAATGGTTAAAGAAGACGTGGCACATACATACAATGGAATATTACTCAGCCATAAAAAAGAAACGAAACTGAGTTATTTGTAGTGAGGTGGATGGACCTAGAGTCTGTCATACAGAGTGAAGTAAGTCAGAAACAGAAAAACAAATACCGTGTGCTAACACATATATATGGAATCTAAAAAAAAAAAAAAAAAAAAAAAAAAAGTGGTTCTGATGAACCTAGGGGCAGGACAGGAATAAAGACACAGACGTAGAGAATGGACTTGAGGACACGGGGAGGGGGAAGGGTAAGCTGGGACAAAGTGAGAGAGTGGCATGGACATATACACACTACCAAATGTAAAATCGATAGCTAGTGGGAAGCAGCCGCATAGCACAGGGATATCAGCTCAGTGCTCTGTGACCACCTAGAGGGGTGGGATAGGGAGGGTGGGAGGGAGACGCAAGAGGGAGGAGATATGGGGATATATGTATATGTATAGCTGATTTACTTTGTTATACAGCAGCAACTAACACAACAATGGAAAGCAATTATACGCCAATAAAGATGTTAAAAAAATAAAATAAAATAAAATTAGGGATTTAACTAAGCAATTCCATTGTAAGAAAAACAAAACAAAAAACTTTGAGTCAGATGTGCGACCTGGGGCCAAAGACTTCAGTCAGCCTATGGATTGTACTGTCACCTATGAAATGGTGATAGCTCCTACCTCATAGGTTTCTTGTGAGAATTAAATAAGATGGTGTATATTAAAGTCCTTTATGAACAGTAAGCTTTTTTACAAGTAGAAATATTATTATTGATAAGAATCAATTTTATATGCCTGTTATTAGAGAATTTATTCATTTTCCTCCCCTCCTGCGTTTCTCTTTCCCTTCTTCCCTCCTTCCTCCCTTTCTTCTTAACAAACATTTTTAAAACACAAGGCCCTGTGCTAGGTACTGAGAATACAGTGATGTATTTAGGGGCAAGCTCTGCCTTCACAGAGCTCGCTTGTTTTGGTTGGTGGAAAGGAACACTTAAGCTGAATATTATAATAGAATTGGATGCTGGGCTACCATGTGCAATTTTGCAGGTGGTGCCTTACCCAAAAGCTCTTGGTTAGGCGGCCAGTAGTGAGGGCTGTGACTGCCCTAAGGAAGGGATATCTTTTTCTGATTTGCCAAAGATGTTATAAGGGCTGGAAGTGGCCTTGATATACACTAAAAGGAAGTACAGGGCATCCTAGAATCCAAAGAATGAGTCTTTAACGCTGTTACTGATGGTACGAAAAAGGGCTTTGAAAGGATATATGCAGTTAGGAGAAAAACATACCCAACTTATGTAATAATTTCATATTTGCAAAAGCATTCTATTTTTTTCTATAATAAAACACTAAAGGAGCATGTGAGAGTTCTGTGTTTTAAAAAAAAGTTTCAAATAAATAAATAAAGTTTCAACCACCACCAACTTAGAAAATTACAGCTGCAAAACTAGGAGGAACCTTGGAGGTCAGTTCCAAAGATTCCATTTTCTTGAGAAAAGCGGGACCCAGAAAGGGCATGTGACAGACCCCAAGGCATTAGGTGACCCTGTGGCAGAGATGGGCCTTCTGCGCAGGTTTCCCTACTTTCAGTCCTGGTGAGCTGCCTGAAGTATCTTTCTGAGGAGCCCTCAGATACAACATCTTCCTTGTATCCACGAGGTGCTCACGGAAGGAATATTATCTTGATTATTTGGGATAAGGAATTGTCGGGATGAAGAAATCTCAGAAAAGGCAAGCAGCTTGCTCGAGGCTTCTCTGAGCCAGGACCAGAGGCCACGTCTGACACCCAGCCCCGTGCACCCTGCAGAGTGTGGGCCTTACCTGCATAGCTCATGAAGTTGCTGTAAGGAGTGTTGAAGAAGCTGTTAAAGCCACAGGTGTCGTTCCCTGGCCCCGGGTCACCGCAGAACTTGTGCTTTGGGGCTGGGTTGGTGTCACTGCAGAGGTCTCCGGTCTCAAAGGAGGGCTCTGTCTCCATGCAGGGGTCACTGCAAGATTGGATTTCTGAGATGCCTCGGAAGATGTGATAGAGGCCCAGGCTGTGCCCGATCTCGTGGATCATGGTGTGGGTGTGCCCAGGAATGCCATAGAAAGATGGATTCAGGACAATGCCACCTGCAAGGGGAAAGCCAGAGGATTAGGCAAACTGGGCACTCTGCTTCCTGATGCAGGTATCCCCAAATCAACCAAGGGTAAATGGGGTGCTGCCCAAAGTAACCACAGGCTTCTCCACCCTATGACTCCACTGCTGAGAGCTGTTGCGACTTGCGGTGTTAATCACTGATTGAGTAGGAAGGAGTCTCAAAAGTCATTTTGTGCAATCCCTTCATTTTTCAGTTGAAAACACCGATGCCTAAAAAAGTGAGGCAACTTAACCAAGGGGATTTCAAACTACTTAGAAGAAGGGGCATAATTAGAATTCAAGGACTTTGATTTCTGGGCTGGCCAACGTTTCAGCTGCAACTTCTTAGGAAGTGTGGCATGCCCTGGTTCACAAACACTCTACGGGCATTTGCTTAAATGAAGCCCTCATGGCCAGACACCTCGGTTCCGGTTCTCATTGTGCCTTCACTAACTCTGTGAAGTTGAGCAAATCACTTGCCATCTCTGAATCCCGTTTCTGCAGCTCTGTGCCCTCTGAGAGTGAATATGCATGAAGTCCACCCCCATGGCGCGCTCACCATCATAACACTGTTTCTTGAGCATTCGTTATGTACCCTCAGGCTCTGTGCTCAGTGTTTCATGTGTATAATCACATTGAATCCTCTCACAACCCAGTAAGAGGGGCACTGACTCACAGAGAGGTGAAGGAACTGGCCCATGATCGAACTAGTAAATGGGGAGCTGGAATCTGAACCCAAGATCCTTGGGCTCCAAAGCCAGGGGTCTTAATCTGAGTCCTACTGCTGATGCTCACCACAGGGTCCAGAAGATGGCATCTCATTAAATGTATGTTGAATATTTGCTGAATGCGACCCAATTAAAGATGTTTTGTGAGGCCTAAGTAATCACGCGTAGGCAGCCGGCAGAGCACCTGACACACAGCAGGTGCCCTACTTACTGTCTAACCACGTGCTCCTCCAGGTGTAGCTCAAGAACGAGCGGCACCGGCATCACCTGGAGGGTGACTAAAAACGCAGACTCTTAGGCCCCACCCCAGACCTACAGAAGCAGAGTGAGTACTTTAACAACAGCCCCAGAGGACCTGCCTGTGCGTTCCTCATCTACCCCACGTCTTAAAAGATGGGGCTTTGCTTCACTTGGGCAGATAGATGGACCAGACGTCAGGAAAATCAATGCATAGCATGGCTCTATGTTCATTTTTAGGCACTGGAGAAATACATACAGGCTGGCAGAGAGATATTTCAACTGGAAAATCCAAGTGTGGGGAATCTCCTGGCGGTCCAGCGGTTAAGACTCGGTGCTTTCATTGCTGGGGGCGCAGGTTCGATCCCTGTTCGGGTAACTGAGATCTCACAAGCCACGCGGGGTGGCCAAAGAAAAAAGAAGGAAATCCAAGTGTGTTTAAGGGAAGGTTAAGATGCAAGTCTGAGCAACCTGCAAGCAGTGACTGTGTGCAGAGCAGGATCTTATGAAAGAATGGAGAGGAGCCAGGGCCGTGCTGATTTGTGCTGGCAAGCCTGGAGCAGGCATGGGGGTAGTTTTATCTCGGACTGAACTGCTGGGAGGGCGAGGCTGCTCAGCCATGGGGCTCATGGAGTCTATTAATTCTGAACTGCTCAGAGCCTTCCAGCACAAAGATAAAGATGTATGAGAGGATGTGTGGGGCTGTGTGCACGCGCGTGTCTATGTGAGAAGGGGGAGGCGGAGGCAGGGAGGAAGAGAAATTGAGACAGGAAATCTCTCTCAATTATTTTCTGTCAATCATGATATGAAACATAATCACCTTCCCACCCAAGGCTTTTTCCAGGCATCGTGGCATAACAGCAGGAAAAGAGGGTAAAATAAAAATATATATATATATGGTTCTAATAAATTGGGTTTGATTGGGCCTACTGCAGAGGAGTTGCTTATGATCAAGATGTCTCAGGATGGGGAGACGGCAGCCTGGAGGCCAACTGGAATTAGCTTGACATGGATTGCAATCTTCATTCTGTCTTGCACTGGCTGTGTCATCTTGGGAAAGTGACTTTGCATCTCTGGCGTGCTCTAAAATAAACAGCTACGATAGAGAGCGCCAATGATTCTCTGTCTTTCCATGAAGCTTTAACATTGAGGTAAACGGGGAATGGGAGGCTGGCAGGACCCCTCAGGTATTTCCGGGGATAATGACAGGATTGCAGACTTAATGTCCAGCCTGGCTCTGTCTGTTTCACCTCATCCCCTCCCAACACTCCCCTTTTCACAGAGCGACAGCACAGAGCTTGCGCCCTGTTCCACTGCTTCTCTTAAAAGGTGACATAGCTTGAGGCTGACATCATCCTGAAATCCTATAACATGCTATGGATTTATAGCCTTCTGTATTCCTGGTCCTGAGCCAGTCTCTGAGATTCACGGTATTATCAGGAGTATTTTTCTCTAATTTTAGAAGCCTGCTGTTCAACCCTTCTAAAACTCTGATCACGACGCTTTTGGTTGATTTTCCAAGAGGACAGAATTTCAGCACTGAGAAGGGTCCTTGGAGACCCTCTAAGTCTAACCTATTCCTTTAAAATCTGAAGAAATTGAGACCTGGAGAAGGAAAGAGTCTTGCCTAAGGCCATCCTGTTAAGTCACAGCTAAGAACAACCATGTATTTTGGCCCTGGACCAGCAAAATTACCATACACCATGTTAGGCATGTGACACGAGCTAATCAGCTTCAGCTTGCCTAAGCTGCACGCTCTCTTTTGCCTCGCCCCTGTCTGTCTAGGTCTGCCTGTCTATCTGTCTACCCACCCATCATCTATCTCGGGGTTTCTCAACAACAGCACCACTGGTATTTTGGGCTGGATAATTCTTTACTGTGGGTATTGGAGGAGATCTAGCAGCATCGCTGGCCTCTACCCACTAGATGCCAGTAGCATGCCCCCATTTGTAAAATCCAAAATGTTCTCTAGACATTGTCAAGTGTCTCCTAGGGCATAAAAATCCACCCAGTTAGAACCACTGGATATTTATTTTTGTTGCTATCTATTTACACAACCACACATGTGTGTGGGTGCACACACAGAGACACACAAATTGGTTTCACTCGCTTAAAAACAACTAGGAAAAGACGGTGGTCTGGAGGGAACTCAGTCTAGAGTTTGACTCAACACAACTTTACTGTTTGAAGTTGCAGAGTCCCTTATCTCCAAGATATTGTGGATTTAGAGCAGCTGCTGGACTCTGGCTGTATCACCAGGAGACCAGACAGGCCTGAGGAAAGATCCAGCACCATCACTCTGCTGAGCCCTAACATTCTCAGATGAAGGTACTCACTGAGTCATCACTATTCACTGGTGTAAATAATAGGAACATTCTAACAAGGGGAAAAGAGCCAAATAAATGGCAGTGCCCTCAGTCAATGGAACATTATGTGGTTGTTAAAAAATATCTTGTCTTTAGAGAACTGGACATAACCTAGAGAGATGTTTTCCTCTTGTGATGTTAAATGAAAAAAAGTTGGGTGGGAAGTAATTCTGAAGACTGTTTCAACATGGGAAAATGTAGATAGCATAATACTAAGTGAAAAAAAAGAATATTAAGTGAAAAAGAACACATGCATGTATGCTATGATTTCAAATATGCACAAGCTGAAAAACGCATGTCTACCTATAGACGTGTATTGGAAGAGAGCATGGAAAAATTAAAGAACAACGTTTGCTTACAGGGCCTGGTTCAGAAACCACTGTCATTTCTGACTTTTGGTGACTGGTTTGTGTAAACGTCTGTCTTGTTTATGGATTTGAATAATTTGGATGTAAGAAGAGTTCCTGGTGGTGTTGCTGGGTGGAATATGGAGGAACAGGGAGTTCTTACGAACTCTCTCTTGCCTCTTTGGCATCTTTCAAGTCAACCCATCACTGGCTGGGCCAGCACAATGTGGTTACTAGGTAGAGAAGATATCTGCATGAACTAAGAGGCAGGGGGTATAAAGAGAAAGCAACAGATGGAGAGAGTTGGAAATTTAAATTCCAGTTGTGGTTCTGCTGCTGATTTGTTTGTGACCTTGGATAAGTCCCATTCCCTCTCTGGATCTTAAGTTTCTCCATTGGTAGAACAGGATTAATAACGTTGTGATATTTCTCAAAGCATCACTTGATGTGTGAAAGATAAGGAATGCTAAAGAGTTTTGAAAAATTAAAAAGTGATAAGTAAATAGGTTGTTCACCATCATCACTACCATGATCTCCATCATCGTCATCCTTACTACTAAACGTATGCCTGTACTAATCCAATTTCTTCCTGAAGAGGTTTCTAATTCTCACCTAAATGCATCAGGGCCTCCTTGTCCCACGGCCAAGTTGCTACTCCTGCCAATTCCTCCTCCGAGGAGTTTGCAAAGAAGATATTGAGGTGTGTTGATCCATCCAGTCTAAGAATGTTCTTCAGCTCATTAACATCCAAGTATGCTCTGTAAGAGAAAAAGAACCTTGGCTGTCATCACCATCCAAAAAAGGTAGTATTCAAAGAACAGGTACTCCCAAATTAATTGAGTCACGATGTGCCAGGCACTTGGCTAAGCATTTTATAAACATCGTCTCACTGACTGCCTCCAACAATATTCTATGGTAAGTGAGATAATCCCATTTTACAGATGAAAAAATTAAGTCCTTGTGAGTTTAAGAAACTTGAAGACTGCTCAGCTTATAAACAATAGCAGAGTTCAGTTTAAAACCTAGATTTATCTGAAGTCAACATCTGTGCCCCTAAGGACTCTGCTATATGGACTGAGGATAGGGCAACATAATGCGGATATAGATTGAGAACAGACCATGGAAGAGATAACATGTATTCTAGCCTTGGCGTCTTCCCTACTTCATTCATTCACTATGGACCTCGCACCACGTATTTGGCAAATACAAAGCTGTCCCAGGAGGCCTACTTTGCATCTCTACTCAAACCTTGCAAGGAGGTGTTCTTACTCTGTTCTCAAGATAAGCAACATGTGGTCCAAAGTGATGAAACAGGTTGCCTGAAGTTGCAGAACTGGGTTTCAAGGCCAATTCTGTCTAGCTTGGAAATTATGCTCTTTATGCTGGGGTGTTATCTGCCTCCCGTGGATGATTCTGCACTCTGCAAGCCTCTATTTCTTTGTCCATAAAATAGGCTAAGGGATATGGCATTTGGGGTAGCTGCCACTGTAGATATTTAGAATATAGACTGACATGTTCGGAAAGTAAATTAATTCCCCACGCTACGATCATCAGCTCTTTAACACACCGAACAAACATACGTTGGAGACAGAAAGAAATGGCCTTTGGAAAGAGACTGGCACATCCTAGGCGCACAATAAATAAGACCGCTTCCCTTGTGGAGTGTGATTCTCCCATCAGAATAGGAATGATACAGCTTTGGGTCAGTCACAGGCATATTATTATTATTTTTTAACCTCTTTATTGGAGTATAATTGCTTTACAACAGTGTGCTAGTTTCTGCTGTATAACAAAGTGAATCAGCTATACGTATACATACATCCCCATATCTCCTCCCTCTTGCATATCCGTCCCACCCTCCCTATCCCTCCCGTCTAGGTGGTCACAAAGCACCGAGCTGATCTCCCTGTGCTATGCGGCTGCTTCCCACCAGCTATCTATTTTACATTTGGTAGCGTATATATGTCCATGCCACTGTCTCACTTCGTCCCAGCTTACCCTTCCCCCTCCCCGTGTCCTCAAGTCCATTCTCTACATCTGCGTCTTTATTCCTGTCCTGTCCCTAGGTTCTTCAGAACCTTTTTTTCTCTTTTTTTTAGATTCCATATATATGTGTTAGTATACGGTATTTGTTTTTCTGTTTCTGACTTACTTCACTCTGTATGACAGACTCTAGGTCCATCTACCTCACTACAAATAACTGTTTCGTTTCTTTTTTATGGCTGAGTAATATTCCATTGTGTGTATGTGCCACGTCTTCTTTAACCATTCATCTGTCGATGGACACTTAGGTTGCTTCCATGTCCTGGCTATTGTTAAATAGAGTTGCAGTGAACACTGTGGTACATGATTCTTTTTGAATTATGGTTTTCTCAGGGTATTTGCCCAGTAGTGGGATTGCTGGGTCGTATGGTAGTTCTATTTTTAGTGTTTTAAGGAACCTCCATACTGTTCTCCATAGTGGCTGTATCAATTTACATTCCCACCAACAGTGCAAGAGGGTCCACACCCTCTCCAGCATTTATTGTTTGTAGACTTTTTGATGATGGCCATTCTGAATGGTGTGAGGTGATACCTCACTGTAGTTTTGATTTGCATTTCTCTAATGATTAGTGACGTCGAGCATCCTTTCATGTGTTTGTTGGCAGTCTGTATATCTTCTTTGGAGAAATGTCTATTCAGGTCTTCTGCCCATTTTTGGATTGGGTTGTTTGTTTTTTTGATATTGAGCTGCATGAGCTGCGTGTACATTTTGGAGATTAATCCTTTGTCAGTTGCTTCATTTGCAAATATTTTCTCCCATTCTGAGGGTTGTCTTTTCATCTTGTTTATGTTTTCCTTTGCTGTGCAAAAGCTTTTAAGTTTCATTAGGTCCCATTTGTTTATTTTTGTTTTTATTTCCATTTCTCTAGGAGGTGGGTCAAAAAGGATCTTGCTGTGATTTATGTCTTGAGTGTTCTGCCTATGTTTTCCTCTAAGAGTTTTATAGTGTCTGGCCTTACATTTAGGTCTTTAATCCGTTTGGAGTTTATTTTTGTATATGGTGTGAGGGAGTGTTCTCATTTCATTCTTTTACACGTAGCTGTCCGGTTTTCCGAGCACCACTTATTGAGGAGGCTGCCTTTTCTCTGTTGTATATTCTTGGAGGCGTATTATTTAATGGATCGTTTTCTCAATTGACAGCCGGATCTTGCTCACCCGTGTGCCTCTTTCAGCCCCATTTTATGTCTGCCATCTTCTTTCTTAGGAATCCTTGTGAATGTGGTAAGCATTTCTTGAGTAAAGTTGGAAATGAATCAATGAATAAAAACATACATCAATAAGCAAGCAGGCAGCCTGATGTCGTAGGTGAGATAAAGCCTCTGAATAATGATATTTAACGTGTGTTGGGCCCTTCCATGTGGTCTGACTTTACAAGGATTATCACCTTTAATCTTCTCAATAACACCAAGGTAGGTGGTATCATTATCCCCATTTTCCAGAGGAGGAAAAAGAGGCTTACAGAGCCTTTGTACCTCGCTCAGGTCACACAGCTAGTTGGGAGAGTTTCCCTTTCTCCCAGTGTGGTTTCTCACGGGGGTTTGGTGCAGAGCCTGGCCAGTAGAACACTAACGATGCTGCCTTTCTCTTTCCCTCCTGGAATCACAGAAGGGGATCCCACATGTGAAAGAGTAAAGTCAGAGATCCCCAGCAGGGCCTGCAAGACCCTGTTTCCCCCTTTAGCTTCTTCTCCCTCTGTTCCCTCTCTTGAATTTCTCACTGTGGTGTCAGCACCCCCCGCCGGCCCCCCCAAGATGCAGTGGCTTTATCCTCAGTGCCTTTACTCACACTGTTCCCTCTGTCAGGGACTTGGCTCCCATTTTGTCCCCTGATGAACAAATCCGAAGTCCATTCTGGTACCACTCCTCCAGGAAGACTTCCCTGAGTCCCATCTCACCTCCACCCCCTTTACCATCTCTGTACTCATCTACCTCCTATGAGTACTCGCTCTCACACCATTCCAAATACTCTACCTGTCTGTATCTACCACTGATTGTGGCTCCCAGGGGGCAGGGAATGTGCCTAATTCATCTCTGTTTACCCAGTTCTCCGCACAGGGCTTGACACTGGGCAAGCACTCAGGAGATGTTGATGGAGCTGAATTTACATTGGGAAAGAGAAAACCTAAAACATTTAGGTCCCAGTCTCAGCTTCAGCACTTCCTTCCTATGAGGCCTCAGTTTCCTTATCAATATACTGGGATTAATAACAGCTGCCTGGTGCTTCCCAGGGCATTTCTATGGGTCACAAACCTACACCTCCACTCCGACGGCAATAGGATATGTCTGAGACCTACAGTGCACTCCTGGCCGCCCACTGATCAAGAGCCCATGATAGTCAGGTGACGATAATTTTTGCAGCTTTTCCAAAAAAGGTGAGCATGAGTTGGAGACACAAGCAAGGCCTAGAAAGAGCACCTCTGTGTATAGGTTGAGCTGGCTAGTAATTCCAAGGACAGCCACGGAAGCTGAAATATTGACCTGAAATTTTGCCGCTATACCTCCTTCTCCCCAGAGATCCCACCTTCAGCTCTTTAGGCTAGAAGCCTCATAAGGAGTTTGAATGAGTTTTCTGATCCGAGTAGGGATGAGGAATGAGAAAGACAGCATGCAGTAAGCTTCTGCTGTGTGCCAGCCCCTGTGCTAGCTACATCTGTTGTCCCATCTCTTTGCAGTATTTTTGTTTTGTTTTGTTTTGTTTTGCGGTACGCGGGCCTCTCACTGTTGTGGCCTCTCCCGTTGCAGAGCGCAGGCTCCGGACGCGCAGGCTCAGCGGCCATGGCTCACGGGCCCAGCCGCTCCACGGCATGTGGGATCTTCCCGGACCGGGACACGAACCCGTGTCCCCTGCATCAGCAGGCGGACTCTCAACCACTGCGCCACCAGGGAAGCCCTCTTTGCAGTATTTGAAGTCACGTAGCAGAGTGGGTAGGATGGCTCATTCTCAAGCCAGAGTCCTGGGTTTGAATCCAGCTCTTCCACTGGATGTCTGGGTCACCTTGGGCTATTTACTTAACTTCCTGCACCCCAGTTTCTTCATACACAAAACAAGGATGATAACAGTATCTACCTCATAGAGTTGTTCTGAGGATTTAGGATGTTAATAAAGAAAGTGTAAAGGGCTTAGAATAATACCTGGCACGTAGAAACCCCCGGGAAATGTTTAGCAATTCCTATTATTTATCCCCATCTTGCAGATGAAGGAACAGGGGTTCAGAGATCACATAAATACAGACAAGGCCAAGTCCAAATCTAGATGTGTCCAATTCTTCCCTCAACCTCACCCTCAAGTCCAAGCTCACTCAGGGCCACTGTGAAAGGAAACAATGTGTGGGAGGAGAATGAAAACACAGAGAAGCCGAAATTTTCCTGGATCGGCCCTTTCCACATTATTTATTATTTTCTAATTGATTTGTCCATTTCCATCAAGCGTTCTCTCAGGCAGAGAACACAAATGCTATTAGAGAAAGTCACCTCTTTGCCCCTTTGCTCCAGGCTGAGAAAGCTTCAGGAGAGGAAGACAGGGGTGGGGCAGGGGCAGGGAGATGTTTTAATTGGTTGTTTATTCTCATATAATTGCAGAAACCAATCTTTTCAGGGGGTGGTATTCGTCCTGGCCCAAGGCAGAGATGTGGGATATTGAGGCCTCTCCCTTGCTTGTATGTGGGTGTTTTTTTTTTTTCTTCACACTTTGAGAAGCCCCCATTTCCCAAAAGAGGGGCCACTCAGGCCCCTGATCCCACTGGCCCCTCTCCTCTCCAGCTCTTTTTTAGGGGGCGGGGGGGGGCGGGCACACAAAGGAAAACGGCTCTGTGGCCAAAAGATTTCCTTCTGCTGGCTGAGGTCTTCCCACCAGTTCAGAGCCAAGCTGGGGGTCTCCCAAAAGTATCGGGGGGAAAATCCTAGGGACAGGAATCCATGTATTTACCTTCCTCCCCCATCTCTTTAAGGTTTGTTTATTCCCTCTGTTGATGGATGGAGGAGGAAGCAGAGAGGGTCAAACTGAGAAGGATCCTTAGGGTTTAGGGAGATGGGTTGATAAGAGGAGGAAAAGGGTTTGCTCAGGGCCACTTGCTTCCCATTTTGCCACTGCGGGGAGCTTGGCCCCCTGTGTATACTATAAATTGGCGAAATCTCTTTAAAAAAAAAACTACATCCCCAAATCAATCCAAATCCCAAACTCTGTGTCTTTATTAATTTATGCGCAGGTACTACTCAGTTGGACAGACAGACAGACCTAGATCCATGGGCGAGTTGCCCTGCCTCTCTGAGTCTCAGCTAGCTCATGGGGATACCAGAGGGATGAAATGAGTGCCACGCTGGCACAAAGTCCCCTCCATATTCTGGTCTCCTATTTCCTCCTACTGGGAAGAAACCTAAACTGACAGTCTGCCGTCCGGGTGGCTCTCCCCATCTCGGCTTTCAGTGTCTCATCCCTACCACCCAATCTTCTCCCTCCCACAAACTCCAACTCAAGTTACTATGGTTTCCTCATCCCGAGAACCTCTGGTTTTCCCCAATCATGCCCATTCATGAAGCATGTCCATCAGTTTCTCTTCTCTGCCTTATGAGCTCTCTTCCTGAATCTCAGCCTTTTAAAATCTTACCCTCCCTAAGCTCAGCTTACATGTAATGTATACCATGTGGCCACTCCTGACCACCATCCCCTGTAAAATGGGGCGACGATGTCCACCCTTCAGGGGTGTCAGGAGGACCAGAGGCAGTGCAGAAAAAGTTCCTCGCACAGTGTCTGGCACATTTGAAGACACTCATTGACTAGCCTAGACTATTTTTATTGCATTATTATTACATTAATTACAATGAAAATTATTAGCAACATCAAAATCATCAATACCACCTCTAGCTAAAGATGACTTCTCCCTCCCCAGAGTCCCCTACTTTGGATTCTAGTACCTCTCGCCCTGCTCTGTGTTATCATCACTGTCTTCTCCATCAGGCTGCGGTAAGCTTCAAGCAGGTGGAAGTCAAGTCTTTATCATCTCTGTGTCTCCCCAGAACTTTCCTTCAAGAGACAGAGCTACCTCTGGCTGGCAACTTTTGAGCACCTATCTCTCCTGTAAATCGCACAACTTCAAAACAGGATGAGGAAGCCCACGACTCAAGCAAGTGAAGCGACTTTCCCAAGGTATCAAATAAGGGGTGTAGACCTCTCTTCACTAGCCTGTATGTGACAGCACCTTTGCACCAACTAATAAAGTCACCTCTCCCTTCGGGGGGTGGGGGTGGGACATAGCTCCTTGCAAGGGGGCACAGCTTGGAGAGTTAGGCATGGGAAGGACTGTAGCATCCACCCTCCTCCTCAGCTGGACACCCTGTGCAGAACCTACACTGCCTGGATTTCTGGCCCATTCCCATGATGCTCAGCTGCCTAGTCTGAAGCTCAGAGTCCCCATCTATTCAGTGAGCGTGTGAACTAGGCGTGTTTTCCAAATCACGGTCTATAGCAGGCTAAATCCACAAGAAGCAGAGGCATATTTAAAGGAAAAGGGTTTTCAAGTCAGATGGCTTTGGACACGCTCTGTTAAACAAGGTTAAAATACATATATTTTTTAATTGCAAGAATTTTCAGAGCCTTTAATATACAAAATGGGAATAAGACAGAGAGCATATGAAGTATTCCCAAACATATTTGACCGTAATCCTTTCCCCCCGTCCCCCCTCTGCCTTTGCCAAAAATCAAATAACAGCATAATCAATAGAGTTCGGGAAACGTTGGGCTAAATTGGAAAGTCCCTCCTCACTTAGATCCTCTCCCCAACTGCCTGTCAAGAGGTGTCTTGGTGTCTCTTTTCTTCCTGCACAGCTCTTGTACCTGGCTCCTCCTACGAAGGTTGTGGGTCCCCTGGAATGTCAGTTTCGGGGGGGGGGGTGCCCAGCCAAGGTGCCCAGACTTTACCCCTCTGCCAAAACTGCATTTCAAAGCCATGAGAGCAGTTCTGGAGGGAGATCAAAGCTCTCTCAACTCAACTGTCATTAGAATATTTTCTTTACGCATCTCACTCGCTGGTGAGTGCCAGCAACATATTTCCGAAATGCACTGGCCTGAGATGGTACCACTGTAATAATCTCAATGAGAGGGCTGTCAGGGCCTGTTTTATTGAATGAGAAGCAAAAGGGAACTACATTCAAAATGCAGAACAACAACAACAATCCCTCCAATGGAATCATGAAAGGCTCAAGTTTTTCTAGTTCTAGAAGCATAATACACTGGCTCTCCCATTGTAAAGATGGTTGGTCAGAGGTACGGATTCCAGTGAGCCCAGATCAAGACTGACCAGCACCTATTTCTATTCCCACTCAGAGCAAACTGACTCCCCACTGCAGAAATGATAGCTGAGATCTTTGAGACGTGCCCTGCCAAAGTCCTGCTCCCTGGGCCCTTGACAGGTGCAGGTGGGTTACAGGGATGGTGTCAGCCATGTGCTGATGCCCTCAATTTGAGGAGGGTCTGTCTGAGATGCTCCTAGCTGAGAACAGGCCACTTCCAAGCCAGAGGCGGGGGACAACTCTTTCAAGTTAAGGGAAAGGGCAGCAGAGTGCTACAGAAAAAGCCACATCTTTTTTTTTTTTTTTTTTAAGGGAAATTTATTTAAATATGACAGTGTAACATTTAAATAGAATACCTTGGACCCTTATTCTCCTTGTAGCCCATGCAGAGAACAGTCTTACACAGTAAGACTCTCTGTTACGTTCATAATTAAATGTTCTTAGGTAGAATTCAAGATAGAAAGGTTCTGGACTTAAGTCTATTCTTCAGTCAATGACATGAAAGTGGGGCATACGTATGTCAAAGTTGGTTACGCATATTTTTGTGTTTACTATTTTCTTCTGGAATTACACACCAAGACCTATCTGACTGTCGGCATCCTTGGCCTTACTTATCTTTTGGAAAAAAGCCACATCTTAAGACACAGGCAGACTAGGGTTCAAATCCTCCCTCTTCTACCAAGTGGCCCTGTGGCCTTGGAGAAGGGACTCAGTCTCTGAACCTCAATTTCCTCGTCTGTAAATGGGGTGACAAAATTCAACCTAGAAAGTGGAATATAAAAATCCAAGGAAGTAATACAAAAGAAAGTCCCTAAAAGAATGCCCAGCTCGGGCTTCCCTGGTGGCGCAGTGGTTGAGAGTCCGCCTGCCGATGCAGGGGACGCGGGTTCGTGCCCCGGTCCGAGAAGATCCCACATGCCGCGGAGCGGCTGGGCCCGTGAGCCATGGCCACTGAGCCTGCGCGTCCGGAGCCTGTGCTCCGCAACGGGAGAGGCCACAACAGTGAGAGACCCGCGTACCGCAAAAAAAAAAAAAAAAAAAGAGTGCCCAACTCATGAAAAGGCCCCAGATGCACAATTCTATGTAGCTTGCCCACGGAGCTAGAGGAAATTGATCTTAGGTCCCAACGCTCACGGTGTCTCCCTTCCATCCGTGAACCCTTGTTCCCATCATTGGACCAGTACGTTTATCTTCCTCATAGGCAGTTGCCCTGCTTCTACACGTCATAGAGAAAGTCCTATAACACTGCCTCCTTCCCAATTCTGATTGCAGTCCGTCATGCCTAAGGAGGATCTCAAGTCTGTGAACCACTCCTCCACTCTTCCAGAACACACCAGACCATTTGAAAGTGATTATCAAATATAAAGATCAAAGCCACTCAAAGCAAGTCATTAAAGCAAGATAAACCTCAGAATGTTTATTGCATCTATATCCTTGTCCCAAATAACAAGATTTCTCCAAACTGTGACCAGTTCTAAAACCTGGATTTTGTACTTTTATCCCAAGGGCCCTAATGATCTGGACTTTATTCTCCTGCTTAGTTTCACTGTCAGAAACGCCTAACGCTGCCTCTCTTGTAAGAAGAGGCACAGGAAAAAAATGCTTGGAGAGTTTACTAAATTCTCGGAATCCTGAATGATTGGTTTCAAAAATAACAGCTTTTATATGGAAGCTTGACATGCAATCTCAGAAAAATGTAACAGTACCAATGAAGGATCAACTGAAAAATTGACCATTCTTTCATTATTTTACTGAATAAGTCATTCTTTCATTACCTTTCCTCTACCCTCCCTCCCTGCCTGCCTGCCCGCTTTCATTCTTTCCTTTTTAACTTCCTTTCTCCTTGCATATTATTTATTCAGTCTTTTCCTCTTTCATTCTCCAATACTTATTGAGATTATATCATATACCATACTTCAAGCTAGAAACTGGGCATAAAATATGAATGAGAAACACTTTTCACTATCAAAGAGTTAGCAGTTTTATGAAGGAAGCAAGACAAATTATCAGATGATCACAACACAATGTGATAATACCAATAAAACCTGCCATTTGGGGGAGTTTCCTATACACCGGCCCTGTTGAAGTCCTTTTTTATATTATCTCTTTGAAGCTTTACAAAAACCTTATGTGTTAAGTATGAGTATCCCCAACTTGCAGGGGAAGAAACCAGGGCTCAGTGGGGTGACACCACTTTTCCAAGATCCTCCCTTTCACTCATAGATGTCAAATTCAGGATATGGTCCCCAGCCTGTTGGATCCCGCAGACTCTAACTATTATTCTCTTACCTTCTCTTACGATATGTGTTATAACAGAGGGAGTGCTGAACGTGATGGAAGCACAGAGGAATGACACCTATCCAGGTGAAGGGGGACAAGATATCACCGAGGTTTTCACAGGAAGAATAAACCCTGGACCAAGTGTAGGGAACAGGGAAAAGGGCAAAAGCTCCAGAAAGCCAAGAGGCCTGAAAATGCCTGAGAAGACTGAGACACTACAAGTCTTCTGGTGCGGTTTCACAGGTGGGAGCACGGGAGCAACTTCACAAGATGAGGCCGGAGGGGTCAGCGACGGCCATATCAGGAAGGACCCTGTACGCCAGGTTATGGAAGATGGGCAACGTCCTGAAAGCTTTAAGGAGACCCTGGCAGACTTTTATGGAACAGAATAAAATGATCTGGTTCATTCTTTCCAAAGAGCTTTCGGGAGGAATGTGGAAGACGGACTAGATAGAAGAGGGATAAAATTAAAGGCATTGGCAGTGGCTGGCAGAAAAGTGGGTGGATATGAGAACACCTGAGAAGGAGAGGCATTCACGCACGGGGAACAATTTGACGCTCATTCGGGGCGGGGGTGAGAGGAGGTGAAACGATGGGTCTGGCTCCTGATGAGGCCCTACTGGAGTGTCCCTCCCTCATGATTCGCAGACTCTACACATCAACTCCACTCTCCTCACCCCTACCACTGCTGCCCTAAACTCTGCCTGGGGCTGTGCCCTCTGCCATGTCACGTGGAAGGTCAAGGTCAACCCTTAGGAAAATCACTGGCCTGAAGCTCTCTGCACAATAGGATCATAATGGAGATGGGGGGGATCGAGAACCCTGAGGATCTGGATAGGAGCAGAGGAAGGTGCTGATTCAGAGAGGCAAGGTGGGCTAATGGAGAGGTCCTCAGATCTTTGGATCATCTTAAAAAATTGAGGTGAGGGCTGCCCTGGTGGCGCAGTGGTTGAGAGTGTGCCTGCCGATGCGGGGGACACGGGTTCGTGCCCCGGTCCGGGAAGATCCCACATGCCGCGGAGCGGCTGGGCCCGTGAGCCATGGCCGCTGAGGCTGCGCGTCCGGAGCCTGTGCTCCGCAACGGGAGAGGCCACAACCGTGAGAGGCCCGAGTACCACAAAAAAAAAAAAAAAAAAAAAGAGGTGAAAGTAGCAATTTTTAATTTTGACAAATAAACAAAACATTCAAAAGGTGAAACCCTCCTATATGTTGGCCCTCACGTAATAAAATAAAGGGTACTGGAGTAGGACTCTAAAGGAAACAATAAAAGAATCTCAGAGTAAAGGACACAATTTAAAATGAACACCTTTCACTAGGAACTACTCAGCTCCTATTTTTTCATTTGTCTTTTCAAAATGGCTTTTAGAGACTTCTGGGGCAGAAGGCAAAGTGTCAGAACACCTGGTTCCCGGCAAGCTCAGCTCCACTCCCTTGGTTAACATGACCCATCCTTTCGGACCCAGTCTAGAAGCGACTCTGACCCCTAATGAGTCAAGTACCCATCCGCTCTTCCCTCAGCACCCTGGACTTCTCCACAGCAGCACTCATCCAACTAGCTACTTATTTACCGGCAGGAAATTCCAGGAGGGCAGAATCACACCTATCTTGTGAAATGCTGATTGTTGTACCCCCAGCACCTAGCACTGTGCCTGCACATGGTAGACATGCCTGTGCACACGTGTGCGTGCACGCACACACACACACACACACACACACACACACACACACGAATGAACAGTCACTCTCCTAATATCTTTTCCTGGGGGCTCTACAATCTCTGCTTTGATAGCCCCAGGGACTCCAAGTTTACTTGTTTTCAGAGAAGCCATTAAACTGGAAGAATCCCCTGATCAGTAAGGAAGACCAACAGTCCAAGTGTGATGCTGTGTTCAAAAGTAACAGGACAGTAACGTGATAATTGCATGTCGAATTATTGCTTTCACAACAGAAGCATAGAGTTCCAGGGCCCTCAGCTATTTCTTTCCACCTCCTGGCTTTCTTCTTGGAGGATCAAAACCACAATTGATAAATAATACAACTGACCACACTAAGAAGAATATACACAGCTTGCTGACAGCCCTGTGGTTGGTCTTACGCTTGATGTGCAGTTAAATAAAGACAAATCGCCTCGATGTTGTAAGTTGTAGCAGCCACAGAGCTCTAGGTACAGGCATATCTCAGTAGACCATGTAGTTTCGCTCCAAGTTTTAGCCACGTAAAACTTAAGTGATGTGAAGATTGACCCAACAATTTTATATTTGGGGAGGATAGAGCAAGAATTACAGCATTATCATCAATACGAGTCAATAGGGCAACTTCTGGACTTCAGTCTGGGCCCAGACAAATCACCTAGCCTTCAGCAAATCACAGAGGTAGCTGAAGTGAGATCTATACAGTTGTTATAAGAGCTGTAGCTCTCTCTGGATTATCCTGCACAAGTCTAGTGACTGCCACAAATTTGGGTCTCTTGAGGGGTTAAAAAAGAGACAGCTCTCAAAGGGTCACGTGACAGTCAGAGGTCACATATGGGGAAATAACGCTGGACAGTATGACACTGTATGTCAGGCAGTTGAAAGTAGAATTAAATTCAAATTGATTTTTGGAAAGAGGATGCCACATTCAGGGCTTGAGGGAAAAGAAAACAGCAGACATGAAGACTGCCCAAGGTGGGGCTCTTTCCTTAGGCTACTGCTATGACTTGAGTGACAGGAGTAGGATGTTTTTTTCAACTTGTCACAGAGTGAAATTGTTCCTTCAGTGTTTCTGCATACACGTCGTACTCAATTAGATACAGGGGCTGGCAAACACTTTGAAGGTAGGGACCGTCTTATTGCCCTAATATGCCTCCAGCGTCAATGCATTTCTACTACCTTTTTCAATATTAAGTCCCCGCCCTTTTTTTTTTTTTTTTTTTTTTTTGCGGTACGCAGGCCTCTCACTGCTGTGGCCTCTCCCGTTGTGGAGCGCAGGCTCAGCGGCCATGGCTCACGGGCCCAGACGCTCTGCGGCATGTGGGATCTTCCCAGACCCGGGCACGAACCCGTGTCCCCGGCATCGGCAGGCGGACTCTCAACCACTGCGCCACCAGGGAAGCCCCAAGCCCCCGCCTTTTTTTACTCTAGCTCCAGACCCACAAGCCTGGTACCAGAATTATAATGTCTGAGCAGGAACAGACCTCAGAACTCTTCTATCCCAATTCTCCCATTTTACAGATGCAGAATTTGAAGTCATAGAAGTGACTTACTCCATGCTGGCTACGAAGTTACTGGAAGGATCTAGTCACTTCCTTCCTCGTGCCGTGCCAAGCCACAGGCAAACTCCCTCATGTCGCTCTTTCACCCTCTGTACAATTCTGAGATACTCCAGGCTTTGGTGGAGTGGCAGTCACCATTGCCCTCGGTGGCTGTAAACACAGTTCAGCAGTGAGAAGCCAAGCTCAAGGCTGACAGCTGTGGCTGGCTGAGCTCAAAAAAGGCTGGAATCACAAACGTCAGAAGCTTGAAACAGAGACACTAATCCCCTCACTCTCCACCCTCCACCACCAGACCGACAAAACAACCTAGAACCTGGAAAAGAGAGAGAAAGAGAAGCAGAGAGGGAAGGAGAAAGAAAACGCCCTTCCATAAAAACAGGTATACGGGAGCCTGTTCAAGGTCTGCAGACAAACCCGTGAGCGACACGCACTGCTGTCCACACAGTGGTTTTGTGTCTGCAGAAAGTGAGAGCGGAGGTGTGAGGGGTTCCCTCTTAGGAGGTGGAAAATCGGCCAGCGGTGAGTGTGAAGGTACCAGCCGGGCTGAAATCAATTTAGGAAAATGTGTTTCACGGAAACAAAATGTACCGGTGTCTGTTCAACCCACCGTCACACCCCCAACCGCTTTGCTTCCTAACCTGGAAGGGCGTCTGACTGAGCGCTGAGGCTGTCATGAGCGGTCAGTGTCACCAGTGGATGCGGAAAGGAAAATGAGGGTGCTGACCGAGCCAAACCCAGAGTGGAACAAAACCCAGCTGCCTCCCTCTGAGGCCCTCGAAAGGGCACCGCAAGCTCCATCCCTCTGTCCAGGGAACTGGGGGTGGAAACACACCTCTAAGAAAGGCATGAGAGAGGGAGTAGCTCCAATCCTGGCATGTTGGGGGCCTCCCTGGTGTGTCCTGGAGAAAAGGTTCCAACTTTCACGTGTAAACTCTGAGATGGGTGCGCTGTGGCCAGGGTCCCAGGCGCTAGTGGAAAACGAGCCCCATCCTACACCGCCCAGAGGGTCCTGAGCACGCTGTGGGCACCTGCCTGGCTTCCAGCTCCCTCCCTAGGACGTGTGCGTGTAAACTACTCAGTGGGACCCTGGGACCCCGGACGTGCCTTTGCTTTTTGTGGGAAATGCATACACTTCACGTGGCCTGCTGCTCATCTCTTCGGAGAGTGAATACATTAGCATTTAGCATTTAGCATGGCTTTTGGAGGAAAGAAAATCTTTTAAAAATGGAGCCTACAGGAGCCAAACTCAAAGGGCCCTCGGTAATACAGAGTGATTAGGCCACATCCAACTCCCACCCCGGCCTGGAGGTTCTAGTGAGGGGCTCAGGATCTGAGAGGGGCTGGGAGTTTGGGGATGTGCATGTCAGAGGTCAGAAGATTTCCCAGAGACAGGAAATCCCCAAACAACCATTGTTATCTGAGTGTTCACCAAGTGCCAGGTGCCGCCCTAAAGGGTTGACCGGGTGTAATTTCACTGCATCCTCTAAACCACCCAATGTTCCTTTCATTCCCGATTTTACAGAGGAGGCAACTGAGTCTCTGCTAAAGGAAGAGACTCATTCAAGGTCACAGAAATGTTAAGTGGCTGGATTCACATCCACTGTGTCTCTGAAACTTTTATTCTTATTTATTTGCTGGGCTGCCTGATCCCCCTTTCTTCCCCATAGGTCACGGTCGTGAGCACCTCATTAACACAACTTTAGGGGCCACGAGCAGTTCTTCCCCTGCTCTCCATCACCCCCCTCATCTGTTCTCAAAGACCAAAGTCACATGTGCACAAGGGTCACAGAGGGAACCTGTGAGTCAAGGTAGACTTTGTTCAGAAGGAAAGCAGGAGGGAAACCCAGACCGAATCAAAGAAAACGGGACCATGTGGACGAGGGGGGCTGGATAGGGTGTTTGTGTATCTACACTCAAGCACACATGTGGGCTGGACGTGGTCAAAAAACCTAGTAACTTCAACCAGATCAGCGTACCACCCACTATGACCAATCCCAACGCTGCCTGGGACCGTTCCATGCTGCGGAAAGGCATCCTCTAACACAGTTAGACATTTGGGGTGTTTTCAAAGTAAACTAGTGTGCAAGCTCAATGAGTTTGATATAAGTTATGTGGTCTTCATTTAAAGAGACCAATTCTGTGGCCAGTCCTTAAAAAAAAAGTTAGCATTTTAAGAATGGAAGTAATCTGGGTAAATGCCCTCAGTGTTTGTATTGCAGTTTCAGCCAGACCTTCTTTATCAGCCTGCAGTCTCTGTAAAACCAAGCTTGCAGAGAGGAGCCCACGTGCGCGTGCGAGCAGGGACGGAAATTTCCCCAGCACCTCCTATGTGCCAGGCGCTGTCCCAGGTGTGTCACACACCACGGCTCCATTTAAATCTCGTGACACGCCACAGGATAGCTGTTCTCACCCAATTGTTACCGATGAGAACTCAGCAACTGTTACTGAAAGACAGGCCAAGGTCAGACAAGGAACCAAGACCCAAACCCTGGTCAGTCTCCAACACCCATCATTTCTCCACCGCACCAGGCCTGACTCCTGCTATTGCTTTAATGAACGTTAGTCACGTTAAATAAACTCAGATATTCTGATTATAAAATTCCAAGCAATTTCTCTTCCATGATTACTGGAAAAGAATGAACAAAGTTACTGAAAAAATAACAATGCCTTCTTTCATCTGCGTGCTGGTTAACTCTTCCCAGAACTCCTTCTGGGATATTTTATTTTATGTGACCCTCAAGGCAATTGTGTGATCCTGGCGGTCAGATATTATTATCATTCCCTTTCAACAGATGTGGAAATGGAGGCTCAGGGAGATTAAGAGATTTGCCCGAGACTGCATAGCTAAGAAGTTGCCAACTCAGGGCTCGAATCTATTTCCCCTGGATTCTTCTTTCATTCTGTCTCAGTCTGACTGTGGGAGCTCTACAACCTGATGATCAAAAGGGAGCGTCTACCTGCATGAAGTCCCGAGCAGACCCGCCTCTTTCTTGTATCTTCCCCACAGCTTCCCACCTCAATCCCTCTGCTCTCACCTTGCTCTTTTCTATCATTCCAAAGCCTACGAACAACGCTGGAAACTTCTCCGCCAGAAAACCTTTCCTAATCTCTCCAAACCATGGCGAACCTGCCTTTTCTCAGAGCTCATGTAAGCCTTATCTGTGTGGTTCATTTGGAATCGAATCATCTGCTCTCTTGCCATCTCTTGAATGACGGTAACAAAATGTAATTAAACCACAGCATACAAGTGCCTCTAGGACACAGATTATATCTTGGATCCCTAGGGCATTTATCACAGTACCTCGGATATCGAAGTGCCTTAACAAAATATGGACGATGAGTAAGCACAGGACCATCTTAAATAGATCTTTTCCAAGTTTCAAGTTGCTGGCTAAGACGTCAAGGCGATGGAGTGGACTGAAACGCCTTGGGAGTAGGAGAGGAGACCCCGGGGCCCCACTCTCTCTGTGAGGTGTGGGTCGGTGCTGCCTCTTTTGCGAGCTCACTCTCCGCGTCTACAGCAAGATGGGCTGGACCGCTCCACTGCTCCTTTCAGCGCAGAGTCCTGGATTCCACCCAACTTTGCCAGATTTGGAGGGACCAGGGGAGAAGGAAGTGTATGTTCCATGAGATCATTCCAGAAAAGAAGTGAGAGACCCCAACAGAGTTTCTCATTAGAAGGCAAATCATCTAATGGCTACTGATAAGGGGCAGGGGAAGAGACCGACGCCTGCAGAGGGGTCAAGGAGGCTGCCTCAAGGTGTATTCCAGCCCTTTCCAAAGATTCCAGCAACGCCAACTTGGGTCCAAAAGAAAAAAAAAAAAAAAAAATTAGCATGGCCCCAGGGGAATGCCCTTGCTACATTAAAAATAATAATAAGGAGAAGGCAAAGAAAAGGTTTCCCTGGGAGCCATCAGGGTATAAGGGAAGTCTCTTTTTCTCTATCTGTCCTACTCCATCTGAACAGATGTTCAAGGACAAAGGTGAAGTTCACCTAACGGCGCGCCAGAGCCTGCAGTCTGGAGGGGTCCACGCAGGAACTTGGTGGGTGTTTTGCAACACCTTCCCACAGTGGGGTGTGTACAGCCCAAAGTGTCAGCTGCCCCTGGATTTCCTGATACTGGGGATTTCTATTAATATCCAGGTTTTCCATTTCATTTATAAAAAGATGTGTGAAGTACACTTTCACTTGTCTGTAGACATTTCTAATGGCTGCAGATGAAGTTCTGCCTACCTGGCTCCTCTCCACTACTGTAGAGAATGGCCAAGATTCGTTGGAATGTCTTTTTCTAACTGTCCAGTCTGATAAAAAGATCTATGCTCCCCCCACCAACAGCTCCTCTTGGCTCAGACTGGGGGTCCTTCTTTCACACCAGTGATGGCAGTGGTGTGTTTATTCATCTGTCTTATCCACTAGATGGTGAGCTCCCAAAGAGCAGGGACTGGGCTGGCACAAAAGGAACATTCAACCAGTATTTACAGAGGAAAGAAAAGAAGAAAAAAAGGAAGAAAGGAAGGAGGGAGGGAAGGAAGAAAATAAGAAGGAAATGAACGGGGGGAGAGAGGCTGGCTAGAGTTTTCCATGAGACAAATTGAACCCTTCTCTGCTTATGGTCTGGTCCCAGCCATACTGAATGACTCCTTATTCTCCAAGCCCCTCCTCCTTGCTTAGACTGCACCCTCTGCGTGGACTGGCTTTCTCTGCGTTCTGGTCGTGTTCTGTTCGCTCACCCACATCCACTCCCTACCCCTCTCCACCCTGCTCTGTGCCCTTGGGAGGCTGGCCTCCTGGTGTTTCATCGACGGATGCCTCTGCCTCATGACTTCCAGTGTGGTTCCCCAATGGGAAGCGCTGGCAGGAGACTAGAAGGTGGAAGAGAATGATCACGTAAAATTTACGTCTCTGGCTCCCTTCTGGCCCGGGGGGCGGAAGCCTGTCTCTTCTTCTCTGCTGAGAGTCCCAGCTGCCGCCAGGACACCCTCGCCATTCAGCCGCTCTCTCTGGGTTCTGTAACTACTTCCTCCTCTTGCCTCTACAGGCCAAGGATGGAAATGGGTCCCCACTGTACTTGCCCCTTGCCTTGCTGGTTGTGCTGAACCCTGCCTGCACTGTTGTAAATAATAGCCCCTCCTTCAACTCTACTGAATTATTCCGTTTGAATATGCCATCTGTTTCCTGCTAGGACCCTGACTGGTGCAGACTGTGTCTCTGTGTCTGTCTGTCTGTCTGTCTCTCGGTGCTGTCTGTTCCCAGATGACTACTCAAATCATGCCTCCTCCAGCCGACTTGCCTTGTCTTCCCTAGTCAGCATACACCTCTGCTTTCTAGGTCTCCTGACCCACTGTGTGTCTCTAAAACGACAGATCAGAGTTTCTCATGTTTGAATACGAGTTCCCCATGAACGTGGAAGCCTCTCAATGGTGAGAAACATGGCCCACTTGTTGCAACATCTCCAGTGAACAGGAGAGAGGCTCGCAGGGCTATATATACCCAATAAATGCCTGTTAGAGAGGATACAAGCAGTCACCATTTAATTCCCTAAAATGACTTGGAATAAGACAGCAGCAAAAAGTTGGGCTGTGCAGTGGTCAACCTTAAGACCATCAAGGCCACCTTCTCCACCTTTGCTGTAATCCTGGCTACAACCTCACTGTGCATGCCTCAGGTGGAAGGAAAATCACTCACCTGCAGAGAAGCACTCCCCAGGCAGGACCATTCTGATCAGGGATGACATTAGCTGCTACTCAGCTGCCTCCTGTAATTGCATCACTTTGGTCCCAGCCATGGCTTAGAAACCATATAGTATGATTCTGTTCCCTTTTCCATAGAACAGGCCTTTGGAGACTTGAAGTACATGTGTCATGGCCCTATGGTCATGGCCTTGAGAGAACTTTCCCATCCAAGCCAAACATCTTCAAGTGGTTATACAACACAGCTCCTGGGGCCCTTGCAGCCCCAGTCCCCTTCTTTGTACACATCCTCACTTGGCTGTCCTTAATTAGGAAAACTCATGGCCAGTGTAGCTCTAACAGCTCTGCAGTGGCTCATGAAAACCCAAGGCCCTTATCCGATTCTCTTCCAAACTCACTCACTCAGCACTTCATAACCCCAAATGCTCAGGGAGGGCTTCCCTGGTGGCACAGTGGTTGAGAGTCCGCCTGCCGGTGCAGGGGACACGGGTTCGTGCCCCGGTCCGGGAAGATCCCACATGCCGCGGAGCGGCTGGGCCCGTGAGCCACGGCCGCTGAGGCTGCGCGTCCGGAGCCTGTGCTCCGCAACGGGAGAGGCCACAGCAGTGAGAGGCCCGCATACCGCAAAAAAAACAAAAACAAAAACAAAAACGAAAACAAAAAAACCCCAAATGCTCAGGGATATTAGGGAAGAAGAGAGCAAGGACAGAACATGACGGGGGCAGGTACTGGGAATGGCAAGAATGTCAGGGTAGTTCTGAGAAGCTGTGCCATGGCAGACGACCAGGACTTAGAAATCCAGAGCATCCTTAGCCCCAGTCTGACCACTAATGAACCATGGGAGCTTCGGCCTCAGCTTCCCTCTATGGGGGAAACAGATTTGGACCCACTGATCTCTGAGGACGTTCCTAGGTCTGACACTGGACACCATTTCGATGTCTTCTGCAGCCTTCTGCTAGGACTGGGTGCTCCCCTGTAACACATGAACTCCTGAGAACGTGGACTAAGGGGCCCGAGGACTAGTGGATAAAGAACGAGCTCAAATGTGTTAGAGGAGTTGGTAATTCTCTGATGGAGTCTGCCAATCTGCCCAGCTGCATTACTGGTGGGTCTTATTTTACTCAAGGGAACCGTTATATAAATTTTCAGAATGGTGAATTTTAATCAGCGCTACTCAAAGTAAGCAGTGCACGAACTGCTTCTCACGAGTCTATGTCACAATAAGTACAGAAGTGGAGAGAAGGCATTTAGGAACTTTGGGAGAACTCTGACAACGCTTCACCATACTTGGGGTGAAGAATTCATTTTGTAGCAATTCATTTTTTCTGTATATTACAAAAGTATTGGTTTGCAACGCATAGGAAACAAAACTGGTTCTTCACCATAGATTGAGAAGTAGTAACTGAATTATTGTCTTTACCCATTGAGGGGGGCGGGCAACGCAGGAGTACATCTTGGGTAAAAGGTAAGTTCAGCTCTTCATTAAAAATCACCTAGACATGGTTCCCCTGGTGGCGCAGTGGTTGAGAAACCACCTGCCGATGCAGGGGACACGGGTTCGTGCCCCGGTCAGGGAAGATCCCACGTGCCGCGGAGTGGCTGGGCCCGTGAGCCATGGCCGCCGAGCCTGCGCGTCCAGAGCCTGTGCTCCGCAACGGGAGAGGCCACAACAGTGAGACGCCCGCGTACCGCAAAAGAAAAAAAAAAAAAAAAAAAAAAATCACCTAGACAATGTCAATCTAATTTTCTATTACAGGGGTCTTCCTTCCTTCCTTCCTCCCTCCCTCCCTCCCTTCTTCCCTGCTTTTCTTCCTCCCTCCTTCCCTCCCTCTTTTTTTTTTTTGAGTCACAAAGCAAGTATTTCTCCACAAACTTCCACAGGTTTCTCTCTGCACACGGGAGAGCTGATTCAGCCAGAACGTTGTCACCCCAGCTCCATCAGGAGATGACACATTCCCGGTGGGGCTCACCCAGGACACATGACTTTCCAGCCAGCAAACAAACAGGCCCTGGCATGGTGGGCACAGCGCTGGCACATGGCTGCTCACGGACATTCTAGGCGTGGGGCCCCGTGACTTAGAAACGACGAGGCCGCTGGTGCCTGCCAGCTCTGTCTGCTGATTGTGAGCTATCTGGGACCTGGGGTCCCGTGGCCCCTGCATCCAAGCACAGAGCGCCCGCCACAAAGGCCAGCTGCCCTTGGTCCTGACTCAATCATACTCAGCAGTTTTCTCCCAAGGCTTCAGGAAAGCCACCCTGCCCGTCAGCCCTGTCCTTTGACTCTGCCTCTTACTGTTCCTTGGACTTAAAAATACCACCCCCACCCTTCAGTGGGAGCTTTGGAGTCAAAAGACCAAGATTCAAATCCAAGCTCTCTGTTTATTAGCTGAGTGACCTCAGCTAAGGGGTAAATCCCTTCCGTGTTCTGAATCCCGGATTTCCTTCAGCAAAGCAGGGATGAGGGCACCCACCTTCCTAGTACTTGGTAGGTGCTGAATAAACATTTGTTGCCTGAACGAATGAATGAATAAATGTACAAATAAGTGAATGACTTCCAGTATTCCTGGCCCCTAGGCCTCCCCCCCGCCCACTCTGCCTGGGCACACCAGTTAACTCCTGGGGTCTAGCTCAGTAGCGCACATGCTGCATTAATCTCGAAAGGCTTGCATTTGTGATTTAGCCAAATGACTTTCCTGACCTGGGACCGTGGCCGAGTCATTTCACTCTCCAAGGCCCTCTTTTTCCCCATCAGTCAAATGCAAATGCTAACCCTGTCCAGTCTTCCTCATCACATTCTGTCAAAGCCCAAATGAGAGCAGAGATGAAAGTGCATTGTGACCTCGAAGGAACTGGCCACACACCAAGGCTTCTTCCCACATGGGCTGCTCCTGTCTCTGAGCCAAGGTGAGAGTCCAGGGGCCCGCCCGGTGCCAGGAGGCTGAGCTGACGTGCTCTGTGGCTTGGTGCCAGGCACGACATTCTCCTCCCAGCATCGTCATTCCTTTGCACATAGGTATTTTGTCTATGCATGGGAGGCCCTTGCTCTTGTGAGAGAGACATAAAGAGGAGAGTCAGCAGAAAACCTGCAGAGGTCGGCAAATGTGCTCGAGCCATCAGCAAGTCCAGGGTCCTGCGAGTTGGACAGAATGGAAAAGTTCAGCGTGAATCTGGGAAATCAGGAAAGTTGATACGGACTGTCTCTCTGGCTTAGAACTAGTTCCCCTGAGTCCCACATCAAATACAGATCACCCATGGCTCCCCCTTGGGTCTTTCTTTGGGGTTGCTGGTCCGAGTTGTAGCGCGAGGCAGAGGCTAAGTCAGGCATTAGACCGAGGACTCCCCTTTCCGCCCTCTTCTCAGCAGTATATGAAATTCCTCTGCCTTGAGTGTCCTCCTCTCTCCCCCAACTTGATCTCCGGTGTCCAACTGCACCTAAGCCTTCCCCAACATATTCAGGCTGCAAGTCAGCTGTTCCTCTTTGACCTCCTGTACACACGGCACATGCTACCTTTCATTGTTCAAGAAACGACACATACGCTTATTAAGAGGTAATATAACCTGCTAGCCCCTAGAAGAGACATGTGCTTTACGTGCCCTCATTCAATCTTCAAAGCAGCTTGACAAAGTAGATACCATTGATTCCCATTTTACAGATGAGGAAATACCTTGTAAGAGGTCACAAAGTGAGGAAATAGACCTGAACCCGGTCTGTCTGGCCCCAGCCAATCCCAGCTTGACCAGCACTGCCCAACGGAACCTTCTGCGGTCACGGAAGCAGTCCTATCCCTCTGTCCAGTGTGGTAGCCACTATCCCCGGGCGGCCACTGGGTTCTTGAAACGTGGCTGGTGTGACTCAGGAACTGGATTTTAAACTGCATTTCATCTTCACTCATTTAAATGTAAACCGTCACACGTGGCCAGTGACTACAGCATTGGACAGCACGGCTCTTTATGACGCGGATATGTGCCCTCAGCCCAGGTGGCCCGGTTCAGACCCTGAGCCCCTCGCAAAGACGGGGTCCTAAGAGTTCCCTCAGCCCACAGGAGGCGCTCCGTAAATATGCTGGTAAGGGTCACAGTCCCTGTGATTACTTGGTCGATCTTCTGGGTGAACTGGAAGATTCCCGCAACCCCACTGGGCGTCGGGAGCCGCGCGGGGATCAAAAGAGGGAGGAGTCCGGCTCTTACCTGTGCGGAGAGTCGGGATCGAAGCAGGTCTTGGTGACATCGGTGATCTCGGGGTCACAGCACTCCCCGCCGTCGAAGTTGAACCGCTCGTAATTGCAGTCCATGTCGCACACCCTGTTCTGCTGCTTCTTGGTGAAGGCGGGGTGACGCAGGTGGCGGCAGTCCCCGCCATCGTGGCCCGTCAGCGTGTGGTTGCACTCGGGGTCGCAGTTCTCGTCCCCGATCTTGCTGATGTCGCAGTTGGCCAGGATGAGGCGGCGGCGCAGGGATGAGTTGCTCACCTCCAGCACCTCCAGCTCCCAGGAGATGTTGTAGTGCTTGAAGGCCTCGGCCAGCTGCCGGTGCTGGAAATCGATCTGCTGGCGGCTCACCGTGGGGTTCTCACGGCCATCGTCGTGGAGGTTGACCACGCGGTAGCGCACCGCCTTGGGCCGGCGGAAACGCGGCAGCTGGTTGTAGCTGGAGATGACCTTGGGGTTGTCACACAGCGTCTGCCCGCACAGAGGAGGCTCCAGACTCGTGTCCAGCAGGAAGCCACGGGCGCCGCTGGCCTCCACGCGGGGGCTACTGCCATCCTTCATGGGGGACCAGGCGCGCTTCACGTTGTCCCAGTTCTCCTGCAGGAGGAGCTGAGGTAGAGGAGCGTGGAGGCCGCGGGTCTCCATGTCCAGCAGGACCTCGCGCTGCGTCCTGGCCGCCTTCCACAGGCTGAAGCGCTCCACGTAGCCCCGGTAGTTGTGGTTCAGGGCGCTGCCTCCCAGCACGAGGACTTTACACTTCTGGGTCAGTGGGCTGAAAATGCCACCCACCTGCTCCCCAGAGGTTGCCACCTGGGCACCGTTCACATAGAGCTTCATCAGCCGCCCGTCGTAGGTGGCAGCCAGGTGTACCCACTGGCCTGGGAGGTAGCTGCGGTGGGCATTGATGGTGGTCACTTGCCGGGCCCGGTCTGTCTTCAAGGAGAAAAAGTAGCGTGGGTCTCTGTTGCCTTGGTCACTGACGGTGTGAATGCCCACGACCCATCCTCGGTCACGTGAGGCATAAGAACATTTGTCATATAGCCCTATGTGGCCCCAAAAGAGAAAGATGAATAAATAAAGGATGGAGGAAGGAGGAGGGTAAATTATTTCTCTCTGATAAAATTTATATCAGGATGTCCTAGACCAGGAAGTTTTCAAACCGTGCTCAGTGGGATCCTGGCAGTGACTAGCCAAACCTCTGGGACCACCTCTAGGGCAAGGCAAGGGCTAGAGGAAGGGAGAACACAGGTGAGTTACCTTGGGGAGGTTCTCACCACAACTTTAACCCATGTGGTTTCACTTTTTTTGGTTCTGAGTATGGGGCATACAAGAAAGATATTTGTTTGCAGAATAGGTACTTGAGCTAAAGAAAACAACAGTGATAATAACTAAAATCTGAAAACCTTTGATTTTGCAAAACTGTTGGATGGGGAAGAGGACTTTTTTAATTAAAAGCGTATTTTAAGTGTAGAATGACATAGGTGGTGAGAGGAAGAGGTGAGAGAACAATCAAAGAGATGATGATGAATAGAAGATGCTCATTTAGAAGGACAGCTCTGACTACCGTCACCGCAACTTTGGGCGCACATCAGCCACCAGCACTCATCAATGATCAGCGGTGGTGGCTTGTTGGGAAGGTTCCCTGGAGAAGTGAGGGTCAAGGGCTGCAAAGCTACTAGTAAAGCTTCTATCTGTAACAGGAGTCCTGGCTAGCCCCGACATTCACCCCCAAGGAAAGGCGGACTATCTGAGCTGGAAAGGTTTTTAAACACTTCCAACTCCTTCGCTCGAAAGGTAAGGAGGCTGAGACCCAGCGAACGGAAGGCATTTGTTAGGTTACATAGAGTCCCTGACAAATTTCCTGAGAGCCAATTCAAGCTTGCTTTTCTCTAACACGAATGCTAATATTTCAAAATAAAAAGCATCCTCTTAACATAAAAAGATGTTGGGGATGCCTTCATTAGTAAAATCTTCCAAGCCTCTATCGCAGGTCAGGCATTGTGCTAAGGTCTGTGTATGCATTAATTCATTCAATCCGTGTAGCACCCCCAAGGTGCTGATATTAACAGAGGAGGAAACAGAAATTGAAGGAAGTAAAGAGATGGATGGGTTTGAGGTCAACTGGTTGGTAAGTGGATCCCAGATCCATCGGACCCTGGGTCCACTGTCCTAGGGACTAACTCTATGGTAACTCCCTCTCCCTCATCAGTGCCACCAGGGATCTATCTGGATCAAACCACCTGCCTGGGGGTGTCCCAAGGTTTAGTTGGGTGTTTGGGAAAGTTCCAAGCCAGACATCTCTAGACTTACCCTGGGAACCTCAGGAAGTCACTTAGCGGATTCTCTCTGGATCTAATTATTTTTATACTCACCAACCCCCATTCCCAGTCTTTCTGGAATATACCCAGTGTCCTTGGCATGGACAGCCAGTTGGACGGGAAAGACTTTCTAATTAAGAGTGTATTTGAAGTGTTGGATGATGTATGAGGCCAGGTGGGAGGAGAAAGAGAGGAACAGGAGAATGAATAAAAGATGCTCGTTTAGAAGCACAGTCCCTACTTTCAGCCGGAGAACTGTTGCGGTCACCATAACTTTGAGTGTGCATCTGCCATTAGCACTCATGAAATGAGCACAGACGGCTTCCAGCAAAATCGGTAGAGGAGGCCCACACAGTCTGTACTCCTCTGTGGTCACTGGGGCCTTAGAATTTGTGTAACTCTCTCTGTTAGCAGCTGACATAGATGGCAGAAGTCTGCCTACACCTCTCCTACCACCACTCCTGTCCTATAATCCTTCACGTAATGGCCAGGGTCTCCTCCAACATCAGCCTGCTCTCACACCTTGACGAAGCACTAAGTACCTCCTCTGGGTCTTGGCTCTCTACCTGGAAAAGGAGGGGACTGAATGAGGTTCCCCCCACATGTTTGGTTAAGTCTGATTTTCTGTTCCCAAGCTTCCCAATGGCCAAAACAGAAACCGCCTCTACCAAGCAGCTTTCCCTGATGGTCCTCTGAGGAGCAATCCTTCTCTCCTCTGAATTCATTTTACTTTTTGGAAACTAGACACTTGTTCTCTGGTTTTGGAGTCTCCCCTAGACTGGATGCTTCTTGAGAGTGATGGCTCTGTTTGGGTCACCTGTACCCTGTCCAGAACCTTGCACTATTCCCTTGTACACAGCAGGCACTCAGCAAGTGTCTCATGAATGAGCACATGAATGATTCTAAACGGAGTGGGAGAAGAGAAAAAGGACAAACAGAATCAAAGGCACTGATTTATGTCTCCCTGGATAAAGGACAGAGAGAATCAGAAGACAGAGTGTGTTCTTGGTCAGGTAGAAAGAGCAGGATCTTTGGACTCCGGGTAATTCTGATGACAGCAATCACCGGCCGTACATCGGGGGCAGATCGCTGCACCTCTGTGGATCTTAATTCCCTCATCTGTACCTCTCTTTACGTATGCTGTCGTACTTAAAAGACACAGTGGCTCTACTACCCTTGGCGTACAGTGGCTGTCCAAATGGGAGTTCATTTTTAAGATGCTGGAGGGTCTGGGAGTGATGTCAAGGATGAAAAGTAGAAAATGACTAAAAACGAAATACAGAAACACCAGAGAGAGAGGGTACCCTAAAGGCATCTTGACTGATATATCAAGAGCTGGTAGGATGAGGGCTCAGAAAAGCACAAGTCCTCCTCAAATCCACTGGCAAACTCTACTTAGAAATCATAAACCCCCTTTGGCTTTGCTACTATTATGAGGCCTGCATGTTAAAAGCTACCTCCCCACTGACCGAGGCCAAAGCTCTGTCTCCGGGTTTGGAATGAGCTCCCCCAGGTCTGCTGCTGGCTACGGGAAGCAGGAGCGCACAGGCCCCTGGAGCACCCCCCTCTGGGGCCCCCCATCCCACCTCTCAGCTCACCTTCTCTTCCTCCCCTGGCCAACCCCTCCCCCTTAAACAGAAAATTCTTCTCATGAGAAAATTCACATCTGAAACAGGATCCTTTTCCCTCTCTCCTTCTCTCTCTCTTTCTCTCTCTCTGCAGGTTTTTATTTTGCCAGGGGCTCTCAGTCCTGGTTCTCCTGTTGCCTTTGGAAGGCGGCTGGCTGGGTTAGCAAGGTAAACTGTTTACACATCTGTAGGGTGCCCTCAGGTTCAGGACCTTCCCGGGGGCTGGGGACCCGGGCTCTGGCCACCTCCGTTTGCAGTTGAGAGATAAGAGGGTAGCAGCGAGAAAGGCTAGACTCTGTGACAGGGAGCGAAGGACCAAGAGGTGGCTTAGCCCCAGGAAGCAGAGAGGAAGGGCAAAGAGAACCCTCTCTTCTCTCTTTTCAGTGGAACCAAGAGGAAGCACATTAAGGGAAATGAGGACCTTGAAGCAGCGGCTTCAGAAGTTCAGGGGGAAATATTTACCTGGAGTGTTAGTGGTGAAAGGAAATCACTGAACTTCAAGAGGGATGGGGGTGGGGTGTAGTGGTGAATGGGATTTATTTCTGTACAGAAATAACGTAATCAACAGTAGTCACGTTTCAGAGGGCTGCAAGGGAGGCACTGATGTATCACCAGCCCAGAACGGGGTATCTGGGACCAGAGATCTGGGCTCAGCTTGCTGGATGACCTTGCCTGGGGACAAGTCACACCACCTCTCATGCTGCCAGGTCTCATTTCCCTCCTCTGAAAAAGGAGGGGCTAGGAGTAAATGATCGCCCCGCTACAATTTAAGAGCTCTTTTGTTCGCTGCTAGAATGGCTCCCTGTAAGCAGGAGACGCTTCAAAAACACGTGTTGATTGGAATCGGACGCCTCGTGTCATTGCCAGCTTTTGCACGCTTGGAGGATCGCGCCCTGTGTGTCTCCATCCCGGACAAGGAACAGCATTTGCCCTCGGGAAGACACAGGTGAACCCCACCACACCTCCACGCCACCCTTCCCCATGGTTCTCCAGGAAGACAGAGAGACACAGTGAAAGAAACAGTGAGAGCTGGTCTGAAGCCGGCACCATCTGTGTGGTCCCAGAGGTTGATCTCAGGGGATGCGTCCGCAGGGGGCGAGACGGAAGGCCACAGGCGATCCTGCACACCATCTACATCGAATTAGCATGAACCTGCCTCCAAGCTATAAGCACGTGGAAGCGGCAGGCAGCGAAAGTGCCAGAGCCCATTCGCCAGCCAAGGAGGTGACTGGGGCACCTGCACCGATGGAGAAGTAGAGGCCCAGACCGGGAAAGGGGCTGCCCTGGGTCTCGTGACCACCACCTGTCGCTTGAACCCTGGTCAGCTGGCCTCTCTAATGTGTCCCTATCTTCCTGCAGCTATAGGTTTCCTGGGAAAAGGGCTTCATATTCCAGCAGAAGTTTGATGTTTATTTATTTTTATTGCCTCTTTTTGGTCTCATCTCACCCCCGAGTTGAAGAGCATGTATGAAGGAGGCAAGTCCAAAGGCAGAAGGCTTCTAGGGAGTCTCCCAAAACCTATGCCAGGGCCATACTGGGAGAATCCCATGGGCTGTGGGGTCACCGTCTCAGGGCCACTGTAATGTCACTACCCCAGGGCAGTGCTGTGTGACCGCAGCACTCCAGCCCGGGTACAGATAAATCTTCCTCCTCCCGGTCCAAAACCTCATCACTTCCCTAATTACGCATTCAATGTCTGTTTCCTGAGTATGTCTGTTCGGTTCATTTCTAAATGCCCAGCATCCAACACAGCATCTGGTACCTTGCAGGTGCCCCATAGAGTCTGTCACTGAAAGTATAAAATAAAGGAAGGGAGGGAAGGAAGGACACTTCTCTACTGCTGTGTTCCTTATAAGAGCACATTACCCTTTGTTTAGAAACTTACTAAGCACCCCGTGCTTACTAAGTGCTTAATTCTCTTACTTCATCCTCACAACAAAACTATCAACGCAGCCCATTCTGCAGAGAAAACGTGGGCTCAGAAAGGCAGTGGCTTGTCCAAAGCAACACAGCTTAGAATCTGCATCCATAGGGTTCCCAGGCCCAGGTTCTTAATCGCATCACTGCATTAAGTGCTAAGTGCCAAACACTTTACTGTGGGCTGTTTGAGGACACGCCCCCCCCTCCAAAACTACTTCTGTAAGTTCAGCAGCGCCAACACAAGCAAGTGGAATCGAACTGCAAGCCAGGAGGCTGCTTTCTGTGTCGTTCTTCTGCCTGGACCTAAAAGAAATGGACTGAGAATCAGTGGTCCTTTATTACCAGTGCTTCATCTGTTCTACCTGGCTTGTCGCACGTCACTGGGACCCAAGATTCGCCTGGGCCTGGTTGTCTATCTGGAGTTTGAGATGCCTTCCTGGCCTTGTCCTTCAGCAACTGAACCTCCATCACTAGCCTCCTTGCTTGTTGGTTTCTGACCCAGCTCTGTGCCAATGTCCGGGCTCTATACTGCAATGTTCTTTTTCTTCATCTTTTCTTCGAGGTTGCCGTCACACGCCTGGCTGCCTGCCATCTTCTTTTCCATCTGTTATGGGCTGAAACGTGTGTCCCCCCGCCCCCGCCCGAAACTCATATGTTGGAAGTCTAGCCCCTAGTACCTCAGAATATGAACTGGTTTACAGATAGGGTCTTCAGTGAGATAGTTAGGTTAAAATGAGGTCACTCAGGGTGGGCCCTAATCCATTATGACTGCTGTCCCTATAAGAGGAGGAAATTCAGATACAAAGGGAAGACAATATGAAGACATAGGATGGAGAAGATGGGCATCTACAAGCCAAGGACAGAGGCCTCAGAAGAATCCAACCCTGCAGGCGCTCTGAGGTCAGACTCCTAGGCTCTAGCATTGTGAGAGGATGAATCTCTGCTATTTAAGCCACCCAGTGTGTGGTGCTTTGTTATGGTAACCTTAGCGAACTATAATACGACCGACCATTCAACAAGTTTTTTAAGCTCTCCCATTGAAACTTCTCTAAAATCTTTCACTGCCTCGTGCCCAGTTCAGAATCCTTCTTGGTTACAACACATTGCCTCAACTTAACTCGATTCCTATTGCGAGCAGGGCAAAGTGTATTAGGAGGATACAAAAATGGGTGGTGTCGTCACCACACAGGAAACTTTCCTCACAAGAGAGGGATGCTTCTGTATTCCAGCTTGAATGTGCACTTCTGAAGCCCCTGCTGTGTGTTGAGCGTGTACATAGCTGCTTCTGGGCCAAGGTGTCTTACATAACCCTCACAGCACCTTGTATAATAGGTGCTGTTTACAGAGGAGAAAACTGAGACTCAGAGGGGTCTGGTCACCTGTCCAAGGTCACACAGCACTAAGTGGTAGGAAAGACTGAAATTCAAGACTCCTGATTTCAAGTTCAGTTCCCCCACAGATGAGCAGGACCTCAGCTATGGGGACCTCGCCGTGCACTGGCATTTACATTGCATAAGGTATTATAAGTAACCTAGAGATGATGTGAAGTATACAGGAGGATGTGTGCAGAGTATATGCAAATGCTATGCCATTTTATATAAGGGACTTGAGCATCTGCAGATTTTGGTATCTGTGGTGGGTCTTGGAACCAATCCACTGTGGATACCAAGGGACAACTGTAATGATAATAATATAACAAGAATTTGCTAAACGCCTTTAGGTAGCAGTCTCTCTGCTAAGCACAGACAGCCCATTTAGCGCTCATAATAAGCCGGTGAAGTGGGCTTTACTGATATTCTTTTGACAGAGAAAGAAACAGGTGCAGAGAAGCTAAGTGATTTCCCTCCAAGGATCTCAGCTAGAGAGCACTGGATCACAGGCAGGCTGACTCTAAAGCCAGAGCTCTCTTCCAGCATGCTTTCCTTCAATGGGAAAAACTCTCAGCCCACGGTCAAGGTTCTTGTGTTCCAGCTCTGCCACTTCACTGCTGTGGGTCGACGGGCAAGCAGCACCCCCCCCCTCCCAGGGCATCGTCAAACCCTGCCTGTGAAATAGGAGGGTTGCATCAGATGGCCCCAAAGGTCCCTTCCATCTCAGACTCCCTGTGACTCTGAGATCGCAAGTCCTTCAGACGTCCCAGCCTTGGTTCCTGCTGCGGGAGATGTAAGGTAATGGACGAGCAGGGAGGAGGGAAAGGAAGGCCATTCCAGGCCCTCCAACTTACGGGGGTCCACTAGCTGTGGAACACCAGCCAGGGGGATACGAGCAGAGGTGAGAGGATGTGGGGATGAAAGGGGGGAATTTAGGTCAACAATCTGGTTTCTTTCAGGAGGCTAAAAAAATTAAAAGCTAAAGGTTGGAGCTGGTCCTTTTTTTGTTTGGTTTCATTTTGTTTTCCCTTCCATGATTTAATGGCTGGTATCAAAGCCACAGAGAAATGCTTGAGAGAGCAATCCTATGGAAAGCTTTTATCTGTCTAGAGGAGGGTGATTAAAACAGACAGATTTGGGTTAAGTACACCCATGGTCCCCGCACTTGGTTCAGTTGTGGGGGGGGGACCACCGAAACGACCCTGGAGGACTCGGCGGCACCAGGCATTCAGAGGAGGGCTGCGGCGTCACCGAGGTGGGCACCTGAGGGGCATCCTCACCCCTCCAGGCCCACCTTGGCTCAAAGGCCCTGCTCTTAGGCTCAGTGGGAGGAGGGGGCTTGGCATAAAACCCATCAACGCCTGGCTGGAGGCTTAGCCACACTCTCCTGAGCTCTGGACATCCCTGCCTCCTGGTGCGAGAGAGGCTGGAGCATCAAGGGTGACCCTTCGGAGCAATTCACAAGGTCAGGATTAGCTCAGGCGCCTCCTGTGCGTTGGCCGTGCGGGTGAATAGGTGGGGCCACATCTGCCTTTGCAGGTCCAGGAGGAACAGCATGACCAGCGTCCGTGGTAGCATCCGTGTCTGCCCTCTGCCTGTGTTCTTTTTTCTTCCCTGCTGGGAACCATTACCTGAAAACCCCCTGACACGCACTTTTCTACTAGCTGTGTGACCTTGGATGAGCTCGTTCAGCTCTCTGAGCCTGTTTTCCCATGTGTATTCCAGGCATTAAAAAGTCTTATCCTATATACTTCAAAGGTCTTTTTTGAGAGAGAAAGGAGATAAATGTACGCATACTTCCTTGTAAACTATTTAAGGCCATTCAGATGTAAGGCAAGGTTAACAAGAATATGTCCAAGGGTTCCTAAAAATCCATTTGCTGTATTAATACACAGACTTATATAACGTGCCTGGGATGGCAAAGTGCTCTGAAGGGCTCAAGGTGCCCCTGCGTTTCCCTCTGGATCTTTCCTCGCCAGTCGGCCTCCTTTGCTCACATGGAATCAGGCTCTGTGTAAACAGAATGGTCAGCGTTTTAGAGACCAATGAATGTACATTCAAATGCTGGCTCTGCCATTCGCCAGCTGTGTGACTTGGGAAAGTCAAGGCATCTCTCCTTGTATTGGTCTTCTCATCTGTAAAATGGGGATGATACTACCTACCTCCGCTGGTTGTAGGGGTAACTAATGAGATAATGAATGTACCCAGACTTGGCACGTGGGCTCTGGCAACATACCAAGCATTAAGCACTGTACCGTGCAGTCCCCAGCTCTGCTGCTCGTTAGCTATGTAGTCACGGGCAAAAACCCCTTCACCTCCCTGATAATAACAGTATTTAAGGCGCAGTGACATTTTAAGGATTTAGTACGAGAATACAAATACTCATTTGCATAGCACATGATAAATGTTAGCTACACTTTTTTAATTGGTATTGATAATAAACAGCTGTTCCTTTTCCTCAGAATCGGGAACATTTTTTTCCCCCTTCTTCTGTGCTGTTAAACGTTAACCTTTCCGACACTGTCCTCTGGAATACAGACCTGTTCATCGCTCTCTTTTTCACACAATGTCATCGAAATTGGTGCATATCAACTTAGAAAAAGGAAGTGGGTGGAGGAGAGGGAGAAAAAGACAAAGAAGAAAGAGGAGGAGGTGGGGGTAGAGGACGAAGAGGACAGAAAGACAGGAGGATGAGGAAGAGTCACGCGTCTTCATCTGTTCACCGTCAAAAGTTACTGTCGCACGAATCAGCCCCTGGTGGACTCAGCGGTGCTGATGTTGGAGCTGCCCTGGAGAAAAGCGCCTACCTTCGGTCTTTTCAGTGATTTGAGGACCTCCAAGCTCTCCCTGCTCACTCACCAACCCTAAGAGGCAACGGCACTGCTTCCCAGAAAACTGTCGAGACCGAAGCCTCCTGCCACCCTCACACCTCACAGCAGCCCCAAGCCCTTACTCTTTGCATTCATGGAATCAGGTATAGTCGGGACTGGAGGTTCCCTTAAAAGTCATTACATGACCTTTACCACCCAACTTCCTGCTTGAATCACCTGTACATCTCTACAAGTGATTGTGCATATTTCCAGAATCAGAGAACTTCTGATCACCTCCAGAAGGCCTTTGCACCATTGGGCATTTCTCAGTGCTCACCTAGCGTGAGCCAGCATCAGCGCCCTTTCCTTTCCACCCAGTGGTGCAGGACCTGGATTGCAGGAACCCACAGAGTTATTCAGTACCCTTGACCCCAAGAGAGCCTAGAGGTGTCTGAGGCTTTCCATCGTGCAATCCTTGGCTCTTCTTTCCCATAAATCAAAATCCCCGAGTCCTGCCTGATTTATTAGTCTAGCCATTCACCGATTCTTTCAACACATATTCACCGGGCATCCACTGTATCAAGCCCTGGCTAGACATTCGAGGCATTGAGCTATACTCTCTGGTGAGAGACCTGCTGTTCCCTCATGCTAATGCCAGTCCTTCTGTTGAGGCAACATAGATACAATAGGAGTTGATACTATGCAATCAGGGAGACCTATTGTTACCACACCTGCTTCTTTACATTATCCCTAGGATCATTACTCTGATTTGTTCTAATGCCACTCCAAGCCACATGAACCTACTGAGAAATAAACAGAGCCACCACTGATGATGTGTCATGTTCAAAGCCAAGAACTTTATCTGCGTCATCTCATTGGATTATTATAACTACTCTACGAGATAAGTTCTCTTGGTCCCATTTTAAGGGTGAGGAAACTGAGACTCAGAGTTGCATTGACTGGGCAAAGGTCATTTGACTTGTAATAACACAAATAGCATTAGAACCCAGCTCTCTGACTCCAAAGCCAGAGGCTTAACCAATGTCTTCTGTTGTGTATGGATAAGCATAAGCAGAAATTGTTTTTTAATTAAATATTTATTTCCTCATACAGTCAAGGTCTTAATCTTCTCCATGTTAATTATACACTCTGCCAATTATAACAATACAGGAAGCATTCCTGACACTCTTTGGAGTTTTAAAGTGTACAAAGGATCTTAATTATTTCATTTGCTTCTCCCAGAACTCTCTAAGAAACTGTGATTCTTCTCACACAAGTGGGGAAAGTGAGGCTCTGAGAGGGTAAAGAGTATGTATCTGTTTACCACTCTGAATCTAGAGCTTTCACAGGGTGCTTAGGACATTAGTCTTCAATAGACATTTGTTGAATGGATGAATGAGTGAGTGAATGAACCAATTAATGAACAAATGAAATACATGCCAAGACTTGTGAAGAAACCCAATTTGAAGATTCTGAGGTTCGGACCCATCTTTATAATACTGGAATAACAGTCCTGACTTGGAGGCAGGATAGGCAACCTTGTGACACTGGGTAAGCCCCTCTACTTCCTGGCCCTCAAATTTTCCATCCATCTAACAGGAGGTTGGCATGGGTGGGCATTAGGTTGGCTGTGTAAAATACTAAAAAGAACAACGAGAAGTCAGGAAAGGGGACTTCCCTGGTGGTTCAGTGGTAAAGAATCCACCTTCCAATGCAGGGGACGCGGGTTCCATCCCTGCTCGGGGAACTAAGATCCCACACGCGGTGGGGCAACTAAGCCCGCGCGCCACAACTACGGAGCCTCAACTAGGAGCGTCAACTAGAGAGCCTGCGTGCGGCCAACTACAGAGCCCACGTGCCCTGGAACCCACGCATCACAACTAGAGGGAAGCCCGCGCCACAACGAAAGATTCCGGCATGCCGCAACTAAGACCCGATGCACCCCCAAAAATAAAAAGTATAAAACAAAAGTCGGGAAGGCCGTTTGCCATATGACTAAGTTGTGTGGCCTGAGTCAAGTCGTGCTTTCTCTGGCCTCCTTTTCTCATCTGTGAAAGAAGACTGTGGTGAAATCACTTCCAGGGCTTTTCTTAAACACAGGGAAAAGAGTTCTAAATCGGGAGTGATGAGACATGAACATTTGTCCTGATTTGCCACTAAGGTACTGTCGATCTTGGGCAAATTCCTTTCATTCAGGCTGGGATCATGACTTTCATGGGCCCTGGGGACTTTTTCCTTCCTCTCTAAATATACATAAGTATATTTTATGATTGTATCGGTATCAAGATATATATAATCAAGAGGGTGGATTCATTATTACATATATATTATTATTATATTAGCTTTTTTCTTCTGATTTTAAAAGAAATTAAGCCATTTTTATGGGCCCCTTGAAAGTACTGTGGACCTCAGGCACTGTGCCAACTGCAGCTAATGGATGAGTCGGCCTTGGGTCCATCTCTACAAAAGATGGGTCTGCGTCTACAGAACAGCGTCGGAAGAGGTAGAGAGCGCCTGCGGCCAATCCAAGGAGCTCAAAGGGACGGGGAAGGTTCCCACGTGGGAGAGTCAAATGATGTAAATTTCATAAGTGACAGAGGCCCACAGCAAGTTATGTAAAAACGCACCCCAGACAGTATGGGTTGAGCTCTGGAAACAAAAGCTCCTCTCTGGGGCGAGCCTGCCATCACCTCATCCGGCCACCCTGTCACGGGTGAGCCTTTCAGGGAGAGAGATGGCGAAGGGAGATAAGGAAGGGACGCGGCCAGACAGGCAGATCCCTGCTTTGCCGGGCTGGTGCCGTCCGGAATTACTCTCCGAAGCAGGGAGGGGGCAACGCCAGCTGATGTGTGCTGAGCACTTGCTGCGCGCCAGGCTCTGTGCTCAGCTCTTTGCGTGGAGTAGCTCAGGAACCCTTCACAGTCATCCGAGCAGGGAGGTATTGTCATCTCCATTTTACAGGTGAGAAAAATGCTACTCAGAGAAGCCCAACTAACTTGCCCGAGCCCGAGTAACTCACTGACTAATGACAGAGATGGGATTCAAAGCCAGGCAATGAGTCTCAAGGGTTCACACACTTAAGTTCTGAATTATGCTGCCCAGCCGGGGAACACTGATTACATGAGGACGAGAAGGAGCTTTTAATTATAAATAAAGAAAGCATAATCGAGTAAGTTCTAGTAGAGGTATAAGCCAAAGAGCTCAGCGGAGGGAGCACTGGAATCAGACTAGGAGGCTCCGGGAAGTTTTCTTGGACGAGTGACACAAGAACTGAGCTTGCACAAGGAACAGGAATTTGGTGGCGGCGGGGAGGAGGCTGGGCAAAGACCCTCTAACAGAAGACGAAGGATGAGCAGAGGCAAGAGCTGTGAAGTCACCGGAAGATGACTCTGGAGATGAAGAAGACATCTGCTTTTGATGGGACTGACGGTGCACATAAAGGGAAATGGGATAGCGAGGGGCGTCTAAGGCTCGATTGTAAAGGGCTGCGAGCGCCATGCCAAGAGATCTGAAGTTTATTCCATAGACAATAGGGAATCATTGGTGGGTTCTGAGAAAGAGAGTCCATGGGGGTAGGGATCATTAGCTAGGGATTTCATGATGCTCTTATCGATAGGGCCACAGAGCTGAAAGAACGAGGACTCCTATCTCAGGACTCCCTGCCCAATGCTCATTGGCAATCTGGAGCCATTCATCCTTAAAGACTTACCACGAAAAGCATGGAATGTAAGCAAAATTTTGAAAAGAAGGCTGATAGACTTTTCAGATAGGAATTTTCTATTGTTTTGATATCTGCTAGAAAATCATAAATTATGACTCAAAGGAGCTCTTTAAAACTCCAGATGGATAAATGGTATTTAGATGCTGCCTGGGACTTCAGAATTTAAATTTTATTCCGCTAGGTGGAGAATGCTCTAGCCCAGCCTTAAGCTTGGTCTCTAATTGACCTTGATGAAATATCATCTACCTTCCGGGGCTTGCTTCCCTCATCTGCTCAACTAGGAGAGAGTGGAGAGTGAAATCTCTAAGTTCTTCTCCACCTCTGATAGCCTCTCACATAAACTCTTGAGGTGCACGTATTCTACCTCCCGTGAATTCACACTCTGAGTGCTGAGCCTGGGACCTGACACGAGGTAGAGCCAATAAACAATTGTTGAATGCGTGGAACGAACTGAGCTTTTAATTCAAGACTCCCGTGGAATCCTCAGGGGATTTTAAATAGAAAGTTCGGAATCGGTGACAATTTTTTTTAAACAGAAAACCGTAAAAACAAGCAGATCGATGACCCAGACAGGTTAGTATTTCCTCTCTGGCTGTAAAAGATGCTGAGGAACTGAAAGACTCTGGAATAGAGAAAAGACCGATGGTGAGGAGGCCCAGGGCCCTGCAAGATCCAGGGGGAAACTAAATGCGATAAAGCACGGAGGTGGGAAGAGTGTTCTAAGAACACCAGACAATTCTGTTTAATCGGAAGAGTCCACGTAAGACAACTGTTCACAACCAGTGAATATGTGGTGATGTTCCTGCAGACATTTTTGATCGCCACAGCTGGGGGTGGCGGGGAGTCGCTTCTGCATCTAGTGGGTAGAGGCCAGGGATGCCGCTAAACATCTTACGATGTACAGGACGGACTCCCACAACAAAGAATAATCCATTCCAAAATGTCACCTGTGCTGAGGCTGAGGACCCCCGACATAAGGAACTAGGAAATGTTATGGTAGGAAACAATGTCTGAGGAGGAAGTTCAACGTGAGGCTAAGGAATTCTGACCTGATCTGGAGAGGTTTGTGGAAGAATGGTTAGAACCTGGATTCTGGGGACTAATTCTACCCAGTACTTGCTGTGTGACCTTCGGCAAGTCACTTAACTTTCCCATGTCTCAGTTCTCTTATATGGAAAACTGGGATTATAATAGCATCTATATCAAAGGGTCCTTGTGAGGATTAAAGAGTTAATACATGCAAACTCCTCGGAACAGTGTCTGGCACACGTTACGTGCTAAATATGTTAGCTATTATCATTACCATGTGTAGGTAATAGGGAGCTATAGTCAACTCAAGTTCGAGAGAGTAACAAAAGAATTGCTTCAGTTGCTGATAATCCTAGAAAAGTGATCTAGAGCTGTAGGATCATCATGTGACTATTATATCCACCCAATTAATACTCCTTCTTCAATCAGCTTCTGCTTCAGATGACACGGCAGGCTGGATGTGTGTGGGTCTGCCTTGCTGTTCTCAAGCCACTCCCTGTCGGGGCTCTGTTTTCCAAATATCCATGAGGCCCAAACCAGCATCCAACTGCCTCTGCAGTCCAGGATCCTCACGGTTTTAATGAATAAGTGGAAGGAGACAGAGGAAGCCAGACATGAAGACAGATGGAAAGATGGAAAGGCAGGAAGCCTTCCACAAAAGCTGCTGCCAGGGATATACCCTGTTCGCAGGGATTCCAAGGACAGAGTTGGGGGCGTGTTTTAGAGGTTTGTCTGAGCTACTGATACTGTTCTCTGGGAGCCCTTGTTTGTAAACAGATATTTCTGCTGACGCTGGGCTTTGTAAGGGCGGACAGAGTTGGGTGAGGGGGAGAGTGTTAGAGAAAAAGGCAGGTTGTGTCCGCGAGCCTTAGACCATGTGTTTGTTGTTGAGAATACAAAGACCTCACTGTATTAAATGAAAATGCTTGTTTTACAAGGCGAGTGGGAATATGATAGGTACATGTCGAATGCTTCGGAAACTGAAACAACCCCATGCCACGAGGGCTTCCTGCTACATCATGCATCCAGGGGCACACGCGGATCATGAAGGCTCAGAATCACTCTACCAGGGCTTTGGGGTTTGTGGGCAAAGAGAGTCCCAGGAGCTAGGTGACGGTTGGCTCCCTTTTCTGCTCCCCTTATAAAGCCTGTCCTTTCCCAAGGAGCCCTGCCTCTACGGCGCATTCTCTATTGGTTTCCCACTACCTGCTGACCCAAGGGTAGAATCTGTTATTGATCTAAAATATTAGTGTTGATAAAGAAGCCTCCAGGAGTCTAGACCCAGACTCGGAGCACTACTGGAAATACTTATAATTATGTAACTAAGCAGGCATAGCTCATTTTTCTCAAAGCAGTTTTCAGCTTCTGAAGTGAGGTTTTCAAAATGTACTCTAGTAGAAGTGAAGGGTGCAACGGAGGTTTCTCAGGAGATTTTTTTTCAAGGACTCACAGTGGCAGAAGAATAAGAATTGGAGTCTCCGAACTCTTGCCCTAGCCCTAGCATAGAGCCTGGTAATAGAAGGTCACATGGGTGGAAGGATAGACTGGTGAGGGCATGGGTTGATGGAGAGATCTAAGTATGGAGGAGGTCAAGAGGGAGAGAGGGAGGGAAGGAGAAAGGGAGAGAAGGACGAAGGGAAAAGGAAGGAAGCGAGGGAGGGAAGAAGGGTAGGTGGGTGGATGGTTGGATGACGTTTGGATGGATGGACGAGTAGATGGATGTTTGGATTCACAGATTCATGGGTAAAATCCACAGGGAATAATTATGATCAGGACCACCTAAGGCCACATTTGAAGTGAACTTGACTGGTTTAAAACTCAGAGACCAGAGTTTGAATAAACAAAGTTGTAGATTATATTTCTAAGGAATAAACTACTCCTCAGAGGGAAGAAAAGTCCCCAATTCTATTTACTCCAGCAAGGGTACAGATGAAGGAAAGTGCAATTCCTCAGTCTGATATGACAACTCCACATCAACATTCTCATTTTCACAGATCTCCTAGAATGTTCAGATTTTAGAGCTGGGACCGGGCTTCAGGAAATGACCTCATATGCCCCCTTCTTTTAGGCATTTAAGTCATCATTTGGGGGCCATAGACCCCTTTTAGAAAGTGATGAAAACTTTCGACCCTCTCCCCAGAAAACTGTGCAGAGCCTCAAATTTTTACATAAAATGTCTTGGGTTCACAAATCTCTTCAAGTCCTCCTGGAACAAAGTGCAAGGAACCCCCCACCTCCTCTATTGATCTCAAGTATTAGTGCTATTCAGGTATTGTACTTGGTAATGACACTAGTAAGGAAATGGTAATGATAGCAATCAAAACACTAAGTCATAACTAAAGTAATAATATCAACAATCAATTCACACCACAATAGTGGTATAATTGAGATTCTACTCTTGGTCTCATGCCATTCATTTTCCACATAGAGGTCAGAGTGATCTTTGGAAAACATACACCAGATCCTGTAACTTCCTTGTTTGAAACTCTGATAACTGTCTAGTTCATCTAGATTATAATCCACGTTCTATCACCTGGGCTGCCTTTAGCTCCAGACACACATGACTCCCAATGGCTTGAATTATCTGCTCCTTCAACATCCTGAGCTTGTCCTGCCTCATGGTCTATGTGTTAGCTCTTCCGGCACTCGCTCTCTCTCTCTCTCTCTCTCTCTCTGGAACTCTGGAACTCTCTTCACTTGTCTTTTCATGTGGCTTGTTCCTCCCCTTCTGTCGTTCAAGCTTCAGCTTGGTCACCTACAGCGATGTTCTTCAACTCCAGTCATTCTCCACGGCACCCACTTCTTGTCACTTGTCACTATTATCACTATTGTCACTATTAATACACAAGCCCTTACAATTGTTTTCCTGTTTACTGGCTTTCTCTCCTCGCAAGAACAAAGTCCATGAGATCAGGGACCTGCACTGTCTTGCTCAGTGCTGCAACTCTAAGAGTATTGGGCACATATGACATATTTGTCGACTCTATGGAGACACATAGAGTTTTTAAAAAAAATTTTTTGGAAGCCTTGGGGTGGTCTAATCTCTTCCACTCTTTGGACTTTAGACTTCCCAGCTGTAAAAAGGATATTTTGGGCCCTATCCAACTATAGGATTCAATGATCTGAAATCTTTGTGACCAAGTTCAAGAGAGCTGGGCCCAAATTCCAGGACAATATGGCAGGACAGAAGGAATGGTCTCTGTCCGGAATCTGGAATGGAACTTGGGATCATTTCCTTGCCTCCTCTGGAAATCAGATTCTCTCCATCTGTGAACTGAGCAGACAGGACCAGATGCATTGCAAATTTACAGCATCTATTCATCCAGAAGTTCACTCAAATATCTGCTGAACCCCAGCAATGTGCCAGGCCCCGGGAAGGGGCACTGAGCATGGCAGACATGATTCTCGCCATCACTCTGCTTTCATATCCTCTGGGAGGTCTCCAAGGCACAGGTGAGGCATGCAGGAACAGCACGGGCACATCCCACACAATTGCACCTGGTTCTTTAGCAGCTCTCTCCAGGGATGGGATTGGAGAAGCTGAGAGGAAACCGTGGGGAAAAGGACTTAGAACCAACAGAATGGTACACTGGCTGGCTCAGCAGGAAGAAGGGAGGCTCAGGAATAGGGAAAGGTGGGAAGAATATATACAGGTAACGGGTCAGCTCAGAGAAACCAGAGCCATATGGAACGGCTAATATCATTCATAACACACTTGCCCACATTGCTTGGTCCTTCCTAAGACTCCTATCATTCCTCAAAGCACCTTTCCTTCACAGCACCCACTTTCAATCACACTCTTTTCTCCCTTATTTGGAGCCATCTCCAATTCATTTAACAAAGTTTACCAAGCACCACTGGCATGGCTGGTACTGTGCGACAGGTAGGAATAAAGCAGGGATGAAGACAGAAATGGTCTCTGCTCCTAAGGAGCCTGGAGACAAGTGGAGAAAGACAGACATGTACGAAAGCACCACAACAGAGTGATAAATGCAATAAGGGGTTGTTGGATTTGATGTGGGTGGTGACACTGAATTGTCCAATCATTTCCTAGTGTCATACTCCTAAAAGCTACTCTAAGTCAAGGTCCTCAGCTGAGACATGAAGCAAAAAGTGTTTATTGTTCTACTTTGATTTGTGTCTCTACATTTAAAATGGCACGCATGGTATATCCACACGCAGGGCAAGGCACACACTACACGTACATGAACATGTTCATTGTTGGTGAACAATTCTCCCACCGTTCCAGGTGGAAGGGGTCTCTTACGCCTCTGAAATCTCAGAGCACATTATAGCCCCCATAATGAACACGGGTGTGCAACAACACAGTTTTTCTGCCTCTGTGCTCTTCCGGGGCTCTATTAATTGCTTAGTTATAGCGGTTACCATGTCATGTATCTGTTTACCAGTCTGCTTCTGCCACTAGGACTGGGAGTTCCTCAAGGGATGGAACCGTGCCCCGTTCTCCTTTTTAATCCCCATTTCCTTGCTTGATGTGTAATACACAAAGACATAAAGATCGCTCAATAATTATCTATCAAATAGATGGATAGATGGATGGATGGATGGATAAATGGGTGGGTGCAAGGAAGGAAGGAAGGAAGGAAGGGAGGGAGGAAGGGAGGGAGGTTTACCTCTCTAAATAAACTGCCGTTTACTACTGAACTTCACAGAATGCCTAGGACAGAGGTTTGTCACATAAGAAATACTTAAGAAAAGTTAATGAACAGCTGTACGACATTTTCTAATAAGCTCGCTGCTGTGAACCCACAGATGTAACCATAATCCAATACTGTAGAGGAAAACAAACTGGTCCAGTGGAAAAAGCACTGATTAGGGAGTCAAGAGATCGGAATTCTACTTTCAATTTTGCTACCAGTTTGCTGCTTCACCGTACTCAACTCAACTCAGCTTAATTTAACAAGTTAACTTGCCTGGATCTCAGTTTCTCCATCTATAAACTGAGCAGATTTTAAAATGCAAACTAATGTCTTGGGAAAGGGATGAACAAGATACCATATTGGTTTCTAGCAGATCAGCTCTAATCAACCCAGTTGGGCTGTTCTGTAAAGGGGTCATCCTGAGAGCTTACCACTGGCTCTACAGAGGCCTAATCGGCTCCAATGAGAGCACATCACAAATCAGCCTTGTTAACTCCAGAGTCATTCTTCTGCTCAGAACCCCATAGTTCATGCAGCACGATAACCTGCACAGGTCCCACACTGGTTCAGAATGGATCAGGTCCATCCTCAAAGGGTGACAGTGTATTTCCTTTGAGAATATTTGGGGGAATATGCCCCAGGCTTTGATTCCCGAAAGAGGAATCCGGAAATGTTTTTGGCAGAGAGAATCCTTGAAAGTGTATTATCTCCTGGTAGACTGGGAAATGCTCTGGTGGACATAAAGGGTCTGTTTGCTCAAAAGTCACTGGCAAATAAAATATATTCTGCACAACAAAGAGATTTCTTAGCCAATCTCTTTAAAGTCTTATAATGTTCATTCCAATTTTTCTTCCATGTCTCTCTCCCTCCATTCCTTCCCTTTTTGTTCTACAATCTCTAGATGTTTGCATTAGCCACTGGGGGTACCATCACCCATCCACCCAACCATCCACCTATCCATTCATCATTCACTCCTATATTCATCCTCTGATGGAACACTTACTGAACAGCTACTGTATTTTAAGCAATGTACTAGGCCCTGTGGATAGAGATAAAATTAAACTGGCCTTTTCTTGAACCCCAGCTCCACCATCCTTAAGCTGTGAGGCCTACAGCAAGTCATGTCACTTTCTAAACCTAATTCAACGGGTCCAAAGTGTAGCACTCAGCACAGTGCCGGAACATAGTAAGTGCTCATTGTAAGCTAGCTGCTTTTATTACTCTTATTACTGCTGAGAATGCGTGCTCTCCCCCCAAGGGTACATAAACAGCGGATGGAGGATTCCAGATCCCGAGGTCACCACAAGGTCTCACAAGATCAAGGGAAGCAGAGGGGAAGAAGGCCCGCTGATCAGAAAGGAGGGAAATGGATGAAAACGCAGGCAACAGATATGACTGCTAGGACACTTGAGCCCTGAAAAGCACCTGATAAGGGGAGAGGGGTGAAATCTGAGAGGAGAGCAAAGCTTGGGATTATGTGCTGCAGTTCACACACAAAACAAATGCTTTGCAAACAGGCGAAGGGCTGAGAGGGCAAGACCCAGGCTAAAACGTGGCTTGGATTAGAAAGGCCAAAATGTGAGTTGAGGAGGCATTTAAATACACTGCCCCCCCGCCCCCCACCACCGCCTGGAAGGCCGGATATCTTTTCCCTTCTGACTGCTCTGCTCAAGGGGAAATGGAATTAACCACTGTGTAACGTTTTTGAGTGTGACGCACGGGCCAGGTCATGTGCTTTGGGTTACGTAATGCAACATGCCCAAGCTCTTTCTCCCAGAATCATCAGAAATTTAGCTGGTTCTCTCATCCAGTCATGCATTCATTAAACAAAAATACCTATAGTTCCTTTATAAGCCAGGCACTTGGCTAGGCAGTGGAGAAGAGGAGAGGACCCCAGATATGCAGAGAATGAAATGTGATAAAGAATTCCAGGTGTTTCGATAAATGTGTGCAGAAGGTATAGTAGAGATAGATGGATAAGGGACGGGGGGCAACCAGTTATACTTGGGGAAGAGTCAGAAAGGGCTTCCCACAAGAGGGGAACATTGAGCAGAATCCTACAGAGGCTTAAGTGTCCTGCAAAATGGTGCCTGGGGATTTAGGAGGTATGTTATATAATGAAAATGATGGGAAAAAAGCCTAAGGCCTCTATCTGGTGGAACTGTAGATAATTCCAGCGCTACTGAAAGGCCTATAGCTACAGGCAGTAGAGTCAGATCTGCATTTTAGAAAGATTTGACTGTGGGAAGTTGAAGGATGTGTAGGAGTTGAGGCTCAGAGAAGTGGGCATTTACAATACTAAGGAAATAGTCAAAGCAAGAGATGAAGAGGGCCTAAGCTAAGAAGGGGCAAGGTTGGCTATAAAAATGATAAGAAGGCAGGATAGACAGGAATTGATGACTGAATAAACATGGCGGGAGATATATCTAGAGCAGATGACACGAGATGAGGATGGAAGAAATTCTGGAGGAAAGACAATTCCATTTCGGATATGCTGAGTCTGAAGTGCAGGCTGACATTTCCAGTAGACAGCTGGATCTATAAGTCCGGAGTCCAGCAGAGTCTGGAGATAAATGATGATCAGAGAGATGGTACTTATTCCACGGAAAAGGAGGCCAAGTCAGGAGAGAAGCAGACCTTGCCCTGGCCAAAGACTCAGAAGACAGAGGATCTTACCCAGCAAGGTCACTGGTGTGGACAAGTCACTGCTTCACCACCCCCTGGTTTCTCATCTTTGAAATAAATGGTTTAGATTCTGACTCTCACACACCTCGGTTCTTTGGACTTACATGAATGTTTCTTCACCAAACAGAGTAGAGTATATATTCCCTTTTTACGTTTTCTGTGTACTCTGCATCTCTTAGGGCAAGGCCACCTTGTTCCTGATTGGCCTGTTATCATACCTTTCTCTGTACTCTCATCAGCCTTTGTAGCTGAAAGATCTCCAATCTCATGGGGGGAAACAACCCCATCTTTACAAACACATCTGGTTATATTCTGCTCAGCCACATTTCATGTTTATAGAGCAAAAAGACTTAAGAAGAGATGGATGTGGGACAGATATAGGGAGAGGTTCTTGATTACAAAGGTGATAGGTACAGGTTAGACCACCAGTTTCTTGAAGGCAAAAGATTAGATCAGGGATCTGCAATTAGTCATATGCTCCCCCTACCCAGATACTCCTATCCCAAGCTGTGACCCCCCCGCCCCTGGCACCTCCTAGAGTTTCTGTCTCTGTTCCCTTCAAATGGACTAGAACCTGGGACCTTCTCAGGTTCTGCAAAACCGAAACAGGGTCGCCTCTCTTACTCTTGCAGGTTCTATGGACCCTGGGTTTGTGACAAATGATACTGGAAAACATTTTCTTTCTCTTGTTGGAAGAAAAATCTGGGGATGACAGTGCTAGGGATTCCCAGAAGTAAAACAGGCAAACGGATGGCTACAGACTCAGAGTTTCAGTATTTTAATCATGAAGTGATGTGATTAAAATGATAAGCATGACTAAAAGGCCAGTGGCTTACACCAGTGTCCAGGAACTTGCCTGGAACGGCTTCAATAGAGTAGGAAATGATGAAATTTGAGTACGCTAACCGTCAGCCAAGATGTGATCACTGGGAAGGTCACTCAGTGAGTGTTTAAAAAACATGTATGGCAGCTCTTACGAGCAATATTACTAACGAGATGGCTTCCAGCTCTTGGGAAGTACCAATATTCCCTACATAATGTCTTCAGTCACTCTTTGACTGAAATTCTACCCATTGGTACTTTGCTTTTGGATAGGAAGCTTTCTGAGGAGACATTAAAGGATATATGCCCATGGAAGAGCAACCTTCTAGGTTGGTATCAGTCCATGATACCTTAGTAAGATGGGATACCATGTCCTTTTTCAAGAATGAGTGTGGCTGGGGGAGAGGAAGCAGGAAGTGTGTGGGCACTTGGTCCCTGAGGGGCACAGGCACCACCGAGCGGAAGAAGCTGCACTCGGAAAGGAAGAGCACCGGAGCTACTGCGAACATTGAGCATCTGTCTTAGGACAGTCCTGATGGGGATTATAGAATCTCAGGGAATCTCTGCTAGATGCGTCTCAAGGACAAAGACACATAAACTCCTCCTTACTCCCACTGTTCAGATGAGGAAAACTGGCCCAAGAAGGAAAATAAGTTGCACAAAGTCACACAGCAAGCTACGGACTAAACTGCCCTGGGCCTGACACCCCCCACCCCCACACTGCTCCTCCTTGGCGCCCTGAGTCCTCCTCCAGCCAGCCCCGGGTCTGTGCCGAGGCCTCTGCTGCAATGCCACTTCTCATCGCTGCCTCCCTGACCACCCTATTTATTTATGTATTTATTTATTTATTTTGCGGTACGCGGGCCTCTCACCGTTGTGGCCTCTCCCATTGTGGAGCACAGGCTCCGGACGCGCAGGCTCAGTGGCCACGGCTCACGGGCCCAGCTGCTCCGCGGCATGTGGGATCTTCCCGGACCGGGGCACGAACCCATGTCCCCTGCATCGGCAGGTGGACTCTCGACCACTGTGCCGCCAGGGAAGCCCCTGACCACCCTATTTAAATTTTCCTCATCCTACAACCCAGCCCCACACAACTCCCTTTTCTACTTCATTTTTCTTCATAAACATTCACCTGACATTACGCGATCTATTCGCTTACTCATGTATCTTCTGTCTCCTCCTCAACCCCCCACTCCAGAATATAAACTCCCTGAGGTCAGAGATATTTTCTTCTGTTCCTTGCTCTGTACTGAGGACCTAAAACTGTACCTGGCACGTAGCAGAAACTCACCAAATACTTGTTGAATGCCTGGGCAGGGATGGACAAATTTTACTTTGTCCTTTGTTTCTAATCTGTATTTCTTAGATTCTCTACAGTGAACACACATTGCTTTTGTAATAGGAAACAATGCAATGTTTATTCTGTTTGCCTTTCATTTTAGTTTTTGTTTTACGTTAAGATAATAGGAGTAAGCCTTTCCTGAGTGGTGAGGGAGGGAAAGGCAATTCCTGGCTCTGCTAAAGGAGATAAACATGTCTAATTTATAGAGTTATTGAGAGAATTAGAAAATAATGTGTAGCGAGGCCGGACACATAAAACCAATATGAGTTAACGTTTACTGGGTGCTTACCCATCGTCTAGATTCCATTACTAAGCGGTTTCCACATGGAGGCCCAGTTAATCTTCAAAATAACCCTATGAAGTAGGTGCCAGTATCATCCGCATTTTACAGAGGGGCAAAAGTGAAGCTTGGCGATATTAAGTAACTTGCCCAGGGTCATACAACTGGCAGGTGGGAGAATCAGGAAATCAAACTCAGGCACTCTGACTCTTGAGTTCTACCATCAATCACTACAAAATACTTCCTCAGTAAACATATGCTCCTTTCCCCTGTTGCCTGAGCATGTCAATTCTTTCTGAGATCAGTCAACTGCAGCTCACCATCCCCCATGCCCCCACCAGGCTTTACAAGGTTCTAGAAGGCTTCCAGGGCAATGGGAGATGCAAAGAAATAAGGAGCCAGAAAAATGAGAAATAGGGGTATGTGGAAATGTGAGTGTGTGTATGTGTGTGCCTGTGCGTGTCAATGGTCACTGTGTGTTTTGGATTGTCACAATGATTAGGAGATCCTAGGCGATTCTTATGCACAAAACCAAGGATGTGAAATGCTTCACAGTGTGTGGAAGGGTTCACACACGGCAAGGAATGCCCTCACTCAAAAACTTCTTATTGCGCTGCACGGCTCCACTTGCTCCTCCTACATGCCCCTCCTAAGACTCCCGTCCTTCCTTTCCTTCCCCTCAAGCTCTCCCAGGATGGTCAGTCACCTGAGTTTGCAGTTGTGCAGACAGAAGGGCAGAGGGCGCTCCTAGTGTCAGACGCCTGGACTGCACACTGACTTTCAGTTATTCTCTGTGTGACCTTGGGAGAGTCCCTAACCCGTTCCAAGTTGCAGAAATGCATTTAGAAACCTATCAGCTCACAGAACACGCAGGGATCTAAGACTTCAGCTCCTCCTGTGGCTCTCAAACTCTTTTAAACTCTTTATGATGGAATTCTTCAAGCACACACAGAGGAACAGACAAAAAAGTATTCACGCCTGTCGTTTCTGTCACCTGGTTTCAACAATCATCAGTCTGCCAATCTTCCTTCATCTACCACTCTTCCTCCCAACATCCTATTTTTTTTTTCTGGAACACTTTAAACAAACAAAATAGACATAACGTCATTTTACCCATAAATACATCAGTACACATTTCTAACAGATTAGGATCTTTAAAAATATATAACACAATACTGTTATGATGCCTAACAAAGTTAACAATGTCAGTCCATGTCCATTCCAACTCTATCACTGAGAAACTTGCACATTCCTTGAAAAGAAATCTGGAAGAAGCACACAGTTTAGGCAGAGTAGGTGAAGGGAAGATGCGAGGAGACAGAGTACTCCCCTTCAGCCTCTCCCCAGGGCATTCCTAAGATTGTGGGGCACAGTTTGAAAGCCCCTATTCCACTGCTACCCCCTCAGTGTGCACCCTGAGAACACTGAGGCACAGAGAGGAGCAGTTAAGTTGTCAAGGTCACACAGCAAGTAAGGCAGACCTGTTAAGTTCCAACATCAAAGGACTCCAGTGAGGTCATGCTAATTCGATCACTGTTTATCATTTGCAGTGTGAATAATGATAATAAAGGTGCCTTTCCAGGAATGACCTTGATTGTACAAACCCCTCACACCTCTCACTTTCTGGATCCTCCAACCACTGTCGACCTATGGACTGGGCTCTGATCGTGGCTTAGAGCTTTTCCTGTCATCGTCTCACCTGGTTCCCGTGACAACCCGCAAGATACGGATGTTGAATGTAACCACACCTGAAACTCTCTCCCCAGAGGCCCCAGGTCACACAGCTCACAGGAGACCAAGCCAGGACTTGAGCCCAGAGCTCCTAGGTCCCAGTTCCAGGTTTTCAAAGGAGCCAAGGGGCCAAGACCCACAAGTCAGCTCTGAGTTGAGCATTTCCAGTAAATGCATCAAGGCATGAAGGAGAGTCCTCAGTGCAGCAAGAAAAAAGATAAGAGACACTGAGGGAAAGGAAATTAAATTCCAGAGAAAGGGCAGCAGGTGAGGGGAGAAGGAGGCACCCGCTAGGTTCCTAGGTCCTGGGCGATAGGTAGACGAGGAACAAGCCGCTTGTATAGGGGGTCCTCCTACCTGGGGTCCTTGGGGATCATCTCGCATCCTCATCTAAGACACCTTGCGGCCAGTGCTGGTTTCACAGTGATCTCAAGGTGAGGGGGTTGGAAATAATAGGAACAGTTGCCTGCCTTCCAAAGGACTGGCCCAGGGCAAAGTAGGGAATGCCTCACGGCTGGGCTTCCCTCCTTCCTTTGCACTCCTTATTCCTGCTCAGAAGAAAACTCCCCTCTCAATGGATGGTGAGACATCCATTTGAAATCAGATGCATGGAACTCCATGCGTTACCCCCTTCTAGGACTGTCTGCACTTTAAAGGAGGCACCAGAAGGAGAGGGTGTAGCTTCACATATAGGACCAGCTTTGGAAAAATGGAACGTCGGTGCCACCCCCCACCCCCTGCCCCCCTGCTCCTAGGCATTTAGGGCCAGCAGGGGAATTGGGGATGGAATAAAGGTCCTTTCTGGTGTCTGGCCACTCGGAATTGGGACAGCTAAAGTTCTCTCAAAGCTCTGCCACCAACCAGCTGGATAAGCAGGAAATGCCACTCCCCCCCTCGGGCCTCAGTTTCTCCACCTGCAGAGCAGGGAGACCGCAGACTGGATCAGTGATTCTCCCCACTGGTGGCCCTTCCACATTACCTGAGAAGCTTTGAAAAACACCAGTGCCCAGGCCAACCCCAGACCCATGACATCAGAATCCCCGGGATGCAGCCTGGGCACAGGATGTTCAAAATGCTGATGGTTCTCAGGGCTCTGAGGGATGCGAGCTACTGGACGGAACGATCTCCCAGGCTACCTTGAGAGGGGCAGTTTGTGAACACAGTTTAGTGCTCAGCCCCTCCGTGACACTGGTCCTCAGTTTCCCTGTTGTACCATGAGCTGCCTGATTCAGTCCATTCCCAGCTGACCACGCAAATCCCGTGTTCCTGAGCCCCGCACCTCTGAGCCTCAAGTTTGCCTTCCTCTGTGGAGAGGGACGAGGGCAATGCAGCCTCCATTACCCCATCTGTCCACGTGAATGGCTGACCAGGGGAGCGTGAAGTAGGAGGGCATCTGGGGAAGGAGCAAGAGGCATGTGACAACACAGCTGTGACCTGGACCCCACTGTGACCACTGTCTGGCTTCTGTTCCTCAGGGTGCATTCTCCCTCTGGGTGCTAACTGGTTTTCCTATTCATTGGTCCAGTGGTTTTGGGCCTCCTCTGGCTCTTATCACCAAGGGGTCATCCAAGTAGGTCAAAGAAGAGGAAATCAAAGTTCAAGGAAGGGATTTGAAGGGGTCCAACTGTTCCCCAAGATACACTGTCTACTCTAGATAGACTCCCCAGCAACTTAAGAGGGAAAGCCCTAACAGTGCACAAACAGGTCCTACTTTCTGAAGGCCAAGCTGGCAAACTGGGAAAGGGAAGGTGGTTACTTACTGGATCCAACTACCACTGACTGAATCCCTAATATGAGCGGCTCTGTGCCAGGTACTTTCTGCCTGTTTTTTCCACTTCAGTGTCCTGATATCATTATGCCCATTTTACAGAGGAGGAAAGCAAGGGCTGGAGAGATAAAGTGACGTGACTCAAATCACACAGCAAGTCATTGGCGACAGAAATTCCAAGCCCAGTCTGCCTGATAATTTGACGTGAAAAGAAACACAGATCTGCTAGGTCAAACCCAGAGCTCCACATGAGACTTGGATTCATGTTTTATCCCCTTTAATCTGTAGGTGTATGGTCAGCACAAAGAGATGCAGGAAAGAGTGGCGACATTCTGCAGCAGGTCTAAAGAAGGGAATGGGGGTCATTCCTTCTCTCTCCAAAAAGACTGCTGAAGAAGAAACAGGCACTTAAGACTCGAGTTCATATCTGGGCTCTGTCCACTGCAAGAGCCCGTGGGACTTTGGACTAAGTCGCTTCAACTTTCCGAGACTTTGTTTCCTCATTCGGAAAACAGAGGTAACAACGTCCACCTTCCAGGGCGGTTGTGAGGATGAAACTCGCAGACACAAGGCAAGCGCAGTACCCGGCACCTCGGAGGCACCCAGGAAGAGTTGCTTTCCTTCCTGCCTTTAAGTGTCCTCAGTCCATAAAGCCAAGGCTGAGGTCGTTGGAAAATCATGTCCAATAACAAGATCACAGTTTATTGAGTACTTACTATCCACTAAGTCCAGTTCGAAGCACTTTCCACGTATGAGCTCATGTAATGCGTCAGGTCCTCGTGCTACGCTCACTTTGCACATGAAGAAGCTGACGCCCAGAGGAATCAGTTAACTTTCCCAAGGTCACACAACCAGTTAGGGGCAGAGGTAGATTCACGCAGAGGTAACCCAGCTACTGAAACTGGCTTCTCACCCCATAGCAATATCCTAGACCCCAGGTGCCACTATGAACGTTGTGGGGAGAACCATGTTAATACATGAACTTCTTGAAATCCAGCCTTCCCTGTTACAGTTCTGAAGTTGGGGAAATGCAGGCACTCATTTTGGGGGGTTGGTTGGGTTGCGGGAAGTAGGGGCTGCAGAAGGGAGGAAATAAAAAGTCTCTTCTGAGTAGTCGCTGAACTCAACAGTCCAACATTTAGAACAAAAGAGAAAAGCACGGAAAGCGGAGGTGCTGGAGGGGATTCAGGTAAATCCCTTTCTCCTTCTGAGCAGGGATTCTGGATCACTGAGGGGTGGGGGTGGGAGGAGGGCAGCGCTTGTGGGGTCCACATTTCACTTATCTAACAGGTCAGGAGACACTTTAACAAGATTAACTGCTACTCAGGGGCCTCCGCTCCATGGAGCAGCAAATTGACTCTATTGTTTTCTTTTTCTTCCTCTTTTCTCTTTCTGTCAAACTGGAGGGGTACGGTGGGGGAGGGCAGCTGGGGATGAGGGGCAAGGGTTTGGATCCTGCCTGGTAAAAGGCGAAGGGATGTGTCGGGAAGCCCCCCCGCCCCCAGACTTGAAAGGGAGCCCAAACTGCCGAGCACCGAGGCTGAGGGCTGTGCTGGGTGGTGCGTCTGTGAGGGGTCGGAGGTGACAGGGTTTCTCAGACACATTCTCTCAGCAGTGTAGCGGGTACGGTCTGGAAGTGGGGATGCCCAGGATCAAATCCTGGCTCCTGGCACTGGGGAGCTGTGCCATCCAGCACACATCCCTCCCCTCTCCGCGTCTCTGTCTCCCTGTTCGGCCAAAGAGAGAAGCCTGGGTAACCTCCAAGGACCCTCTTCACAATAGCCTCAAAGGACTCTCCAACCCTCAGAGCATCCAGCGCTGGTGGGCTCTTCAACCCTCAGACTCCCGCACACAGGCACTTCCTCACTTTAGCTTTGTTTTTGCATGCATAAGCCTTCCCAGTTTTATTTGTTAATATATATATATATATATATATGTGTTTATATATATTTCTCTCCTTCCCTTTTGGAAAAAATAAAAGGCATGTTTTCTGAGCTTCAGAAGCAAACTGCTCCTTCACTGCTTCCCTCTGCCTCTCCGAGCGCCTGTCTGAACTGGTGTCAGTGAAGTTTGAACCGGGGCAGAAATAGCATCCCAGGCGGATCTGGGAGCATAGCCCGCCTACCAGGAGCGGCAAGGCCTGCCTCTGCCAGACGACAAACCCGGTTAACAGCACCATAAAATTAGACCTTTACGAAACCCAATTGAATCCTGCAGCAAAGAGTGATGTAAGGCAGCCTGGCCTGACAGCAAGGCAGCAGCCCTCTGCCTGAAATAGCAGCGCGGTCCCTGCTGAGAGATGCCTGCTCTCTCAAGATAGGTGACCAGGGATTCCTACGAAAGTGGTGACGCCCAGCCAGAGAGAGCCAGCAGAGGTCAGGCAGCAAACTGGGCACCCGAGGTCGCAGCGGGAGGACACGGTTTGGCACCGGCATCCAAACTGCCCACCTCGGCCCGGCCTCTCCCAGCCTGAACTTACACGAAGGAAGGAGCTGAGAAAGTGCTTCTGCAAAGAACCTCTGTTTGTTTGCTTTTTAATTCAAGGAGAAGCAGGTTCTTTTTAGTCCAACAGTCTGTACCGTGTGGAGGATACGCAGAATGAGTCTTTTCTGGCTCAAGGCCAGGTGTTTACACACCGCAAATCTGGCTCAGACTCAACTAGGGGAGGGAAAAAAAAAAATCCACCAGAATCCTCAGGAGAAAAGCTCTGAGCTTTCTGGTGCTACACGGCAGCAGTGACTTTTGTTTTTTTTTTCCCTCGTTTTGAGAGGAATGTTACTTCCACACATAAAATGGACCAGGCATTTTATACGAGCAATAATAACCTAACGTCCCCCATCCAATTAAAGGATTTTACTGATCTTTGTGTGAGAGAGCGAATGAGTCCTCAAAAGAGCGTGTGTGAAGAGAGGCTCCTTGTCTGAATTACAGACATTTATAAAGCAGGCTCCTGTGGAATCCCAGGTGCTATATTTTTTTTTTTGAAAAAATGCATTTACTACCTTTTCATTGATGATACCTATATAACCCTGCACTCTCCCCTCTGGAGGAGAAGCCTTCCAAATCACTGGTATGGCAGGTAAAGACTAGGAAAAATCAGATCTACTTATTTAAAAAAAAAAAAACCCTCCAATCTGCAGGCTCTGTGTTTTTCCTATGTTCCGAAAGAGAAGTAAACATACCACAGCCCTGAATTATAATCATCATCATTATTATTATGAATAACATCTCCCCTCTACTCTACCTTATAACCCCCTCTGGCTGACTAGGGCTTGAGGGCTAAAAGTGAATAAGCTCAGTTTCCCTCTCCTTCCTGGGGTGGGGGGGGGGCGGGTAAAGAAAAAAAAAGAAAGAAAAGAAAAAAAGCAGCATGTGATGACGTCAGGTATGGGGGAAAGTCACTTTCTAGCTCTCGGCTTGGCAGCGGGAGAGTGGGAGCTTTGGGGGCATATTCTTGGTATAGCAGCAGAGTTCGGGTCCCCTAAATGGACTTGATGTAAATAGGACAGCGTTAGCGCAACGGTTGAGAAAGTCCACGCCAAAATAGAAAGAAGCGGACTGCCGGAAGAACTCGGAGCTTTCCCTTCTAAGAAAGTGTGTGTAAGGGGGTGGGATCGCAAAACGCCTCCACACGTTTCCTGGCTGCAGCGAAAGGGGAACCCCTACTCTCACTTTGAGACGTCCTAGGACACGGCAAGACTGTTTGTGCAGGAAGGGAATCTCCCAGCCAGAAGAGGCAAAACTTTCCTTCTCTCCTCCAGCGCCGCCCCCCTCCGCCCCCCAGTTTTATTAAAGGCATTGCCACAGATTCATTAGGAGGGGGGAAAAATGGATGTTGGTGCATTTCTAAGGTTTGCAACCCTCCCAAAGTGTCCGGTTTCACTACGGGCTGTGCTGTAGAACGGTGTGTGTGTGTGTGTGTTGGGCGGATGGGTGTGTGTGTGTGTGAGGAGGGAGAACTCAAATTCATTACGGGCTCGTAAAAGTCCCAAATGAGAAAAGCGCCCCGTTTCTCAGCCTAGTCGGGGGAGGACTGGCGGGGTGTGCCTGAGGAAAGTCTCACCCCAGCCCCGAGTGACAGGCTTTGAAAGCAAGGACATGGGATGGCAGTATGTGTGCGCGTGTCTGTGTGTGCCTGGGGTAAGGGGGTGAATCCCAGAGGCAGGCAGCAACCACAGAGCAACTTTGGGGGCACTTTGAGGACTTCTAAGTCCTGGCGATCACAACAACCTTGTCCTTGTAGGCTTTCAGGGTAACGGGGCCAAGTAAAGGGGGAGGGTCACCTCCATTAAAAAGCCAAAGAAATCAACGGTCCCCTAGCCACTTTTCACATGCATCCCAACTGGGTCATTCCTCCATCCCAAACGGAGACAGTACCTCTGACCATCCAAAACACGGTTCACGCGCACGAGGCTCCCCGGAGACCAGCCCTCACCAACTGCGGGTCTCCAGGAGGCCGGGAGCGCTCCCTGCGCTCTTCCAGCGGGGCTAGGCGGAGACGCCTTCCGAGTGCGCCCATTCCGCAGATGGGGCAAAGTGAGGCTCGCAGCTCGCCCCGGAGCCGCCGCGCCGCCGGCACAGCGGCTCCCGCACAGACACACCCGCCAGCCCCCAACGATCCCGCCACCAGCGCCCAAGCACCCGCGCGCCCCTGGGGCCGCAGGGCCGGTGCAGCGCCCGCCTGGGCGCCCTCGCCTACCTGTGATCACCGCCGGAGAGCTCTGGCCCCCCTCCGCTCGCAGCCACACTTGCAGCGTGAACGCGTCCCGGGGCAGCTCGAGGTCGGCCCGCAGGCGCAGCTGCTCGCCTCGCCCGCTGAAATAGAGCGCCCGGCTCGGCGGGCTCGGCTCCTCCGCGGCGCCCCTCGTCTCCCGCTGCTGCCGCCGCCGGGGGACGCGCACGGCTTCCCAGGCACCGCCCGGCGGCGGCGGCGGCGGCGGCGGCGGCGAGGCGCGGCGGCCGCGGGCCGCCCGGGTGGCGCAGGTGGCCGGGCCGGCGGCGGGGCGCGGGGGGCGGCCGGCCCGCGGGTCTCTCCGGGCCCGGCGGGGGCGCTCGGCCAGCCCGCAGCCCAGCGCGGCGCTCAGCAGCCCCAGGCGCAGCACCCAACTCCAGAGCCGCATGTCCGACGGTCCCCCCCGCCCCCCCTTCGCCCCTGCACCGCCGCCCGGAGCTGCCAGCTTTAGGAGCCTCGGCGCCTCGACTTTCTTCGCTTCTTCGCCCTTCTTGGGCGAGCCCCCCCGTCCACTTGCTTTTTTCTTTTCTTTCTCGCTTTCCTCCTCAAGGTGTGTGCTCCACTCCCCCCACCTTTGAAAAATACAGCCCAACTCCTCCTGGTTGGCAATTAATTTCTCTCCCCGCTCCTTTATCTGCCTTATTTCCCCCCTCTAACAGCTGGTTGCCTTCCTCCTTGTTTTATTTCATTTTATTTTATATGATTTCTCGCTCTTAAAAAAAAAAAAGCTCCTCTAAGACACTGATCCGCTGAATTCCCTCCCCCCAAAAGATGCTCTAATTTATTTATTTTTTGCGTCCTTTATAACACAAGCCACAGCCCCCTTCTCCCCCCCGTCCCCCCTCCCCTCCCTCCTTCTTCACAAAATGAAAGGAAAGAGGGGGGAAAAATCCCTCAGAAGATGAGTAAACAAGCGTATGCTAATCTGCTCCCGAGCGCTCCACCTTCCCAATTGAATGAGTCCCAGTTAAAACTGCGGGGATCATGACTAATCAATCAGTTTGGAGAGGCCGAGCTACCCAGCCTTCCTCCACTTTCCCGTTTGCCTCCTTCGCTCCGCTTCTCCACCCCCTCCTTCTTCTTTTTTTTTTTTTCAAGAAGACAATCTTAAAGTAACAATTTAATGAAATTCTGTACACACCCCCTTATGGTCCTCCCAGCTCTCCTCATTCCTGCTCAAAACACACATTCCTGTTTTTGTTTTGGTTTGCTTGCTTTTTTCCCTCCTTCACTCCCCCCACCCTTTTTTTTTCCCTCCTGGCGGGAGAAAAATCTCTCTCTTCTCTCAGGATCCCCTTTGCACTTTGCTGGTAAACCTCATCCTTCTCTATAGCACATAAAGAGTCTTGAAACTTGATTCTCAGATTTTGTTGTAATGCTGTCTCTTTCTCTCTCTCCCTCTTTCCCTTCTTCTTCTTTCCCTTCTCTTGCCTTCCCTCTCCTTTTCTCCCTTTCTCCTTTTCCCTCTCAGAATTCCCTTAAAGTTATACAATGATGAACGTCCCCCTCTTCTCTGAGCCCCGGGTGCTTCTGGCTTCAGCTAGTCCAAATGTTGTCCCAAAGTCCTCACTGAATCATCAGAAGCAACCAGGAAAGGCATTTTCTGAGGCATTTGCCTTCCCGAAGCTGTACACTCAGCACAACTAGGTCTCTGAATACTCCTGAATACTCTTAAAAATATTCTGTTGGTTGTTAGAAATTATTTTATTTTTATATAAAAAATGAAAAAAACTATTATTTTGCCTTTTTTTTCGACCTAAGAAATTCAGGTGCTCTGACATTGTTCAAGTCACAGGTAAGGATCTAACCATTGGCTGCTTTGTAGATCTGTTTTGAACTGGGACATATATGTAATATATTTTTGTTCTTTTTTTTCCCCCTCTTTGTAGAACTCAAAGGCTCCCCCTTATGGCAAAACAGTTCTTTTTTTTTTTTTTTTTTTGCTTTTTTTTTGTTTTGTTTTTGTTTTTCCCTTCCAAGTGTTTAATAAGTTAAAATGAGTTAGCAGTGGTGGATTACAAATTATTAGTTACCGGTCTGTTCAAATAATGTAGTGATAAAAATATGCTGTGTGAGGTTTGCATGGGGATAGTGAGCTGGAAGAATTAACTCGACTTTCCTCCCTTGTATGTGTTCCTGTCCTCAGGGCTGCTCCAGACCCTGCCTGAGAGCTGGGGTCATTCTTGCATGCTTCAGAGAGAGTGAACACCGGTGGAGAATATGTGTTGGTGAAAGTATGCGGATTTGTGGAATGAGCAAATGACTCAGACACCCCCTATAAAAGCCGGAATGTGGTGTGCAGGGATTATGGTACCATTCTGAAGACGGGAGATCCCAGATTCAGATCTTGGTTTGGGAAGAACTTGCCATATAGTCTTAGACTAAGAATGTGTGAAATCAGCTTCTCCCGTTATAAAATGAAAATGGCATTATAGCCTAAATATGCTTCCAGAGACTGGCTGAAAGGTGATGCTCTTTGGTGCATAATGCCATAGATAAGGAATCTGCCTAGGCAAATCTTTCACTTTCTGCAACTCCAAGTCACTTATAAAAGTCAAAAGATTGACATTCAATAATAATAATAAGACCTATATTGAACTACATATATTATATCCTGCAAAATCCCCCTGTTTTCTCAATAGAGGTTGGAACCTGACTACTAATTCACTTCAATTGTGGCTACTAGGTATTTGGAAACTGTATTCCTTCCAAGGGCTTCTAAGTCATTTTATACAATAGTTTTGAATATTCCTAGACATTTGGGACTTTGTCAACTCTCCCACCAAGAGTGAAAACATGGGACTTATAGTTCTAAGTCCCACTCACTCCACCATGTATCTGGAGCGAGTCGCTTAGCTAGCCCTGCACTTCTGAACCTTTAAAATGGGATATGTGTTTCACAAATGTGTTTTGAGGTTAAAATATACTTTGGGGTATATTTTGTAAACTATAAAAATGCTATATAAATCCATTTTATTCCACTGTTGTTGTCAAGGGCCAAGTGCTCCTCAGGTTCTTAAAGACAAACAAAAATCTGGGAGGCCACGTCACCATTTCTGTCCTGTGGCAGGCATGATGGGAAGGGATGGACAGGTCCAAGTCTCATAGCTCCTTGAGCTTCTGGACCTCAGCCCCTAAATGTGTTGGAAGCAATTGGCAAGGCCTTTCACTGGTCTTTTCATGGAACATACATTTATTATTCTATCCCACCTGTCTTGGAAGCCCCACTTACTTTTATGCCTGTACGTATCTATGTACGCATGCATGTATGTGTTTGTTTTTAACTGAGCGAATAGAACTGGATGAAATGTAACCCTTGGATCATGACGCACCCTCATCATTGGCTTATGCATTCCGTTCTTATCTATCTATATATAACAAATAATGTATCAAACGCTGCCATCCCTCTTTTACTCCATCCCTTAATGTCTCGTGGATTTGGCCCGTCTCCTTTCATCATTTGTGCTCAAAGATCAATCATCTGAGAGTCAGGAGACTTGAGTTCTAATTCCAACTGTGAATTCTTTGACCTCAGTTTACTCCTATGTAAAATGAAAGACCAGGAGTCGAAATTCCTGAGATCACTTCCAAATCTGAAATGTAATGGAGCCCCTAATTCCTGGAATATGGCAATAATTCCCATCTAATCATCTCATGTTTGGTCAATTCCCTCCCACCCCCCAAAAGGCCCCTTGTTTCTGGGGAATTTCATTCTAAAAACTACTTCTTAGAACAAAAAGAACTGTTCCTCCACTCTTAGGATATACTCCTTCAATATTCATTTTATTTGGTAGTAACTAAAAGCAAGGCATTTTGCCAAGGAGGTATAAGGGTTCAGTGGAAATCTGGAGGGCAACATCTAAGTGGAGTCGTAAAGTTTGAGAAGGGCTTGGATGAGTGAGGCCGGTTCAAAGTATGCATTTCAGAGTCACCCCGTCCTGGGTTCCTATGGCCTTCAGCAAGTCACTCAATTTCTCTGATCTCAGTGACCTTATCACGGAGCTGTCCTGAGGATGCTGTGCTGTGTGATACACTGTAGGAGCTCATTAAATGAGCAACCTTTCTTCCTTTCCAAGGATCTAAATTTCATGGCCCCTGAGGCTTTTGTCAGCTTTCGTCTATAGCCTGAGCCCCACCTATTTCTTATTCCAAGGCAGAAGGATTATTCTTACCTCAGAATTCCGAGGCAAGCATTGTCTGTCTGGTAGAATCTGGAACTTGATTAGATAGGATCCTTCTTTGTTCCTGATGTCCTGTTTATGTTTTTTTTTTTTTTTTCTACAAGATTAGAACCCATCTAGGGTAAGGATCTTCAAGGGCCAGTTATATCACCATACCCCTCCCCCACCATCCTGAAGGGGGCTCCCTCCTCTGGTCACTCATAAAACTTCCTCTGAATTTCTCTGGGCACATCCCCAAAGCCAACTCTCACACTTAATTATTTATCTGCTTGTCTCCCTTTTCGTGTGGGACAGAGTCTGTTGCATTCATATTTGTGTTTCCCCAAATGCCTAGTCCAGCACTTTGCTCATAACTATAGCTGCTGGTTCAGGAAAAAAAAAAAAATACACACACACACACACACACACACACACACACACACACACACACACACAGACTTGTAAATCCATAAACGTGTGTAGATGTATGTATGTATATATTTTTGCTTCTCTATGATTCTTCAGTTCTTCCTATGATGCCAATATGGTCAGTGCTATGAACATACTAGGCTCTTCGTAAATGCATCTTTTCTTTATTTTGCCAGCCTCCCCTTCCCCAGATGATGCATCTGTGGACACCCAGACAGATATACTGAAGTTCACTGGCTGCCCATGTGATGGTCACTAAAAAGAATGTGGGCTTTGGAGAAGAAACTGGATTCACATCTTACCTTTGCTAAAGAACAATTCTAGTAACAGCTTACATTTATTGAGTATGCACTATGTTCCAAGCAATATTTAAATGCTTTTTATAGGAATGAGTCCATCTAATCCTCAGAACAAGCTGACAGAGGAAGTCCGATAATCATCCCATTTTACAGGAGGAAAAGAAAAACAATCCTGAATCACAGAGACTAAATAAACAGGAGAGAACTCAGCCAATCCGGATCTAGCACTCTGTGCTCTAGCTCTGGGGGCTAAGAAGAATCACTTAACCTTTTGAATCTCATTTTTCATTTTCACAGATTTCATGGGGTTATCTGGGAGATTAAATGAGACGATAGGGATGGGCATCCTATTGCATAGTGACGAGTACATATGTCAGTGGGTGCTGGAAGAAACATTAGCTTCTTTACTTCCTCCCGTACAGTAGTTTAATTATGCTAATTTAACACATGAACAAGAGTTGACAATTGTAAGAATCATGCCAGCAGTAATAACAACTCGTCTGCACTGAGCACCAGCTATGTGTCAGGCACTGTACTGAGTTTTAACTTGCCACAAAACTAGGAGGTAGGTTTGAGCCTAATTTATCTGAATTGCTCAGCAGTTTTCTGCCTATCCTTCTATCTTCTTAAATCATGTTAAAAAATACATTTTACTTTCAGCCCTGAGTATTTTTTTTTAGCATCTCCAAGCTCCATCTGAAAAAAAAAATTAATCTCTTAATAATTGCCTGTTCTACAAAGCCACAAAGAAAAGAGAACCGATGATCACACTGTCATGCCTGAGGTGGGGACGGCTAGATGGGGGTTAGGGACCGCTCTGGCTGGAGGTGCAGCTGGCGAGCTCCAGATGCTTTCCTCTGTAGTTTTTGAAACGTTTGTGTCCCCGAGTGGTGGCCCTGGAATGAACTGGAGTTCTCTTCTAGTCTTCCTGCAGATTTATGACCAGGAAGCTGAAACAGCAGCTTCTAGACTCCAGCCCTGGTCCTTTGGCTCACGCACACCAAAGAGCTTCATTTTATTCAACTCAGATGCCGAAGGCATTTCTTAAGCTGAGAATTTTAGTTGAAGATGATCACTGCTTGACACTGCATTTTTTTTCTATTTGTAGAAAAACATATAATTTTATGAATTCTATCCTTTATTCTCTTCACTAATAATAATTACCTAGAATTTATTATGAGAGATACTATCTTGAGTGGTTACATAGATGATTTCATTTAATCCTCAAAACTACAATCTGTAGCTTTTCTTATTCCCATTTTGCTGATTAAAAAAAAAAAAATGAGGCTCAGTAAAGTTGGTTGGATTTTATGACATTTGAACCCAAGTCTATCTCACTTCAAAGTCCACATTCTTAACTGCTTGGCGGGTGCCTGCCCCAATCTACCTTTAATCTTCGTATATTTTAAATTGGAATCAGAATATCTCCATAATCTTGCAGAAAAGGAAGCTTTGTGAGAAATCAGAAATGGGCAATGGTGGGAGTTTTCTTCATTTTGGTATGTTTCACCTTTTTTTGTTGAATGGAAAATAAAATGTGTGATAAACCCTTCCGCTTAATTCCAGGACAAATGTATCCTGTGGCTTATTTGAGAAGAGGCCTTAAGTCACATAATGGACAATGCTTTCAACTCTGTTTTTTCCAGAATTTGCAGAATCACTGTCCAATTGCCCACTTTTTATATCATCTGAGATTGAAGGCATGCAATTAACTGTTGTTCAGTGAAGACCTTTCCATGGGAAACTAATCCAGCAATGCTTTCTGATGAGATCAATCCATACCAATTAAGAATAGCATTACTTGTTGAATGCCTTCCGTATGCCATGCATGGACCTGCGGGCACATATTCTCACAACTCAATTAGGTTGGTTTTGCTCTGCTTGTTTTAAAAGATGAGGAAATCCAAGTTCAGAAAAAAGGGAGCAGTTTACCCCAAATCACCTGGCTAGAAGATATATGTCCAAACCCAAACTCTAACCTACGTGCTTTTCTCCAATCTAGTGCAAATGTCACCTTCTCCATAACATTACTCTTTATTAAATATTAAAATAAATCATTCCCAGAGGATTATTTAGCTTTGTTTCCTCTCCTGTACTGTTGGATTTATGTCCTTGTCTTGCTTTCTGTGACAGGTCTTAAGCTTCTTAAACATGAGCCTGAGGAACGGTGCACCAAAAAAAAAAAAAAAAAAAAAGATGAGCCTGAGTTTTCTGCCTTTTGAGATCCCCCATGGGGTTAACTCTCTATGGTTTATGCTGAATATGAGACCAGTGAACACTGGGTGAACTCTTTGGGAACCTCTGTAACTCCTGCCTACGTGTGACTTCCAGAACAATGCCCTGCTTCTTTCATCTTAACTCAGCTTGAGTCCTTCAAATTCTTTTCTGTTGTTGTTTTTTGTTGTTGTTATTTTCTATTCGTTTGCATGTACCTTTTATTTATTTTTAAAAAAATTTTTATTGGAGTACAGTTGATTTACAATGCTGTTACTTTCAGGTGTACAGCAAAGTGAATCAGTTATACATATATCCACTCTTTCTTAGATTCTTTTCCCATATAGGCCATTACAGAGTATTGAGTAGAGTTCCCTGTGCTATACAGTAGGTCCTTATTAGTTATCTATTTTATATGTAGTAGTATGTATATGTCAATCCCAATCTCCCAATTTATCCCTTCCCCCTTTTCCTCCTTGGTAACCGTAAGTTTGTTTTCTACATCTGTGACTCTATTTCTCTTTCGTAAATAAGTTCATCTGTACCACTTTGCATCAACATGGATGGACCTAGAGACTGTCATACCGAGTGAAGCAAGTAAGACAGAGAAAGACAAATACCATATGCTATCACTTATATGTGGAGTCCTTCAAATTCTTAAAACCCAGTTGAAGCAAGCTGTAGCTCTTTCAGGAGAGCTCACTCACACCCTCCACCAATCAGTTAATCTTCAAACCATTCAGCCAGCACTATCATGCATTACCTTGTGTTGCTACTTACCTTGTCATGTGGACATAACTCTACCTAGATCGAATATGAGGATGATGTTAGTATGTGCTCCATCAGCCCATTGACATATATATAATATATATATATAATATATATATATATTTTTAAATTAAAAGTGCCTTGCCTCCTGTTAAGTCTAGCACTCTCACTTTGCAGAGGAAGACTCACAGAGAGGAAGAGATTATCCCAAACTCACACATCTGAACCACTCCAAAGAGATAATTGTCTGGTTTTCTCGTTCCCAAGCCAATATTGTTTCCACTATAATACTGCTTTTCTTAATGCAGATGATGATAATTTACTTATTCATTCAACAATTATTTATCAATTATCAACTATATGCCTGGCACTGTGCCAAGGTCTGGCTAGCTGTCTAACACGATTTTTTACTTTCAAATGATCATCTTTGTCTCTAATAGTTGAAACTTATTGTTTGCTTATAGGTGGTGAGTGCTTATATATAACATCATTTAATCTTTGTAACAACACTAAGAGGCAGGTAATATGACTACCTCCATTTTACAGAGAAGAAAAGGAGCTTTAGAACACCCATGAATTTGTAACAACAAAAAACCAGGTATGCTTGCCTCCAAAGCCCAAGTTTTTAACCTTTAGGATAAACGACATCAATGAGAAATTTAAAAGTTCCTTTCAAACAGTTGGAGATTGACTGTGCAGTGCCCCAAGCCTGTCCTTAAATCCACAGATACAGAGAACCAGCAGTGGCCAGCCCTCCACAGTGAAATCAATGGGCAACACTACTGAAATGAACACTGAGAGAGAACACCACTCAATCCTGAGAGCAGACAGACCATCGACTGACTTGGACCACATATGAAAGCACTAACTTCAAACAATTAATGGATACAAACAACAACAACAACAGCCTTAGGCAATGGCCCTAGTGTATGTGGAGAGCTCTGTGTTCTTCAGAAGAAAGGGGCATATAAAGTTAACGTGCAGGGTCATGTTGAGAAGTGATCAGTTTGTGCTTGGACCTGTTTCTGTGGTGTTCAATGACGACCATGAGGTAGACTAGACTGATTGAAGAGTTCTTGTAAGAGCCAAGAACCTGGGCTGTGTTCTCATTTTTGCCACTAAATTTCTGTGTTGCCTTAGACAAGTCCTTTCCCTTTCCTTTTGAGAATCTATCAAAAGGAAAACTTGATAGATTTTGGAGGTAGAAAATTACCCAGCCCCCAGTCTGATAGCCAACACACATGCACCAGTACAGCTGTGCTCTAGGACCACTGTCCATTCTGTTCTCTAGGGCCAATGTTCTTTCTGATTGGCTGATGTCTGTGACCAACCAGTCGTCACTCCATGCTGATAACTTATGTCTGATCTTAGAGGGCTGACCACCATCATCCTGATTCCAATGGGAATCCTGTTAAGACCCCTGGATGATGTGCCCCTAAGAGTCCTTTCCCCTTGATTCTTCCCTCATTCTCATTGGCACTGTGGAGTCACTCCATGTTACTGTTGGCACAGTTCAGAACGGTGGGCTAGGTCTTGAAGTCCAATGGGCTCTGTTTTTTCTAGAAATTGCAGAATCACTGTCCAATTGCCCACTTTTTATATCATCTGAGATTGAAGGCATGCAATTAACTGTTGTTCAGTGAAGACATGGGAAACCAATCCAGCAATGCTTTCTGATGAGATCAATCTATACCCATTAAGAATAGCATTACTTGTTGAGTGCCTTCTGTATGCCATGCATGGACCTGCGGGCACATATTCTCACAAAAACTCAATTAGGTTGGTTTTGCTCTGCTTGTTTTAAAAGATGAGGAAATCCAAGTTCAGAAAAAGGGAGCAGTTTACCCCAAATCACCTGGCTGGAAGATATGTGTCCAAACCAAAACCCTAACCTACGTTCTTGTCGCCAAGCTAGTGTTTGCTAAGACAATGCATTCGGCTAAGCTTGAACTCATCCGATCTTCTCAATGCCCTTTTGAAATAAGCACGATTCTTAGTCGTTCTTTTCGGATGCGGAGCCTGAGGCTTACCAGGAGAGGCTAACTGACTTTTTGGCGGCTGTGTGGGATTTCAGCCAAAGGCACTGACCTGAAGACTTTGCTCTTAATTACTCTCCACTAATGCTTCCATTTTTAGTCATCAGAAGGAGAAAAGAGACCCTCACCGCCTCACCTTCAAGGCCAACCCCACAGGAAAAGTCCTCTGAACACCTGAGCAGCCATCCCACCATTATTCTTCTGACAATCACTCTAACCATCTGCATCTCAGTTTCACCACCTGAGAAATGGAAACAACAATGCCTCCTTCACTTCAGAGTGTGGTTATAAAAATGAGACGATTCCACAGCTCCACAGAGCCTGCTCATGGGAGTATCTCCTGCAGAAGCGGCTTGCTAGCTTTGCAGTCTTATGTGAATGCCCTCTCCAGCTAAGCAGGATGCAAGGATCTGGGGAGGGTTCGTGTCTTGGAAGCAGGCTTTGGAGCATGACAAGCATGGGTTTAATTCCTGGCTCTGTCCATTACAAGACGCATGCTCCTGGGCAAATGACCTCATCTCTCCCTGGGTCTCTGTTTCCTCATCTGTAAATGGGCTTCAAATTGCCTACTTCGCAGTGTTGTCAGGCAAGGCACGAATGAGATAGTGCACTAAAGCCCCTGGCACAGCGCCTGGACCAGAGTATGTGCTCAGTGATGTGGCTGTCTGCCTTTGGTGTCTGTATCTCACGCCGCAGCCAGCCTGTTGCCAATGCCTGGAACCCATGGAATGATAGACGGAGAGTTACACAACTTTTAAAGGAGCAATTTCAACCACAGATATGTGTTCCAAGGGATCCCATTCTATCCAAATGGACTCATTCATTCTCAGTCTACAGTTCATGAGGGAATTAAGAGAAATGACATTCTTTATTTTCATTGCAACTTTTTTTTTTTCTCTCTCTCTCTCTTTTAAAAAATTTCAGACTCCTGAGGGACTAGGGAAGGTTAACCTGGGAACCTAGAATTTGATGCAAATAAATATATAATTTCTGCATTTCCACCTGTCATTTTCTCTGTGCCACCTCTTGTGTGTCTGCCCTGCCAGGAAAGCAGAAAAGAAACTGAGACACCCCCCTGACACCCCCTTAGCAAGCGAACTTGAGGTGTGAACTCGATTTGTCCACTAACGTGGCTCCCGAACTCTCTGCCCAGGTATCATACTCTGCTATAAATACAGGGCTGTCCTTTTGCCTGTGACCAGGGAGGCTAAATATTAGTTTGATAATGGCAACAGAACCTTTGCAGGAGGTGCTGACCTTCAGATCTGCAGAATGAAACGCTGCCTACTTGGGACCATCAGCAAGGAATGCTACTGGACTCATTTCTCTTTCTTTTCTTCCTTTCTTTCTCTCTCTCTCTCACACACACACCTTCCCTCTTTCTTCTTAAGTAACATGCCATTATAGGAACAAAATATAAGATTCAAGAGTAAGGAGAAGTGGCCTAAAGCAAACTTGGTCAGTGGGCCACTTGGGACATGAATGTAACTGTTCCACCTCCTGCCTGCCTCACAGGTCACATGTAAATGACAGCAGTTAATCCCACATTTACCAAGCACTCACTTTATGCCAGACGCTGTGCTGTAAGCTTCACAACTATTATCCCTTGAAATCACACAGCTAGTATCTGTCAGAAGAGGACTCAGCCCCGCATAGCTTGCTCTCTTTATCCACTAAGAAATACCACGTGTGAATTTCAAAGTCTTCTGAACATGATACAGAGACAGACAGGAACCATCACTGTCAGTATTAACAATCTGAGTACCGATCCAGGCCACGATGGCAACTAGTCAGTCTGCTTAAGTACAGTCTGTGTACTTGATTTGATCCCTTACAGTCATAGTAGTTGTATAATAGATACGTTCTATCACCTGCTTGACATGGTTGTCATTACTTTTGGGAACAATTCAAGCACTTTAATGAACATCAGACTTCACTAAAGTGGACTGTAGGGTCTAAGTGCCACAGAACTCAGAGCTATATATTCCTGATCTCATCAGTATGAGAATTCTGATGTTCTAATGAAATTCCTCTGAACATTTCCTTACAATATTTTATTATACTATCACTGTTGAGTAAGATGCAACTGAGTTAATAAAACCTGTGGAAACAGATGCCAAGCGAGGCAGAACTAGAAAGAAGCTTATCTTGTCCAATAGCTCCCATCCCCATTTTAGAGACTGGAAAATAGAGGAAGCGGGGGGGATGTCAACTAACCGTGGGCTTAACTGAGACAAGATCCCAGGATTCCTGAGTCCTACAAAAGTCCCCAGTCTGCTCTACCTTAGCTCCTGTAGATAGCACTAGGCCAGCTGAATCTTTTTCTGTGGGATATGCTCATGAAACACTTTTAAAGCCTAGAAGTTTTTTTAGGATAGTGAATAAGCCCAACCGGTTGTCAGTCATAATAATGACACTAGGAATGATATTAGGAATTCTATGACTTCTGCAAAGGGTGTGGTTCTGATCCAAGGAGTTACTCATCTCTACAATGCGGAAGAAAGTCTGCCACACAGATTAACATGCCATTTTAAAAATACTCATTAGTATTCCTTGTCCTTGTAGAATGGCTACTACGCCCTTCACATTGTTCTCAAGGAATAGCCACCTGCTCACAGAAGTTATGCATGGGTATTGCAACTTTCACCCCACCCAGATAAAATTTTGAGGTAATTATATATTTTGTTGTTGTTGTTTTTCTGAATTAATAAGCTCCAAACAACGCCTTTATTTCCTGGGGGAAAGAAATCTGACAGCTCCAGATGGTGGCCCATCAAAGGCTGGATATGCTCCTGAATCCTTCTCCTTTGTGACGACAGGGTCCCTGGTGGGGCCAAGTGCTACTGGCTTGCAACTTCCACAGAGGGGGACAGAAGCACGGGCTACTGCCCGTATGCCTGCCACCTGAAACCTGATGGGGAGAGTCGAGATTCTGTTAAAAGATCAGCAGCTCATCCTTAATCTGTGTCCTCATCCCACAGAAACGTACATGGGACTATCTCTTGCTGAAGAAATGTTCTGTTCATGATGTGGCTTCTGACAGCCATGCTTTCCATGCCCTCAGGTGGCACAGGAAAATGAAAAATCTCACCTCACTTGATTACTCTTCAGATCTCCATGATGACACTAACTGCGTGGTCTAATTAGCAGGTTCCTGTCCGGAGATTATGAGCTACTTGGAGGAAGAGGGTAAATCTGAACATTTGCTTGATATTATCTTTGGCTCAATGCTCAGTGCCTGCAACTTCTTACAGAATGCAAAAAGCCTCGGAATGAATATGTAAGCTTGCTGATTATTTTTTAACATCAAGTTGATGTTAAACATCAACTTGATGTTTAACATCAAGTTGGGCAGTTTCACTTCTTAATTGAAAAACACGATGTCAGGCAACTAGGAATGCAGTCTTTGGCTTCAGAGACATCACAGTGTAGAGAGAAAGATACTTCTGTAAAGAAATGAATGCAATGAAGCATTTAAACTGCTCCGGTAGAGGTGCACGTGGAGTACTGGAATTCCTCAAGGGATAAATGGTTAATTCTAACTTAGATGAGGGGTGAAGAGGGCAAAGGTTAGGGAAAGTTTGAAAGAGGAAGAACACACAAGTTTAAACATATAGGGAGAGGGCTGACATTTCCCGATGGAGGGAATCGCACGCGCGAAGATCTGGTGGAAGGTCTCGGACAGAATTTGAAAGGTACCGTTGGCTTGGCTGACCAGGGCATAGTGTGCATGCTGATCAGAAGCCCTTATGAGATGTCCAGCAAGCTTGAACTTGATCCTGGGGCCAATGGGAGATAATGAATGGTTTCATATAAGGGACTGATATTATGAGATTTGCATTTCTAAAGGATCACTCTGGTTATTGTTCAAAGAATATGGTGGATGCTGGAAGTGCAGAGACAAGACTAGACACCAAAGGACTAATGTGAGAGATGATGATGTCCCAACAAAGGTAATGCCTGGAGGATGATCAAAATATGTTTAGGAAGTAAAATCATCAGGACTTGGTGATGAGAGAAGGATAAGACAGGAGGAGGAGTTGCAGAAATTTTAGAAAAAGGAACTTTGGAAGTAGATCAAGGGGCACTGGAGAATGAAGAGGGAAAGTGCCCTTCCTCCTTGCTGGAGGCCTCGGATGAAATATTCCTAATCAGGAAGCCAAGGCCAGCGCGGGGTCAGGGGTGGCCCTCCTGATCCTATCGGTCAGGGTAGATTCTTCTTCAGTGTCAGATGGCTGCTGGCTTCCTGACTTTGACACACTTTCTATGTTCTAGAACCAGAATCAAATTCACTAATCTTATTTACAACAAGGTGCTGTAAATAAGAGATCCTCAGGCATTTATAGGCTTCTCCCCAGTGCAGGAATTTCCCTTTAAACATTCCTTATCCAGGAAGCCATCTGGCTTCCTTAAATACCTCTAATGACCAGAAGCGCAACAACTTACAAGATTGCCCTGTGTGAATGTGGTAAAGTTTAATGGTGGACATTAACCCCAATAAATCGATTGCAAGTTTACAAAATGCTGTTGCCTATATTAAATCCTTTTAGGTCCACTCTCATCATGCCAGGTAGGTTATGAGATTTACTCAGGATCACTTCATCAGTAAGTGGTAGTACCACGTCTGAAACCCAAAAAAGATGCCTCGATCCTCTGCTCCCACGATGCACATGTGTGTCGCTGCACTTAATCACTGCATCTTCTGGTTTTTTGTCAATTTTCCTCCATTTCACTGTAACCTCCTTGAGAGCAAGAACTCTGTCTTATAACTGCTCCTCACGTGCCTTGTTGAGGGACAGGCCCAGAATACATAGGTGTAGAGTAAATGTTTGTTGAAAAACAACAACAAAAATATCTTCTGAATCAGTCCTTTTTGTCGAAAAGATAGTCTCAAATCATCTTCCCTGAAACTTTTGATCACAACTTCATCCTCTAAAGTCACGGAGGAGAAATATTTGCCTTTCACCTGAGAATCCTCAGTCATGCCATGTGAACCCAGCCTTCACTGCTCACAGCTTTTACATATGGCTACCAATTCTTCCTCCCAGTCAGAAGCTTTCCTTTTTCCCTTTACTGGTTCCACTTTTTAAGATGTTACTAATTAATAGTGGGTGCAACAAATAGATCCCCCACCACAACCAGCTGTTCCCTGATTACAAAAGCCTTGCCCATGTATACAAGTCTTTGATGATTTCAGGAGACAAGAGGAAAATTGTCACGGCATCAGGGACTCAGTGCCCAACCTTCAGCAGTCCTAACTAGTGCCAAACCATGTGGATGAAAAGAAAACCAAGATGAGTCAGTTGCCCAGATGTTTTGTTTTCAGGTCACCAAGGATCTGGGTGATTGGAGGCCTCGATGCCAGGATTGGTGTGGCCGTGTTTAGCCATGGCTTCTAAGTGAACACAAGTCTAGCACAGCAAAGACTGGCTCCAAAACTGATGGGAGGTAAAACAGAAGGTGAGGAAGAAAGATTTGTGCAGAAGGAGAGGGTCACAGTGGAGGGAAATTTGGCTCTCAGATCAGTGGTGGGGGACAGACAGATTGGTACTGGGGAGCTCACTGGTCATGGTCTGGGGTTGCCATTCCTAGACGGAAAGGCACAGCACCAAACGTTTTCTGAGCGCTGACTCTGTGCTACAGAGTCTGGGATATGCTGGGAGCAAGTGGTGGACGAGACAGCCATGGTAGGTGCACGTGTGTAGCTTAGCATTTAGGGGAGACAAGGGACATTAGAAAGCCTTATGATAAGTGTTCCAATAGGGAGGTACAGGGCACTGAGGGGTCTCAGAGGAGGGTCACCTAATCTAGATCTGAGAGTGCGTGTGTGTGTGTACATATATCAGAGAGCATCCCAGAAGTCTTCCTGGAGGGAGTGAAATCTAAGCCAAGTCTTGAAGGATGAGTAGGATTTAGCCAGGCTGTGTCGGGGGAAGCCTGCTGCCATCAAGTGAACAGTACTGTGAAAGCCTGGAGGTAAGCTATGAGAGGTTCAAGAACGGGAAGCAAGTGTGGGGATGGGGGTGCGGATGGAGAGGCAAGAAGGGGTCCAGGAGAAGTACCAGGACCAGATGCTGTAAGATCCTGTAGGCCATGGCGACACTTAATAAACAGTGGAGTGGCACGGATCTGCATCGTCTAGAGCCCTCTGCTATGCAACGACGAGAGTGGGTGAGGAAGGACGAGATGCGAGGCAAGGAGGTCAGTCGGGAGGCTGTTAACGGGAATTCAAATGAGAGATGACAGAGACCTCGATGCGTCCCAGGTGGCATTAATGGCACGTTTCCATTCTACTTCAGTCTCTCCCAATTTCCTTGAGCGCTAGTGCTTTCACTGCATCTTAATCCTTCGTGTACCCCTGCATCTAGGGCAATGCCAGGCACATAGAAGATGATCACAAAATGGTTGTTGAATGAACAAACTAGTTCTGGTCCTCCGGACTGGAAATTTTCATCACTTGTCTCCTCTTTATCTCTTCCTTTCTCTCTCTCTCTCCCTCCCTATCTCTCTCTCCTGTTCTTATGAACAATTCTCAACTTCTAAAAAGGATGGAGAGCTCTCACTGAAAGCATCATTGAATCCACCAGGTGGGTTCCTGATCACTAGAGTTGTTTTTAACTTTTTCATTTGTTTTCCCCATCCCCTCATCCCCACTGCAAATGCATATATAGACCTTCTGATTTAATGATCTCCACTTATAGTTGTGACTATATTAAATGACTAGCAGCTACCAGGTACCATTCTAAGTGCTTTTTGCAATTTTACAGTTTAATCTTTACAACAACCCTACAATCAGGTACTATTATGATTCGCATTTTATAAGGAGAAAACTGAAGCACAGAAAAGGGTAAGAAGAACTCACCCAAGAACACACAAACTAGTAAGTGGCAGAGCTAGGCATCACACACCAACGGTTTGGTTCCGAAGTCTGTTCTCCCAAAAAGCTGTCAACCAGGACAGCATTTCGAATCCCACTTGGAGACTGAGTTCATTCAATGCCATCCCCAGCCAAGGGGCTTTCAGTTTCCTCAATGTATTTAAGGACAGGAAATCAACTGAGTTTTGCCTCTTCCCAAAACACAAAGCTGCAATTTATTAAAATGCCACCTATTGGCATGGTCAAATGATAACTTCCCTCTTCCCCTTGGGAGTGTGCGGTTTGGTTCCAGACTCCAGGGAATGTGCTGTCCTCGGTGTCATCCATCAGTCCGTCACTCTCCCTTGTAACTCTTGCTCAGGCTTGGAAGGCTTTTGTGACCACTAGGCTGGGTTACGCTCCGCACCTCTGTGTTCTCGTGAATCCTTTCACTGCCAACCCAGCTCTTATCACATCATTGTACAACTGCCTGAACATCTGACTTTCCCTTCCTGGCCTTGGCGGACATTTCAGTTCACTGCCTCTGGCCCAAATGATCTCAAGGGTCTTCTCCACATTTAAAATCCTTGAAAGCCAGTCCCTGGTTATTGGACATAATCAGGAGCAAATATCATCTACTGATTGTTTCTTCCCCCAAAGAAAAAACGTCTTCTAAATGTACATTTAAGAATTATCTTTGGGGCTTCCCTGGTGGCGCAGTGGTTGAGAGTCCGCCTGCCGATGCAGGGGACGCGGGTTCGTGCCCCGGTCAGGGAAGATCCCACGTGCCGCGGAGCGGCTGGGCCCGTGAGCCATGGCCGCTGAGTCTGCGCGTCCGGAGCCTGTGCTCCGCAGCGGGAGAGGCCACAACAGTGAGAGGCCCGCGTACCGCAAAAAAAAAAAAAATATATATATATATATCTTTGAAGGCATCACTTAAAGAAATCGTCAAGAGGGAGTCAGAATCATTTGGAGGAATGAAACGATGATCGTTTTGTCTGACTATTAAGGCCCTGGCTAGTCCCCCACCCGATATGATGCCCTCAGCAGATAAGTAAGTGTAGTGAGTAGCATGAAAATTTAGTATGCAAGCCCACTTAGGAACGAGTAAGGAAAGGAAGACCTGTAGGAGACCTGACCCGTGAGCATTACTTGGTGCTAGCCATAGTCAGGACTTGAATGATAATTTTTCTTCCACGGTATGGTTCAAAACCTGCAAGACAAGATGGACTTGAAAGAAGAAGTCAGAGGGAAACCCCGAAAGCAATTCATGAATTGAAAGTAGAGGCAAGAATGAGATCTAAGATGTGCAGTCAGCACGACATCTAGCACACAGTAGGCTTTCAGCAAGACGGCGACATACACGGGGAAAATGTGTGATATTAGCTTTTGCAGGAGAGATGCACAGATGTGTAAGGAGAGACCTGCACATGCTAGCACACCTGAAGGAGCACCTCATTCCCTATGTGTATAACTCTGTAATGTGTTCGTTTTACAAGTAAGGCTCCTATGGCTCAAAGAGGTGAAGGTCATTGCCCCAAATCCAAGGGCAGATTGTACCCAGGACACCTGGCTCCAGTTTAGCATTCTTTCTGTGGCACTTGGGCTGCTCTACCTTCCTCTAATTCTTCATGACATTTATTTCTGACAACACCTTCCATTTATTCACTTGGTTTGTCTTCTGGTGTCATCTCAGCAGGCATTAGGTTCCTGGACTCCTACTCTGCAGCAAACATCCTCCCTGGTTTCCAACCAAGAGTGGTCCAGACAGGTCTCGGGGCTGGTTCCATTCGCAGACATTCCCTCTCCCTCTCTTCGAAGATGTCTGAGCTCCTGGTCTCTTGCCAAGTACGAGGGAGACTTCTGGCAGACCTCCGTTTACCTGAGGCCCTAGGAGTATGATCACACGCAAGGAGAGAGATGGAATTTCCCTGATTCAACAGAATGAAATGGACAAGAGTTGGCCCAATTTTGTCTCCTGGTACAAATAAATATGTGGGTTTATGAAATGATCTCACAGACCTTCTGGTCACTTGGCTTTGACAAATAGTAGAACAGGTCTCTGTTTTATATGAACCAGAAGAGGACAGGTATATCATTTTTTAAGAGGAGAAATGCAGCTGAGAAGTAATCCAGAGGAAGATGGAATGAAGACAGTGACTGACAGGTTGGACAGTGTGGAAATTTACCCCAGAATTCTGTCCGAACTGGATTTGAATTTTGCCTCTTGTCTAAATATTATAGAATTTTTAAACGTGATAAAATATGCATAACACAAAATTTACCATTTTAACCATTTTCAAATGTACGGTTCTGTGGCATTAATACATTTACATTGTTGTGCAACCATCGCTACGATCCATCTCCAGAACTTTTTATTTTCTACAACTGAAACTCAGTGTCTCTTAAATGACAGCTTCCCATTTTCTCCTCCTCCAGCCCCTGGCAACCACCATTCTCCTTTCTGTCTCTTCGAATTTGATGACTCTAGGTACCTCATCTAAATGGAATCGTTTGTCCTTTTGTGAATGGCTTATTTTACTCAGCATAATGTCCTCAAGGTTCAACTATGCTGTAACATGCATCAGAATTTCCTTCCTTTTTAAGGTTGCATATTATTCCTTTGTACGTATATATCGCATTTTGTTTATTCGTTCATCTGTCGATGGATACTCAGGTTGCTTTTTAGCGACTGTGAATAATGCTACTTTGAATACGAATGTGCAAATGTTATAAAAATTGCTTAATCACCACTGATATTATACATATATATATATATATATATATATATATATATATATATAGTTTGAAAACTAGTAGCTTACATTATGTAGCCAAAAGAGGAGCCCACTGAACATACTGTAATGAGTGGAATAATTTTTTGTATAATATAAAATTGGATGTTACTATGGGGATTATGGGAAATTGGTCTTCCCCGTTTGTAACACAAGTCTTTTTCTAAAAGCAAAATATCACCATGTCCTTTCCTTCCTTTAAAAATACCCCCTAATGCACATTAGTTTCAGAATAAAATACAAGCTCCTCAACATGGCACGCACAGTCTCAGCCCAACTTCCCATCCACACCTGCTGTCAGTCCATCCGTCCTTAAGCTCCCTGTGCAACAACCAAACTGCATGTGGGGCATGACCTTTCCTGATGCCTCAGGACTCTGCACTTTCTCTTCCCTGCACCTTGGAGAGTCCCACACTATAGCACTTATGACACAGTATGGTACAGGGATCCCTTCCCACGTCATTACTCTATGAAGCTACTAGAGGGTGAGGATTTTATCTTGTTCATTTCTATAATGCTTATATTTAACATGGAAGGAACCAATGTTTTCAACTGAGTGAATAAATGAAGGTTGGAATCCCTTTCAGTAGGTGAAACAGGATTTCAACATCTTGATTGGACTTGATTAAGCATCTTGATTTGCTGCAGAAATACCTTTTCAAGACACAGTAGAAAAGGCAATAGAAGTCCCAGATGTATGTGAAGCCTGGGGATTTTTATTTGAGGGGTCAGACAAGAACTGGAAATCCTGTACGTTTTTTGTTTGTTTGTTTTGCTTTTTAAAGCATATGAGCAGTAGGATTAGGTCGCTGGAAATGTACCATGAGCTGGAGTCCGAATTAGAGAGGAGGGGAAGGTATGACAATTCCTGAAGAGCTGCAGCGTGTTCCCTGAGATGGTCTTTCCCATGGGCCTTTCATAATCCCATAAAACAGGTCATTGAAACAGAATTTCGTCGTGGCAAAAGACTGAAGGTCACGTGACAAGTCGTGCTCTCTGGGCTTTCGATCACTCATTGATAAAATGAGAAGGTTGGCCCAAGATTCTGAAGTGCTCCAACTTCTGCCAGTTTGGCAGGGCTCTCCCAGCACAACATCCTCAGTCTAAGTACTTCCTAAGGCAGCACTGAACAACTTTTATGGCTAGCATTTTTTTTCTCTGGGCCCTAAGCTGTCCAGCATAGGTACCCATCAGTTTAATTTTTCTTCCCTGATGCCAAAATAAGTCTGTTTCCTTGTTTGCCTGAACCTGTAAACATTTCCCTCCCCTGAGCTCCCTTCTCTCTAGGCAAAATGATCATTTCCTTCTTTTTCATAATCTTCAGGCTCTTTCCCATGTTGAACATGTCCCACCTGTCCTTTCCATCTTCAAATGTGGTACCAGACATCGGTCCCAAGACTCCAGGGGAACTCAACCTGGTACCTCTAAGAGCTTAATTTTGCTGTCTCTGTGCATAATGACAGGTAACATCACCTGAGATTTCATCCAGAAGCTGGGATTAATCTGAATTTTAAGATTGCTGTTACTTGAGAGAAGAATAAAAAGTTCTAAGAATGGAAAATCAGGCATAAGAGATGGAGGATTGAGGACCTCCTTCTTCATGGACTCCTCTTAGATGAGCTCTGTCTCTTATGTTAGTCTTCTATTGCTGCTGTAAAAAAACAACAACCATGATGTCATTAGTGGCTTAAAAAACTACAATGTATTATCTCCCAATTCTGTACATCAGAAGTCCAGTTTGGCTTAGCTGAGGCTCACAGAAAGTCCAGTGGGCTCTGATCAAGGTCTCACAATGTCGAAATTCAGATGTCAGCAGGGCTGTGTTCCTTCTTGGGTCTCTTGGGTGACAATCCACTTCCAGGCTCATTTCAGTTACTGGACAAATTCAGTTCCATGTAGTTGTAAGATGGAAGTTGCTGTTTCCTTGTTGGCTTCCAGCCTGGGAGCATGGTGGGAGGTGAAGCCGACGGTGAAAGCAAGGGCCAGATTTTGCCTTGTAGGTGTTTGAATTCTATTCTGTTCAATGGATAATGCAAACACAATGTCATCTGTGTTTACAGACATCACTCTGGACTCTATCTGGGGAATAAATTGTAGGAACACAGAGCAGAAGCGGAAATATCAATTCCGGATCTATTGCAGTGGTCCAGGCAAAAGATCATGGTGTCCTGGAGTCCAGTGACGGATTCCAATAGCTAACCTCTCAAGCAGCGCCGCTTCAAGTTTTGCGTTACAGTTTGAGAACCTCAGGATTGACTCATTTTGTTTTTGAAGTTAAGAGTCCTAAAGAACATTTAGTACAACTTTGCATTTCAGAGACAAATAGACAAGAAAACTCAACTCCAGCCTGGAGTAACTTGTCCAAGTTCACCAAGTCAGTTGGGGCAGAGCTGTGATTAGAACTGGTGCCTCTTGACTCCTAGCCCAGTGCTCCTTTTACTGCACTTACAGGCTCAGAATTGGGCCTTGTATTTCACAAGCTCATTTGCTTGTGATTTGAAATTGTTCATGAAGTGCACAGGCTATTTTTTCTCCTGGCTTTTACAGAATTAAGGTATGCCGTTCTTGATGTCAACTGTCATACGTAACATAAAATTATAGATCAAAGGAAAAGAGGGCCTGTCTGCAGGTATCAGGGAAATTTAAAAAACTTCCTGGAAACATGCAAGCAGAAGCAGGACTGATTTACTTTGATGCCACTAGGATGGTCTGGCAAATCTGGGGCTGTTCCCCTACTAAGTACCAAGAATGGATTCCTGGAAGGTCAAAACTTCTCAGGTATACTTGGCAAAATTATAAGGCAAGATGCAGGCACAAAACCATTGTTAATTATTATCCTGCTAATTTAGAATCATTAAGAAAAATTATGAAGGTATGTGTGATGTTAATGTATGATAGTGGCCAAATTAGTAGTGACACCTGCTCTCAGTAGTAAGAATGTGATTTTGAGTAATGCAATCTTCTCTGACTTTAATCTTCACAATCTCCTTTGCTTATTCTTATTGATTTAATCTTACTGTGTCTGTGTAATTCCTACAAGTCACACCTGTGTGTATGTATGATATACTAGTATATATCAATTATATTTACATATATTTTTTTATGCTGTTGTGAGATCCTGCCTTAGCCTAAAGGGAATTCAGCCTTGTCTATGTATGCCTAATGAAGTGATAGATTTGGTAGACTCATAGGCAACTCTTTGCATGAATTAATTTATCTGAGTGCTGTGTATTTCATTCTTTTTTCCCTCTTAGTGAAGGAGGAGCAAGTAGGTTGGTACCCTGGTGAGTGTGGGAAAGAGAGAGACAGGGAAACAGGAGAAAGGGAGAAGGGAGAAAAGTAAAGAACAGGAGGGTAGAATGGGCAACAGTCATCTGCTTCCTGATAGCACCAGAGGTTAGTTTCATATGCAGATCTCTGGGGAAAAAGGTGGAGAGGAGAGGGCTATACAGGAGGTGGAAAGTAGAGGATGATGCTTCTTTCTCAGGTGGGTTCTGACCCTTTAGAGAGAAATGTTGGTGGCAAGAGGTAAGCAATCTGTTTTCAATAAAAATCTGTGAGAAATAACTCACAATAAATAAATAAGTCAGCTGTAACTATATAACAAACCACTGCAAAAAAGTGGTGGTTTTAAATAAACATGTTATTTTTCACAAGTCTGAGTTGACTGGGCAGTTCTTCTGACCTTCATGGGATTCAGGTGATCAGCTGAGTGTTGGCAAATCTACAATAGCCTTAGCTGGGCCAACTACCTCTGCTTCACACAACTCCTTCTCTAGCAGTCTGTTCCAGGCATGTTCTTCTTCTTCTTCTTCTTTTTTTTTTAAAGGGCCTCAAATGCTTGGCTTTTTAATTAATTAATTTATTTATTTATTTTTGCCTGTGTTGGGTCTTCGTTTCTGTGCGAGGGCTTTCTCCAGGTACGGCAAGCGGGGGCCACTCTTCATCGTGGTGCGCGGGCCTCTCACTATCGCGGCCTCTCTTGTTGCGGAGCACAGGCTCCAGACGCGCAGGCTCAGTAATCGTGGCTCACGGGCCCAGCCGCTCCGCGGCATGTGGGATCTTCCCAGACCAGGGCTCGAACGTGTGTCCCCTGCATTAGCAGGCAGACTCTCAACCACTGCGCCACCAGGGAAGCCCCCAGGCATGTTCTTGCAAGCACTTTTTCAAGCCTCTGCTTACATCAAGTTTGTCATTATCTCGTTGGTCAGTCACATGGCCCAACCCAGAGTTAGTGGGTTTACCATAAAAGGATATTGACGCAGGGGGGAGTGAATACTTTTGCAGTCAATCTCTTGCATACAAGCAAACCTCCTTCAGGCTCAGGTGATGGAGCCGTGCAGAGTTGAGGAGTGGAGTAACCTCCTTATTTCTAACTGGAGCACAGCTTGGCTCTGATGTAAGTAAGGTGTACTGTAGACAAAATAGCCAGGTTTGGCAACTCGAGGAGCTCCTGCTGATGGCTGAGATGGTGGTGAAGACATGAGATGAGTCAGTTACTGCAGGAGCAGAGCCTCCCTTGTGATCCACCTTGGGCATGCTGTGGAATTAGAGTGTTAGTCTTTGGCAATGTATTCGGTGGGACCCTGGGATACATTATCCTCAGCGGGAGCACATTACTCCCTTTCAGGGTCATGAATGCCATGTTAATGGTGAGCAACTACCCCAAGTGACTTTGTGCAGAAGACACCAACAAAGGGACCAGAACTGAGGAACAGGAGTTAACTAACTACCGAGCATATGTTGATACAAAAAAAAACTAGGAAGACCCTGCAGCTGGATAACGTGGGGTCCTTCATTCATGCAGGTAGAAGCCTGTAATAGTAAAATTTGGGTGTTCATGATTTATAAAGTTCATGTGATGCAAAATACATTACAACGTGGATTTCCTGCCAATTATGATTTCTTTTTTTTGAATTAGGAAGGTTGTAATCTCATCAACTGGAAATGAATACCTAGTGTTTTGGGGTTTTATTATTCATAAATGTTTGCAGAAAGAGGCATGGAAGAGTAGGAAAATATTCTGTACTGGCATCAGGCAGACCTGAATCGGCATCTTAATTTTACCTCTAAGTGGTGTTTAACATTAGCAAACTGCCTAATCTCTCTATGCCTCTGTTTCTCATCTGTAAAATGGGAATAACCATATCTTTGTTATGAGGTTGGAGGAAGGATTAACAAAAAAGCATGCAAAATATCTGACACATCACAGGTGTTCTAATAAAGGTAGTTGTTTTCATCACTGGATATTTACTGCATGTCAACTAGAGACTAGGCATGGTCCTACATGTTATAGATTCAAAACCAGTCAAAAGTCCCAGCACTTCACATAGGGATTCGAAGAATAAACAAATGAGTAATGACATGTCTATCTCCCCCTCCATAACAATGTATTTCTCGAGGTCACAGTCAGTGCTGTGTTCTTCTTTTTAGACCCAGTATCTCCAGCATCTAGCACAGAGCTTCCTGACGAGGCAATGTCTTTTCAACTGAATTGTATGGTATCTTAGAACTCTGGTCTTATCATAATTAATATCGAATCTCACACAAAATAGCTGCTTAGTACATTCTGGAAGAGTGATCAAGGGAGAGAATGAGAAAAAGGAGGAAGAAAGAAAAGAAAGGAGGGAGGGAGGAAGGAAGTGAGGAGGGAGAATGGGAAATGGGACGGAAGGGAGGAAAGAAGGAGGAGAAATAAAAGAGATCGAAAGAGAAAGAAAGAAAGGAAGATGGAAAAGTCTCCTCTTTGCATCTTTCCTGCCAGAATTCTTGACTCTCTGCTCTAGAGAAATAACCACTCACCACCTCTGATGGAGATGCAGCTGCAGGAGTAAAGGGGCAAGCAACACAACATAATTACGGCCCCCAGCAAGCAGGCGAGCTAGGAGACTGCCTAATTCTCCGGTTCCCTATCTTCTTGGAATACAGTTGCCTTTTTTTCCTTCTATTTTCTTTAACCTTCTGATTGACGGCCGACCACCCCCCGCCCCCAGTACTCATGTGTGCTCATCTCAGATACCAAGCTCTCCCCCAGTCCTTCTCTCTCAACACCGAGCACAGGGGTAATTTATCTTCCCCTGGCTACACCCCTCCAGGGAGCTCCAGTCTCCCACCGCCCTCACCCCCTGCTATACCTTAACCTCTCACCACCAAACCGCTGCCCGCCTCAGCTCGTGCTCCTACCCCTTGGTTGTCAGAATGTGTGGAAATTAATTGATTTGGGAAAATAGAATTCAGGGGCCCTGTAGTAAATCAAAACATTCCATTCATTCTGCCCCAGCTTTCAAGGAGAACAGGCAGTCTTCAAAAAAATAAGGAGGAGAAACTAGCGTGGAGGGCAGTTGGGGGGTGGGGGGAGGAAAATCAGAGGAAGAGGGGGAGCTCTGAAAAATTGGATTTAGGGTTCACGTATTAGAAATGTGGCCTGTGTGCCTCTTGGGGCAATGTCGCTGCATGAAATAAATACTGTCTTGAGCTTTCAGCAAAACTACTGCCATATGTTGTGGGACTGGAAAGTTGCAACCCCTTCTCTGCACCCCTAACTCCCTTCTTACCCCCACCCCTGTTGATTCGCTTAAGGCTCTGATTAAGTTTGGTGAAATCCGTATCTTTGCCATCACTTTCCTATGCGTTACGGAGGGACTGGAGAGGAAAGGCTTGCCGCCAGCCAATGGAGGAGAAGGGGGACCCTCTCCTCACTGGGTGTCAAAGGTACAAGGGTTCAAATCCTTGCAAGGGTTCTTGCCTGCTTGTGTGAGAACACTGGGCCACCCCAACAAGGTCTGGAGGCTGCCTTGAAAGAGTAAGCAGACAAGATCTTGCCTAGATGGAAGAGTGGAAGTTGCAGGGAGGCAGATCTCAACAGGAGGGTAAAACAGGAACGTTCATGGCAATCAGAAATATCTTAAAATAAAGCAGACTTTCCCAGGAGGTGGATGCTTTCTTGAACTTGTCATGTTTCAGCACACATGTCAAGAAGTTGTGGAGGGAAATTATAAATTGTATGAGGACTTGACCTAGATCTATGGTTTATAAACTTTTATGGCTATGGAAACCTTACTGGTTGTTGGTTAACATTTAATCAAACTATATTCGAACCCCCAGCATATACCTAAGAAAAAAACAGCAATTTTTGTTTTTTTTCCTGGAAATGATTTCATATTTTCAGTGTCTTGATTAATATAAAAATCAAGAAATGTGGAGCTATCACATGGTGACACAGTACTGATAAAGTCACGATTGACAAAGATATGTGGACATTTATAACAATGTTAAAAAACCCCACCAAACTTGCCTTGGAGAGTCTGGATATTTTCTAATAGAGATGACTGGAGAAACTGTGACCAGAGTGCTGTACCAAAAGCGATATACATGTGTAGAGTCGCCCAAGCACTGGGGAATCTATGGAACATAGTTTTAAAACAACTGCTCTGTAGTTCTGTGAGCTCCCACTTACTCTGAAGTTGTGAAGTTTTATGAGTTTTGAGTATGCCCAAGAAAGGAAGGTTTCTTATCTATGGGATAGAGTGAAAGAATCCTGTATTTCTTTAAGAGTCTAGATTATGTTCATAGTATTTAGGAAGTTACTGACCCCAGACTGCTTGTGGGGACAGGTAATCTTTTGTAATGAAAACTAAGGTTGAGAAGCAACTTAGTCTGACATAAGTGATCAAGGTAGGTGGTATAAGGGATAAAACATAATCTCACATATGTTCAAGATCCCCAGAAATAGACCCTGAGGTAAGAATTTGAGCGGAAGCTGTTTACTTGGGAGGTAATATGAGGAAACACCAGTAGACAAGCAGGGAAGTATGACAAGGAAGGGAAGGAAATGAATAAGCAAGTTACCACTGCATGTGGGCAACTGGGATTATCATCCCGCTAGGGGACTCTGGGATCCAGTCTTGAACGTGCACTAAAAATTATCTAATGGTACCTACCTCATTCATTAGGATGGCTACCATCAAAAACAAAACAAAACAGAAAATAACTTGAGAAAGTAGAGAAATTGGACACCTTGCTAACTGTTGATGGGAATGTAAAAGGTGGAAAATAGTATGGCAATTCCTTAAAAAGTTAAAAATAGAATTATCATATGATTCAGAACTCCTACTTTTGTATATATATACCCCAAAGAGTTGAAAACAGGGACCCAAATAGATATCTGCACACTCATGTTCACAATCGCATTATTCACAATAGCCAAAAAGTGGAAGCAACTCAAATGCCCATCTACAGATAAATGGATAAAGAAAACATGACATATATATAATGGAGTATTATTCAGCCTTAAAAAAGAAGGGGACCCTACCATTTGGGATATGGATGAACCTGGAGGACATTATGCTAAGTGAAATAAGCCAGACACAGAAAGACACATCTGTAATGATCTCATTTATATGTGGAATTTGAATAGTCAAACTCAAAGAAGCGAAGAGTAGAATGGTGGTTGCCAGGGGCTCCGGGAGGAAATGGAGGTCTAAGGGTACAAAATTTCAGTTATATAAGCAATAAGTTCTGGAGGTCTACGCTACAGCATAGAGTCTACAGTTAACAATACAGTAGTGTACACTTAAAGTTTCTAAGAAGGCAGCTTTTATGTTAAGTGTTCTTACCATAATAACAATAATAATATAATAGTCATGATACTGTGGGAGTAAACTTTGGGAGGGGATGGTTATGTTTCTGGCTTTGATGGCAGTAATGGTTTCATGGCTGTAAACTTATCCCCAAACTCACTGAGTTGTATACACTAAATATGTACCACTTCGTACATGTCAATCATACATCTATAAAGTGTTTTTTTAAAAAACTAGCTATGTAGTCTTTGGACAATTTTTATACTTCTCTGAGACTCGGTGCTTTCAGCTATAAAATTAGTATGATAGTACCTACAGTAATTACCATTTGGTCTACCATTGAGATAAAATTGTTCCCAATTTTAGGGACCTCATTGTGAGTCTTGGAGGGAAGTAGGGAAGCCAAAGTGGGGATACGCATCCCTTCAGGTGTCCTGGTCTGGAGGGCATAACCTGGATCTGGCTGATTGGAAGCCCCTTCCTTGGAGTTTGGAGGCTGAGTGAGTGGTTCACGTATGAAGGAATGAGGGAGAGAGGATGCTCAGGTGAAGCAGAGACGTCCAGGAGTACAGTCTGCATCCATAGGTGGTAGAGGCCCACAGAGGACTCTGTGTCTGCTGCCCAGCAAAGGTCTGTTGCTTAAGACAGCAGAGGTGACTTCTGTTGTTGCTAACACAAGTCCCGCTTCCTAGGGTTCTTGTGGGGATTAAATGAAATTAGACATGTAAGGCATTCTGTCCAGCCTCTGGCAGGGAATTGTACGGTTGCTTTCCCTCCTTGACCAAGCGGAAACTTCAACACAACTACAGACTCTTACTGCTGAGTTCAGGCTGCTGGGTTTTGCTCCATCTTGCATCCATCCATCACGCCTTCTCTCCCATGTATCCTTCAAATACTCTTCCAGGAAAAACAAAAAGGTGAATGCTCACAGAAGTTTTTTCCATGACTTAATTCTATCCAGAAGGAGGCACAGAACGATGAATGTTTAAAGTTTTGCTGTAGTTCACTGACGTCATCTATCACAGTGGGTTTTGGTCTCTTTTTCCCCCCAGTTTCTTACCAGTGGATACAACTTTTTTCTTCCAGTGAAATTCTACATAGAACTCCAATATATGAATTAAAATTTATTGCTACTTTGAACCTGCTTTGCAATGTATTTTTCTCCTTGCCAAGAATGACTTTCTGTTTTGTATAATAATAATTTGTGTTCTGTCTTATTCCACTTCCTTGGTTCTTCATCTGGATAAATTCTTCTATACCTTTATTCCCGTCTTCCCACATACTGTGACATTATGCACATAATAGATGTTCTGTGAAGATTTATCAAAGGAGAGGATCTACTATTGACAGGGAGCAGTGCTCTTACTGTTAGCTTAGTTACCGAAGTAGCACTTTTTTGTTGTTGTTAAAAACTTTCTCTGTGACAGCTGGGCAAAGGGAGAGGGGAACTGCTGAGATTATTGGAAGACAGTAGCTTAGGGTCTCACTGGAGCAGGGTAAAAAGGAAAAAAAAATCAATTAGAGTTAAATGACAATGAGAAAGATATTCAAGTTTCTTTTTTTCTTGTATTTTAGGAGTTTCAAAAACAGTAAAGAGGGCTTCCCTGGTGGCGCAGTGGTTGAGAGTCCGCCTGCCGATGCAGGGGACACGGGTTCGTGCCCTGGTCCGGGAAGATCCCACATGCCGCGGAGCAGCTGGCCCGTGAGCCATGGCCGCTGAGCCTGTGCGTACGGAGCCTGTGCTCCGCAACAGGAGAGGCCACAACAGTGAGAGGCCCGCGTACGGCAAAAACAAACAAACAAAAAAACAGTAAAGAGAGTTCCAACATGCCATTCATCCTTCTTCCCTCAATGGTAACATCTTACATAGTGACAGTACATTAAAATAACTAGGAAATTGACGCTGGCGTAACACTTCTAAACTACTGACCTTATTCACACTGCGTCAGTTTTTTACATGCACTTTTTTGGGTTGTATAGTTTCATGAAATTTTATAATATGTATAGATTTGTATAATCACTACCACAATCAAGACACAGAACTATTTCATCATCCCCCTCAAAAAACTCCCTCATTCCTTCCCCTTAGTTGTCACACTAACTTCCCCAACCCTCACTATGGCAACTACTGACCTGTTGTCTATTACTATAACTTTGTCACTCCAAAAATGTTATATAAATGGAATCATACAGTATGTAATAATTTAAGATTTGTTTTTTACATTCAGCCTAACGATTTTAAGATTCATCCAAGTTGTTGGCTGTATCAATCATTTGTACTTCTTATTGCTGTGTAGTATTCCATTGCATAAATGTGTTACAGTTTGCTTATTCATTTTGTTGTTTGTCCACTGAATTTTTTCCAGTGCTTTGAAACTGCAGATAAACATGCTATGAACATTCACATACAGGCTTTTGTGTAACACTGGGACATTTCTCTAGGGTACATACCCAGAAGGGCCATTACTGGGTCACATAGTTAAGTGTATGTTTAACTTTGTAAGAAACTGCTCGGCAGTTTTCCAGAGTGACTGTAACAATTTACACTTTCTCCAGCAATGTATGAGCTACCTTCACCAGCATTTGTTATTACCAGACTTTTTACTTTAGTCATTTTATTAAGCGTGCAGTGGCATCTCATTGTGATTTTATTTACTTTTAAAAATATTTATTTGATGGTACCGGGTCTTAGTTGTGGCACGTGGGATCCGTTTCCGCGTGCAGGATCTTCGTTGCAGAGTGGTGGATCTTTAGTTGTGGCATGCAGGATCTTTAGTTGCGGCATGCGGGCTCTTAGTTGCAACATGCGGGACCTAGCTCCCTGACCAAGGATCGAATCCAGGCCCCCTGCATTGGGAGCGTAGAGTCATAACCACTGGACCACCAGGGAAGTCCCTCATTGTGATTTCAATGTGCATTTTTCTGATGGCAAATGATGCTGAACATCTTTTTATGTGCTTATTTGACTTCTATATATTCCATTTGGTGGAGCAACTGCGTAAGTCTTTTGTCCTCTTCTAGTAGGATGGCTTGTTCTCTTTTCTTTGCGTTTAAAGCGTTTTTTTTTTTTATATATTCTGGGCACAAATTCCTCGTTAGATAAGTGACTTACAAATGTTTTCTCCTAGTCTATGGCTGGTCTTTTCATTCTCTTAATAGTGTCTAACGTTTTTAACTTTTATCAAGTCTAATTTAAGTTCTTTTTTCTATTGTGGATCATGCTTTTGAAATCACACAAGAACTTTTCAGTTGACTTAGGTAACAGGAGTTTTCTCCTATGCATTCTTTTAAGAGATCTACAGTTGCATGCTTTACATTTAGATCTACGATCCATTTGAGTTCATTTTTGTGTTAAGATCTGCGGCTTAGTTCAAGACTCCTTCTTTTCTTCCTACTGTTTTTTCTCCCTCCCTCCCTCTCTCCCCCGCTCCTTGTATCCAACTGTTCCAGAACCATTTGTTGAAAAGAGTATCTTTTCTCTATGAAATTGCTTTTGCACTTTTTTCCAAAATAAGTTGAGCATATTTGTGTTGATCTATTTCTAGTTTCTCTATTCTGTTCTATTGATCTATGTGGCTATCCCTCCATCAGCACTACACTGCATAGGTTATTGTAACTATAACGTAAGTTTTAAAATCAAGTAGTGTAATTTCTCCAACTTTATCCTTCTTTTTCAAAATCATTTGAGCTCTTCTAGTTACTTTGGCTTTGCATGTAAGTTTTGGAATCAGCTTGTCTGTACCTACAAAAATCCTCAGAGGATTTGATAGAAAAGGCATTAAACCTATAGATCAATTTGGGATGTACTGACATTTTTACTTTGTGGAGTGTTCCAATCCATGAACATAGTATGTCTCTCCATTGAAGGTATTTTCTAAAAATTTATTTTACAAGTGTTTTGTAGATTCCAGCTATGTACTAATAGAGATTCTGTACATGTTTTGTTAGATTTATACCTAAAACTTCAGGTTTTTAGAACTATTAAAAATAATATTATGTTTTTAAGTTGGAGTTCTTATTACTCATTGTTAGAATATAGAAATATGATTGATTTTTTTTCTGTTGACTTTGTATCCTGCAACCTTGCTAAACTCACCTAAGTTCAAGAAGTTCTTTTGTAGAGTCACTGGGACTTTCTACATAGACAATTATTTTGTTCTTTTCTTAATGTCCTCATTTATTAAATTTCTTAGGGAAGTGAGGATTGAATAGGGCCTGATGCCATCACTATACATAACCCCTTGAAGGAGCAGAGAAATAAGATTCAGGGTCTTGGGGCTCATATGGCAGAAAAAGACAGCTACCAAGACTGGGAGAAACACCTAACTACTAGAATACTTTGTATTTAGAGTGTGTATGAGAAAAAGAAATAAGATCAGTAACACCTCAATTCATTAAAAAAATTTTTAAAAAGCAATGAAAGAAAATTTCCACCTTTTACAATTTATTATATTCAATGTGCTGGTTTCTAAGTTGGGTCATGAGGCAAGCAGCTACCACACTGCATTTAAATACTACAACCTAAAGCCATTGACATTTATTGTTCTCAGGAAGAATACGGTATTTGGTACTGTACTGTTAACTCTTGACTGCAACCTTATATTTAAAAATGTGTCTTTCATTTTATATGTATATTTCATAGATCCTCAGAAAGCAATGAGGTAAATGTCAGTCCCAATTTTACCAATGAAGGCCCCCCGACTAGAGGGTTGACTGATGACCTTGCTCAAGATCACGCTACAAATAACAGGCCAAGTGGAGACTCGCATCTGACAGCTATCGAGCTCTAAAGCCCACGTGTTTAACTATTAAACTATAGAAGGTCCCAAGTGACAAAATAAAGAAGCTAATAGAGTTTAGTGGGGTCACAGAGGAGAGATGAGAGCAACCATGCACTACAAGGCCACAGTCTAGCCTTCGAGGAGGGACAATTACCTGACAGGAGAAGCTTATTGATTCCCTGCAATTACCTTGTAAATGTGACCATTAACAGTGGGACGATACAAAGGCACCTTAGTGTATTTAAAAAGCAAATATTATCGATGTATTTTAATTTAATTTTAGGGGTCATAGATAGAACTGGATTTTTTTTTTTAACATCTTTACTGGAGTTAATTGCTTTACAATGTTGTGTTAGTTGCTGCTGTATAACAAAGTGAATCAGCTATACGTATACGTATATCCCCATATCCCCTCCCTCTTGCGTCTCCCTCCCACCCTCCCTATCCCACCCCTCTAGGTGGTCACAAAGCACTGAGCTGATCTCCCTGTGCCATGCGGCTGCTTCCCACTAGCTATCTATTTTACATTTGGTAGCATATATAAGTCCATGCCACTCTCTCACTTTGTCCCAGCTTACCCTCCCCCCTCCCCGTGTCCTCAAGTCCATTCTCTACATCTGTGTCTTTATTCCTGTCCTGCCCCTAGGTTCTTCAGAACTTTTTTTTTTAAATTCCATATATATGTGTTAGCATACGGTATTTGTTTTCCTCTTTCTGACTTACTTCACTCTGTATGACAGTCTCTACATCCATCCACCTTGCTACAAATAACTCAATTTCGTTTCTTTTTATGGCTGAGTAATATTCCATTGTATATATGTGCCACGTCTTCTTTATCCATTCATCTGTCGATGGACACTTAGGTTGCTTCCATGCCCTGGCTATTGTAAATAGAGCTGCAATGAACATTGTGGTACATGACTCTTTTTGAATTATGGTTTTCTCAGGGTATATGCCCAGTAGTGGGATTGCTGGGTCGTATGGTAGTTCTATTTTTAGTTTTGTGAGGAACCTCCATACTGTTCTCCATAGTGGCTGTATCAATTTACATCCCTACCAACAGTGCAGGAGGGTTCCCGTTTCTCCACACCCTCTCCAGAATTTATTGTTTGTAGATTTTTTGATGATAGACACAGAATTGGATTTTTAATTAGAGAGATAGTTTTCCCCAAACTACTTACAAAAATTTCCACTGAAAAATAATGATGATAGACATAAGGATCCAGGAGAAGCAGGAAAACGAAAATTTCATGTGTTTCTTTGAGAAGTAGACATGGTGCTAAACTAAGAGACACTGCAACCACCTTCAATTTTTTTAACCATATTTTTAACCATATTTTAAGGAGAACCAAAAAAGAAAACAATTGAGTGAATAATGTATGCAGCCAACAATCCTATCAAGTAGGTGCTGATCTCACCTTGAAGATAAAGCTCAAAGAGGTGAATGGACTTCTTTCCAGTTGCTCAGTCAGTAAACCATAGACTTGGAACCCAATTCCAGGCTCCCGTGATTCTAAAGATTTGCTCTGTCCAATGCTTCATATTGACTCTCAAAGAATAAACAACATTTCTCCTGATTTGGATTCTGAGGTGTGACTTACTAATATTTCAGAGGAATTGTATAATGGATACACTGTGTGGCATTATCACCACTGGCAGAGCCGATGAATCATTAACATCTCTAACTGGGTGGTGTAACTGTTCCTGCCATGGTTATCTTGTCCGCTTTCCAACCAGAGTTCTGGATTAAATATTTATTCGTCATTAAAATATTAATGCAGCCCTGCTGTTTCTGTAACAAATATTAATTTCTTATGGCATTTCCAGGCAATGCCTAAGTTATATATTTCATATCCCACAGGAAACTGCTCATCTTCCGGACCCCTTTGTTCAGTTCTCTTCACTCCTCTTGGTTGCAGGAGTCTGGAAGGGAGCAGGAGGGAAGAGGCAATTGATCTGTCAACCAAGCCCCTGCCCAGTCACTGCTTTCCCTCTTTCTTGCCACTGTGTTGTCTGTGGTCCAAGGAATGCTCCAATTAGCAATTCAGGAAGCCAGTAGGACAAAGAAAAGTAAGATCACTCGAATAAGAACCCACTGTCTAAGGTAAACCAGAAATCACTGAGTGCCATGATTTCAGGAAAGATAATTTCGTCCTCCTTCCGTATCCTAACCTCACTCACTTTTCCTCTCTCTGGACATGGATATTCTGTTTGTTTTGTTTCAGTTTTTCAGCTTTCTTTTTCTTTTTTTTTTTTTTTTAATTAGAAGGAGACCACATTCACATTTTGGGGAAAGGAGAAAATTCATACCAAGAAAGGGCTCCCTTTATAGTCTCAAAAAGTTTTCTTTGCAACTATAGTGCTCAGAATTACCTGGTGGTGCTTGTCAAAATATAGATCCCATGGCTGACACAGACCCACTAAATCGGAATCTGAACTGGGGTATGTGTTTAAAGCCTAGATTACAATACATTTCAAAGTCTGAGAAGCCTCAGGTTAAATATCGGGGTAACTAGGCTTTGATTTCAGACAGATTCGGTTTGAATTTTCGTTCCTGTCCTTATTTACTCTGGGAATCTGGGCCAGTTGGCTTTGTAGTTTCCTTAGAGATAAAAAATGGGAATAATAATTCTTATTTCAATCAAGATATAATCTTAACCATCACCTCCAAAAGCTTCCGCCTGCTCCTTTGTGATCTGTCGTTGTTGCTATTGTTTTAAAGATGTGTAAAATGACAATAATAAAACCTGAAAATATGATTTGATCATTGGGGGAGGTGCATGGCACATAAGCATTCAATAAATGGTATATCTTTATATGATTGATAGTATCAAGAATAGCTCGGCCAACCCCAACCTGTACACAGGAAGATTACACCAGCAAGCCCTATGTAGCTCCTCTGTCACTGCAGGGGTAACCCCAGGATCAGAGGAACTTAAAAGAAGGCACAAGACAGTTTCAGAAGTATAGTTCAAGTAGACTAACAGGGGCCTCCAACATGTGCTCTATAAGGCTTTTGATGTTCAGAATTAATTCATGCTGGGGAAACCGAGGGAGAGTTTCTTTTTGGCAGGCTGTGAAGGGGGCTGATTTACTGGACAATTGCTCACGGCTATTTCAGGTGTCTGTAAGTTGCGCCTTGCCCAGGACCACATGCCCCGCCCTGCGCCCCCGGCTCACTGACTGTTGCCGCTCTTTCCCTGCACCACGGGGATTCACCTAGGGGTTCTGAGGAAAATGTCTTAGAATTATAGAAGTCTAGGGCTTTAGGATCAAATATACTTAGGCAGAAATCTTGACTCTGTAACCTACCAGCTGATGAGAACTGGACAAGTCTTTAACTTCTCAAATCCTCAGTTTCTGCACATTTAAACTAGGGATCATATTCTCTTTTATGTTATGTTTAAAAGAGGAGACGTGTAAAACATTAGTTATACCCTCTTCTTACTCTTATTTTTAATTATTTTCTTTGGGTGTATACTTTAAATTTTTGTTTTCTTTCCTGCGAAATTTGTCAAAATAATTCCTATAATTATCCTTTACTCTTACGTCTTCCCCAGACCAGCCCCCCTCCCCCCCGCCCCCCCCGCCCCCGCCCCTTAACTTATCGACTTCTCTAAGAATAGAGAGATCTCTTCAGGCAAAATCTTCCTTTGGGGTCAGAAACATACTGAAAAAAACTTCATAATCACTTACGTATCTGCTTTCTTCAGAAGTTGCCACTGTCAACAGCCTCCCTCTCCCCTGCTCCCACAGAGTAATAGCTTTTTAGGAGGCTGAACTGTTAATTCCTAGTGTGCTGCAGCTGCAAAACCAAAATTGTCCCCAACTAGGGTGTGTCGACAGAAATGGAATGTTTAGGGTGAGGGAAAGTCTGGTTCTGTCCTCATCTATGCTGATCAGTCCACATCTGGAAAGGAGTGTACAGTTCTGTGTATCACACTTTAATGACAAGACAGACCATGAGTAACACACTAAAGAGAGAATCATTTAGAGAATGAGGCAATGAGAAACACAAAACACCCAGATAAGAGCAGGTGAAAAACTTGGACCTTGAAGTGTAGGGATAAGATGATGAGGGATGGACCAAGATGTGACCACTGGCTTCAGAAATCTGAAGGGGTAAGCAGCATTCAATACACTATGTGAAACTACAGAGGGGTAATATTAGAGTCAGTGATTACCTGTCACAGGGATATGTCGGTTAAATACACAAGACATAATTCTCTAACAACGGGAGTGTCTTAACATGAAAATGGCTGGCCGGCAAAGGTTGGAGGCCATGTCAATCTTTCAGTGCAGGTGATGTTAAACACCATTCAAAAACTCCTGAGATTCCATGGATAAGTCATAAAGACACTGTACAATGAACACAGCATTTTTCAAAGTGTGTTCCTCAGATCAGACAGGTTTTAATTTAAGCGTTCTATAATTAAATAAGTTTGAGAAATGTTTACTTGGCTTGGTAAAACCTTCTTCCAGAGGATTTATTTAGTTAATGAATATTGTGAATTTTCAAAAATGTACAGACTATATAAAATGTTTCCCAAAATTGTTTGGTCATTGAACCCTTTCGTTTATTATGCAGTTTTCCCTAGCGGAACACATAACACTAGTGTATGACAAACCCTTGTGTACAGTTGAAGTGGAAGAGTGGGCTTTGGAGTATGAAAGAAAAGAGCTCAAATCCCGGCTCTGCCTTTTACTGGCCATGTATCTTTACGCAAGTTACTTTTACTTCTCTGAGCCTCCTTTATCTCATGTGTAACAAACACCCCCAAGGTTTAAAAGGTACAGAGTAAAACCTGGTACACTGTAAGAATATGATAATTGTTAACCATCATTAGCATTATTACCATCAGTGTTCTTGACAGGATCTAACAGGGATTTTGCTTCTACAATAGTCTTCAGTTCTTTGAGATTTAATACAGTAAATTTTTATGACATTAGCTTTTTGGAGGTAAGTTTGGCAGCACTGATTTAATTTTAAAATATGCATGTGCCCCGACTCCTCCAGTATTCCTTAAGGAAGCTACCTCCAAAAGCATTTGCACATATATATTTGCACAAATATATCAGTATACTAGAGCACTGTGTACAATATGTAAGACTAAAAATAACCTCAGTATCTATCACTAGAGGACTTGTTACCAAAACGAAACAGAACAAAACAAAACAGAACTTTCCACTGAGGAATTTGATGTGGTCATTAAAAAGAATGATATAGATCTGTTGGGTGTTGACATGGAAAGATTCTTCATGGCTGTTCTCCAGTGCCTGTAGCATAGTGCCTGACTCATTGCAGGCAATCACTAAATATTTCTGAAATACAATGAATCAATATCACTATTTCTGAGTGAAAAAGCAAGTTGCAAAACAATAGTACATATATATATATATATATATTTGTGTGTGTGTATATTATATGCACACATACATGTGTAAACATGCATATGCATATATATATACACGTATAATATAGCATATCGGCAGCTGAGAACCCTTGATTCTTTTTTTTTTTACAGTTTTAATTTATTTAATTAGTTTTCATTGGAGGACAGTTGCTCCTCAATGCCGTGTCAGTTTCCACTGTACAGCAAAGCAAATCAGCCACACACACATACATACATCCCCCCTTTCCTGGATTTCCCTCCCATTCAGGTCACCACAGAGCACCGAGTAGAGTTCCCTGTGCTATACAGTAGGCCCCCACCAGCTACCTATTCTATACATAGTATCAACAGTGAACACATGTCAGTCCCAATCTCCCAACCCATCCCAGCCCGCCTCCTTGCTAGAACCCTTGATTCCTGAAGCACAGTTAATGTTGGTCCTAATCTAAATTCCAGGTCTTAATATTTAAAACTCTTCCCCACGGCTTCTGCAAGTTTCAGGACTTTTCTCCCCATGTTTTGTTCCATGTGCATGTTTCTACACATACTCATGCTGCTTCCATTTGAACTTGGGATACAAAATTCAATCTTTTTACCTATATCTCCAAGAATCAACTCATATCCAAGTCTCTTCTTGTTTAGGGTTGATGTTGCTAAAGATTTGTAGAGTTATTATTGAGCCTAGAGGGTGGCATTGAAACAAGTATGGCTTTCTGCCATCTTTCTGGCTTCAATGTCACTTCCTTCCTTTCCTCCAGCCCTCTCCCAGCCCATCCTCCACCTTCAGGGTAGCAGCCTAACTGCTGAGTTTATATGTTTCCTCCCAAACTCTTCTAGCCATACTAGGGGCTCCTATTTTCTTTCTTAACATATTCCCAAACAAATGTCCTTTATACAACGAATCCTACCAAATACAGCAGCTTTTTCCCCTCACCTAATTACAATTATAAATTTATAGACAAAAGTATGGAAGGTTACACATTATACCATTAATAGTCAAAATCTTTGGGGTTATGGGCTTGTAGTGGTTGGGGTATATGGTTGGCTAAGGAATTTTACACTTTCATGGGCAAATTTCTATGTTGCTTGAATTTCCTTGTATAGTATGTTTTATGTTGATAACCAAATAAAAAAAGGAGACACACAGTTCCAGTTCACTGTTTCTACCATCTGAATAGAAGGATATGAGACAAGTAAGAAACTGAGGCTGTTTTGTGATAAAATGCTGCAAAATGAAAGGAGAGACCAACCAAAAGAGACTTGACTCTGTTCCATCTGATAGAACGTAAGCACCCCAGTGTGTTAGAGGAGGGGAGCTTAGATCTTCTTGGGTGATCTACCAGCAGAGACATATGGGCAGCTGAAAACCAGCACTTCCATATTAAGCAGCCATTGTACCCTGAAAGTAAAAGCCCTTCCATTTAGGCATGAGAAGAGCATGTTGTTCAAATAAAATACTAGCTAATACCGTGGTTGTACACCTGCAAGTGAGAGCTCTGCTGAGAAGCTTGTCAGCAACTCCCCATCATGTTAAATAGCTGCGGAAGCGCCGGGTACCTGGCTGTTGAGACAATAACATGGACGGTGTCTCAACATTTTAAGGCTGTGACTAATCTTTGTTTCCTTCTTTTTTCTTATGCTTGAAACTAAATGCTTCTCTCTTTGGGGGAGCTGCTTTCCAAAGAAAATATTAATCGATAGCCCCGAGGATGGAAAATATCCATTTTTCTTGGAGGCCCAAGAAGTCCACAGGGATGCTATTTTGCTTCACATCTTTCTCTGTCCTCAGAGGCTCATGGGGCAGCAGAAAAGGTATAATGATCAGAATAAAGACAATGGTCCACTGTATATATGTACCACATCTTCTTTATCTATTCATCTGTCGTTGGACATTTAGGTGGCTTCTGTGTCCTGGATATTGTCAATTGACATATACACACTATTATATGTAAAATAGATAACTAATAAAAACCTACTGTATAGCACAGGGGACTCTACTCAATACTCTATGATGACCTATATGGAAAAGAACCTAAAAAAGAGTGGATATACGTATATGTATAAGTGATTCACTTTGCTGTACAGCAGAAACTAGCACAACATTGTAAATCAACTATACTCCAATAAAAATTAATTAAAAAAAGAATGAAGACTGCAAATCATGATAACAATGGCAGCTAAAATCTGAGTACTTGGTGCTAAGTTCCGCAATAAAGAATTTTACTTGTAAGAACTGACTCTATCCTTTCAACAGTCTAGGAGCTAAGTGGCATCATTTTATGCTTATCTTACAGATGAAGAAATAGCCTCAGTTAGACTAATCTGCTCAAGGTTAGCGATACAACTAGCCTGTCTCACCCAAAGGAGCCCTGACAAGAGCTGTTCACTTTACTAAGTGACTGAAATCCATTCAAAGGATGTTCAGGGACAAGAGATCAACCTCCTTGTTTTACAGATGGGAATCTGACCTCCAGAATAGTAATGGACATCATGACATCACAGATGTGAGCTAGCTGTGATTGATGAGGCCAGGAAACTGTACCTAGGACATCTCTGCTGCTCTAGTGTATAACAATGGGTCCAAAAGGAGGGAAGTCCCTAAGATTCTTACTGCCTCACTGAGTCTCACCAACACCTGTGCAAATCAGGTTCCAGCATTCACACTGAGCTTCTCAGAAGAAACCTTTCTCCACCTTCTAGGAAAAACCCTCCTTTGCCCCCGAGTAAGACTGCCCAAGTGGATCAGGCAGACAGGAAGAGTGCTGGCTTGATGGCATCTGGTTTGAGAATGGGAACAGATTGCTGGCATGTTCTGAAAGCCCATTAAATTTCACTGAATTATTAAGTCCCTTCCTTGCTCCTTCATCAGAGTGATCTGTCTTCTAGGGTTCCATTCAGTTCTTTCCAACTCTCCAATCCTCAGGAAAAAAGCCATGCTTTAAAGTGTTCCTGCATGGCTGAGTGTAGAAGCAAATGCCTTGATCAGACCAGCTTTGATCCCATTTTATCTTACTGCAGCACAGCCACTGGGGTAGAGAGGTGGCTGGACTGGGATGGAGAAACACTGGTGTCAGTGCATTCAACGTCCAGTTATGTTTTTTAAACCACTTTACTGAAGTATGACTGACAGCTCGCCGATGTTTAACTCAATAAATTGGGCATGCTGATTCAGCCCTCTGAGTCCAACTTCTTCACCTCTAGTTTTACAAATGAGCTACAGTATCACTTTAACTGTCACACAGTGTCGAGAGGGCTAAGTAAAAAAGAAGTAAACATAAACCTGCTTGCAAACAAAAAGGCACAAAACAAATATAAGAAAGATGTTGAGTTACCTATTATTACAGTGTTGTGGAACATGAAACACCTGGGGCAGAGTCTTATGATTTGTCTAGATTCTGTCTTTAACTTTTGTGGGTTTTGATACACCTCAAAAAGTAAGAAAGCTACCATACATGTAAAATTGACTTCAAAGAATTTTAGATCGTGAGGGTTTGAACTAACTGACCTCCTTAGCACCATGGTCCAGGCTGCTGTGTTTACTATTCAGAAACTGAGTCCAGAGATCAAGGACTCACTGTTTTGTCTCCCTAGGTGTTTGGATATTATCCCAAGTTACCATTCCTTCTAGCTCATATCCACTTTTGCATAAGAGGAAGAAAGACACTTAAGGGACCCAAATACATCACTTATGTTCCAAATTACCCCTCTGAGCTAGAAAGGTCATCCTGGAATCAGGCATGTAGAATAGAAAAGGCTTATACTTTTGGAAGACAAACACGTAATGAATAACAGAGACATACATGTGATAAAGACTGAACAGGAGAGAGCTGAGCAATCGACTAACATGACTCATTCTTACCTCATTCGGATTTACTAACAACAACAACGATAATGGCCTGCAGAACGGCTCCTATGTGTTAGAGCTTTACTTGCATCATCTCATTTAATCTTTCTAATAAACCTGTGCTGTGAAGGTTAATATCCACTTCTAAGGGATGAAGAAACTGAGGATCAAACATATTATGCAATTTGCTCAAGATTGCAAAATGAGCAAGGGATAGAAACGTGATTAGAAATCAGTGTTGCCGAAATCCAAACACTCGTATACAACACCACGGTGTTTCTCCTAAGGTGGACAGACTTCTCATGTCTTCCATTTTTGAATCATCCTTGGCAGGTGGTCAACATCCATTAGGTATTCCTTGATTATATTCGGTTAGCATTGCTGCACAACAGAATGGAAAGCTGGAGAAACGTGAGAAACTGCAGGATAGATGAGGTGGAATGATAAGAGGATTGAACTATTGCTGGTCTATCAGTCATAAATCCTTAGTTTTCATGTTGAACATCATTGTATTCATGTGACCTTGAGCAATCCACTAAAACCTCTCCACGCCTCGGTTTTGATGCCTGTAAATAGGGACTATTGTACCTGCCTCACATACCCATCAGGGTGGTTCCAGAAATCAAATGAGCTGTCAGGACAAGTACTTGGCAATAAAAAGACATTGGTATTTTTATTGCTATTTATGACTAAGCATAAGGGTTTATAGTATCTCTCTCTGAAAAATAACTATGATAAACTTACATAAGCAAAAGGCTGGGAGGAGTGGGGCAAAGACATGAGTGGAGGGGAGTAGGAGGTGTGTGGGTGAGCACAATGAGTAATGTGGGCACTTCAGGGCATGGGAAATATTACAAGAGTTCATGAATTCAGCCCAGGATAATGCGTCTGTGGGGTGAACTGGAGGGGAGACAGGTGAGCCACGGAAGTGGGTGCTGGGAGGAGTCAGAGATGGGAATGAATGACTCATTGTTCCCACTTCTGGACCCATCTCCTGGAAACACAAAGTAGGTGCCAACCCCACATAATAGCTTGGGGCAGGAACAAAAGGTTCATTTAAGAGATTTTTATTGGGCACCTACTAAGTGCATGGGAATGGGAAGACAGGGCAGAGTAACAATTATAAATAGAATAGTTGCAAGGACAAGGTGATACATTGAAAAGTGATTAAAACAGAACCTGGAATGAGTTCGACATTTGATAGATGGTAGTGATGATAGTGCTGGTGTTCATTTGATGCTCAGGAAATGTGGAACGTACAGATGTATCGTATGTCATGCCTGCCTTCAAGAAGCTCACAATTAGTTGGACCAGAACTAGAGCAGGACAGGAGAGACTTGAGAGGGGAAGAAAGAAGATGGGACTGCTTGCAAAAACAGCTATGTCTCACTCATTCCTGTATCAACACGTTTTGTAATGCTACTTGACAGCTTCCCCCATCAAGAGGTGGAGTCTACCTTGCCAACCCTTGAATTTGGGCTAGTCTTGGGCCTTGCTTTGCCAAAAGAATGTGGCAGAAATGACCTTGTGCCAGTTTTAGACTTAGGTTCAAGAGGCCTTGCACACTTCTACTTTCTGTCTTGAATCCCTGCCAGCTGCTATGAAGACAAGAGCAGGCTAGCTAGCCTGCTTGATGATGAAAGACACATGATCACGTCTCCCCTGTTGTCCAAGTCAACAGTTGGCCAACTGCTAAACGATGAGTGAGGCTGTCCTAGACCAGCCAGACCCAGTGGACCCACCTGCAGACTATAAACACAAGTGTGAGCCCTCCTGAGGTTCTCCAGGCCTGGCCATATCAGAAATTTCCAGTGGATCTAAAGACTTGGGGAAAACAGTAAGTTGTTTTTATTTTGAGCCACTAAGTTTTTGTATTGTTTGGTACACAGCGATAGTCAGCTGATACAGGACCTGATAATTGTGTACTACCATCTTCTCCTAAGAAGGTCACGACTGGTCTGTGATGTTTTGTGTCATTGACCCTGTTTTACAGATGAGGAAAGGAAGATTCACGAGGGGAGGAGTAACTCACCCAAGGTCACAGGGATAGAAGTGGTAGAGCCAGGATTTTACTCAGTATATCTGACTCCAAATTCTGTGTGCTACACTATGTCATGTTACCTTAAGTAAGGTTTAAAAATTGGTTTATGCGTTGATCAGGGTGGTTGGCGTGGGATAAAGACAGCAAGACAGGTCATCCACTAGTCAGGGGTGGGGCTCCTGGAAGGCGTGCACTAAAGTCTGAGCAAGAGAACACCAGGAGTGAAACCCACAAAGGTCAAATGGGATGAGTCTTGTCTTACCTCCTTAAACCACTAGAAAAAGGAAAACCTGATTAACTAGAAACAGTTCATGAAAGAGGAGGGATTTCAGGAAGAAAGAGTGACACAGGTGAGGACTCAGGACATGGTGAATCAACACCTCCATCCAAAAAGACGTGACCTTAGATGGGAAGAAGAAATGGTGAAAAGTTAGAATATCATAGCCAAACTTAGACCACACAGAATTTCCAGTAATCCCTGTTGCCCTTTCCAAGGAGAAAGAAATTTGAAAGAAAAGCTTGTAAAGAGTGTTTTCATATCAGAGCCCAAGAAAATCTGTTTCTTGAATTATGCTCGGAAATCCTTCACTCTACCTCTCTCATTACCCCTTTGTTCAAGATTCTTACTCTTCGTCTATACGTAGAGAAGTTCCTCAAGGTTTTCCCCTTGGGATTGATGTTACTGGTGCTCACCAAACAATTCTAATCGTATGATAGGATAAGCCTTCTGAGCACATAGTAGGATCACATTCCCTATCTTCTTTTTTTTTTTTTTTCGCGGTACGCGGGCCTCTCACTGCCGTGGCCTCTCCCATTGCGGAGCACAGGCTCCGGACGTGCAGGCTCAGCGGCCATGGCTCACGGGCCCAGCTGCTCCGCGGCACGTGGGATCTTCCCGGACCAGGGCACGAACCCGTGTCCCCTGCATCGGCAGGCGAACTCTCAACCACTGCTCCACCAGGGAAGCCCCCCCAATCTTCTTGTGGTCAAGTGGAACACAAGACTAGTCCTGGACAATGAGTTGTAAAGATAAGTAATATATGCCTCTTCCATGCCAGGGAATTTAACGGATGAACTTGAGACCAACCAGAGGTCTTTTTTCCTCTGCTGCAAAGACCAATAACATCAAAGACGGTGGCTGCTCTACCAATCTGGATCCCTGAGTGACAGCAATTAGTAAAGTTCCTCTGCCAACTGATGATGAATAAGCAACAAATAAACCTTTGTTATTTTAAAACCCTGAGAATTGGACGTTGCTTGTTACTGGAGCAAAACCTAGTTTGTCTTCATCAATAGAGTACCTTCTCTTTGCTGGTCTAGGTCAGAATTTCTTAAAGTATGTTCTATGGAACACTAATTCTGAAAGGTTCTCTGTTGAAAGGATTCTATGGGATACACTACCTACCCTATTTTCATCTTAGGAAATCCCCAGTAAAGACTGTGGAGCATATCGGAATATACTATTCTAGACCCTACCCTATCCACGGCAAACCCATCTATTCTTAAGATCTCAAACACCACAACCATGTAGCTTATTTCTAAATATATTACTCCTATATCCTAGATATCCCCACATAGAATCTTCTTCTGGCATTTCAAATTCGGTATGGCAGGACCCAAATTCATGATCTTCCTATAACTCAATTTGCTCCTCCTGTTTGTTCACCATTACTCTACTAAGACATTAAATCACCTTCCATTTTCTTTATGTATACACATTTAAAAGCTCTCTAAAGTCATGGAATCTATCTAGTCTATCACTACCTATGCTTACGCCAAGTACAAACAGTGGCACATAATAGATGCTAATAATGTTTGTTGAATGACTGTCACCTGGGAAGCACCTTAGAATCTTGAAGGTGTTTATTATGTCCTTTGAAACATCACACTCATAAAAATATACAGGCTTTGCAGTTGAAGAAAGTTAGGTATGAACTTCAGCTCCCCCATTCATATTTTGCAAAACTGGTATGTTTTCAAACTTATCTGTAAACTCGAGCTTACAACATCTACCACATAACGTTATGGTAAATATTAAACGAAGTTCATTGTATTGCCTCAGGGAGCATGAAAAATGTACTCAAAAATTTGATCTTTCTTGCCTCTCCTCCTGAACAAGTAACTGTCATTGCCAACATTTAAGTCCCGCTGATAAAATCTGAGTTGTTATTTTGGGAAAATTACACAAGTTTTATGAAGATTGCCTTCAACCTATCTTAGAAAATCTCTCTGTGATCAACACTTGACTGTGATTCTATCTTCTTAATGCCTTCTTGCTCTATTCACATCTTTCTTGCTCTCTCCTTGGTATATTTGCCTTGTTTCTGGCCACCATCATCCGTCCCCCACCTCCATGTTTTTGACTATCCCTTAACTATTCTCTGGCCTTTAGCCTTTTCACTAACTCATTCTCCACATTTCTCCCTGAATGATCTTCTAAAATGAAAGGAATTACTCCCCTCCTCCGAATCTTTGAATGCCACTCCATTGCTCTTAGAATAAAGACCAAGCTCCCTACTTGGCTTGACTTATCTGAAAGATCCTTCAGATTATGCCCATTTTTACCATTTTAGCCTTATCTCCTACCAGTGTTCACTTCAGATCCAGTGCTTCAACTGCACTGAACTAGTTTTGGTTACGCAAACATGCCTTGCTCACTCTCCTGACCACGCCTTTGGCAATGCTGAGCCTCTGTCTGGGACACTGTATCTCAGCCCTTCACCTACCTAGCTCCAGTTTATCCTTCAAGGTTTAGTTCATGTATTACCCTGTCCAGGAAACCTTCCCTGGCCTTACTTTATGGCCAGTCATTTACTCTTCCCAATGACCCTAAAGATAGGTATCATTTGTGTCAAATTTTACAGATAAAAGAGTGAAGACTGAAAGAGATTTAGTGACTTTCCAAAGGTCCCACAGTAAAGAAATGGTGGAGCCAGAACAAGAATGTGAGCAAAATGAGTTCAGAGCTGCATTCTAGACTACTTACTTCGTCATAGTGTCTCCCCAAGGAATGAACTTGTGCTAAGTTTCTCCTCCGTGTCCAGCATTGTGCTAGATCCTTTATAGCATTTTCACATTTAACTCTCTTAACCCAAACCATGCAGGAGTTAAAGATGCTTACTCCTTGGAAAACTAATTTTCAGAGAGAAGAGTTATCTTGTTAAGGTTCCCAGGTGGTAGAGACTTCTCTAGGTTCTTTCACTGGGCTGCTTCCCCTGGAATCCTCTCCCTCCTACTGATCTGGTGGGAAGTTTGCCTAATCCTTCTCTTAATGGCCAGCCCCAGATGATTTTCCAAACTCACTAAGTTAAGCTTCTTTGGAAGGCCATCTATTATTCACTCACTCAACAAGCACTTACTGAGATTCTACAACATACCAGGCCGTTTAGATGATGATGAACAAAACAAAGTCCCTGCCCTCATGCAGCTTACATTCAACGGAGGAGAGACAAAAAGTAAATGTACCAAGAAGTAATATAAGTAACATATGATAAGGTAAGGGCTAGAGAGAAAAATAAAGCAGGATGAAGGGATGGAGAATAATGATAGATGAGCTTTTGAATAGAATGGTTCAAGATATAATCTGGGAAGACCTGACATCTGAGTGAATATATGAATCAGTCCTTTAGACACAGGATTGTCTTTTCTTTCCTCTCCCCAGTGTCTTTTAGCACCACACACGCACACGCACGCACACACACACACTCAGGCATGCATGCACTCCCACCCCTCACATACTTACACAAACACACGCATACACATAAACACACACTCACACACATTTATGCACATGTGCATATCTTACCTTCCTCCATGGCCCCAGTGATTAACCTTGGTTACTTCTGTGTTCACAGCATGAGGCTACCGATTTTCCATTCACTATTCCTTTCACAAAGTGCTTTTATAAGATCAGTGTTCACAAGCATCATGCAAAAAGCTGATTAAAACACATATTTCTGGGACACAACCCAGGTTACTCTAAAGAGGTTGGCCTGTGGTGGGCCCTGGAAATTTTACTATTAATCTAAGCCCCAATGACTCTGCTGCAGTGTCAGGGGCTCAGTTTCTCATCATTCAGAACTGTTCTACCTCTGAGGCTTTAGAAAGAAATTCTCCTTTTCCAGAGTTGTGGGGGGTGGGGGTGGGGGTGGTGGTGGTCTGGATCAACAATTGACTTTGGAGTCAACAAGACTTGAATTTCAAATCCTTTTATTCAGTTTTCATAAATCTTGCTTATCTAATCTATAGAATGGGGAAATGATACCTACCTCATTGGGTTGCTGAAAAGATTAGATGAGATAATATATGTGAAAGATGCGATACTAAGCTTTGGGGGGGGACCCTACTAAGCGCTGTATTAGTTCCTCTTCAGTTCTCTCATGGCATTATCTAACTGGTTCCACCCCTACTCCTTCACAGACCCTCTAGAAGTTCAGGAGTTCCCCAGTATTCTCCTTACATTTTGAAAAATCTGACAAGACTGAGAGTCAAGAAAGAATGACTTGGAATAAAATACTTATATACAGAAAAAAAAAATGAATGAATGACTTGCCCCAGTTACGCAAACATTTAGTTTCTGAACCAGAATAAGAGCTGAGGTTGCTGAACTCCCAGATATTCTTTTCACTACTTAGTCATCTCTATTCTGGTTTGGAGTTATGCTTTCCTGATTTCCCAAGGAAGGAGAGGATGTTCTATTTAGAGGCATCACAGTAGTGTGAATATAGGTTAGGTCTCTTCAATCAGATTGCCTGGGTCACATCTTTGCTTCTATCATCTGGTTATCTAGTTGTTGGGTGGCCTTGGGCTAATCTATATAAATATATATTGTGTTATATGTATTTCTGTGCTTAATACATTTTATTATATGTATGTATTTATTTATGTATGTATTTTTGGAGATGTTAAGTTAAACAGTATAGCCTAGAAATTGTCATAATAAACATCTAGTTTCAATCCCCTGTTTGCTAGTTCTATGACTTTGGACAAGTAGTCTAAACTTCTTGAGCCTCAGTTTTTTTCATATCTAAAATGGAACCATGATATCTAATTCTTAAGTTGTGTATGTGTGTGTTTTAAGACAGATAATGCGGGACTTCCCCGGTGGTCCAGTGCTCCCAATGCAGGGGGCCCGGGTTCGATCGCTGGTCAGGGAATTAGATCCCACATGCCTCAACTAAGAGTTCTCATGCCGCAACTAAAGATCCCTCCTGGTGCAGCCAAATCAATGTGAATAAATAAATATATATATTTTTTAAAAAGATAGATAATGCATGTTTAACATATAGCACAAAATCGGACATTTAGTGGATACTGAATAAGAGTTGACATCCCCATGCCATGTATCTCTCTCAGAGTTTGAAAGACAGTAGACAACAGACCTGATAAGAAGCTGACTATTTATTTCATGAATTCAAGGAGCACCAAATGCAATACTTTGCTAGGTAGTATCTGATAGCGCTCCCCTCTGGCCCCCAGATAGAAATGCAATTTTATCAGAAGAGAAAATTCAGTTTTATTCTAGCGTCTGTCCCATTTTTATTGGCAAGGGCCTCTCATACGGTGCCTGTTTTCCATTTGACGACAACTATGTCAGGTTCCTGTTGGCTGCCCTGTGAATTTACACCTGGGCACTGGATCATCACTCGCTTCCTGAGCTGAAATACTCAAATCTGCTCTCCAGCTTTAAATATTTAAATATCTTCACATTTAATATCTAAATATTTTAAATATCTTCACAACTTACGTCCTGTCTGAACCCATTTCACAGTCAAAAGATTAATGTTTTAGAACTTGTGTCTAATAAGCAGAGGTGCCAGTTGAGGCTTTCCTGCATGAGGGGCTCTATTTCAGGCATTTTTTATTTAATTTATTTGTGCATGTAATCTTATATAATCCTGATAAAAAATCCTTTCAGAAGATCTAGTTATCACCATCTTAATATGAGGAAATTAAGGTTCAGAGAGAGTGAAGGGGTGAAAACTTAGCCAAAATCACAGCTCTAATGAATGCTTTGAGTCCAGGCATATGTGACTCCAAATTTCACAAGAGGAAACATTTTCTTGCTTTACCTTTTTGTTTATGTTCTATAGATTGAGGAAATTTCCCTATTACTGAATTCAATACTTGGCTATGATGAATTTTCAATTTTCTAGTTAGAGTCTCAGGGAATTACTGAATGGGATATTTTATTCTTTTAATTGAAAAATATAACACAAATACAGAAAACCACACAGAACAAATGTACGGCTTAATTCATCATTATAAAGCCAACACCTTTGTGACTAGAACCCAGTTCAAGAAAATGAATTTTACCCACTGCTTCAGAAGCCCTACATTGTGTTTTGTCCCAAATCAACCCTCTCTCTCCCCCCTACAAAATAACAACTAAACTGATTTCCTTCTAGTCACTTCTTTCTGTTTCTTTATAGTTTTGTCTCCCAAGTGTGCATCCCAAGAGATTATGATTTGGTCTTGCCCATTATTTTTTTAAAACTTTAATGAGACTTTTAATCTATAGTTCACCTTCTACCTCTTGATTTTCCTTACATTTCATCTGTGGGAAAACCTATGGCATTTGAGAAGTGTCACACAGTCTGGATTTTGTTAGCTGCACACTCAGGGCACAAAACATCCTGTTCCCTTGTCCTCTGTATTTCCTGCAAGATGGCAGCTGGATCCCAACAACTGATCAGCCTCAGTTCAATCCCTTTGGTAACACTGTAAGTGGTGATGAGTTCTTCTATTAGCGAATATACCTAATATGTATGTGAGATACTCCTTTCTTCGGAAATATTCCTACTTCCCAAAGGAGGATACTTTCACACTCCTGACAGGTGAAGAATTTCAGGTAATAAAAAACGGAATTAGAAAGTGTTTTGTAGAACATGAGTAATCGTGTACAATTTTTCTTCTTCTCATCTTTCTTTTTTCTCCCTCTCTTCCTTCTCGTTTTCCTCCTTGACTATTGGGAATTTACTGGGTTTAATCTTATTTAAACTCCAAAGTAACAGGTAGAAGGAGAAGTTGGTCAGGTCTCCTAGGGGGCATCAAATTAACCAACCTCTACATTTTTTTTGGTTCAGATTCAGAGAGACCAAAAAAAAAAAAAAAAAATGCTTGGCTTGTCAAGCAGGCACTGATAGGTCAGGTAGACACTGTTTAGAATCCAAGTCTCCATGAAACTAAGGATAGATAATGTGGGTCCTTCTGAAATTTAGAGTTAAATATGTATGTTTCTCTTTTCTTTAACAATCCTATTGGTATTTATGTTCTTGGTTTGCTCAGTGACAGAGTTGAATATGATTGTGTCCTCGGATTTGGGTCAAGATCTCTTTGCCTCTAAATCCTACACAGGACCACTTATTTTATGGCTGGGTAATTTTGGGGAAATTCCTGAAACTCTTTGAGCCTTGTGTTCTGTAACTGTTAAACAGGAACATGCCCGTCTCCTTCCCAGGGTCATCGTAAGCATTCAATAAGGTAAGATCTGTAAAGTATATGGCATAACGCCAGGCACAGTTCAAGTGCTCCAAACATGTTGGGTTCCTGCATTCTTGCCATTTGTCTCTCAGCAAATCTTAAAAATGCCCTTATTTTTTTCCTCATGTTAAAAACAAATGGAATTGGAGAATTAAGATAAATGAACATCTACAGAAATGTTCCAGGTAAAAAGTTATTTAAAAAAACACACAATAAAATGTTTTTGTTTTTGTTTTAGAAAGGTGGGAGAATGTGGAAAGATGGAGAGATGTTCTTAGGATGCTCTGAAGGTGAGAAAACCAGAAGGGAGGGAAGACTGACAAAGATATAAAGATGGGATGATACAAGCCATATACAGGGATCACTGGGCAGCTGGAGGAGCTGCAGTCAAAGGTGGATAGAAGGATGTAGAGGTAATTGAGGCTGAAAAGCTAGACTTAGGGATGGGCGGAGGCACTGATGTGACCCCAAGAAAGGATGACTAAGCTCTCAGTGGGTAATGACACACCTGACTCTAAACATAAAACGTTAAAAAAAATCAAAATAGGTGTTTGGTGACTCAAACCTACGGAGAGATTCTCCAAACACTGGCGAGAACAAAAACACCAAGGAAGGAAGAATATTTTGAGGAAGATTAATTATGTTTGAATAACGTTGTTTATTTTTATTGCTACAAAACAGCCTCACAATTCCGCTTTCTTCTGGCAAACAGCATCTCCACCAGGAAACACCCATGGATTTCTGTGCCCCACGCTGAGTTCCATCTGTTGCCATATTACTCAATGGCAAATGGCACCCACGTTTTCCCTTGTGGAGATACATGTATTTATTGGGATGTAAAAAGTGTATTTCTTTTGGTTTATTTGATTTTATAAAGGGGTCATCACAGTTAATTCTAAGTATTTGAAATCTGATTGACTGATTCACTCAGCCATTGCTACAAATGTTTTCACTGACAAGAGATGCAGATGGAAAAGATTCCTATCTTCTGGGTGGCTATGGTAACCACTTAGGACTGGGTAGCTCCTTTATCTGCAGAGGAAGGCAGTGTGGAGTTGTGAAAGAGGAAATGGGTTAGGACTCAACACTTCTGTAATCTTCTCTGAGCTCTGGTGGTGGGCTGGTTGTGTGACCTTGGAGAGGCTAGACTGTCTGCATGTTCAAAGGGCATAGATTTTGAAGACACACTGGCTCAGGTTAAACTTCTAACTTTATCACTAACTGTGCTGTGCAAACTTGGGTCCTGCTCTGAGCATGTGTCCTCATCTGAAATGTTTAAATAGTATTAACGATCTCCATTACCAGGGATGAGGCACTTTAAATGAAGCATTTACTTGGCGATTAGGCTCACAGATAACACACATACAAGAGGAGTTTTCCTTTCCTCCTAATTTTTCTGAATTTCTTTAACTAAAAACTGAAGGCAGTGTTCCCCTGCCAGTTCTAGAGAGTTGCAAAATTCAAATAAATGCATATTTATTGCACATAGATGAGAAGCTTTATAAATTGTAGTGAAATTAATACTTGACAATGCCCTTACTTTGGCATATTGTTAAATGAGAAATAAGATGCAAACAGTTGATGCTTATTAGGGAGTGCTCATACAGCAACAAGTACTACTAGTTGCTGTGATAAACAATCCTAAAGAAACATTTTTACACCGCTTTTATCACAGTCCAATGTGGCTGGAGCAGCAGCAGTCCTCTCTCTGAGTGGTACCTTTCATCTCAGCTCCCCTCCAGGACCTCAGAGTCTCCCACTGGATATTTTTTTACATCTAGCTGGCAACTCATGACGTATCAATGAGTAGAAGGTTCTGAGGTCTAGAGCTGGAACTGGCCCATATCACAACTGCTCCATTCTTTTGACTACATTTAAGCACTAATACTGTCACTTAGATACAGAGAGGCTGGGAAGACTACCTATGTTCCCAGAAAGAAAATGAAACATTTTGCTGAACACACAGTTTTGCCTCTGCTACATTATCTCATTTAATCCCTGCAAAACTGTTGTGAGAGAGGGCTTATTGTACCTAATTTGCAAATAGGATAACTGAGGCTTTGAGCTGTTAAATAACTTATGAAAAGCCACATAATTAGCAACAGACAAGCTTGTGTCCCTCTTACCTTGAATTTACCCTGAATTACACATGCTTTGAATTGGAAACACAGGCAGATGAACTTGGAGGGAGGTCCTTTGCCTGGTCAGATTGGGTAGATAAGGTGAGGGGCACCCAGAAGAAATATTAAAATATTAATGGCTATGGACTGTAGGCTTTCAATGTCTAGCCTCCAACAGCCCCAAATATATACTATAAGAAATCATCTTCTCTGAAATAAATTTGCAGCAAAATTACAGTGCATAAGAAAAACTGAGATCTTTCATGTGCCAAGAATTGAGCTAGAGATACCGAGTGCAAACAGCACATGAGTGTAATTCCTAGCCCCCGAAAGTCTTGGCCTAGTGGAGGAAATAATACAATGTTTTGCATAATACTTAACAAAAATGACATCATTAGGATAAGATAACATACTTGCAGAAGGCTATATTAGATAAGTTTTAAAATATCAAGCTCTGGGGTGACAGTATCTGGATTTAAACTCCACTTACTAAATATGTGACTTTGGGTGAGTTGCTTCCACTCTCTGAGTCCCAGTTTCCTCATTTGTAGAAGGGGAATTTTAACAACTAATTACATCACAGGGTCATGAAAAGGAAAATATATCCGTATAAAGAGTTTCATATATGTAAGGTTTGGTTTAAGGCAGATGTTCAGAAAATATTTATCATCTTCTTCCCTTCGTGCAATAATACTATAGAAATAATTTAAAAATACTGCCATTTGTTAGAACTTTCCTATGCCCCACCTGACATGCTAGGTACTTACATGGTTTATCCTATTCAATTCTCACCAGCCTCTTCTTGAAGAGCCAGAGTTACATGCCTGACATCACATCAAAGAGGTAGAGCTGACATTGGAACCCTGGTCCTCTGGTTCCAAATCCACTAATACCACCCAGCATCATTCTTCGGCAGTTTAGGTCATCGGGTCCAGTCATAAGTTGTGCTTTGATTCTCTTTTTGACATCTATATTTAGGCAAAAGGTATCTTTTCTTGAATACTTCTGGTGTTAGAGAACTCCATGTCTCTCCACACTTGACAGCATTTATCAGGCAGCTGGTTAGAAATTTATTTCAGTTGGACAGAAATTTCCTTTCATATAATTTTCATCAGTTGGTTATGGTTCTGCCTTCTGGGTACACAGGACAAGTCTACCTCTTCTGCCTTAAAACTCAAATGTTTACATATATGTATGATGAGCCTGAAGTCTCTTCTTCTCTGGAAAAAATATTCCCTGTTTCCTCAACTTCTCTATGACATCTGGGCCCTTCACTCACCAGTGAGTGACCCCCGGGCAGCTTTTAATTTGTTAAGTCTTTCTGAAAGTGCTGTGCCCAGAAGCAGAGGCGGTTTCCACTTAGAGGCCAGAACACTGCACAGCATACTGTTCTGGGCTCAGCATTTTCATTCCTAAGAGCCTGAGATCTCATTGGCCTCTGCTCTCCTTGCAGTCATCTTATATGACGAAGCTGGTGAATTACAGGATGTCCGGGCTCCAAGGAACCTCAAAGATAATTTTTTTTTTTTTCGGTACGCGGGCCTCTCACTGTTGTGGCCTCTCCCGTTGCGGACCACAGGCTCCGGATGCGCAGGCTCAGCAGCTATGGCTCACGGGCCCAGCCGCTCCGCGGCATGTGGGATCCTCCTGGACCGGGGCACGAACCCATGTCCCCTGCATCGGCAGATGGACTCTCAACCACTGCGCCACCAGGGAAGCCCTCAAAGATAATTTCTGATAAAGGGTGAAATGAGGTCTAATCACCTTCTCCAGTGGGCAGAAGGACCATCTACACATTCTTCTTCCCATCTGTCCATCCATTCAACAAATATTTCTGGAGTGCCCATTGTGTGTGCGTCCCTGTGCTGACTGCCGGGTGTACAGTAGCATACAGAACAGAAATGCTCCCTCCCTCACGGAGCTAACAGTTTAGAGCAGGAACCAGACTTCAGTCATGTAATCTCAAGTAAAACATATTAGCATACTCTGTGATGAGGACAAGGGAAGAAAAGATCGGGGCGGGGGGGGGGGGAATTCCCTGGTGGTCGAGTAGTTAGGACAAAAAGAAAAGAAAAGAAAAGAAGAGAAAAGATCAGGATGCTATGGGAGAGGATAAGAGACCTGATCTAGCCCAGAGATGAGCACCATGTACCCCTACATCAAAGTATATATATATTTCTTTACTGCACCACTTTTGTCATTTAAGCCACTGAACGTAATGAAATAAAGATGGCCACCAATTCTTTGACACTTTTCCCTGAGACATGGTGTCTGTTTCCCCTTTTTGTGGAAGCAGGGCTGGCCTGTGACTGCTTTGACCAATGGGATGTGGTGGAAGTAATGTTGTGCCAGTTCTAAGCCTTGCCTCAAGACGATAGGCAGATTCTACCTTGGTCTCCCAGAGCCCTGAGCTGCCATGTAAAAATTGTAGCTTCTCCATTGGAGAGATCATGTAGAGATGCCTTGAGACTTCATGAAGAGAGAGAGGGACCTAGCTAAGCCCAGCCTTCCAGACTCTTCCACCAAATTGTCCTCCAGACCAGACCAGCCATCAGCTGAGTACCACCAATGACCCCAGGTGATGCCCCATGGAGTGGAAGGACTGCCCAGCCGAACCGTACAAAATGACCCCCAATATCATGAGATAAATAGAAGAGCTGTTTCTTGAGGCTTGTGGGTAGTTTCATATGCAGCAATATATAACCAGAACATTGCATTTCCCATTTTCCTTTTCCTCTGGAAAGTTTTGTTATTCCAGTACCCAGGAATTCACATGGATTTATTCACTAAATATGCATTTTACATCTACTCTATAGGTAATGGGGATACAGATATGGAAAGACAATATAGCACATTTTTAAGAACACAAACCTGGGAGACAGATCTTAATTTGGATCCTGTACTTGTCACTTATGTGCTGAATCATGTTAAGAAAGTTTCTTCACCTCTCTGAGCCTCTTTTTCATCATCTTTAATGTGGAGATAAAAATGCCTAATTTTGCATGGCACAGGGATATCAGCTGGGTGCTTTATGACCGCCTGGAGGGGTGGGATAGGGAGGGTGGGAGGGAGGGAGACGCAAGAGGGAAGAGATATGGGAACATATGTATATGTATAACTGATTCACTTTGCTATAAAGCAGAAACTAACACACCATTGTAAAGCAATTATACCCCAATAAAGATGTTTAAAAAAATGCCTAATTTTGTAAGTTTGTGAATAGCAAAAGATAAAGTATATGTGAAATTCTTATTTTAGCTTTCTGGCATATAGTGAGTGCTCAATACAGTGGCTATTTTAAAACCATTATCTTAGAATACAATACCTATCCTTAAGAATTTTACTTAATAATGAAATTACTGAATGATGGGGGAGAGAGTAAGGATCAGTGAGTGTAATGAACACCATGATGGAGGAAAGTATAGGACACCACTGTACTGTGGTAGAATGGAAGGACATTTATTCCAGACAGTAATGAGGGAAGACTCTCCAGGGCCAAAAACATTGAGATTTAGACCTGAAGGGTTAGTAGCAGGCAATTAACCAGAGAAAGGCGAAGGGCTGGGAGGAAAATAAGTGCCAGACTTCAAAGGGAGAAGAGCAATGGACAAGTTCAGTAAACTGCAGGCAGCTTCTCACAGGCAGAGCATGGCTTTTTTGTTGTCCTCGAATATCCTGCTGAACTTGACCCAACAGATCTTCTTGGGACCCTGACTCTAGTCCAGTTTATTAACTATGCTTCCAATCCAATCTCCACTTCAGAAATCCGATAACCTCCTTGAAATTGTCGCTGGAAATTCTGAGCAGGACTAGGGCTTGACCTCTATGCCCTGAGCATCACGATTAGAACTCTCCCTCTGGACACAAAAACAAAACATCCACAGGGTATGAGGCCAAAAACAATACTAATAATCATGTGTAGAAACAGCCCACTACAAAGGACAGAAGATGGAAGCAGAAGCAACTCCAAGTACGTGAGATAATCAAACAATCTGAATTATACATACATACACACACACATATATATCTCTCACTATAAAAGCAAAAGAATGTTTCAGAAGAGAACTTAGAGACTGAAAACTAAACTGATAATCTCAAGTGTATAAAGCCAGAAAAGAGTGTTAAACAGCAGTTTAGACACAACTGAAGAAAGAATTGATAAAACAGAAAATAAACTTTGGAATATTGTTCAGAATGTAACACAGAGATTCCAAGGTTTAGAAAACAGGAAAGTAAAGTTGTGGGACAAGGAGGTTGCCTGGTTTGCCCATTCAGAGAGCATGCCTTCATGATGCTTTCACTGTGAGGCTTAACTCTGAAGGTGGACTGCTTGATAGGACCTGGCCAGCTTCATTATGCAGCAACCTTCTTTCCCAACTAAGACCCTTCTCTTTTTGCCATTCTCGTCACCTCGTACTGCCTTTACTGCCCTCCTAGTCTATCCCGCCTGCCCCAAAGTGACAGGCCCACAGGAGCTGAGGCACTGATTCCAATGCTTCCAAAAGAAAGACAGGGGAGATTCTGAGAACTACCTGAATGGCTCAAGTAATAGTGCATGCCCTAAGAAAGCACACCAGCATGTTTCTGGAATATTCTGAACTACATAAAACTATATAAATCTTTAACTTCAAAGGGTTCCCAGTCCTGTCCTTATACTTAAAAAATATTATTATTATATTTTTAGCATAGTTAGCAGTTATCCTAGTTAAAGATGATCCAGGTAAATAGTTCTGTCCCTTTCAACCTGCTAGGATCCACTGACAATCTCCTCCAGTAAATGAAACATTTTGTCATCCCTCAGTTAAAGTTATTTCTGGAGTTGTTATAATTTAAATCATTTTTTACAAGAAATTATGGGCATTTAAAATTAGGTACTGTCTGTAGCTGTGCTTTATGGGCAACATAAATGATTCTGGGCCTTTCTCTTCTTTCCCCGCCTGTTTGCATCACAAAACTCATATATCATAAACAGAGATGTCTAGCATATCGTAAATTTTCTTTGCCTGATGCTACAGGTAGAGGACAGATGTAGTCGAAGGTACTGGCATGGTACAGGGACGGATGGCAGGAAGAAGGGATTTTTTTTATCTCTTGCAGGAGCAAGTATTATTACTTTGTATAAAAGTCCACATAACCTTCTTTGGACATTCTTAAGGGTTTCATTACAATTTTCAATTTCCCAAGGTAAAAAACATCTCAGAGAGATCAAACAAGTTATTAGCTGCGGTGCTAGGGGGGGCTATTATCGGTGGAACTGTGTCCCCCTCCAAATTCATATGTTTAAGTCCTAATCCCTTAGTATGTAGAATGAGACAGTATTGAGAGACAGGGACTGTAAATAGGTAATTAAGGTAAAATGAGGTCATACGCATAGGCCCTAAATCAGTATGACCTGTGTTCTCATAAGAAAAGGGGATTAGGACACAGACACCGTGCTGTGTGTCACCGTGCTGACACCATGACCTTGGACTACTAGTCTCTGGAACTATTAGAAAATATGTTTTCTATTGTTTTTGTCATCCACTCTGTGGTACTGTGTCATGGCAGACTGAGCTGACTAATACCGGAGCCAATAATACACCTCAGAAAGGCTGGAACTGGGGAGCTGAAGGCAAGTTAGGCGCTCACTTCATCATTACAAGGGCCTCATCGAGACTTGCATGGCCCCACAAGTAAACGCCTTCTTAACTTTCTACCACAGAACATTCACTCTAGCCC